>NC_142067.1:21651774-22272885 GCF_059756535.1 Pantherophis guttatus
TCAAACTTGTGGCCCGCCCATGGGCCGGATATGTCACACACTGGCCACGCCCATGCCCGGTTTAGCGAAGGGAGAAAAGTCACGATACGTCACATGACAACGCCGTGACGACGCAAGTTTGACAGCCCTTATTTAAAGTTTTTATTGCTTCAAATAACCCTGCATGATTAAACAGAGCAAGTTCAAGGCATATTTTTCTTCAATTTGAAGAATTAACAATCAGGATTGTTAACAATCAGGATAATTCTTCAGGAATTAACAATCTGAGTTAACCTTTATGCATCAATTGTTGACAAATTTTGGAAAACCAACAAATGTCAGGCATCTTGAGGAGAGCAAATATTACCTCTTTTCAAAAAGGGGAAAGGACAATCCAATCAATATAACAGTGATACTTGGGAGACTAAACGTATCTCATTTTTTAGTTGAATAGCTTCCTTGATAGATTGTGAGAATGCTGTGAATATAATTTCACTTAAGCAAAGAATCTGATGAAGTAGCCCATGAGATTAATTCCCACGGTAGTTGTGTGAGCTAAATGTACGACAACTTGATGGAAACGTAACTGGTTTGAAAATCGCGTCCCATTTGCAAGCAGACAAAGCTTTGTTTCCTTCTGGCCGAAAAGTGCACGATGGACCCAGGGGGAGGCAGATGCATAGAGGGGGAGGCAGGCAATCCCAATGCTCCGCCCACTCTACCCCACTGTCTCTCGGCTTGCTGCAGCCGCGCCGGGCAGGTGCCCGTGTGGGGTGTTGAGATCGCCTGCCTCCCCTCTCCCCTGTGCCTCTGCCTCGGCCACCATGCAAGCCTCTTGCGAACCTCCCGTGAACCAGGCAGTCACACAGTACGTCTGGATCACCTGTCTCCACCACCACCACGCCTCTGTGCTCAGACTTATCTGCGCTGCGCCAAGGGGCCAGCGGGCTGCAGTCGCTGCCAGACAGTTGGCCCCTGCGCTGCCTCTTGGGTTGGCCACGCCTAACCCTTGGGCTTATTTTGGGGGTAGGGCTTATATTAGACCCACCCAAAAAAAATAGGCTACGGCTTATTTTCAGTGTGGATCTTATTTTCATGGAAATACAGTATAACAAAAACACCAGCAGTGAAGATAATGAGATCATTCCTTTTCATCTAGTAATCCTATGCTTCGAAAAATGAGACTTCTCTCAAGTATTTTGTTTCAGAATATGATATGCCAAACAATACATACTAGAGTAAATACAAAAGAGACATCATGTGCAAGTAGCTTATCTCCATGGCCACAAGGACTATAAATCAGGTTTTTTACATTTCATTCTCGGTTGAGATTCTCAGGTAATGTTGAAATTGAACCTTGTTAATCTTAATGCAAATCAGAGATCAAACTAAGATTCTTGTTTGAGAAAATGTCTGTTCTTTGGAAGATTTAAAAACCTTTGAGAAATTTTATAGGAGACTTACAAAGTTTTAACATGTTCATCTGGAATCACTGAATCAATGAAAGCTAACATTTTAAAAAATATATAATTATATATCCTGAGAAACTCTAATTGTAGGAATAATATTTGCTATATTCTGAATCATTCTGTTTTATAGAATTTAATAATTCTGTAATAATTCAGTATCTTAAACATACAAGGATCAATTTCAAATTTAACAACTACAAAATCTTTGTTAAACTGAAAGTTGATCTCTTTCTGCTTTAGAGATTTAAATTTATGCTTTAGAAATTTCTGAAAACAATAATGTAATGAGATAACTACAGAATGTACATTGCAGTTTATTAGCTGATCAACCAAAGAGCAAAGTTTTAAAAATAATGATGTCTATCTAGATCAGGTATGATAAGGCACTGGGAAGAAAGAAGTATACACTTTTGTGACACAGTTCTCTGTTGTTGTATATTCATTAAGTTAAAGTCATTTAACATTCAGATTTTGTGAATTCAAATTATTTACTTCAAAAACCACTGGAGACAATTAAAATGTTATAATTTGATATTTATTTATTTATTTATTTATTTATTTATTTATTTATTTATTTATTTATTTATTCAATTTATATGCCGCCCCTCTCCGAAGACCCAGGGCGGCTCACAATACACTCAAAAAATCACTATAAAAACACTTAAAAATTAAAAACATTAAAGACATTAAAACCCATTCACACCATTCATGGCCAGATCTCGTCAGATCGCAAAGCGAGATCAACAGCCCCAGACCTGCCGGAAAAGCCAGGTCTTCACCACTTTTCAGAAGGCCAATAGGGTGGGGATGATCCGGACCTCAGGAGGTAACTGGTTCCAGAGAGCTGGGGCAGCCACAGAGAAGGCCTTCCCCTACGGGCCCATTAGCCGGCATTGTTTAGCTGATGGGAGCTGGAGGAGACCAACTCTGTGGGATCTTACCTGTCGCTGGGAGCTTTGCGGTAGAAGGCGGTCTCGAAGATAACCTGGCCCTGAGCCATGTAGGGCTTTAAAGGTAATAACCAACACCTTGAATTGTGACTGGTCTTGACAGGGCATTGGTTTTTGTTTTTATTTTTTGTAAAAATTTAGTTGTTTTCCCAGTTAAAGGTTGTTCATGCATTTGGAAGATTTAGAGATAGAAGTTTGAGTTCAATTCTTTATGTAAAAAAGAGATAATCTGGAATAAACCCAATCTAAAAATCTCTGGTGAATTTTTGTTATTACTTGGACAAAAATGGTACTTATCTTACTGTTAATGCTTTGACAATAAAACATTTGAGGAACTTGAAGATAAATTTGGACTTCTAAAACTGGATGATAGTTATATTTTAAATTAAAAGGCTTTTGATTTCTTATTATATCCTTGATGTGCCAACAATTTTTGAAACTCTCAAATTCTTTTCAGTATCTCTTATATAATTCAATAGAGGATTAAGGGAGGGATGTCAATGTTTTATATTAAAGATGCAAAATATTTTACACAAATATTTTATCATATGGGCCTGCTTTATGATTTTCTAATTTTGGTCTAATATTCGCATTATTCTTGATGAGACTTCAGGAGAAAATTAGGATCAAAATGTTAATGTTTACAATACCCTATCTGGACTTAGAGAAAGTTAGATGACTTACCCAATTTTTTTCAAGCTTTTTGTAACCTGTGCTTCCACAGTATCATAAAGCTTTACTTGAAAACCACCAGATGCAAAAACCATGGCCCAGCTGCTCCCAATGAGTCCACTAAGGAAGAAATCAAAAGAAAAGGTCAGTGTGCATTTTTATGGTTGTTAGCAAGGACACTGTCAAACAGAGCTGATGGAAATTGGTTCTAGATTTTCAATTTGAGTATTTCCTTGAAGGCAACACCAATTTAAATATGGAACACATTATTTCTCACACACATTAACTGATTGTTCAGATCCAGTAGTGGAAGTTCAAAATCTGTCTTGAAGAAGAAAAAACAGGACAGACATGTAACAAGAGATCAGCTCACACTCAAGCTCTGAGATGGCCATTCATCACTTATAGCAGCTTCTAGAGTTACTTCTTTACTTCTTCTTTATTTATTTGTATCCTGCCTTTATTATTTTTATAAATAACTGAAGATGGCAAAAATATCTAAAACTCTTTCCTTTTTCTATTTTCTCCACAATAATGACCTTTGAGGTGGATTGGGCTGAGAGAGTGAGAATGAATAGCTGACCCAAAGTCACCTAGCTGGCTTTCATGTCTAAGGTGGGACTAGAACTCATGGTCGCCTGGTTTTTAGACTGATGCCTTAACCACTAGGCCAAACCAAACTTTTGTAACTGGATAACCAGACAAGTGACATATAAATTTAAATAAAATTATATTCAACTACCCCTTTTCTCCAAAAATAAGACATCCCCTGATAATAAGCCCAATCGGGCTTTTGAGCACATGGCAATAAGGCCAAGCGCTTATTTCAGGGTTCAAAAAAATATAAGACAGGATCTTATTTTCAGGGAAACACGGTATTATATTCCACTATTCTAATATAACTGTGCTGATATAACAGTACTGATTTTATATCAGTTCAAAAATGGTTAGCTGATTCTAGAAGACACATTGAACTAGTAATGTGGAAATAGACATAAAAAAACACCATTAGGCAAATGGTCTTGTACCAGAGACACATGAATATCATCTTAAAGACCTGTGTTCTGACAGACGAGCACAACTCAAAATGCACTGACGATTATCCTCGAATGGTGACGAAATGTTTGCAACCAAATTGCCAAGCTCGGAGCTCAAACCAACAGCCCAACTATTTATTTATTTATTTTGTCAAGCATGTATAACAGATATAAGTATAAACATGATTATGAATACAGGAAATGGATACGAATAAATGGGGACAGTAGGACAGGGACCGTAGGCACGTTGGTGCGCTTATGCACGCCCCTTACCAACTATCAACCCAAGCTACTAATATTCAAACACATTGCAATATCATCTTATGTTTTGACATTATGTGAAAGGCTAATTCTGCAAATTAGAGCCCAAAACCATTACTGAAGAGAAATCCTCCACAAATATTATTAGTGAGAAACACTTTTATGCACTCCCAACCCACACATATGGCATCCGTATAATTTGGATATTTTAAATAATTATTGAAAATATGAATTTCCTTTTATCAAATCAGGACAACTATCTATTTAATCTGGCAGAAACTATTCACTTTCCTAGGCTTTTTCCCAATCCTGCATTAATAAATATTCAAACAAAGAATGCCATATCTGAACATAAAATAAGGTGCAAGCAAGTATGTATTCCACTGCTAGTGGCATAGGAGTTTCTACACTAATCATTATTTTTTGCTACTAGAATACTACTGGAATACAATATTACATTTAGACTCTGTTTCAACTCCTACCCTCAAAACGATGCTATAGAGCACTGCACACCAGAACAACTAGACACAAGGACAGCTTTTTCCAATTGCCATCACTCTGCTAAACAAATAATTCCCTCAACACTGTCAAACTATTTACTAAGTCTGCACTACTATTAATCTTCTCATCGTTCCCACCACCCATCTCCTTCCACTTATGACTGTAATTTTGTTGCTTGTATTCTTACGATTTATATTGATATTGTTTCCTGATTGTTTATTTGTACCCTATGACTATCATTAAGTGTTGTACCTTATGATTCTTGATGAATGTATCATTTCTTTTTATGTACACTGAGAGCACCAAGACAAATTCCTTGTGTGCCCAATCACACTTGGCCAATAAAAAATTCTATTCTATTCTATTCTATTCTATTCTATTCTTTTTTGACAGTCCTTTATAGAGTATTTAAAAAGCATAATACATAGTCTATGAAATTCAATCTTTAGTGCAAACAATAACTGTTTAAGATAACTGCTTGAGTCACAACTGAAACTTAATTTTAAAACTTTCATAATATAATCAGACATATATTCTATTGTTTCATGTTGTTTATGAGTTCAGAAGTGATGTCACTGTTCTTTCAAAGTATGTGGATACTCTATTCTATTCGAAATATCATAAAGGCACCATGGACAGTGTTGTGACATCATTGGACTGATCAGACCAAAATATGAGGATTCTTTTTCGTTATCCCTTAACGAACCCAATAGGAGAAATTATGCTTTCAGTTATCTTTGCAAAAAATGAAAAAAAAAAAGTCTGAAATGTTTGGTCCCATGCATTCTGGGGACATCTGGAGTCATGTATCTAGTGCTGGGGGACAGAGAATACACACCTGATGTATTGGATTAAACATTTAAATTATAGTTAACATTGAATTTTAAATTGTGGTTAAACATTGATCAAAGTTCTCCAATTTCTTCCCTGCTATAACATTAAGGGAGAATGATAAATATTCAAGTTCAAGGTTCAAGGTCTTGCTTACATAATGATAAAACTGTAATTCATTTTAGCATTTAAGCATATTATACATACATATATACATTACAAAAATTCAATCCCTAACATTCCATTTCTAATCATATATGGTTAGCAGTTCTGGGAGTTGCAATCCCAACACATTAGGGAATGCTGCATTAGAGAAGGATGGTTGAATCACTTCTATAATATTCTGAAAAACACCTATTTTAAAATGAAAAATGCTTGAATATAAAATTGCCAAGTTGACAAGAGTATTTATATAACTTCAGCCTTGCTTTAAAGCTCAGCTAAACTGCATATATAGTATTCTGAATATCTGTCTTTTAATGGACATAGCTACTGAATATATGCTGACATTGTGATTTCACAATCAACAAGTAGAAAATGGTTAACCTGTTTTTAAACACTGTAATAAGTGCCAGTAGATGCATATCAATTAGACAAGATTTCCAATTTGTTGCAGAATGATTCTGTAGAAACAAAGACAAAATTGTTTTGAAGTCAAGAGAACTCTATGTACAGGTCTGTCTCTAGGGATTAATAAAACCAAGCACTGATTTCCCCATCCTAAAACCTTGCTTGTCAGCAGGTAAGCTTTCCTGATTGGAGGATAAATAGGAGAAACAGGAATTAAGCAAGTTGTGTTCAGAAGAGCCTGGGCAGATTCTCTTGTGATTGCTCTATCTAGACCAGGAGTGTCAAACCCAAGGCCCACGGGCCGGAGCAGGCCTGCTGGGTGTTTAGATCTGGCCTGTGGGGCCACCCTGGAAACAGCAAAGGACTGGCCCATGGTGCCTCTGCCAGCAAAAACGGAGCTCAGGAGGGCCACGTGCGGCCCTCCCTAGCTCTGTTTTTGCTGGCAGAGGGTTGCAGGAGGCTGTCCCAGCTGAAAACGGAGCTCTGGAGCCCATTTTCACTGGCTGAGCGCTCGGGCCACCATAGGCACCCCTAACATGAGTGACATCAAGCTGGCCATGCCCACCCTTGCCACGCCCCGACCCCCCAAGGTCAAACACAACCCTGATGTGGCCCTCGATGAAATAGAGTTTGACATCCCTGATCTAGACTCTGCTCAAAAAAGATTACTCTTAATTGAGGGGGGTTTCATTGAATAACCATGTGTGCCCAACATTCCAGCCAATGTTGAACAATTACAGTTGGAGCTTAGATTATGGGCTTTTTGATCTGTTTTGATCTCCTTGCACACTCATGGAAACCTCTGCAACACAGCTGGGATTATGACATGTTCCAACATTAGCAAAACCTCTTCTCTCACCTGTCAATCTGATAGCTACCCTACTTTTTAAGATCAATCAAATATATTGTGCAATGAAAAAGTTGGCTTTCAGAGTAAATAAAGCATTCCATTAAATTACCACGTTCCTCTGTTTATCCTCTTATAAGCAAGATTTAGTATTATTTCATTTTCAATAAAAGAAAATACGAAGGTTTTATTTTGTTGGTAGATAGAGGAATTTCTCCTATCCCTTTATAAGTCTTGCTAAACAATCAGAGGGTTAAAAGCTTGCTTGTTAGTAATCAACCTTAGCAGGTAAATTAAGATCTTCATGTGGCTTAAAACTAGCCAAACAGATCTTTCAACCCAGCTACCTACTAACTATTGCCATCTGCAATAGTTAACTGTCATTGTTCCAGCAGTTAAAAGAAATTGTTTAGTCACACAATTTTTAATAGAGTTTTTATAATATGGATGGTTGTATCTTTTTTGAATATTTTATCTAGTTCATCAGTTGGCTTCTTGGATAATGCAGTGCCCCATAGGGGATATTAATATACAATGAATCATCACCCCCAAAGTTTTTGGTTTAAAGAAGGCAAATGGGAATGTGTATTGTCATGGACATTAGAGAGCGGTTCTACTATAATAACCTTAATCTATTAGGCCTCTTCAAAAATCTGAAACACTTTGGTTATTTACAGGTTCCTTTGGGGACAATGAACTGCCCATTTTTTTGTTATTTAGATGCTTTCAGTCAATTTTTTTAAATATTTTATTACCCACATTACAAAGTTATTGGAATCTAGCAGCATTTCAAACCTCACATTATCATGGAGTGAATATTTTTCATTTTCTTTTGCAATTAAATACTTTTTATGACCCAGGGTACAGAGCAATAAGTAATTCAAAATGAAAAGACCTGTCAACATCGGACTGTTGCTAAAATCTTGCTTTCCATGAATATCTGTAGGGCTAGTGCTCCTAGTTTCTGCGATTACTGGAATAGTTCTGGAATACCAGGAGTTCGCTGTGTTTTCAACCACAGAGTCTTACTCATTGCCACAAAATTTCTTGTTATCATGAATACTCTTTCATGAATCTCAGGTGATGTCAGGACTAACAAGATCCATCAGATTTCTGTTAATTTTTTCATAAATAAAAACATTTTCATTAAATAAATACAACAATCGCCGCATGAATAGATACAAAATAAGCATATGAATCAGTGATGTGTTTCCCCCGGTTCGCCCCGGATTGGGCGAACCTGTAGTGGCGGCAGGAGGCTCTGCCCACCAGGACGTCTCTGTGCATGTGCAGAAGTGTTGCACGCATGCATGCACGTGCACCCATGCACATGCACGCTCGCCCATGCATGCATGCACGCGCGCCTATGAGCGAACTGGTAGCGAACTAAATTGAAACCCACTCAGGGGTGAAATCTACTTACCTTCCTTACCAGTTTGGAAGCGCTCACGCTCGTGCGCATCATGTACGCACGCAGACATTCTGCGCATACGCAGAAGGTAAAATACACATTACTTCCTGGTTAAAACCAGGAAGTAATGACACCCAGGCAGGTGGGCGGAGCTTTGCTCCGCCATCACTACCGGATTGCCAAACCACCGGCCAAGATCGCTACCGGACCGGGCGATCCGGCAGCATTTCGCCCCTGAACCCACTACTGATATGAATCATATAAAACAAAAACAAAAACTCCTCTCTGTTCTTTATCAGCCACTGAAAATAATCATTATGGCAAATTATAGAAGGTGAAGATTAGAAGATTGGTGGTTTGTTATGAACAAGCTTAATAGATAGCAGAGTTCTGGGCTAAAAGCCACAGTATTTTTAATTTTTTTTGCTAGCGTAATTTTTTATTCTGTGTTCTAGTTTCTCTATGTTCAATTTCTGAAACTGGTATCCCACCCACTATTGTCCTTAAATCTTCCCTGGGTATCCAAGATCTGTAAGCAGAGGATAACTATGACATGTAATCTGACTGCCACCCCTATTCCACATACTAATGAAGAATATCATACGTAGATTAGATGTATGCATCTAATCTACATATTAGATGCATACAATGCATCTAATGCATCGTATTAGAAACTCTTTCTGATTCTGTAAATATTATATTTATGGTTTCAGTTATTCTTCTGATGTTCTGTATCACTTAGGGGAGGGGAAAGGCAAGTTTGGTGACCCTAGATAAGAGGTGTCAAACTCGATTTCATTGAGGGCTGCACCACAGTTGTGTCTGACTTCAGAAGGCTGAGGTGTGTGGCCATGGTGGGCATGTTGAAGGCACCTGTGATGGCCAAGTGCTAAGGCAGGACTTCCCTGAGACTTGCCCTCGCTCTCATTATAATCTCCTTCCTTCCTTCCCTCCTTCCCTCCCTCCCTCCTTCCTTCCTTCCCTCCCTCCCTCCCTCTTCTCCTTTCTTCTTCCTTCCCCTCTTTCCTTATTTTTCTCTTCTCATCTTCCCATCTTTTTCTTTGTCTTTCCTCTTTCCCTTTCTCTTTTCCTGTCCCTTCTTGCATGCTCAAATGCAAAAGGGGAAGCATTTCTCCTTTTGTTTTGTTTTTAGTTTGTTTTGAAAGCCGTCTGCCAGCAAAAACGGAGCCCACACCCCATTTTTGGCCGTGACAGCCTCCTGCAGCCCTCTGCCAGCAAAACCTGAGCTGTTTTCGCTGGTAGAGGCACCGTGTACTGGTCCTTTGCTGTTTCTAGGCTGGCCCCATGGGCCGAATCTAAGCACCCCTAAGGGCCGGATCTGGGCCCTGAGTTTGACACCCCTGCCCTAGATCCTCAAGTCTGAAGCTATTGCCTTTCAATCAAATAGATTAAAAAATACAGTAGAACAAAGTCATGTACTCAATGTTACTAAACATTGTTACTAAAAAATAAATTAAGAACAGTTGCAGGAATTGAATATGTCTACTTTAATGAAAAGGACTAGGGATGACATGATAGTAGTGCTCCAGTATCTAAGGAGCTGTCACAAAGAAGAGGGGGTCAACTTATTCTCCAAAGCACCTGAAGGCAGAACAAGAAACAATGGATGGAAACTAATCATGCCAAAACAATCTTATTTCATTCTTTGACAAATTGACTAAATTGGTAGACTAACAAAATGCTGTGGACATAGTATATTTAGACTTCAGTAAGGCATTCGACAAAGTAGACCACAACCTACTTCTTGGTAAGCTAGAAAAAAGTGGGATACATAGCATAATTACCATACAGATTTGTAACAGGCTGAAAACCATACTCAATCAGTAGTCCTTAATGGTACTACATCTACACGGAGGGAAGCAAGCAATGGGATACCACAAGGTTCTGTCTTAGGCCCAGTACTCTTCAATATTTTCATAAATGACTTAGATAAGGGGCCAGAAGGAGAACTCATCAAATTTGCAGATGACACTAAGCTGGCAGAAATAGATCTAGATCTAGACCTAGATCCGTGATGGTGAATTTATGGCACACATGGTTTATAATCCAATGTACTGAAATTCCAATTAAATAGTCAGTTATATGTGTTACACAAAATAATCATTACATGTTTTATTAGATTTACCACGGTGGCGCAGTGGTTAGAGTGCAATACTGCAAGCTGCTCCGACTGACTGCTGGCTGACCGCAAATTGGCAGTTCAAATCTCACCAGGCTGAAGGGTGACTCAGCCTTCCATCCTTCCGAGGTCGTTAAAATGAGGGCCCAGATTGTTGGGGGCAATATGCTGACTCTGTAAACCGCTTAGAAAGGGCTGTAAAGCACTGTAAAGCGGTATATAAGTCTAAGTGCTATTGCTATTACATTTGGCCTGCAAAGTGAGCCAGAATCCACTTGTTCACTAGATAAGAGCAAAGAAAGTGTTCTGCATCTCTTTGGTACAACCTTTTCTAGGTCTACTTCGGTAGCCCAAACTTTTCTAGGATGTTAATAATGTTTTTATGTTCTAAACTTCAGGTTAGAAGGACAGACAATTCTATCTGCAGCTTAATAAAAACAGAGGCATGTTCTTCACTGTTCTATTCCACAATGTGACCTACTTCCTTCCTAAATTTGCAATCACATATTTCTAATCATATATCATAAGCAAACGCTGCAGTGTGGTACAAGGTAGCTAATCAACATTTTAAATGCAGAAAACGCTGGTGACTGAGCTTTGCTCCTTGATCACTGAATCGTTTCAAATGCTGACACTTAAATTCTTTCCTGGTTGCTGTCACAAAACTTGTGGCAAACTGGGCAAAACCTGACTTGACTCTACATACCATTGGTGAATGAGGCATGACTTCATGTAGTAGACCTTAACTGCTATTTGAACCAAAGACCATGTGACAATCTAAGATAAACATGCTCCAAATACCTCTAAATTCTACAATCTGGGAAGCCATTGTGGAAACCTCTGTTCATACCCTTTTATTTGAAGGGCTAAGGTTGAATCATAAATAGGGTGGAAAAATCAGCAATAAAATGAAATACAACAGTATCTTAAGATTTCACTCAACAGAAAAAATACTGTAGAAGCGCAATATAAATTAATTTTATCCCATAATTGTTTATATAAAATAGAAGTAATTCCAGCTACAAGGTTGTTGTCACTTTTCCAACTCGATGCAATTCAGAAAAAGAAAAGATGACTATTCTACCCCCTGGATGTCATTTTAAAAGGCTACAGAAGGCCAAAGATGGGACTTATTTCTACATTAACTCCCAAAAGATAAGAACGGACACTTGCATTGCAAATGACCTTCTCACAAGTTGTATTTCTCATTTATAGAATTTTTGAAATGATACGGCTGTTAAAGATACGTTGCATACCCATTCCAAATGATAAGAGGGAAGAGGAGGAAAAGAATTGTTCCTTTTCCTGGAACCATCTCTTGATCCAAGATAACCTGCCAAGTAATAGTAAAGGGATCAAACATGGGCTAGACTAGAGTCCTCATTTGCTTGTTTCAAGGCTCTGTGCAACAAGTGCTGATGGAGGTTGTGCTACTGGGGCTTTTCATGACTGCTAAATTCTGTACCTAAAATTGCATCAACCTGCCCCCCCCCACACCTTGGACGTGGGGGGCTGGGAAACGTCAAGTACCTTCTGAGCCCCTCCTGTTTGAGCTGTCCTACCTCTTCTTCCTCTTCTCTGGGCACAGGAAGCAGGAGCAACACAAGTGCATGGAAAGATTTACCTGCCAACTATCACAATTCGCCCCTCCTGGGTAGGATTCATGATGGTGGAGAAACGCAGAGCCTTCGGCGGAGGAAGCGGGCTTGGCAAAGAGGACAACCTCTGGGCCACTTGGGCCACCTCCCGTTTAAAAGGGAACGCGTTCTCCCCACCCCCAACTTCTGGGATGTTACGGCCACTGCCATTGGTTGCCAGCAAAGGATGGTTCCTATTGGCTGCCCGAGTTCCCCAAACAACTGCTCGAACCCGCGACTCCGAGGGGTTACCCAACACGTTCACATGATTTATTATAGGATAGAGTCGATACGGGGAGGCGCCTCGGCATCAGGGAGCCCTGTCGCTTAGGGCTCTTTTCTTTCCTTCCGATTGGTTCCGGTTGGAAATCGGCGGAGAGCGACCGTGCCTTCGAAGCCACCCCATTTCCGACTGTGTCTCTTCTCCCTCCATCTTCCCTCCCCCTTCCTCCTTTTTCGGAAAAACCAGGGATCCGAACTTGATTCTTTTCCTTTAGGGTTTTTAGCCCTTGTCCTCAGCCTGGTCCTCTCCACGTGTGCTATAGGACCCAGATCCCATAATCCCCGACCCGTTAGTGTTTGGGGAATGAAGGGAGTTGAAGGTATCAAAGGTGGAGAAGTTTGTGTTTGCTCTTTTTTTTCCGGGTGGGCCAGTGGAGGATCCAGGGATCCAGCGCGTGTCTCGAGGCAAAGGATCAGAAAGCTCACTTTCCCTTTCTGGGTGTCATGTGCACCAAGACAAATTCCTTGTGTGTCCAATCACACTTGGCCAATAAAGAATTCTATTCTATTCTATTCTATTCTACTCTACTCTACTCTACTCTACTCTACTCTACTCTACTCTACTCTACTCTACTCTACTCTACTCTACTCTACTCTACTCTACTCTACTCTACTCTACTCTACTCCACTCCACTCCACTCCACTCCACTCCACTCCACTCCACTCCACTCCACTCCACTCCACTCCACTCCACTCCACTCCACTCCACTCCACTCCACTCCTTTATTCTATTCTATTCTATTCTATTCTATTCTATTCTATTTATTCTATTCTATTCTATTCTATTCTATTCTCCACTCCACTCCATTTCATTCCTCTATTCTATTCTATTCTATTCTATTCTATTCTATTCTATTCTATTCTATTCTATTCTATTCTATTCTATTCTATTCTATTCTATTCTCCACTCCACTCCACTCCACTCCACTCCACTCCACTCCACTCCATTTCATTCCTCTATTCTATTCTATTCTATTCTATTCTATTCTATTCTATTCTATTCCATTCTATTCCATTCCATTCCATTCCATTCCATTCCATTCCAGTCGTAAGAACAGGATATGAACAGACCCTACAGGGCTTCCAACATCATCCTGTCTATTTGAATTCCTGCTATGCAAATCAGTATATTTTTGAAATATTCTTGTATTTCATGTTTGCCTGCTTTGTGGAAAGTGGTTGCCCACATTTATTTGGGAACAATATGAATTTAATTGCCATTATTTAAACTTTGCTTTTTGTTGTTCTGGAGTTACAAGTTCAAGAGAGCTTCAGGCAAAATTATGTTGAAAGAAAGAGAAGCCATGGGAAAAGCAAAGGCGTTAAAAGATCATGCCGACATAATTAGCAAGATTTTAAGATTGGATGTGTGGATGGTATAATTTGAAAAAAATAAAGCATGAAATGCATAAAAATAACAAAATACTAATGCTGAACAATTAAAACATTGGTTTATTAGTAATATACGAATTTCAATACATTTTATTTGATCTTGATCAGAATATGACCTACAATTTCCATTTTCAGGTTGTTAAAATATTAGAAATTTACCATTTTATTTTAAAATTTTAGATGAAGTTTTAATATAATAGATTAAAAAAAACCCAATCTATAACCACATGATTATGCAAATTTTATTTGGGTTTTAGAAAAGCATGGCCTGCTATCCACTTTTGATCTTCTTCCCTCAAAGTTTAAATTAGCCCTGTTAATAAAACCAATCCAAGTAAAAAGTTATTGTTATATATGCCTATTGTAGCAAAAGCAAAAGTCACACTGAATTCCCTCCTGGCAGAAATATTTAATTGCATACTTTTTTGTGCATAAGATTGTAGATAGTATTAAAACTAAACTTGAAAATATTGCAGCAAGTCTATTCTTATTCTAATTATCCTAGAAAAAAATTATGAGGAGCATTTTCCAGGTAAGAAAGAGCCTTAGAGGATCTGCAAATAAAAGATAACGATAGGCTGTTTTCTTCCAAAAGAACCAAGGGAAGGGATTCATGGGATAACCACCTCTTTGTAGGCAGATTCTTCTTCATTTAGAGAAAGCTTTATCATGCAGGCAAGTATGTTTAATCCACTGATGAGACAGGAGGAGAAAGTGACACTAAAGGGTATCATGAGCAAATATTTACACTGATTGTCTACTGATAGGCCTTCATCAACAAGGCTTTACAAACCAGCTCCATATGCTGTACAATACAAAGAGATACTGCTTTCCTTCTTTTCATTTTCATGTGCCTAAATAATTGCAAAATAAGGAGCCATTAAAAATTATTTTAAAAAATGTACTATTGCTTGTTTGTGAACTTTTTTTCAAAAGTGCTTTATCAAAAGTCTTGATAACGTGCTTGAATAAAAAGCAGTAATTGTTTAAAGTTCATTTTCCTACCTTTTTAAAAACACTTTTAAAATGTGTTATTTTTATAGTAATTTTTAAACCATATCCTATATGGGTACTAGTACATCACATGAAATATATTGAATTAAATAAGATTATAATATGTTGTTGTTAGTTGCGAAGTCGTGTCCGACCTATCGCGACCCCATGGACAACGTTCCTCCAGGCCTTCCTGTCCTCTACCATCCTCTGGAGTCTATTTAAGCTCACACCTACTGATTCAGTGACTCCATCCAGCCACCTCATTCTCTGTCGTCCCATTCTTCTTTTGCCCTCAATCTTTCCCAACATTAGGTTCTTCTCCAGTGAGTCCTTCCTTCTCATTAGGTGGCCAAAGTATTTGAATTTATCTTCAGGATCTGGCCTTCTAAAGAGCAGTCAGGGTTGATCTCTAGGACTGATTGGTTTGATCACCTTGCAGTCCAAGGGACTCACAGGAGTCTTCTCCAGCACCATAGTTCAAAGGCCTCAATTCTTTGGAACTCAGCCTTTCTTATGGTCTAACTTTCACAGCCATACATTGCAACTGGGAAAACCATAGCTTTGACTATGCGCACTTTTGTTGGCAGGGTCTGCTTTTTAGTATGCGGTCCAGATTTGCCATAGCTTTCCTCCCCAGGAACAAGCATCTTTTAATTTCTTGGCTGCAGTCCCCATCTGCGGTGATCTTGGAGCCCAGGAAAATAAAACCTGTCACTACCTCCATTTCTTCACCATCTATTTGCCATGAATTGAGAGAACTGGATGCCATAATCTTAGTTTTCTTAATGTTGAGTTTCAAGCCAACTTTTGCACTCTCCTTCTTCACCAGCATCAAGAAGAGTCAAGAGATCTTTAGTTCCTCTTCACTTTCTGCCATTAGAGTGGTATCATCAGCATATCTGAGGTTGTTGATATTTCTCCCAGCAATCTTAATTCCAACTTTTGATTCATCTAGCCCCGCCTTTCTCATGATGTGCTCTGCATATAAGTTAAATAGGCAGGGTGACAGTATACAGTCTTGCCGGACTCCTTTCCCAATTTTGAACCAATCAGTGGTTCTGCGTCCAGTTCTCACTGTTGCTTCTTGACCCGTATAATAGGTTTCTCAAGTGACAAATAAGATGGTCTGGTACTCCCATCTCTTTAAGAACTTGCCATAATTTGTTGTGAGCCACACAATCAAAGGCTTTAGCATAGTCAATGAAGTAGAAGTAGATGTTTTTCTGGAACTCCTAGCTTTCTCCATGATGCAGCATTTGTTGGCAAATTGATCTCTAATTCCTCTGCCTCTTTGAAATCCTGCCTGTACTTCTGGTATGATATAATATTATAGAAGCAGTAAATTATTGTCTATAAGGTAGATGTGTAGGAAATTTACCTAAAATGGAGGCTGGTAGCCTCTTACTAAATTGGTACAATTCACTAAGAATTGTATCAGGAATAATAATAGGAAAGTTCATTTAAAATAACTGATAGAAATGTGGGTTTTCTATTTAAATTTGTTCCTATTCTTACAAATAAACCTCCAGGTTTACTTCAAGAAGAAACTTTGTCAAGGTATTAGTAATAAGCATAACCATTATTTTATTTTGTAAAAGCTAGTGATATTTATTTGTCATTTAACAATCATGGTGGTTTAATGCACCATTTTGGCTTCTTCTCCCTTTATATAGCAGGCATGCAACATTTCACCCAGCAAATCTATATATCTATATCTGTATCTGTGTAGGTCCTCGCTAAGAAAGGATTTTTCGAAATGACCATCAGATCATTAGTATTCCATATACAGTATTATATTCACACGCTCTGATGCTAAGGAGTTAGACATTCTACTCCTCCTCCCCACCTGAAAGGAACTCTGTCCCAACTGCCAGTTGCCTTATATTAACACTTTCTGATGCTACCCTTTTGCTAAACCGGGCGTGGGTGTGGCCAGCACATGACTCATCTGGCCTGCAGGCTGGGACATTCTACTCCCCCTCCCCCTCTGTTCCAACTGCCAGTTGCCTTATATTAACATGCTCTGATGCTACGGAGTTATACATTCTACATTAAGTTTCAGGCTTTAAGTGTCAATTTATCACGCCCGATCACATAGTTTCGTAGCAAAGCATGGGCGTCCAGCTAGTGATACATAAGGATATAGATTTGGATCTGATTCCACCCCACACAGCTGCTTTTAAAGAACAAATTCCACTAAATAGCATCAAGTTGTGCCATGTTGGTTGCACAATTGTTTTCCAGTTAAATAATTATAAATGCGTGTAGTGATTTAAGAGGTGTGCCTTCAATTAATCTTACATAATACTTGTGGAATTAGAAACCCCCCCACCCCTTTAGCAGAATTTTATTCCTCATTATAATAAACACTGCCCATTTTCAGTAAGCCAGTAGAGAGGTGCACAAATGAAAAAGCTAAAAATGATTTTCTCAAATTGAACTTGACTTCTGATGACCATGTCCATACAGTTTCCTTAACAACATTGTGAAAATGATTTGCCATTGCCTTTTCTAATTGTTTATTTTTTACTAATTCACAGTCCTGGAATTTTCTGGTAATCCCCTATCCAATTTCTAACCAGGTCTGACACTGCTTGGTTTTTTAAATCAGCCAAGACATAATCCCTTATTCCCTCCACAAATATATTTGTACTACAAGATATATAGAAGTATAATAGTATGATATAGAGGTATGATATATTGGCTGGGGCTTGGTGGAATCTGAAGCACGAAAAGTTGGAAAAATCAATATTTACTAGCTATTCTTTGAAATGCTCCTTACTTTATTTTTTTAACCTCTACTGCCAAATTTCTAGCTATGACTCACCGCTGGCAAACAGGATGCTGCAATAATTGTCTAGCGCAGGGGTCTCCAACCTTGGCAACTTTTAGACTTGCGGACTTCAACTCCCAGAGTTCCTCAGCCAGTCAGTCCACAAGTCTTTAAATTGCCAAGGTTGGAGACCCCTGGTCTAGCGGGAGCTTCGTTAAGGGCTACTGCGCATGCTCGGATATTTTCTTCCTCCTAAAAGAGCGTTCTTGTTCCTTAGCAACCTGAAGTGATGCATTGTGGGCTTGAGAGTCCAGGCCCTGTATTTCCAAAACAACGAGGGTCGCTTTTCTCCTGCGAAGCCACTTTGTTTGGGAAGAGCCAAAGAAAAAAAACGCGTTAATGGGAGGGAGGCTTAGGCTATCTGGGAGATAGCGGGACACGGAAAAAGTATGCTGGCAGTGGCTGTTAAGGATTGCTTTAAGAAAGGATTTGAACCAATTAACATCCTTCCTTTTTTCCTGCATTTTTACAGATTCTGATCGTTTCCATCACTGCTGGAGCTCCCGATCTTGGAACGGCTCAGCCAGGTGAGCATTAAATCAAAACTCTCCCTCTGTTGCTTGACAGAAAATAAACGATTGGAGAATCGCTGGAGGCAGCTAGGCTTGTGCGTTCAGTCAATCCATCAGAATAGAGCAGCAAAGAACCTTGGAGGTCATCTAGTCCAACCCCCTGCTCAAGTCAGGGAAGGACTTTCTATTTTTTTTTTAATTTATGAAACTTGTATGCTGCCCAACTTCCAATGACTCTGGACTGCTCACAACAATGAACACCAAGGAATTACAACGAAGGCTTTTCCTTCCCAAAAACCACTTTTCATCTAATGGTTAAAGAATCATAGCTAGGATGTGGTACTGCATCCTGGGAATTGGATAGTGGCCAGATATGAATTTAGGAACAGAAATGGCCAGAGGTATCTTTTAAGAAACTGGCTATATAGCCTTGTGTGGAGTTTGCAGAATTGTTCTCCAGACTTGCCCTGGTTATGTCTCAAGGGGGTTTTGAGAGAAAAGTTATTTCTCAATTGCTGTGCCTATTTATTTATTTATTATTTATTTATTTGTCAGATTTATATGCCGCCCTTCTCCCGTAGGATTCGGGGCGGCTCACAACAATAAAACAACCCGACAATAGATAAAAATTAAATAATATTAAAAACCAATTAAAAACCCCAAATCCCCAAGTTAAAATCCACAGCAGATCAGGGAAGTTGCTGAAAGAGCCATGTCTTTAGGTCGGCGCGGAAGATGCGGAGGTCGAGGGCCATCCGGCGCCCGGTGGCCAACCTATTAATGGCTTTTGGAATGGACAAGTGGGTGAGCCAATCAGAAGGCAGCCGATGAGTTTGAATCTCCAGGGTTTTTATGTTCCCTCCCCTAATTGTCACAGTTGACAGTATAAAAGGAGATTCTTGACGGAAAACCGTTGGCAGTCCAGAAGGCAGTCCAGAAGGCAGTTCGGAGAGTTCTGTTCAGCACTTCTGTTAGAAAACTGTGGGCAGTTTGGAAGTCAGTTAGAAGGGCAGTTCTGATGGTTTACAAGAAGCCAGGTTTTCCCTACGTAACCAAGGTTTTTCTGCAGCCCTAGCTCAGTAGAATCACATCCACTCGATTCTGGGCTTTTTTCTTTTCTAGCAGCCAGCAAGTTCTTCCTGCTAGGTGGGAGTCTCCCACCTAGCAGGAAGAATTTGCTGGCTGCTAGAAAAGAAAAAAAGCCCAGAATCGAGTGGATGTAATTCTACTGAGCTAGGGTTGCAGAAAAACCTTGGTTACGTAGGGAAAACCTGGCTAGAAGAAAAACACACACACACACACACACACACACACACACATGTATGTGTGTGTGTGTGTGTGTGTGTGTGTGTGTATATATATATATATATATATATATATATATATATATATATATATATATATCTGACAGGATATTTATTGTTATGTAAAATATTTATTGTTAACCGCTTCAGAGGCTCATTTGTTACAGTAGATCTTAATAGAGATAAAGGTTTACGGTACATTGATTTATTTCCTCCACGACAGGATTGTTGCCACATGTTTTGCATGGAAATCCCTTTGATTTGAAGATGATCTGGTTGCCATAGTTATTTGGAAGCTATGCAATATGATTCTGTGCCAGTGGCTGCCAATATCTGATCCTAATTCAGAGGGCTAGCCTAAACCTATAAACTTTGGGATTGCATAAATGGAGAAACATACTCACCATACAATTTGGTTTTGAATGTCTGCCAGAAAAATCAGCTTGATTTAAATTTGGGGTTAGTATCCCAGCACCCTGGTGCCCATTTTAGTGCTGGTGTTAATATGAGATTTTAATGAACTATGATCAATTTTTTTACTATTTTTGAAATGAGTTTCCGGTATTACTAACAGGACAGTGATATAACAGCTCCTGAGAAGCACGTGCAAATATTAATAGAATGAATGATACTTTCCAGAATTACTGCCTTAGAAGTTGCTTGTGATCACATACACAGATTAAACCTCAGTCCTCTGACACTAATTTTGGAATAAGTTATTTTAAATTCAATAGACAAGCTTCTGAATTGTAGTGTTAAGATTACTGTCTTATACTGTACTTGTTTTCTTGACAGTCAGTTTGGTACAGCGGAAGGATCAGGATAGAAACTGGGAGATTGTGAGTTCTAGTCTGCTTTAGGCATAAAGCCAGCAAGGTGACCTTGTAGTCTCCTCCTCTTAGCCCTAGGAAGGAGACAATGGCAAACCATTTCTGGGAGGAAAAAAAAAACTTGCTAAGAAAACTGCATGGACTTATCTACGCAGTCTTCCACAATCAGACAAGATTGAACAGAAAGATAAAATGTGTTTTCTTAAGATAAAGTCAGATTATGTCAGTGGGACTTCTTAGTGAATAGACATAAAGCTGCATTCTCTTATCATTTACTGTTTTGTTGCTGCATCATAATGAAAACTGGGCTCTCAGTGTCTTGGCTTCTTCTCGTATTCTTTCTTTCACATGCACTGTGGAATAGATGCTTAAAACTGTCCTTGTTGACAATTTGTCTCGAGAAAGTATGAAGGAGTACTGAGAAAGAAAAAGAAAAAGAGAGCAGCGCTTGGTCTGCAGACTTCCATTGTGATTTTACAAATTTAGACTGGAACATTCTTGATGTCATTTTCAGGCATAACTTTGTTTTTAAAAATAAGTTTATTATGAAGTCATTTATTATAATTACAAGTAGATTTACTTGTGGAAACATTGCAGGGTCTGACAGATATTTACTGACTGCTAAAACTGAAAGTCAGTATTTTGACACCTTTAATGTTTCATAGATTAAAATGATGAAAAATGTCCACCTGGCACCCGAAGCAGATGAAGATGATCTTTATTCTGGTTATAATGATTATAACCCTACTTTTGATACAGAGGTAAAATATACTACATATTTACCCATTGTTTTGCGTTGTAATATTAAAGCACAGAAAAAGAATAAAAAATAATAAATTAAAGGTAAGAGATAAAATAAAAAGAAACAAAGTCTGAGTAAATCAGGTTTGCACAAATACAAATATATAGTAAATTTGGTAAAACATATATTTTAAAATTCATTTGAATATCATAGGATACCATAAATGAGATTTATTATGCTAAGGAATAGTAGTAGTAGTATAATATAATAGTAGTCTATTATAATTGTCACCCTCAGCATTCAAAGTAGTAAAGAGGAAGTAACTGCCAACAAAAGTGTGTATGGTGTTCCCAATTGCAATGTATGGCTGTGAAAGTTGGACCATAAGGAAGGCTGAGCGTCAAAGAATTGAGCCTTTGAACTATGGTGCTGGAGAAGACTCCTGCGAGTCCCTTGGACTGTAAGGCGATCAATTCAGTCAGTTCTAGAGGAGATCAACCTTGACTGCTCTTTAGAAGGCCAGATCCTGAAGATGAAACTCAAATATTTTGGCCACCTAATGAGAAGGAAGGACTCACTGGAGAAGAGCCTAATGCTGGGAACGATTGAGGGCAAAAGAAGAAGAGGATGGCAGAGAATGAGGTGGCTGGATGGAGTAACTGAAGCAGTCGGCGTGATCTTAAATGGTCTCTGGAGGAATGGTAGAGGACAGGAAGGCCTGGAGGAAAGTTGTCCATGGGGTCGCGATGGGTTGGACACGACTTCGCAACTAACAACAAAAGAAGAAGAAGGAATAGTAGCTGACATGTATCTGTCATTTGTATAGAAACATAAATAAATGTTTAGTATAAATTCAATCCACATGATGCATTTTAATATACTAATGCAAGATAAATATATATGCTAATACATGCAATTTTAAAAAGAAAAATGCTATTTAATTATTGTAAAGTCGACATTCATAGTTTTGTGTGTTTTTCTAGGATTTAGAGAATGATCCAGCTTTTCAACAAGCTGTGAAAACTAGCCATGGTAGAAGGCCTCCAGTAAGTTAAAAATTACAAAGCATCTGTTTAAGCATTTACAAAACTTCTTCAGACCCACAGTTCTTTTATGATATTTTTAACCTAGTCCCACATCTTTGTTTACAGTACTTGTTTAAGATACTTTAAGGACTTAAAGTAAGTCCTTCCTTACTTTACACTTAATGGAATAATATATATGATGTTGTTCTTTAGTTGTTTGCTTCTACTTTTTAAAAAGTTCCTTTGCCAGGGTTTTTTACTTTTCTAAAACATGTATATGAACACATACCTGCACAAACATGGATAACATGTATGTCAATACTGTAACTTAACAACAATATCATGTTCTGATAATCATTCTGGTATTCCAGACTAGATGTAAAGACAACACATTTTCATGAATTACAAAATACATGCAATTATTAGCCAATTAAATGAAGTCAGCGAAGAAAATCATACAAGAGCATACAAATTTATCTTGACAGAAATAAAGGGCCACTAGTCCATTTCACATAGCCAGGCAATAACAATATTAATTAACAACAGATCGCATATCTGGATCTGGAACAGAATTTTAAAAAATATAAAAAAAATATTACTAGTTGATCACTTAGTTGGATATTTTGGAGATCAGATCTCCAGAATAATTGCATACCTACAGAGGACATATATCAGTTTGTTCATTAATGCTGATAATTGATCAAATATTTATATATTTATTTTAATAGATTTATATGACAACCTGTCTTCCTACTGTGATTCTGGTGGTTAACAGAACACAAAATACAAAAAATTGAAAGAATAAATAACAATAATAACCCAGAGTAAAAAACATGGCAACTCAGGAAGGCACTCAACCAACACATTATGGGACTCACTTTACCTCATGATTCCCCATGCCAGAAAAGCAGCTAAGTCTTGAGGACCTTTGTACTTACAATCAATTTCACGGTGGCACAGTGGTTAGAATGCAGTACTGCAGGCTACTTCTGCTGATCATCAGCTGCCAGCAGTTTGGCAGATCAAATCTCACCAAACTCAAGGTTGACTCAGCTTTCATTTCTTCCAAGGTCGATAAAATGAGGACCCAGATTGTTGGGGGCAATAGGTTGACTCTGTAAACCGTATAGAGAGGGCTGTAAAGCAGAGATCTCCAACCTTGGTAACTTTAAGACTTGTGGACTCCAACTCTTTCTCAGCTTTGCTGGCTGAGGAATTCTGGGAGTCCACAAGTCTTAAAGTTGCCAAGGTTGGAGACCCCTGCTGTAAAGCACTATGAAGCGGTATATAAGTCTAAGTACTATTGCTATTGCTATTCTCCATTGCCTACCTGTTCAATAATGAACACAAACGGAAATTTTATCTTTGATTGCGCTTCAGAGATAACAAATTCTCTTCAATAGTTTGTACCAAAAGTTCAAAGCAGCAAAGTCAAGATTTCTTTGAATGAAGCTCAAGTCCTGGTAACTTCTTTGATGTTTTCATGCATTTTCCTTGGCAAGTGATCACAATGGTTTGCTTATGTGATGTTTTTCAATTTCTATGTTTACTCTATGCTTTTCAAAAATGATGCTAAAACAGTATTGACAGGTTTGATGTAATTTTATAGAGATAATTATATAATTTCATTGTAATTATACGTAGTAATTATATTTAAACTACTGCATTCTAGTTCTTGTAAAATTAATGCTTAATTAACACTTAATTCCTTTTTACAAGCTTACGGCCAAAGTTCCAGGTACATCAAGTGCACGGACTTTAGCTACAGGGTATATGGTAAGTTGTTATTCTCTGCATATTTTTCTCCTGCTCTTCTTTCTTTGCTTCTGCTTTTTCACCAACAAGACATACTAAGTGCAAAGTTCCTGATCCCAGTCAGCCTGTGAAATTATGTAGCTCTCATATTTTGAATGCTCACAAGGAGGACTAAAAACCTGAAAGGGAAAATCAAAGTTCCACAGTTGAGGGGTGATATCTCTTGAAAGCTAGAGAGAAAGGCAAAAACTATTACTTAGGGATACTTATTTCAGTCATTTGAAACAACATGTCCCATTTTAGAATGCATTAAGTCACATCAAGTATTGGTAGAGAAAGGGAAAAGGAAAAAATGCAACTTATTGTTAGGTTGTTGAAATCAGGAATAATCAGAATATAAGACACCCTTCCAATCTTTATTCTCTGGATTTGTTGGAAGTTGGAATACTCAACCAGTAGTAGTTATGACCATCCTGCCTGGGAATTCTGGGAGCTGCAACCCTGTAAATGTATGTTCACCAAGTTAGGGAAAGTGGTATCCTATGAATGAAGAGAGCTGGAAACTGGAACCACAATTGAAAAACACAAAAGACTAGGAACAGAACTGCTGAATTTGTTGCAAGAAATGAAAGAAAGTAGTTTAAGCAGTTTTCTATGGCAGTGGCTTATGGATATTGAAATGAATTGAGCAGAAGCCACTCCTCTTATAAAAGGCCAGATGCTATTCTACTCTCTGGCACCAGTTTTAATTTATATACATATTTCAATATATTTAAAAAAACAAATAACAAATAGGAGATTAGCCTGTTGTCCCCTAATGCCATAATTTATAAATCTGAGGCTTGAAGTGAGAATTCCATATCATAGACATAATAAAAATTTCTGGCTCTTGCATTGGTATTTGAGCAGTGTTACTTTCTGCGCTGCTAGAATAGTGATTTTTGTGCTCCAAACCTGCTTATTCCCCTAGAAATAGAACTTTCAGTGATGATTGATCAAAATATTTTCTTGCATCATGATAGTCAAAGACAACATTGTCTTCATCAATGGGCAGACCAATGACAGCAGCTGTACAGGTAATACTGTTATAATTTTTGCTAAAATTAATTCATAGACAGCAGTTAGTGAATCTAAGACTATATGCGTCATGATGGGGAACAGCTGGTTTTAAATGTAAGGAATAAAACGTGTGAAAATGAGAATATGTCATTAGGTACTCAATTTTGGCATTTAATAAAAAGTTCTTACCTAAAAGGTATATTTCCATTAATAGCAGAAAATTTGAAAAATAAAATTTTCCTTAAAATATGGGTTATGTTTGAGGAGAAAGATTGCTGTACAATAAAAAAAAAGATAAGTGGAATAAAGGCAGCTCTGAACAAACAAATATAAATATATTAAGAAAAAGAATGAATTATTTAAGAATAACAGGATAAATATGTATAAATAGTAAAGTTAGAATTTAGGGATAAATGAAGATGTTTACGTTTGCAAGTATAGAAATACTGAGGTATATTCAAAAAAAAAGGAAAGGGTGGAAGACAATATTGACAGAAATTGTAATTGAGTAAAATGTATTTGAATTAGACTAATTGTATAAAATAAGAAACAACCAACACTCTGTTCAAAAAAAAAAAAAAAAGAAAGATGTGGGTGAAGGTGGGAGAGGAGAAAAGAAAAAAACCAATAAAACTTGTTTTTTTTTTTTAAAAAAAATGGGTTATGAACCTACAGTAGTAAACTTCGTAATACTTCTGTAAATTCACAATAATGGGATAAATGAAATGTATACAGATAGCCCCTTTGAATTAAACTAATGATTTCATTGCACAGTATTAAACAATAAATAATTTTTAAATATATATATATAGAGAGAGAGATAGTCCTTGACTTATGACCACAACTAAGCCCAAAATTTCTTTTGTAAGACAGTTAAGTGAGTTTTGCCCCATTTTACAACTTTTCTTGCCACAGCTATTAAGTGAATCACTGCAGTTGTTAGTAACATGGTTGTTAAGTGAATCTGGCTTCTTCATTAACTTTGCTGGGCAGAAGGTCACAATGGGTGATCGCATGACCTCAGGGCACTGCAAATGTTATAAATACATGCCAATCCTCTGAATTTTGATCATGTGACCATATGGATGCCACAATGGTTGTAAATGTGAAAACGGTCATAAGTCACTTTTTTCAGTGCTGTTGTAACTTCAAACGGTCACTAAGCAAATGGTTGTAAATTGATAACTATCCTGCTTCCCCGAAAATAAGACATCCCCTGATAATAAGCCCAATAGGGCTTTTGAGCGCATGCACTAAAATAAGCCTCCCCACGAAAATAAGCCCTCCCCGAAAATATTTAAATGCAGAGCTGGAAATCAGATAGATAAGACGGCAAGAGGAGCCCCATCTTGCTCCACGCGTCCCAAAATAAGACCAAGTGCTTATTTTGGGGTTCAAAAAAATATAAGACAGGGCCTTATTTTCGGGGAAACACAGTACCTGTATAACAACTAACTTAAAAAATCCTATGCACTACAAGTTATTATTGAAATTCTCAAACTGAAATTACTGTGTTGAAGTATTAATGCAGTTCAGTTTCATGTATTTGTCTTATTCTGACAGTTAATATGAGCATTATATAATAATAATGCAAGAACCTGCTTCCCTTATGATTTTCATCATTTGTTCTTTAAGGATGGTGTTACTCGGCCTATGACAGCAGTGCAGGCAGCAGGTTACACCAAAGCAGCTTCAAGAGGTATTTTTTTTGTGTGTCATCAACTATGGTGTCGTTCCAAAGCACCTGACAAAGTTGTCTGTTGAGGATATGATTTAAAAGCAGTTCTAGTCCTTCCTGTGATGCTAAAGAACAACTAAGTGACATTTTGGCAGCGGCTGTATAGTGTCCCACAGAGTGCCCTTGTTGTGTTAATATCTGCATAAAACTGGTGGGAGAAATAATTCAAAGATTTGGAATGGGGTGAGATTATTATGCTGGTAGCATCCAGATATACTTCTCCCTGTTATTCAATTCTATGGAAGCAATTCATATCTTTGAGTGTTGCATCAATTCAGTTATGGGCTAGATTAAGCTGAAATTTAGACCAAACAAGGGAGAGATGCTTTCGGTCAATAAGAAAATGGACTTGGGTACTGAAGTTTATGATGGGATTGCATTTCACCTGAAAAAGTAGACTTGAAATTTGGGGAGTTTTTCTTCGATCCTCGGCTGACATTTTTTGCACACCAGATGCAACTCTTCTTAAACCAGTCAGATTTAGCAACAGTTAGCCATACCTTAGTTGTGTCCTGTTTTGATTCCTGGAAATTTGAAATTGCCCTTGAAAAATGTTTAGAAATTGCAATTTAGTACAAAATCCAGCAATAGACTCTTAACTCTGCAAGATACAGAGATTACGTGCTGTTTGTACTTAAAGACATGCACTGCTTGTATGTACTGGGCACGGTTTAAAGTGTCATATATAATGCTTTAGAGCTTTAAACAACTTGCTTAGGATTTCACTATCTAAGGGACATTTATCCTGTTATGCACCTATCTGGGCTGAAGATAGGTTCACTGACATGCCATGTCAGAGAGTGCTTTTTCCTGCCTTGCTTCCAGATTATGAAACATCCTTCCTCAGGAGTGGTGCTTGGTGCAACATATATGGTATTTAGAAAACTCTGTAGACAATTCATTTATCAGGCTTTAAACTGTTAAATTTAAGTTTTACCTTCTAGGATTGTATTTATTTTTAATTTTGGGAGTGCCTTATATACTTATTTGTGTAGAAAGAGCAGTTATATATCAAATACAGATAAATTGTAAAAATTATTAAAAAGGAGGCTTCAATAGAGGAAAATTACTAGAGTTCTCAGTTACATCTATTAATTTGTAGGTTCTGCATTTGATCCTCTTGGCCAGGCAAGAGGCCCAGCTCCTCCTCTAGAAACAAAGAATGAAGATAGGTATGTAGATAGTATTCTTACAGTTCAGGGGTGGGTTCTACTTACCTTTACTACCAATTCAGAACGGGATCGCTTTGCTCGCTTCTGCGCGCTTCTGCGCATGCACAGAACACCCATGATGATGTTGTGGGGAGGTGGGTGGAGCCTCCTGCCGGTTTTACTACTGGTTCTACAGAACCGGACCGAACCGGGAGCAACCCACCACTGTTACAGTTACTTTGTTATGTCTTTCTGGGGAAAAAATCAATAGCGAATACATCATTCATTGTAAGGAAATAAAACAGAATTTGATTGGAAAAAGGCGGATCTTCATTTTTCTATACTGCTCTAATATGATATTATTAAAAAAACAGTGTTTGTTTTAAATTTAGTGCCAAAGTACAAAGAGTGATATTTGTATTGTGGTTTAATTACTGTGGGAGAATGTTTTGATGTCACACAAATCCATCTTCAAATACTTTCCTATGATTGGATAGATGTGATTCATTATTAATTTCAGTGTTTTAATTTTAAAAAATATACTAATGGATATATCAATTGTGTTGAGTCACATATACTAACAAATATCCATTCCAGTAGAGTTGATATCACCTTGCAGGTTTGCTTGTTTGTTTGTTTGTTTGTTTGTTTATGAAAATTTATATTGCTGCCTACTCGCCCATGGCAACTCAAGGCCGCTTACACACAATATTAAAGCAACAAATAAGAATTATAAAAAATAATAAAAAATAAAAACAATAATTTAATAAAATAATAGCCTCTCACCCACCCCCATCCTGGCAACAGCACATATTTATATGAGCCATTTAATGGGCTCCATCCCTCTCGGGGTTCCCCAGGCCCGCTGACAGAACCATGTCTTCAGCGCCTTTCGGAAGAGTGTTAAATCCTTATGATGATTTGTGTTGCAATAGTATGGTGTTGGAGTACGGGGTGGGGATTGGGGGCAGGTTGTTCACTTTTAACTATGGAAATTAACTGAATAACTTCGGGCTACTCATTTCTTTTCAGCCAAGGCTAGCTTCATATGATGAACAGAGATGCCATGGAAGTTGTATTGAGCTGTTGAAAGAATGGCAGAATATAAATTAAATAAATAAATTACCCAGCCTTTTTTGTATCTAGTGTTAGGCTGCAGATTAAACAGTCATTGTTATAAATCGGATTGTTTTCATTTCATGCTATTGTGTATGCTTCTCAAATTTGCCCTGGATAGTTGGGAGCATATTTGAGAGGTGGGCAGGAAATCATTTCTTTATAAATCAGATTGGCCACCATACACAGTAGCATTGGAATCTTTCATTAGCTAAAAATCATAATACCTCAACAGTTTTTGCTGCAAAAAGTTCTTGGGAGATCTTTTGAGGGACCATGTATTTTTGAATTTCTTCTTCAGAAATAGTCCAGCCTGAGTATTTCATTAGAAAAATAAGCATAGAATTATCTGTATAAAACAAATATATATAAAAATAAGGGCAGCCCCAAGCAGAACATAATGTTGTACACCTAATATATATACAAAGGGTAGATTTTTTGCCTTGGTGTTTCTGATGCCTTATGAGTCTGCTCTTTCCTTATTTCAGTCCAGAAGGAAAGATTAAACAGTTAGAAAAAAAAGTGAATGAGTTGGTTGAAGAAAGCTGCATTGCTCACAGCTGTGGAGATTTAAAATTGGTAAGATGTAAATTATTACTTCAGCCTAAGATGCAAACTGTACTCTCGCTTTTATAATTTTCAAATTGCCAGTTTCTCTTTAATAATAAAAGATGAAGAACCATCATAAAAATCTTAGCTGGATAAAAATTCAGCACAAATCTCATCACATCTAGATATAGGTGCTATATGAATTCATCCATTATATATAAAGTTAAAAAAACTACCACAACTCCCTTGATTAACCAATTGATTCATAAGGCAAGTATGCTTATATAAAATTATCATTAGTGGCCTGCTCATATTTTTGCTTCTGGACACCATTGTATTTGTTTAAGGCCTTTTATGGAAAATGATAAAATATTTGTTTCTAAGGAATGCTGAAAGAGTCCATAATCTAGAATGTGTATATTTTGCAATTTTGTAAGTCTGAGGGTTTTAGAATTAAGTTTGGACTGGAATTCAGCTTCCTCTGTGTTCATTTAAAGAAAAGTCCATCTATCTATAATACATGATGAGAGCAGTGAGAATTTCAAATCGGAAAGGTAATATGTTATTCCATGTTCCAAAAATCCCAAAATCCTGTAAAACTATGCTATGGGAGACAAACAATTTTTGTTGAGAAGGAATTTGCTACAGGTGTCCAAATAATTGTTCATTTTTTTCTTAGTATATGTAGTTTTTTTAGATTTCATATTAGTATTCAAAAATAGAATTTGTAAACTCACTTTCTACCAAAGAACAGCATTAAAATATGCTAGTGAGGGATGCATTCCCTACTTGAGTATCCTTACGACATGAACGTATTCATTGCCGTTGCATCTTATTAGTGATTTTATAAGCATAGAAATAGGTTTGTGTAAATATATACAGTATGAAAATTGTTTTATGCAGCATTGTCTAAGGGAGGGCATAAGACACCAGTAAAACATAAACTATTTTCTTTAAGGCTCTAGAAAAAGCGAAAGATGCTGGAAGAAAAGAAAGAGCCTTAGTAAGACAACGTGAACAGACAATGTCTCCTGCTAATATTAACCTTGATCTTACTTATACTGTAAGTAAACCATAAAAGCACTCAATGCACATTCAGAATCTTAAGAATGGGGTTAATCATACCTGAATGATGACTCTCTCAGATGAATATTTGTATGTACATATTAAAGGGTATGTATTGTAATTATTAGGGATGCAGTGGCTCAGTGGCTAAGATGCTGAGCTTGTCGATCCAAAGGTCGGCAGTTCAGCAGTTCAAATCCCTAGTGCTGCGTAACGGGGTGAGCTCCCGTTACTTTTCCCAGCTTCTGCCAACCTAGCAGTTCAAAAGCACGTAAAAAATGCAAGTAGAAAAATACGGACCACCTTTGGTGGGAAGGTAACAGCATTCCGTGCGCCTTGGGCCATTTAGTCATGCCAGCCACATGACCACGGAGATAGACGTCTTTGGACAGTGCTGGCTCTTTGGCTTTGAAACGGAGATGAGTACCGCCCCCTAGAGCCAGGAATGACTAGCACCAGAGGTGGGTTTCAGCAGGTTCTGACCAGTTCTGGAGAACCAGTAGTGGAAATTTTGAGTACTTCAGAGAACCGGTAGTAAAAATTCTGACTGGCCCTGCCCCCATCTATTCTCTGCCTCCCAAGTCCCAGCTAAGTGGGAGGAAATGGGGATTTTGCAGTAACCTTCCCCTGGATTGGGGACGGAATGGAGATTTTAGAGTATACTTCCACTGGAGTGGGGTGGGAATGGAGATTTTACAGCATCTTTCCCCTGCCACGCCCACCAAGCCACACCCACAGAACTGGTAGTAAAAAAATTTGAAATCCACCACTGAATAGCACATATGTGGAAGGGGAACCTTTACCTTTACTTTATTGTAATTATATTTAATTGAATGTTAGCATTCGTGTTTGAATTTAAAGACCATAAACAACATAAATCAGATGGCTCAAAAATATCCTAGAACTGTAAGCTTGCACTTGCCAATATTGATAGTAGGCATATGTTATTTGTTTATTTGTTTAAAGATTTATATGCCCACCCATCTTATACAATATAACCCTGTATAAGTAGCAATAGCAATATTACTAAATAAAACAACCCCACAAAATTAAAGCTATGACAGCTAAACTTTAGTTTAGACCAGTCGTTTTAATCTAGAATTAAAGCCTACAGCTGTTGAACCATCATATAAATTTGAACTAAATTAATGATTTCTGAATAGTTAATTTACTTTAGATAAATTACATGTAGCATATTTCCCCCACATTTGGCATCTGCAAAATGTATTCTGGAAAGTGCTCTATAAATATTGAATGTGCTAATAGATTTTATTTGTATTTCTGTTTATAACGCAACACAGAACATTTTAGTAGTAATTTTCATTTCTTTTCTAGAATAAAAATAATACTGTAATATTTTTATTTATTAAATTTGTATGATTCCCAAAATAATAGAAGTAATGATATCCAAATATGAGGAAAAGAATGAAAGGTTTCTGGTCTGTATCTTCAAACCTAGCTCTATATGTTAACAGCATCTGCTTGCCATATTCTACGCCTTGCAGTAGGGATGCATAGGGCTTCATATCTAAATGGATATGTACATGATACCTGTCAGTATCTCCTTAACACAGCTGTATCCTTTCATAGGCTTATCTGCATATCTTAGATGTGCATTTCAGGAAGATGGTATTTGGGTAAAGGAAATGATAACACGCTCATACCTCCTTTGAAGCATCTTATTAATAAAAAGATAAGTGGAGAGGGAGTGTAATAGATAGCGAGGAGGTTGTAGGTAATTCATTGTAAAATTTCAAAAGAAGTTGACATGCTGCAAAGCAAAGCCTATTCACTAGCATCACCCTTATTTCTAAAAATGCACTTGGGTCCCAAATTGGCTTTTTTAGGAAATACAAATGACAGCACCACTTTACTTGAAAATATGACCGTTTGCCTTTAAAAAGAGCAAAGTTAAATAGGGCAATAGGGAATGTTTTCTGGAAAAAACTGCTTTAAATCAATTATTTTGGCTAGGCTGCCATATTTTTAAAAAAATCCTGGAAAAAGGCAGTGAGAAATCTTTTCCTATTGTTGCCATGAAGCCTGCAGCGTCAAGCTTCACTTGACTTCCTTTACATTTTAATCAGTTGTGTCCCCAGAGTTGCCATGTGTGAATGGGGAAGGCTTCATGGCCAGTACCCATCATGCACAAGATCTCACAAGGGGTTCTTGCAATTCCAAATGTACCAGTGAGCTCAAAGGGCTCCTGGTTCAGAAGCAAAAGACCACATATCTCAACCCTTTCCTTGAGGAATAGGGTATACCACACCAAATTTTCAATAATGTTCTGCTAGTAGCTATTGTGATCTCTCCCCTGGTGTACAGTAGCTGCTTTCTGTTTTCTTCCAAATGGCAGCGGTTCTCCTTTTTCCTATATGGTTGCTACACTACTGACTGCTGCAATTTTATGATGAAGAAATTTAAAACTGTTGCTTGTGGAGGACAATGGAAATATTCTCATTTCTTTCCTTTTAGGTACTCTTCAATTTGGCTAGCCAATACTCTGCTAATGAAATGTATGCAGAAGCACTAAATACATATCAGGTCATCGTAAAAAACAAAATGTTTGTCAATGGAGGTACTTTACTTTTATCAAATCAAATCATGCTGAATAATTAAACCAAATGGGAACTAGTCATTTATTTATAAACTTAAATAGCCACCAGCACATACATAGGTGATTCTGAACAGTGTATATAACATTTATCATAGTCTGTTCGTTGATATTGGGCAAATGTAGAAATTGGTGCCATTTTATAAGCCCAGTGAGATATTTTTCTTTTGTCAGATATGCTTTCAAATCTGAAGTAACAACTTTTTGTGAATTATTTAGCAAAAGAGATTGCCAGTTCAGTAATACCTTTGAATTTTAATAAATTCCTCTAAGTCAGGAATAAGTGAATTTTGCAGCTATCTTTTGATCATCTATATTTTGCAGTCCAGATATCACAACTCTGATAATCTCTGCATTTAGTTATTGTATTCTTAAAGTATGTGTTCTGATAACTTTGCCTGCTAGTTACAAGCTACAGGAAAAATCTGTGTACTATTCCCCAATTAAATTTTGATATTTGTTCCAGCATAATTCTCAAGTGATAAAAGAATTGAGGTTTTTCTTGAGGCCCGCTTTTTCAGGTCTGTAAATTAGGCAGGCCCAATAAAGCTAGCATTTTACTATTTCAATGTTGTTTTTAAGTAAAATGAGAACCAGTTAGGGATAGTTGTTAAGGCACCAGGCTAGAAACCAGGAGACTAAGTTCAAATCCTGCCTTAGCCATAAAAACCAGCTGGATGATCTTAGGCAGTCACTTTCTCTCCCCAACTCACCTCACAGGGTTGTTGTGAGGAGAATAAAAGAAGGTAGGAATATTATGTATGTTCACTGCCTATTATTTTCTTAAAAATAATAAAGGTAGGATACAAATAAAGCAAGTTTGACTAAAGTGGCATAGAAATTATGGTTTGCAAATAAATAAGTAAACTTGCAGCCCAAAGTAAGTAAAAAAGACCGCTGTGTATATAATTATGGACCTCTGTGTATATAATTATGGAAAATAAAGGTGCCAAACATTCCCTTTCTTTTTTGTCCAAAGTAGTTCCTCTTCTCCAAATTCTTCCAAATCAACTATATATCTACATATAGCCTAAACGATATTCTGGAAAATTACTGGGATATGAGCTACATCTTATTCTGTATTGTTTTATAGGTATGCTGAAAGTGAACATGGCAAATATTTATTTGAAACAAAGGAACTATTCAAAGGCTATCAAGTTCTATCGAATGGCTCTAGATCAGATTGCAAGTGTTCACAAGGAGATGAGGTGAATTCCAACAAGATCTGACCATTTGTTGTTTAGTGTAATTTTCTGTCTACAGTGGCCTGCTGGTCTCGTCTATATGCTATCTACTGAGACTACTTATGACCTTTCATTTATTTCACTGCTATCTTCATATTATCTTGAGGGCAAAGTAGACATGACAGAAGGAAGCATTTTGGTTATCTGCCCTGTTTATATGATGTGGGATCTTCAAGCAAAAGAGCATATAGAAATAAGGTGGAAAGCAATTTAGTGTCCTTACAATTGTGTATCTTTTACGTTGTAGGTAGCTGATACCTGATTTTCTTTCATCTACCTCTCATTAATAGTTCGATAATACTTTGTGATCCAACTTAGTTGACTCAGAGAAAATAGCAAATGTCCTATAACATTACCTGATATTCAGTAAGGTATTGAATAAAGACCTTGTTGATCAAGAGACATCTTAAGTGGGAATTGGATGAAGGCTATAATGATTAGGCCAATTTTGTCAAGAATTGCTTTCCTCCATATAAACGTATCAGTCATTAGTTACAACTTGGTGTAATTTAAAGAAAGGCCTTTTCAGTAGTGAGCCCTTATTGTGTATTTTTCTTTTAAGGGAGATGAGATTATCACCCCATATTACTTAGCTTTAGATAGGCAGAAAAACAGTTCTGATGTTTTTTAATGGTCGATGGTTGATTTGTATCCATTCTTAATTGTAATAATATAAATATTGTTTTCAAATGTTTTTGTATGACATACTTGTGGTTATTGCTTTTATAATGATATACTTTTTTTTTATTGAAAAAGTTTTACAATTACATTTTCTCCCCAATTTCCCCCCCCAACCCTCCCCCCCGGACTTCCACAGAATATAATCCAAATCAAAATCCCCTTTTTATAAAACTTGAACCCCTCCACCCCTTGTATATTTTTCACATCTTCACAAAATTCAAATATTTCTATCTTTATATAATACTTTCAGTTAAAAGCTATCTGATATTTCCTAGTTTGATATTTATTCTGCACATAATCTATCCACTTTTTCCATTCCCATTCATAAGTCTCTTGTGAGCGATCTTTTAGATATGCTGAAATCTTCGCCATCTCTGCAAAGCTGGCCATCTTCAAAATCCATTCCTCAATAGTAGGCATAGCTTCATTTTTCCAATATTGACCTATCAGTAATCTCGCTGCTGTTATCATATACAATATCAACTTTGTTTCACCCAATGTAAAACCTTTAACTATACCCAATAAAAACAATTGTGGAGAAAACTGAATTTTTTTCTTCAAAACATTCTGCATAACCCCCCAAATTTTTATCCAAAAAGCCTTCACTTTCTTACAAGTCCACCACACATGATAATATGTGGCATCTAGGCAATCACATCTCCAGCATTTTGGTTGAACATTAGGGTACATGCACGACAATTTCTTAGGATCTAAATGCCGTAATGATATACTTTTATAATGTTTTATTGTATATTGCCCAGGGGTATTCAAATGCCCATTGGATTTATAAATTGAATCAGTGGAGTAAAAATATCAGATCCCTACTCTGATATTTGCATGCAAACAGGGGAATTTATGCCGACAATTTTTCATATTGAATTTGTTTTGGTATTGTTACTACTTTCTTGTACACAGTGTTAAATTGCACTTTTGACTGTATTCTAAGCAGAGTTCAGTAGTCTTAGGTTATCTATTTTAAGATACAGTTTAATATTAGATTCTAACAATGGTGTATTTCATTAGGATTAAAATAATGCAGAACATTGGAGTTGCGTTTATTAAAACCGGCCAATATACTGATGCCATTAGTTCTTTTGAGCACATTATGAGCACATCACCAAACCTGAAAGCAGGCTTCAATTTGATCTTGTGCTACTTTGCTACTGGAGACAGAGATCAAATGAAAAAAGCCTTCCAAAAGCTGCTTGCTGTTCCACTAGAAATTGATGATGACGACAAATATATTTCACAAGGAGTAAGTATGCACAAATAAGCTGCCATTTATAGACAAAAACAGTTGCAGAAAGGAAAACAATGTTCCATATACTATAACAGTGGTATAAAAACTCTTTATGATCAATATCAAGCAATAGTAATTTCATCCCAGCAGATCTTTTTTTTCCAACAGACAAATATTTTAAATGCAGTTTTGAAGCAAAGTTTATTACACAGATGAGATGGTTGCATTCTAGCAATATTTAAATAGTTCTCATTTTGACGTGTACATCATCCTACAGATTATAAATAAGATTATAAATAAGTACAAAATTATTTAATAAAGTGCCTATGTGCATAAAGGGATTTTTAAATCAAAAAGTAAATAGAAATTGATACATTTGGAATTGAAATATATCCTCAGCTCAGCACAGAAATAAGCATCAAACCTGCCATACAAACATAACTCAGTTATTTAAAAATAAATCTTTTGCTTAGATTGGACTACTGAAATCTTGCAATGAAATGTGCTAAATTAAGTAATTCTGTTTTATTGACTGAATAAAAATAGTTTACAAAATGTGGCACATAAAATGTTATGGTTTTCATGAATACATTTCTATGTCCATATATCCATTCCTGTTTTTTATGTAACGTCAAGGACTAAATTTTCCTCTTTGCTGTTAGGATGATCCACATACAAACCTGTTGATAGAAGCTATTAAGAATGATAGCTTACGACAAATGGAACGTGAAAGGCAAGTCTCTCTTATATTACTATATTTCCAAAGGCCTTTCATTATTTTTCATATTTTGTGGCTATGGTTAAGCAAGTGAACAAGTAAATGAATTCAGTGTGCTTTTCTATCTGTCTACTTTGGTTATGCTAAGTTAGAAATCAATTTATTTTCATTTACTTACCAAATTTCCTCTGCAATCTCATAAAGGGTTTGAGAAAATATGTGGGAAGGCAGGTTTAAAAACTGGACAGGTGACATGTTAATAATAGGTTACACCGTGGAATGCTCCTAGTTAAGTTGCCAGCCAAATAGTTTTTCCCTCTTCAAGGTATTTGATTCCATTCCCCCACTCCTGATTTTCTATTCCGTCTTTCTTCCTATGATTTAGTAATATTAGCAATATCCCATAATCCTGGAACAGAATGTCTATGGAGATTTTCAGTCATCGAGGTCAGTCCCAAAGGAGCTTTTTCAAAAGGCAACTGGACTTTGTTTTTCCTTGAAGACGTTTCACTTCTCATCCAAGAAGCTTCTTCAGAACTTGGATGAGAAGTGAAATTCATTTGGGACAATCCTGAAGCAGGTTCAGTCCTATTTAACTCTTTGCTCTTTAGAGTGGATGGGTGGTAGGATAATCTAAATATTTGTACCCTGTTTCCCCCAAAATAAGACATCCCCTGATAATAAGACCAATCGGGCTTTTGAGCTCATGGCAATAAAGCCAAGCGCTTATTTCAGGGTTCAAAAAAATATAAGACAGGGTCTTATTTTTGGAGAAACACGATACTTTTGCAAAATCTTCAAACTTCCCAAGCTTACTGGTATTTTACTTTATTTTTCATACTCAAAAGAATCAGGGTTCAAAGTAAGGATGGAATGAGTGTTATAATCAGTACTTTTAATGGAGGATTATACCCTAAAAGCTTATCTTAAGCCACAAATCAGTTTCATTTCAAAGTATCTTGATGTTTTTATTTAGTATTTATTATTTAAATATTTAAATCTAATATTTATTTAATAATTCTTTCAATAAAGTTTTCTGTTAGCTATTATATCTATATAGGCTTTGCCCTTTTTCATTAGAATATTTTTTTTAGGAAAGCTACAGCAGAAAAGTATATTATGACAGCTGCTAAACTAATTGCTCCAGCAATTGAAACTTCATTTGCAGTAGGTTATGACTGGTAGGTGTCAGTTTTTAACTATGGACCTTTGTTGTTCACCTGTTATCCTTTGGTTGATTCTGTTAAAGATTGGATATTATGTCATGGTCATATGCAATGAATGAAGTAAAATGAAATAATTTCTATTTTATTGATTGTGTGTTTGCACTTGAAAGCCTGGATCGTGTATAGCAGGGGTCTTCAAACTTTTTAAACAGGGGGCCAATTCATGGTCCCTCAGAGTGTTGGGGGGGCAGACCGGCTGGGTGGGCGTGGCTAGGTGGTCATGTGACTGGGTGATCATATGACTTGGTGGGCATGGCCAATTTATCAGTTTAGCATACACACACATGAATATATCTATCAAAATTGTTCAGCAACCAATTTGAAGGATGTACTATATATATGGCAAGAATCAAATCAGTGGGTGAATTCTCCTCGAAGCATTATATTCAGGTACTCCAGTGGTTGTCTTAAAGAGCATTTGAATGAGGGTTAGCCAGCTGATTTTGAAAAAGCTAGGAGACAGAGATTGGGAGCTGAAAAACATCCTGAAAGGCCAAACAACGCAAATACAGAGAAACGAGCCTTCCTGCTCCTGCCCCCCCTCCCCTCGGGTGGCATCAAGGTGTGAAGTGGCTCTAGCAAGCTTGGGTGAGCAGCTGGGCAGCGAGACAAGCCGCCCAGAAAGCAGAGACTGAGAGGGAGGGGTGAGGCTTCAGCCAGTTCGCAGAACTGAGCAAACAGTTAACAGGTTTGCTAGAATGAATCCCACCACTGCAGCCAGCCCTTCCTCCGCCCACCTGCCAACCTGGGAGCACATGGCTGCTGCGCCGGCGGCATCACTACTCCACCAGCTGGCCGCAGCTGCTCCCCTGCCCACCCACTGACCCAGAGCACGTGGCTGCACCGGCAGCATCACCCCTCGGTCAGCCGGCCTTCCCCCAACCACCTGCGCCCTTTGGCCTTACCTTCAGCAGCAGCAATATGATGAGAAGAAGTGCAGTTGAACCATCAAAATAACCAGAAGTGCAGCTGGATGCTGGAAGATAAGGCTGACTGCGAGGGGTTGGGTGACAGACGGGGCTGAATCCCACCACTCTGCGCGCCTGATACTTTGAGTGGGCAGGCCGTATCCATCCCATGAGCTGTAGTTTGAGGACCCCCGGTGTATAGTAACAAACAATATAACCTTTTTCAAACTCATCTTATTAATGTTTTGGTAATTTATTGGGTACTCAGTGAGTCTCCTTTTAAATATTTGGGTCTGTAAAATTGTCAAGTATTTAAATCAGTTTATAGGATCAACTTAAACAATTACCTTCTTAATGTAGAAAAACTCACTATAAGAAAAAAAAAACCTCTTTTTTTATCTTGAAGGTGTGTAGAAATGGTAAAAACATCTCAATATGTAGAGTTAGCCAATGACCTGGAAATCAATAAAGCAATTACCTATTTGCGGCAAAAAGATTTTAATCAGGTATAGTATTTTCATAAACATTTTACTGGTAAATTTTTACATTGAATCATGAACAGAATATAATTTCATATCTTTAACAAATTGAAATATTATTTTATTCCATGAGTCAATTTATGAAAAGATTTTAAAAAGTGAGGTTAATGAACCCAGTGTCCTTATAAAGACTCTGTTGCTGTTGAGAGCTTGATGGCTTCTCTTCATCTCATGGCACTCCTGAGGGAAATTACTGTCCTGAGCTTGTGAGAAGCAAGCATCCTGAGCATAAGTGGGCAATGTCCCATCATTTTCTTTCTCAGAGAAAGATTCTGTAGGATTGAACTCTTTTGTGGGTGACATTCTAGAAGCAAAACATGCCACCCTCTGATACAGATTTCCTCTCTCTTTTCTTGCCACTAGATTTCAGAAGTAGGACCTGGAAGAGGGTTCAAGACTGAGCTAATTGTCCAGGCTAGTACACCCAGAAGGAGTTGCATTGGTTCCAACCCATTCAAGGATTTTAAGATTGATATTAACAGGACTACAATTTCTGGGCTGTAGAAAAGTAGACAAGTCAAAAGAAAATTCTAATTCGTTACTGCCATCTAATGAACAGATGGATTTCTCCTGGCTAGATCTGGCAGTTCTAGCATCAGTATATAAATTGATCCTGAAATAGACTGGAAGATCATGCAGGTGCTGTAGACTTTGGAATCAATTATTGTCAACGTCTACTAGTTCAAAACAGAAGTTTCACTAACTGAAGTTTTAGAACAATTTTCAGAAGCAGCTCATGCTTCTGCAACTATCCAGTAGAGTTGAGTAGTTTTTTTATATTGAGAGTAATTTCACTTTTGTAATTATTTCTAGGCTGTTGACACTTTAAAGATGTTTGAAAAAAAGGATAGCAGAGTTAAAAGTGCAGCTGCAACAAATCTTTCTTTTCTATACTTTTTGGTGAGTAAATAAAGATTTAAAAAAAATGATTTAAGTCTGAGGATATGGAGCTTCTCTGGATTTTCTCATATGGTTACTTTTAAATATAGTCAGTAGTTTTAAGAACGAATAACCACAGAGTATATTTTATTAATTGTTGAAGTTAATTATCTTGAAATTGTTTACTTCAAGTGAAATGTGCTTCTTTTCTTAAAGATAACAGTTCAAAGTTCAAGTAGGCTAATCTTCTTTCCTAAGTAACAGAGCAGTGAGTTCAGTGGTACATGTTGACATCAGTTGGTTTCTTCTAAGTGACATAGATTCTAGGCCACAGGTTATCCATTTCTGCCACAGCAACTTTCCAAGATGTATTATTTAATAGGTGCTTAACATGGATTAGAATGATACCCTTTTGGCAACTTTGAAATTCCCTTCCTTTACGACCGCCTGGATCTTTGGGGAAATCATCAGCAAAATACATGCAAGATATAAAGTTAAACTATTGATAATGGAAACAGGATTGATTAAATATCTTTTCTCCTAATATTTAATTGGTCAGTGAAAAGCAACATTGATTGGCTCATGGATTCTCAGAGGAAAGAAGCAATGAAGAGAACCATGGGTCATATTCAAACTAATTCTGAGGAACCGGGAGTAGAAATACTTCTGGTAGTCAAATGTCTGAAGAAAAAGATAACTGAACTGGATTCATTAAATTTGTAAGAATTTGATCTGTTTAAAACCATGCCAGCAAAATATTTAGAAAGTAGATATACTGTTATATCACTTAACCAATGGGTTATAATCTTAATAGGTACTAAAATCTAATGGTGGTGTATGGTTTTAATAAAAACCTTGGGCTAGAAACAACACTTTACAAATGTATATCTATTCCTGTATATCAGGAATCAAAATATATTTTTAAATGGTCAATTTCCAAAGCATCAGCAACCAGATAAGATACTTTCTTTGTTAATTTAGGAAAATGAGATCACACAAGCAAGCAATTATGCAGATTTAGCCGTAAATTCTGACAGATACAATCCAGCTGCTCTGACAAATAAAGGAAATACCATTTTCATAAATGGAGATTATGAGAAGGCAGCAGAGTTTTATAAGGAAGCCTTAAGGAATGATTCATCATGCACCGAAGCGCTTTATAATATTGGTAAGTCACGAGTCAATTTGGATTGCAATTTGAGATGATTGGAACTAGTTATGAGTCAATTTGGATGGCAATTTGAGATGGTTGGAACTCTGGATAAGAATGTGTCATTTTTAAAACTGGAAATTAAGAGCTAGTTGGAGGGAGTTCCACAAATTAAGAGCTAATTGGGGGGTCCACAGTTGGAGGGCCAAGATGGTAAGTTCAAGTGCAGACAGAAGCTACCCCTCTGAAGGAATGTAGCTGCCCTCGGTAGGCAGCTCTTTCAGCCAGCACACAGAGATGAGAGGGACTTCTCTCAACAGGCGCCAGCAGCAGTTTACAACCTTCCCTGCCTGCTGCCCCACCGACTTTCTGGGGAAGCCAGCAGAGAAAATGGCAAATGACAATTACATGATTGCCGGGTGCTTGGCAAGTGCTGACCACTGGGGTTTATGGTGGGCCATAAAGCTCTTTTTCTGAGGCTGTCATAATTCCAGACTGCCATTAAACGAATAGTCATAAGTGGACGATTACTTGCATGTCATTTTGAAATTATTGTGGTTTATTATAGATGCCTTAGATAAAATCGAGTTTTGAAGACCCGTGATTATCCCATTTTGGCATTGTGAGGGAGTGGGAATAAAGCAAAGCAATAGAAGCTCCCAGGACACTTTTATCCACAATTTCTAATTAGTGCCATAAGATGCCAAAACTGCAGGCTAAGCTCCGTATCAGAGTTTTGTCACTGTTTATTATTAAAAAGATTCCCAAAATGGATAACCTTCGAGCATGTGTGAAATTGCATTTAGTTACATTATGGAAAATGTAATTTACCTCACTTTATTTCTATTTTTCATAACAAATATCTCTTTTTGCAGGTTTATCATACAAAAAGCTAAATAGACTAGATGAAGCATTGGATTCTTTTCTGAAGCTTCATGCAATTCTTCGAAATAGTGCCCAAGTTCTTTTCCAAATTGCAAGCATGTATCTTTTCAACAAATCCAATGTTTAACACTACAGATATTCAACTTCCAGTGGATCTCAACTGTAGCACAGCAGGTGCGCATCTAAACCTTGCAAGGGTATGAATAAAGTCCTCATAAGATATTCCTTAACTGACAATATTTCAGATATGAATTAATGGAGGACCCTAGTCAGGCCATTGAGTGGCTTATGCAACTTATTAGTGTTGTTCCCACGGACTCACACGCATTGGCAAAACTTGGGGAACTCTATGACAGTGAAGGCGACAAGTCTCAAGCTTTTCAATATTATTATGAGGTAGGTGTTTTAAAAATTACATTTCTATATCAGCTTTCATCTTGCACCTTATCTGGGGCTTAATGGAATTAAAATCTGGTGCATCTGAGGTCATTATTAAGGAAGGGTTTGTTGTTTTGTTGTTTTTTCTTATATACAGTAGGCATATTATGTAAGTGAAAATAAGTTTAATTTGATACTTTTAAGATGGCAAAGAAGTAAACATTCTGATGAATAAAAATAATTCTAATCTAAATACATTTTTATTGGTCAAAAATATGGACTCCACAGAGAAAACATTTTATTCAGTAATACAACACTTAAATTTGATTTTTAACCTCATTCTTCACATGGAAAAATCCTCATACAGGATTAAATAGATTGATTTCCCTTATACACATATTGTCATTCACCATGGTAATATGAAAGATTTTTGGAAAATTTGAGATAATCTTTATTAAGAGATCAAGAGAAATAGAGTGCTCCCCTTATGAATATTCCTGGAGTTTATGTCTAAAGGACATTGGGTTGGGGAAGACTAATAAATCCATCACTACCATAGAACCAGAGATTTATTTTAAAAAATGCTGATAATTTAGTACTATTAAGCCTCTCCAATTGTTAATCAGATCTAAGCGATTTAAAATCCTGCCATGTTTAAATAGGATTCAAATAACTAAGAAATAGCACTAGATAAATAACAACATTAATATCCACAAGTTTAATACAATAATAGTAAAACATTCCAATGTCATATTCCTATATCCTACATTACTCATACATAAGAGGAACCTCTCTTAATTCATCTGTACCTCTGTTTTTAAAAAATATTATTTTCCTAAACCCCAATAATATTGGAGCAAGTTGAGTTCCCAGGGGAATGCAGTTTCAGAGAATAGGGCCACATTTAGAATTCCTGTCTCCAAAAACTTTGTAGATAACATTCTTTAACAAAGGGAACAATTAATACAGTTAACTTGGTTTTGGTGACATGTGCAGATTGGAAAAGGTATAGATAATCCATCACCTCCAGAGCCATCCACAATTGCTGTCTGATTATATGTGTCATATATGAATTGGGCTTGTCTAAATACAAATACTTAAATTATAGAACATTCACCTAAAATTCAATATAATTTTATTACATTTGCTAGTAAATTATCCTCCTTGCTTTGATGTGCGGCTTCTTTATATAACACACAAAGATCCCTTGAACCATATTCTGACTATAGCCTTGCCCTGGCAACCGACATTTTGAATTGTTTACAGAGAGAGTGAGAGGTGATGGGATGATCACTTTATATAATTTTTCTCTTCAGGACTCATGTTTTCCAATGCATGAAATGGCCACCATGTTTAGCTACCATAGGCTATCAGAGCTCTTTTCCTATATTGTCAATAGATTTATGATACATATAAATTTTACAATTGGGTCATAATTATTAAGCTATATAATTTGCTTACCCAAAATAAATTAGTTTTGGCTACTGTATAGATTCAAAGGAAACACATCATATATTGTAATTGTAATACACTGTAACAAATGTCATATACTGTATTTTATTACAGTATTATTGACCAGTAAAAATCATAATTTGAGGGAGTGATTCCTTACTTCATTTTTAAAATGCTTGAAAATGAAATATGCAAGAAATAAGCAATTTTTAAAATCAAATGTCGTGATTTTTCTCTTAATTGCAAATGGATACATTCTCTTTAAGGGATGCGGTAGCTTAGTGGCTAATACGCTGAGCTTGTCGATCGAAAGGTTGGCAGTTCAGCGGTTCGAATCCCTAGTGTCGTGTAATTGAGTGAGCTCCCGTTACTTGTCCCAGTTTCTGCCAACCTAGCAGTTCGAAAGCACGTAAAAAATGCAAGTAGAAAAATAGGGACCACCTTTGGTGGGAAGATAACAGCGTTCCGTGCGCCTTTGGTGTTTAGTCATGCCGGCCATATGACCACGGAGACATCTTCAGACAGCGCTGGCTCTTCGGTTTTGAAACGGAGATGAGCACCGCCCCCTAGAGTTGGGAACGACTAGCACATATGCGCGAGAAGAACTTTTACCGTTACCTTTACCTTCTCTTTAGTGATTAATGAATGTATTAGTACACTACTTTTATACATATATGTACTATGTATTTTCAGTAGCTGGAGAATTACACATAAATGTGTAATTTATTTATTTATTTATTTATTTATTTTTCATATTTGAATACCGCCCTACTCCCGAAGGACTCAGGGCGGTGAACAGCCATAATAAATACAAATACATATAGAAGTTAAAAACTATTAAGAAACAGATTAAGTAATTTAGGCTCAAAGATTAAAAACATTAATGTATTTTAGAAATGAAATAAACCTTATCACTAATTTTACATTTCTTTCAATCCTTTTATTTTCTTAGTCCTATCGGTATTTCCCTTCAAACATTGAGGTCATAGAATGGCTTGGAGCCTATTACATTGACACACAATTTTGTGAAAAAGCCATTCACTACTTTGAAAGAGCAGCACTTATTCAGTAAGTAATCACAACACTTGTATGTTGAGAGTCATTTCACTTCTACAGGCATTTTCTGCAATATTGTTATCACTGACATAAATTAGATATAGAAAATTGGGTGATTTTTCAAGAATTATTTTCAGTGTTTCTTTGATGCTTTTAAAATAGTTATGCTATGATTTAACTTTAAAAAAAAATCAAGTAATTCTTCAAGAAATTAGAAGGATGAATTATTCTGGATTATAGTTTTCTAGATCTTTTCTGATATAAAGAGGTCGATATCCTTAAACTATTCCGGTTTAGCCAAGAATACATATAATATTTTGACTAGATTCTACTGGGTTTACTTGATAAACGTTAAAAACTTTAGTGGTGACAATAAAAATGACAAAGGAATAGCTGAAAACATTCTATCTGAGCCAGGAGATTAGATAGATAGGTAGGTAGGTAGGTAGGTGGATAGAGGGAAGCAGGCAGGCAGGCAGACAGACATGCTTTCTTCTTAAAGAATGTTGAAGTGGGATATAATTCTTTGAAACAACTATTTTCTAAAAACATTGCTTTTATAGAACCCAATAGCTATGATAGATTTTAAAGTTTACTTCCAGTTTCCTCAATTTAGATATAAACTCTTTTGAAATAATACCATATTAGTGCTTCCCATGAATTGGGTAGTAGAGTTTGTTGATGGATCCCATTGTTTGGATTCATGCATCATATGAACCCAATTTTTTTCAGGTATTGTCTGTGGTATAAACCAGCGGCAACCACTGAAACAAAATCAAACAAATCAGAACTATTTCATAAACATTATTTTTATATGAGAAAGATTTAGAATTGAATGGTATAATCCTGATTTCAATAGAATCTCAGTTCATGAAAGTATTAAGAATTTAACAGAAATAAATTCAACAGGACTAAACCATTTTCCTTTTATTGTTATGCTATTAAAAGATGGAATCATCTTTTAAATGAAGCCTAGTAAGAATTTCATAATACATCAAAAAACATTTTATGATTATATCTTGGTAATTCAGGAAAAATACTTTCTCATTCACTAGTCTTTTAGGAAATGACCAATAGAAAAGTACTTATTTCTTAATGAATGTAGATCAATAGAGGTACTTACAGAAACTTGAAGCTTTGTTGAGTATTTCAAAATCAATAGTCATGGATAAATAGAAAAGATTTTAATTTTAAAATTACAAAAAGAAGGCAATATAATAAACTTGGCCTCTAACTGTGCTTCAAATAAGTTGTGCTCCCCTTGGTATGTTACACTGAGCATTAAATGTATAATCTCAATAATGATCTCCCCTGTTCTAGAAATCAGCTTTCCGGGAAATAGGTTTCTGCTTTAAATTTTAAAATCAGTGGTTATATGCCAAACATAACTCACAGCATCTCTCGGTAGGGCCTGCGGGAAAATGGGCTTCAGAATTTCTCTGAGGCAACGTAATAATATAAATTATGTGAATGTATGGTTTGACTTAAGAAGCAAAAACTCTGTGATGCTGAGATAATATAACCATCTAATAATTCATATGCATGTGCTTTCTGCTCTCCAGATGAAGGAGTTGAAACACATATGTTCCTGTTAGCTGGACCAAGTAGTGTTGAAAATGGTTGGAGTTCATCCATCCAGAATAGAGTACCATCTTCAGTGCTGTTCTTTTCAGATTACAAATTGGCAATGAAACTTACTTCAGATGCATATTTTTACCTTCCCTTAGAGAGAAAGAAATCATTAGTTTGTCCAAGAAAATATTCACACTGAGCAGTTCCATTTTGATTAATTTCATCCATATCCTAGATATTTAAGGAAAGTTTTTCAGTTTCATTGCACTGTGATATGTGTACTTACAGGCCAACCCAAGTGAAATGGCAATTGATGGTTGCCAGCTGCTATAGAAGAAGTGGTAAGTGTCCATACCTATTGCATTTTAGTTTAAATAGTTTTCCCTGTCTATAATTTAGCCTATCTGCCTGAGCTTGTTTCCTTCTTTATTTACTGGCTAATAGGTAACTATCAAAAAGCTCTGGATACCTACAAGACAATTCATAGAAGGTTTCCAGATAATGCTGAATGTAAGTAATTTATCTAATATAATGCTCACTGCATTTTATAGTATTTATAGCATTTCTCACTTTTTTGCTAGATTATTTCATGCACAAATATTTGCCTTACTACTTAGGAGCTGTCCTAGACAGTCTTAAAGCAGGGCTGTCAAACTCCCAGTCATGCGCTGGCGACGCCCATGCTCGGTTTAATGAAGGGGAAAAAAGTCCCGATACATCACATGATGTCGCCATGAACAAGAAATTTCCTGACAGTTACAACAATTAGTCAGTGGAATGACTTGCCTCCAACACTGGAGGATTTTAAGAAGAAACTGGACAACCACTTGTCTGACATGGTATAGGGTTTCCTGCAGTGGTGGGTTGCAGTGGTTCTATAGAACTGGTAGTAAAACCGGTGGGAGGCTCCGCCCACTGAGCCTGACATCACCAGAAGTGATCTGTGCATGCACAGAAGCTTCTGCGCATGCACGGAAGCAAGGCACGCGAGCAAAGTGCGCGAGTAATCCCATTGCGAACCGGTAGTAAAGGTAAGTAGAATCCATCCCTGGTTTCCTGATTAAGCAGGGGGTTGGACTAGAAGGCCTCCAAGGTCTCTTCCAATTCTGTTATATGGCAGGGCATCAAATGTGATAGAGAGCAAAATGAGATTGATGGAATCTCGATTGCACAAAGTAGATTCTTATGAGACTTCATAAATGTCTGTCAGGCACAGGTACTCTCTAGAAGTACATTCTGATGTATGGTGTACGAAGTAAGTGCTATAATATTTAATAGGGATTACTACCTAATAAATTTATGATAATAGATTATCTAATTAAAAGTGACTTTTAAAACTCTTTAATCTATTCAATTTAAAAACTATCCCTCTTATTGTTCAGTATTTATTATAGAAGTATGAGAGTTTGGGAAAAGACATGCACTCTTTTATTAACAAAAACAAAAAGAGGTTTCGTAGGCAGGATTCTAATAACTCCTGTTGTCTAAGAATTCAAATGTGGTGCTATGAAATCTAGCCGATTTAATGCCACAATGAAATATTGTCCATTCAATTACTTCCTTGTTGGCAAGCTAGCATTGTCAAGGGGCTGCCGGCCTTCTTGGCCAGCAAAACTTCCATCTATAACTGCAGAGATGAAGGAGTGAAAGGAATCTGCTCCTTTACAGAAAAAGTTTCCCGATCCATATTGTGTTGTGTTGTATTGCTGCACCTGTGAATGCATTTTTTACTCCAGTTCAGTTTTGCTATGATCTTAATACTGTGTATATTATACTCTAGGTTTACGGTTCTTGGTTCGACTCTGCACAGATATGGGAATGAAAGAAATGCAAGAATATGCAACAAAGCTTAAAAGAGTAGAAAAATTGAAAGAACTAAGGGAACAGGTATAAGTCATTTTTAAAAGCACAAGTTCCTTAAATGCTCTTAAGAATACAATCTGATTTTATTATGTTACTCCCTTAGACTTTCTAATAATATAATTCTACCAAAATAGCTTTTGAGTGCTACAGCACATAATGGTAAAAACTTCTTTATGTCAACTGTGATTTTCAGATCTTGATACTCTCTGATTTTCTCCCATTCTTTATCTTTTATTCTACTGTCTCCCAGATGAATTATCCATGCTTTCTTCTTTTCAATCAGTTATGTATCAAAATGTTATTAGCTTGAAATCAAAAATTCCACCATATTTAAACCCGCTCATTTTCAGCAACTACTTCAACTCTATGTTGCCACTAATGTTTCATTACTGGCACAAGTTAATTTTTACCTTTTTAACGACTGTGTGACATAGTTGTTTTTAATTTATATAATCATCTTGCACAAACTGGAATATATGATCTGCCTTTTCTTCTGCTTTTTTGCACAATTCGCATTTTGAATCATCTGATGATTTTTTAAAATTCTTAATTGCATTAGTTCAAATAGCTTGCTCTTCTATAATAATAAATAAATGCAGATCAATAAAATATTTTTAAAGAAATTACTGAAGCTTTTTCTGCATGCCCCTAGATGTTCCTATTGCTAAAACAGGATTTATGGTCCATCACTACAATAAAATCATGCATTTATTAATTCAGCAAATGAGATATGTTAAAAAAAGGCAGTTTTCAGTCTCATCACTTTTTCAAGCCATAGGAGTTGCATTATTAATGTTTAAGGCTCACAATCCAAGAAGTTCAGAGAAATATATTATATTTTGAGAAGTATGCAGTAAGCTAGACAAATGTACATGTATTTGTCCTCCCAATCAATCCTTTCTTAGCCTTAAAACTTAGTAAGTAGTCTCAGGAAGAATTGTGAGGTATAATTTATATAAAAGAAGGGTCTACGACAACTCGCTGCAGGACAACTTGCCACAGGACAATTCAAATGTTCAATTTAATTATTTAAAATAATTTAAAAAATATTTTAATTTTTGTAATTCAATTTGTCCCTCCTTTAGCATACTTTCTTTAATGATTCCATTCCACCATTTCTTCGATATTAGTGTAACTCTTGTCCCGCAGTTAGTTGTCCCATGGCAAATTGGCCATGGCGAATTGTCCTATAGTGAATTGGCTGCAACAGGTTGGTTGCGGTAAGTTGGTTGCGGTAAGCTGGCCAAAGTAAGTTGTCTGTGGCAAGTTGTCCCATTCCAGTAAAAGAATGCTGTAATAATTATTGATATTAAACAGTAATTCTGTCTTTTTTATTATTTGTAGCGTGTCAGGTCTGGCAGAAATGGCAGCGCCCGTGCCCGCAGAGAAGGGAGTGCTGGAGGTGGTGAGTACTTTTCTAATTAAGATTAGGATTAGAATTAGGGTGAGCCATTTTTGCAATGGTTCACCCTAACCCTATGAATGTGACCATTTTTGCAATGTCTCAATTTAGTTTATCTCTGTTCCTCATCTTGCAGATCTGTCAGGTTTGCTTTATTGAATTTGGCAGATTTTTTTCAACTGCAACGCACAAATTTGTTACATGCTTTCATGCACAATCCACTACACATACACAATTTGCCTACTACAGTACATATTTTTTACATTTTTATAGGTATTTGGTCTAACACAAATGCCACGGCATTACGCATTGCTTTAGAACAGAGGTGTCAAACCCCAGCCCGGGGGGTGCTTAGATCTGGCCTGCATGTGGCCCTCCTAAGCTTTGTTTTTGCTGGCAGAGGGTTGCAGGAGGCCATCCCAACCAAAAACGGAACTTCCAAGGGCCGTGTGTGGCCCCCCTGAACTCTGTTTTTGCTGGCAGAGGGTTGCAGGAGGCTGTTGTAGCCGAAAACAGAGCTCAGGAGCCCGTTTTCACTGGCAGAGCATTCGGGCCAGCATAGGCGCTCCCCATCATGAGTGACATCATGCTGATCATGCCCACCCTGGCCACATCCACCCTGGCCCCCCGAGGTCAAACACAACCCTGATATGGCCCTCAATGAAATCAAGTTTGACACCCCTGCTTTAGAACCTGGGACAAATTTCAAAAGTTGTTTGTTATGTAACTTTTTAAAGAACAGACGTTCAGTATTCTCTCTCTTTGGCATGCTATACTGCATAATGTTTTTAATTCAAACCATGAAACATTGTCATAGAAATTTGAGTGCTATTAAGGTATATTCTCTTAAAGCAATGATTCCCAAACTTTTTTCTTTATTATCCAAAACTGCTGATCAGAAAGTCTTTTTTACCCAATATAGGTAAAACAGTTTAAATCAATTTAAATGCCCCTGTTGTGATTGGGTAATGGATTCATGTGTCAAAGAAAAACCATTTTTAATCAATTTTTGGTAATTTACACAGGTTTGGGAAACACTGCTTGAAATTATCCATTGTATTTCAGTCTGAAGAGACAGAATAAATGATTGACTAGAAAATTTTATGCCAAATGTTTTGTTTTTTTCTGAGCAACATTCCATAAAACCCAGCAGAGAACTAAAACATCAAAATGAAAGAGTCATATGTTTAAACTCGGATCTCTAAAATATATGGAAACAATCAATGCGAGCAGTCATTCAAATAAAATTCAGTCTCAGCAAAACTAAAATGCAGGTAGATAATTTGCAATTTAGCAACTTGTTAAGCAAATGGAAATAAACAGTGCTTCTCTGTTAAAGAACAGAAACATGCAGCTTATGGAAGTGTGTAATTTCAGTAAGAAACATACTTTCATGAAAATATTTGCTCCAAGAGAACCAGGTTTAAGGAAACCAGGGAATGGTAGGGAAGAACCTATGAAATGTCATAACTAACAAACTAACAAATTATAAGATTCCTAATGACTCTGATTCAGATTAAAAAAAACCTAGCCTTCCTTGGAGGAGGAGAACATGACATCATGTGCTATGCCATTGGTATTTATTAGATTTATATCTTGGCTTTGTGGCAAATTATATTATGACATGCGTTATTGACGTTATTGTGCCTTGGTGGCATATTGTGGGTACAAGTTGTAGTTAGGAACGTTGATTATGAGCCAGGAGGGCATGTGGAATGCTCTAACTTTCATATTTCATACAGACTTTGTTTGTGCTACGTTCAACTAAAATCATATTGAACATTATTCTCTCTTATGTCAGAACCTGGTAGCACAACAATTAAAGGAGAACGTCTGAGTGCAAAATTGAAATCTTTGCCAGGAACAAATGAGCCATATGAAAGTAGTGTTAATAAAGAAATAGGTAAGTGTGTGCCTAATTATTTACTTTAACGGAATTGGTCAGATGCACAGAGAAGCCCAAAATTTAACGCTTTACGTCATTGGCATAAGTAAGGTTTTAAAGTGGGAGAAAAGGGGAACTATTATTCTTTAAGCAAATGTTTATATGAGAAAAACAGTTTATAAAGCTACCATGTGTACTTTTTCCAGTATGCAAAATATATCATCATTGCTGAACTAGAAGAAATAAAAAGTGGAATTAAAACTGCCTGTCATCTTAAAAGTGATATCAAAGGGACATCATTAGCATATCTGGGAAGAAACATCAACCTAGATATTCCAGTGATGACACTTTGGTATCCGGAAGTAAGAAAGACTTATGGAGTCTTCTGTTAATTGTGAAAAAATGCTAAAATAAGATTATTCTTCACTTGTTTTATAAAAAATCCCTAGGTTATGACAAATGCCATGCCAATGCAAGTAGAGACATTGACATAGTAACAGATATCTTTGTAGGCTCAAAAATTTACAGGGACAGTGACTAGTCATAAAAAAGGTACATGTTACTTCATTGTGTTTGATATATCTAACCAACATGTGAAGAAATATCAGAAATGGGATATGTTTTCCCAGTTATTAATGCTAAAGTTTTGCACGAAAGCCAGACCATCAGAAAGGTTGAAGAAAAGTCAATGCCTTTGAAGCATGTTGCTGGAGAAAATTGTTGAGAATACTTTGGACTTCAGTAGCAGTACTTATATACTGCTCCATGGTGCTTTACAGCACTCTCTGAGCGGTTTATAATGTCAGTCTATTGCCCACAACAATCTGGGTCGTCATTTTACCGACCTTCAGAAGTATGGAAGGGTGAGTCAACCTCAAGTCCCATCAGGATCAAACTCCAGACTGTAGGCAGAGTTAGCCTGCAATACTGCATTCTTACCACTGCGCCACCAGTGCTTATAATGGACTACAAGAAAAGTATATTATTCAATTCTAAATGAAATAAAACAGGCTGCTCAGTGAGAGTGCTGATAATGTAGCTTAAATATGTAGCATATATAAAATGAATCCTCGGAGAAGAACTCAGTGCTTGGAAGGATAAAGGCAATTGAAAAAGAATGACATAAGATAAAGTCACTAGTTACTGTTACTGGGTATGATCTTATACCGGTAAGACCTCAAAGAAATACTGACAAAATAATCCTGGCAAAAAAATCTCCATTGAAACACAAAGCTCCTGATTGACTAAACAGTCATATCAAAGTATAATTCACTTATATAAACAATGTAGCTTTATGAAATTCAATAGCATCATGTATAAAGCGTACTTCAGTAATAGCCTGCATGTACATTTTGCAAACCTGTAAAATGCAAAGTGAGCTGTATAAAATGTTTCTTCTGTTTATATATTAACTTAGAACACCAGTAGTGAAATTTTCTCTTTGCAAACGGTAACACTTCTAGAGCATTTCCTATGGAAATGAAACTAAGTTGTAGGATAAATTGAAATTAAATACATTGATGATTTGCCCACTAAAAATAATTCATGGTGATTTATTTATTGGTATCTCGGTACTCATCATTAATTGGTTCCAGGAGGCACGATAAGTACCAAAAACGATGAGTATCAAACAAATTTTTCCCATAAGGAGTAATGTAGTGAGTCACAAGGCAGCTGACACCTACAAGTTCTAGCTTGTGCACTGAGTACCAAACAAGCGATGAGTACTGGGACAAAAAGTTTTCATCAAAATGCGTCGAGTACCAAATTTGATGAGTTTCAAAGCATTGGAAGTGGTTTACAGGAAATGTTTTCCAGAGATTGAATATATGAAAATAATGAGAAATTATAGGCCATGTTTTCCCTGAAGCCTGTACCCAACTTCATGTATTTCCTGCAATAATTCTTGTTTTTGTTAAAGTTACAAAGAATGGCTTCAGGGGTTACATTAAATTTTCACTCGCCAGAAACACTCAGATGACTTATTCTGTCTATTGGCTGGTAGAAAGTAGAGTTGGAAATTGAAGTTGAGCAACCAAGAGGGGAGCTGATTATTACCCAGTGTTGAAGCTGAAGGAGGAGGTTATAAGCAGACTGGGGCTAATTATTATGGCAATAAGTGGAACCGAAAAAATGAAAAATGGAAGCAGTAGGGATGGAATTGGGGAGACTATAAGAAGAGGGAGGGAAGGAAGCCAAGAGTCTTTGGATATTTGTCTGTTATGGGATATTGAATTTATGTTTGTGTGAGTGAAGGAGCCTCCAGTGGGATAGATAGAAATAGAGAGGAATTAGTAATTGAGTTGAGAGTTTGGAAGAGAAAGCCAGAACTGTATGGGAAGAGAAAAAGTTTACAGTTTGAGGCTGATTCCTCCCTTCTTCAGATATTCAAGATCTGAGGCAAGTTACTTATTTTGTGGCTGCAGCCATTTGCCTGTGAAATGTGGGCTTAATGGAGCAGTTTGTGTTCCAACTACTTTTTTTCATTCAAGTTATGTGCCTAGCATTCTTGCTTTTCTGAAGAATATGTATTTTGCAACTGACCCCAACATAACTGATTCATGACATTTCTTTGCTCCCAAATTGGAGATTCTTGTCTTCATTGGTGCAGAAGAGAAGATATGGTAGTATTACTGGGAAAAAGATCTCTAAAATTTGATAGGACATGACACGAGAGCCTTCAATTTTGGAGAAAAGTGGACGACTACTTTCCTTGGACTGTGAAATGTGATTTATTCTAACACAGAATTAAAGGGGGGGGGCTCTAAATCCAGCTTCTGTTGGGTGCAAGAATCCAAATTCAAACATGTGCAACAGATGGCTGCCTGGCCTCCATGTGAATACATTTAGTGAAGAGAAGCATGCACTGGATAATTGATTTCACTGGGTAATTGATTTTACTGGGCAATTGGTTCCACAGTATTATTGCTTTTAGTATTAGGAAGTTTTTATTTTAACATCTAATTAGAATCCATTTACCTGCAATTTAATCTTTATTTTGTATGTTGTACTGTGACATAATAGAGAACAGGTCCTGACCTTCCTCTGAGTGAATACCCTTTCAGGTATTTGAAAAGTGCTGTTCCCCCCCCCCACATCTTTTCAAAGCTAAAAATTCCCTAATTGTTCAGTCTCTTTGTATGACATCATTTTTAGTCCCTGGTTATCCTTGTACTTCGTGAATTTATTCATTTCTGTAAAACCTTTTTAAAGAACAGGTGCCTGAAAGTTGGGTTTTTGAGCAAAGTAGAATAAAGTTTCCTACAGTTTAAAAACTATGCTCATGTTGATGTAGTCTAAAATTGCATTTGCTTTTTTTGAAGTCACATCACACTTCTCACTTATCTTCCTTCCTTCCTTCCTTTTCCTGCCTTCCCAAATATTCTTCTAAGCCTTGTATTTTGTATTTTCAAATCTGTGAATTTGATTTCTGTTATCTGAATTAAAGACTTTGCATTTGCCTTTGTTTAATGTAATGATTTTAACTTTCAGCCCGTTTCTCTAACCTAATAAGATAATTTTGGATTATATTATTAGTATATTGATACCACCCAGTGGATAAATATAAAAAGTTGGAGGAGCTGTTCCAGCTATTCAGTAAGTGAATAAATCCCTTAGATCTATTTTTTTCTCCTTCTTTTCAAAATGTAGATGCTTCCTACCTGGATCCACTTGGACCTCAAGCTGAGAGGCCAAAAACAGCACTAAGGAAAAAAATGGATGAAGATGAGTTTGCTGATGAAGACGTAGGCGATGATCTGCTTCCAGAATAACTTTTTAGACCAGTTCAATTATTTTTTAAAAGTTTCAAAAGAAAAATAAATTCTTAAGAGAGATTTATATTTATTTGAACACTATATATATATATATATATATATATATATATATATATATATATATATATATATATATATATATATATATATATATATGAAATCTTTATTTTAAGTAAAGTTTTTATAGTAAGAATTTAAAATCTTGTGCATTTGTTATCAATCATATCTTTTGTCTCATATCTTTTATACTCACCCAAACCGCCTAAATGATGATCTATGGGACCAGTGAACAGCCTAAGGCTGAAGCATTAAGCATCTTTATATCATAAGCCATATATTTGTCTTGATAAGCATAGAGTTTTGTTGGAGAGCAATTGCTCATCCTAAGATGTCTACTTGAAGTATTGCCACTGAAAGGAAAGCTTAAGAGGCAAGCCATGAGTGGTAGGTCATCAGTCATGGAAGCCAAAAACAATGGTGATGGCAGGTGGATTTGTTAATCGTATCAGCCCTTCCCAGCTCTTCATGACTGATTCAGGAGAAACATTCCAGGGCATTTGCAGGAATACTTTAGAAAATGAATTGAGAATATCTAACAATGCTATCTATGGAGATAAATTACAATTTCTAAGTGTAAGAAATTTTAATCATTCCTAATCATTATTTGATTATATTTGACCACAATTGATCCATGTTTTCCAAATTGCAAAATGTGAACTTCCTGTCTTGTACACAGCCAAATTTTATTCAGTTCTGTGCACATGAGATTTATTTATGCCATGATATGATAATCTCAGAATATTTTTTTAACCAAGTGAAGTTGTTCCTTATTGTAATTGAAGCAATTTTCTATAAACCATCCTATACCTACTAGGTTAGCTCTGTTCCATAATTTTCTCTGCATCTGTGAAAAAACTGCAGCACACCATCTGTCAAGAACTTGTGTCTAACCATGTTCTAATCTTAGAGTCAAGTTCGTTTTCTGCAGATTGTGGGAATTAATCCACAAACTGAAGTAGGAAATTAGTACTGAGCACATCTAAGAAATGATAGATTTGAATAAAAAAAACAAAGGGAATGTTTCAGAGCTTCACTTTTTCTAATTAGCTAATAAATAATTAACTGACAGATTAGGAAGCCTACATATTTTTCCATGCTTACTAAAACAGATCTATAGTATGACATCACATCCAGCTTTAGGGAGTCATAATTTAGATATTTGCTGGACTTGTAAATTAGCAAAACCCATTTGAATCTATAGAGGCCTTTTATTTTCTGCATCTTCCTCATTATTTGGAAAGTGTAGAAAAATGGAGCAATGCCCAAATATCATCCTTTGCAGTTAATAATGATAAATTTTAATTAATTATACATATTTCATTAAAGTTTTAAGCAAGAAAAAAGCAAAACTGGGATAAATTGATCTTATGCTCTCTAAAACATCTTTCCATCACAAATAGGTTTATTGAAGTTTTAAAGATGAAAACTACTTTAGAGCAGCATTGCTTTTTTAAAATATGTTTTCAATTTGCACCATGTTACCATTTGAAACGGAGTGAAATGTCCAATGCTTAATTTATCAACACTGACCTTATTTCCCTAGGCAAGTATATCAGAGCAAGTTTGGGCAACCATTTTGTTTCTAGAGATAGGGTACAGGCATTGTGCACGCACTCACACACAAAAGTAAGCCATACATTTAAAGTGCTCTGTAGGTAACTCTATCCCAGTCATGGATCTTGTACTCCTTGTAGTAATAAACACAAATGAAAACGTTGGGATTTGTATGACTGAATGGTACACTCTGCTGTAAGTCATCATAATATATTGATACTGTTTCCGGATTGTTTATTTGTACCCTATAACTATCATTAAGTGTTGTACCTTATGATTCTTGATGAACATATCTTTTATGTATACTGAGAGCATATGCACCAAGACAAATTCCTTGTGTGTCCAATCACACTTGGCCAATAAAAAATTCTAATTCTAATTCTAGTATCACGGTCACCATCTATCTCAATGGACTGCAGATGCACCAATGCAGAAATTGGTATGTGGGCTCTGGAGAGAAAGTGGAACTAAAAAATATTTCCAACAACCATGTGAGCCAACAATTATTTGCCTTGTGACGGGGGGGGGGGGATTCCTCCCAAAAGGCTTTGCCAAAAGTGCTTACCATACAGGTAGTTCTCGACTTATGACCACAATTGAACCCAAAATTTATGTTGCTAAGTGAGACATTTGTGAGGTGAATTTTGGCCCCATTTTACCATCTTTCTTGCCACAGTTCTTAAGTGAATCATTGCAGTTGTTAAATTAGTACCCAAGGTTGTTAAGTGAATCTGGCTTCCCCATTGACTTTGCTGGTCAGGTCGCAAAAGATGAGGGGAAACTGCAACCGTCCTAAATGTGAGTCAATTGCCAAGCGGCTGAATTTTGATCACGTGACGATGGGGCTACTGCAATGCTTGTAAATTTGAAAAATGGTCATAAATCACTTTTTTCCAGTGCTGGATTGTAACCTCAAAACAGTCACTAAACGAACTATTGTAAGTCGAAGACCACCTGTACAACTATTTCTTTACATATGTCAGGATCCAGTTTATAGGACTTAAAATGTCTTTCTAAATAGTGCATCCAGATAAAGAACTTACTTTAAGCACCAGCCATCTTGTCCTCTCCATCCTCCCTTTTTGGGGATGGGGTGGGGTTCTAACCCACATTTTTGAATCAACGGCTCTTAGTAATTCGAAATTTGGCTACAACATCGAATTATCGCTTCGAGATGATTTTTGTCCCGGGGCTCCGATGCAAGGCCGAGTCCCCTCCGGATCGGTGCGCGAAAGAACCCGGCGTCCCCCGCTTCATTCAGCCCAGCGAGAAAAACGCTCCAGCAACCGGCCTTTTTCCTCCGGCGCCTCGAAGGGTTCTGGCACCGGCAGCCGGCGGTTCTGCTGCGAAAAGCCGGGCGCTTTTCCAACTTTTCCTCCGCTCCCCCCCCCCCAGTCCAGGGCCAGGAGGACCCCAAGCGCTCGCCAAGCCAGCCCTTCCCTCCGCTCCGCGCGCTGAGGCGCCCCTGGCTGCCATGCAGACTGCCAAGGTAAAGACGGAGCGGGAACGCGTGTCGAGGCGGGGAAGAAGCGGGGCGACGCCTTTGGACCTGCCCGCGGTGCCAACTTCGACCCGACGGGTTCGGAGGCCGTTTTGCTCCAGCCTGGATCGCTTTGCAAAACGTGCGCTCTTGCGCTTCTTCTTCCCCGTTCGGCATCGCGGGCAAGCGGGGCGGCTTAAGGCCAGCCACCCAAGCGCCGCGCTTCTCCTTTCGCCTCTGCTGCTGCTGCTTCTGGCGAGCTCGCGTGGGAAATAAAAGAGCGGGCGTCGGGGTAAGATGAAGGCGACGGCAAGGCGCTTTGGGCTGCGAGCTGTCGGGATGAGGAAAGTCAAAGCGCGCCTTTGGAGAGACGGGCTGGCGGCGGTGAGTAAAAGTGGCGGAACTGCGACGGCTGGCCAGGCTGCTTATGGAAAGTAACAGGCGGAGAACAGTAACAGTAACAGTAACAGAGTTAGAAGGGGCCTTGGAGGTCATCTAGTCCAACCCCCTGCTCACGCAGGAGACCTGTACTAGGGATTCAGCTCAGGGTCTTAGCCACTGAGCCACCCAAGTCAGGCATAAGCCCAGAAGAGCCGTCTGCTTGAACGAGCCCCGTAGATCCTCGCTGTGGCAAGAAAGCGGCGTTGCTTTTTTCACTTGTAAGAGCCGCTGATCGCTGCGGCGCTTCAGGTGAAACCAGTGGTGAAATCCAATTTTTGTTACTATCGGTTCTGTGGGCGTGGTGTGTCTTAGTGGGCATCATAGTGGGCGTGGCAGGGGAAGGATACTGCAAAATCTCCATTCCCACCCCACTCATGGGGAAGAATATTGCAGAATATCCATTCCCACCCCACTCTCGGGCCAGCTAGAGATGGTATTTGCCAGTTCTCCGAACTGCTCAAAATTTCCGCTACCGGTTCTCCAGATCCTGTCAGAACCTGCTGGATTTTACCCCTGGGTGAAACGTATTTATATGAATAACTTTGGTGCCCTGTTGTAGCAGATTTTACCAACCAACGGTTCTTGAGTCAATTTTGAGCAACAGTGAGCAATTTCAGTCAGAAACCTAAAGGTAGAAAAGAATGCTTGAATATCAGCAAGAATATTGAATATTATTATTATATTATATAAGCTATATTACTCCCTCGTTCATTCAATTTCTATAGTTACCCATCCCAATCAATGATTCTGGACGGCTGTTTCCAAAGTATTGTACAATCCTGATATATTGTAGAACCAACAATTATGGGTATAAATTGCACTAATTAGTTGTGGGTTTTTAAAGGATTTGTCCCATGTGGCTGCAGAGTCTGCTGGGCGGGTGATCCACTGGACTTGGCTAGTTCTAACAGTATTACTGTCAGTACAATGGGGATTCGTCTATCAGCCAACATCACAAAACCTGATCCTGATTAGGGCTGTGAGTGTAGGAGAAGTGGCAGAACTTGAAGATGGAGTCAAAAGAGAATTCTCTACCTAGCCATAAGTGGACTGAGTTCAACCACTCTTGAATTCTAGCATCTAAATAGTCCTATCCTGTGCATAGGCATGAGTAATATTAAATTAGTTTAATTTGAACTTCATGTGTGGTCCTGCTCTTTTGCACCTGACAGGAAGTTCTTGAGTCAATTTCTAGCAATAATGGGCCAGAAACCAAGAGGTAGAAAAGAACACTTGAATCAAACCATTGCAATAGGACAGGAATCCATACTAAAGCATCAAGGTCATCCAGCTGGCTTCCATTAGTAAGGGAGGACTAGACCTGGATCACCCCACTCTTAGTCCAGCACCTTAGCTGGATCCAACACCACATCTCTGGATATGGGTTCCAAAGTTTAGAATAGAATAGAATAGAATAGAATAGAATAGAATAGAATAGAATAGAATAGAATAGAATAGAATAGAATAGAATAGAATAGAATAGAATAGAATAGAATAGAATAGAATAGAATTCTTTATTGGCCAAGTGTGATTGGACACACAAGGAATTTGTCCTAGGTGTATATGCTCTCAGTGTAAATGAGGAAAATAAAATACATTCTTCAAGAGTAAAAAGATAAAACACTTAGTGATAGTCAAGGTTACTAATAAACTATCAAATTGTACTAGGAAACAAATAAATAAAACATAAATTGGACGATACAAGCAACATGGTTATAGTAATAAATGGGAAGAGATAGATACTAGTAGATACTAGTAAGGAAGAGATGAATAATAGTAATATAGTCTTAGTAAATTATTTGACAGTGTTATGGGAATTAGTTGTTAAGCAGAGTGATGGCATTCGGGAAAAAACTGTCCTTGTGTCTAGTTGTTCTGGTGTGCAGTGCTCTATAGCGTCATTTTGAAACAATTTATGTCCAGGATGTGAGGGGTCTGTAGCTATTTTCACAGCCCTCTTTTTGACTCGTGCAGTATACAGGTCTTCAATGGAAGGCAAATTGGTAGCAATTGTTTTTTCTGCAGTTCCAATTATCTGTTGAAATTTGTGTCTGTCTCGTTTGGTTGCAGAGCCAAATCAGACAGTTATGGAGATGACAAGATAATCAATAATTTCTCTGTAGAACTGAATCAGCAGCTCTTTGGAGAATTGGAGAAGATCTCAGATGCAATGTTTCCAAATTCAGGCTTAAGCAAACAATATGATCAGTCAAGAAAAACTCCCTGAAATTGTTTTTAACCAACATTCTTTTTCTGCATGTCAAATTCTATAGCATTTTGTGGGGTTGGGAGGGGGAAATGAATCCCTTTGTTTCTCTCCCATATAAAGCTATAAATATCTTTTATATCGTTTCATCTCCTGGTCTTTACAGGGATGGATACTGGTTTCTCTTCTTTTGTGTGGGCTGGGTTTCTCCAGAGTTGAAGCTGTCAAAATAAGCAAGCGTCCCATGCGCTCTCGATCCTGTGCAGACCGACCTGAGGAGCTTTTGGAACAGCTGTATGGAAGACTCACAGCTGGCATGCTCAGTGCCTTCCATCACACCCTGCAATTGGAGCCCATGGAAAATGACCAGAACATCAGTTGTCCAGTGGGAGGCAGGCTAGCTACTGACAAGAAATACCGGCTCCCCATCAATCTCAACAGTGTCTCCCCTTGGTCCTACAGGTAACCTGATCTTCTCCTCCTCCTTACCTTTCACATTTTAAAATGGGCCTGGTGGCTCAGCAGACTAAAAGCATTGTGATTAACACCAGCTGTCTGCAATTACTGTAAGTTCAAATCTCACCAGGCTCAAGGTTGACTCAGCCTTCCATCCTTTCTAAGGTAGGTAAAATGAGGACCCAGTTTGTGGGGCCAATAAGCTGACTTTGTATAAATATACAAAAGTATGGAGGCTATTGCTTAACGCATTGTAAGCCGCCATGAGTCTCCGGAGAAGGGCGGCATATAAATCAAATTTTTTAAAAAATGGGTTTAAGTGGAAATGTTTCCAGCATCGTGCTTCAACTACTGTAGCAAACGAGCTTTCATTTTACATAAAATATGTAAAATAAGCCTAAATTTATTCATAATTAAAAGGACAGTTAAAGGAAGGAAGAAAAAGAGTTGGGTTAAAGTTAATATTAAGATATGGGAGGGTCCTCTGTTTACTCATAGCAGCCAGTCATCAATTTATAGTTCCTTTTCTTTTTTAAAAAAAAGTGGGTATGCAATCCATTTGCACATGAGGCATATGTTTTTTCCAGTAGGCAGTGGCTTTTCGATGTCTTTTTATTTGTAAGCTATCTAGAGTTGGCAGGGAGTCAGGCAGCCTAGAAATGAAATGAATGAATGATAAAATAAATAATAAAATAGAAAAGGGGGTTGATTGTGCAGTTGTGCCCATCATCTCCAAATGTTTCCATATTGATGTTTGATTGAAACCAGGGAACTCAACTCGCATTATTCCAGGTGACAGTAAATTGTCCAGTTCTTTATTTTCCTCTTGGCCTAATAACAGCATGATAATGTAAAGAATATCTCAACATTCTGCTATACAACATTCCTCTCCATTCAGATCAACCAAGAAATAGAGGGACAAAGAGCAACAGGAGAGGTAGCGGGGGAAGTTGGGACAAAATGTCCAAAGTGAATCTTTCTTCTTTTCCTTTGGCACAGAATCTCCTACGATTCTACCAGGTATCCAAAATACATTCCTGAAGCCTACTGTCTTTGCAAAGGCTGTCTTACAGGTGATTACGGAGAAGAAAATCTCCATTTTCGAAGTACGCCAGTATTTATGCCGACAGTCATCTTGCACCGAACCACATCCTGCACGGGAGGCCGCTACGTTTACACTGAGGATTATGTCTCTATTCCTGTGGGCTGCACCTGTGTACCAGAACATGAAAAAGAAGCACAGCAAGTGAATTCCAGCATAGATAAAAGAGCAGTAAAATTGCTGGGGAATCAGAATAATGACAAGCCAGCATCCAAATGAGGAACGGAAAAGAGGCCAGAAACAAAGGATGTTTTGGTTCATAACTTCTGTTTCAGAGAACTGTAATCTCCACTTCCTGCAACAGAGTTCATTTCACAGAACTTGGGGTCAATTGTAATTAAAATTGTACTTCCTTTAAAAAAACAGTGGGGTTTGCAAGATGCTTTTTTCCTCATAATTGGAGGTTTGACAGATCATGGAGAGTTGCAATACTGTAATGCTGGGGAACACTTATGTTGAAGCAGTTTAAGATATTTAAAAGTGCTAGATAGATGTTCTATATTCCAGTGCTTTGCTATCAAATACTCAAGATATGCTGAGCAGGGATGCAGCATTGATTTTTTGTGTACAATAAAATCTTGGTTCAACAGGTTTTGGATACAATGGACAAACTTTTCATTTGGATTGTTTATCGATCAAATGAAGTTTTTATTGAAAGTTATGCTATTTGTATCAATTACATAACACACATGACATACATTGATGCAAATGACAAATTCTGATTTAGCAAACATTCAGACTTAATGGATGTCCCCTCCCCACTCAGTGGTCTATGAAATCAATGTTTCATTGCATTTTCTCTCAATCCTTACACAGGATGCAAGTGAGGGCCCCTGAAAATGAAAGCGAGAACAACATAAGTGAATAAAACATTTTTTCAAAGAATGCTGAAAAATTAGCTGTGCCTCTGCAACTGATTTTTTAAAAAGTGTAAGTAGCTTTGACTTGGTATATAGAATCTTATATTCTGGACCAAATATAGTTGAGTAGGGTATTGTGTCAAAAGCACTAGAATTATTTTAAAACTGTTAAAAACTATTAAATACATTAAGCTTGCTGATGGCTATCAATGTAAATGCTTTTAAAAAAGGGACTCAATAAATGTATAGAGAATAGATCTGTCAGTGACTATTGATCTTGGTTGGTTTATTAGCTCTAGCAGAAATGTACTAAAGGAGTGTGGGTTGCCAACTATAGAAACATTAAGTACTTGTCAATTGATGTTCATTGAATAAATAACCATTGTTTAAAAACATTCAGGTTTGGGTTTTACTGGGTTTACATCCTAATCTGGCAAATCTTGCCATCTACACTACAAGAGATGACCTCAATCAGACAATCTTCAGCTACACTGCAGTAGCTGGCCAAGTCCTGAAGAGCCCCAATTTGGAGAAAGCTGCCTGTGACAGAGGTTACTTCTCGCACCATTGTGAAAAGCAAAGCATTGTCTGGTTTATGAGCCCTTTCAGACGCCTGGAAATATGCCGATTGCCTCTCTAAACTATTTTAACTTTTGGTAGCAGCTTTGGGAATACATAAACGAACATCAATAAAATGAAATCATGGAGAGTTCAAAAAAAACCAAAACAAAAGGCAGACAAATGTGTTTTGGCATTCCTTTCTCAAGAGAGAGAAATGGCCAAATTCAAGGAAAACATGAGCCAAACTCTTGAAAAGTAAAAGTTCTCTGAATTGTGTATGCACAAGGCATCTGCCACTACCTCCTGAAACAGCAAGACACAGAAAAACTGCTTAGCCCTGCTTTCCTGGAGTTTAATCATTTCAAGCTCCTTTCCCCCCCAACTTCAATTGCCATACTAAATACGCATTTCTCAAATTGATTTCTTTTCCAAATTATTCATTGGTGACTATCCTTGGAGCCATCTGTTTGTAACAGCTACAAGGCAGGAGGGGTGACTAAGGTGGGGAAGAAGAGCAAACCGTGACACCGGTGATTTAATCACCGAATTGGTGATTAAATCTGCATTTGATTGGGAATTGGGTCTCACTTCAAGAGGGACTGGATTCCTGTTTCCATCATTCCATCTCTCTCCGTCTCCCTCCCTCCCTCAAATGCAGAAATAAAATGTGACAATTTTAGTGTCTGCATCCAAATTTGGGGATGAGATTTGGGAATTTATTTATTTGGGACCTTATTTTTTTTTTTTGCAATAGAAATAAAAAGCAGTATACTATAATGGTTAATTTTGGCTATGGAATCTCTCTCTCTGTGTGTGTACACATGCTCCTTTATCAGCTTGTTTGAAGGCTGCCAGCCTAGGCTGAGGAGACCAAAGAATCAGAAGCAGATTTCAAGCAATGTGTTTTTCTTCAACTGATATTGACAAAATGGATAATTATTTTATTAGATTTAGGTACAGTACTGCCCAACTCCTAGGCAATTATGAATCATGTGCTGAGAAGGCTGGAAAAAGAAAAGCCTGGAAATTAATCTTAGAAAGAATAATGGAAAATACAATTTATTTATCCCAACAGAGAAAACTGAAGAGAAAGGATAGCTGTCTTCTATAAGGCTGTTATTCAGAGATTAAGTGGGTTTATTCTGTCCTGATCCAAAAGACAGGAAGATCAAATTCTGGGCAATGTGAAAACCCTTTGTCTGAAATCATAGAGAGCCACTGCATCCAAGCAAGAATTCAAGCAAAACAGAATGCTTTCTTCCCGTGCATACAATATGGAAATAAAACAGAGCCATGGTGAATTTCTAAAGTATCAGGTCCATCTAGGAAACAAGATGGATTAATCAAAATCTAAGGAACAATTAGGTAAGAACTTTTGTATCTGTACTGGATTCCTATCATCTCTTGCGTCTCTGGAAATCTTTAAACTTTTATATCATAGATTAATCATTTAAGGTGTCCTTCGTTTCTAGAAAACTTAACCAATTGATGAATTTGTCTCTATGTCTATCACTGATATGTGTCTTTTCCCACTAAACATTCTCTTTAAATTATCTCCCAGACCAAGCATATGGCTCACATAGTATCTGTACTGAAAAACAGGAACATTTGCAGTTGAAAAAACTCAAATAGTCTTTACTTTATAAGGGGGGAAATGACACATGATTTCATCAAGGCAAACATATGATTTTAATTTATTTCATGCCAGAAAATTGATTTCCTATTCACTGTTGTTAAAGACTCTAAAGATTCTTAAAATGTTTTTCGGTACTATTACATGAACAAAAACTCACAGCTCTTTCTGCTCAAGTGGAAAGAGCTTATTTCCAACTAGATGCACTTGGACTACATCAGCTACCAAACCAGTAACAATTTGAAAGTTATTGGTGGGTAAAATGAAGACCCAGATTGTTGGGGGCAATATGCTGACTCTGTAAACCGCTTAGAGAGGGCTGTAAAAGCACTGTGAAGTGGTATATAAGTCTAAGTGCTATTGATATTGCTACCTCCTTGTAGTAAATTGTTAAACTGCTTGGCAATGAGTAGGTGTAGACCAGGGGTCTGCAACCTTAAACACTCAAAGAACCATTTGGACCCAATTCCCACAGAAAAGAAAACACCGGGAGCCACAAAACCCTTCCCGTGCCTGACTATTTCTTGAGCGGCCACAAAACTAGCATATGTAGTTGAATTAAATGTTCTGAAACTTTTCTTCTATTTATCCATGGTTGGCCTACCGGGGGTTGAAAAGCTCAATAAATCGCATGCCGGCGGGTGTCGCACATTGGCGGTTGTGACACATATTTTGAGTGACAGGGAGCCGCAGTAGAGGGGTGAAAGAGCCACATGCGGCTCCAGAGCCGCAGGTTGCTGACCCCTGGTGTAGACCATTCAACCAAAACCATGCAGTTCACCTGGTGTTGACCAGTTCTTGATCCTTTTCTCAACCACTTCTGCTGTTATTAGAAGTCTTTTTTTTTCATTTCAGCTTCTTTTTTGAATTCATATCTACCTCTTTTATCCAAGTTGCATTCTTGTATTTCTTTGGGTTGCCCCATAGCTGCGACCAGACATTTGCTTTCTTCTGTCAGGTTTTGACTGGTTTATTGCAGTCTCTCCATTGACAGATTGATAGAAATGTTTCTAATTCAGCTGAAATTGGAGATTCTGCAAATATGCATTTGCTGATCTTCTTGGCTCTAGCTGTTATTTGCTGCTTTTATTATTTCTAGCCCTACCTTGATTTTCTTTGTTTCTCGTGATATTTCCAGCTCAGGTATTTTTTTGGTCTTCTTGTTCTTCAGCTTTTCTTTTCATCTGTTCTAGCTTGCTTACATCCGATCTTTGCATGCTGACTTTATTTTCCAACCTTATTATAAACTGAGAGACACTTTATTAATCTTAGAGCATTCATTGAATTGGTTAAATTTCCAAAGAACTTCAGAAAGGTTGGGCAATATTTTATTTATTTATTTATTTTCAATTTATATACCGCCCTTCTCCCTGAGGACTCAGGGCGGTGCACAGCCAGAATTAAAAACATGAAATACAAATATTAAAAACAATTAAAATCTATATAAATTTGGCCCAAAATTTAAAAAAACCACAAACCAATATTGCCTGTGTCCTCAATTTATAATGGTAATAAATGCCCTCTCCCCGCTTTTGATATTACTGATATTGTTTAGGCAATTTATTCATCACGGGAATTAAGTAATGATTGTATTAAAAAAAAAAATTCCAATCCAAGGAAATTATTTGACAACTTAAATGCGAACAAGACTTCAAAAATAGTATCTAGTCTCAGACTGAAGTCTGAAGATAATGACTGCAATCCATGTTATGAGACAGTGCTTTGTGCCAAGTCAAATGTTCCTTTCTGCTCTTCCATTTCAAAATTTATTTTACATTAAAATAAATATTAAACTGTTTTATAATATTAAAATACACAAGCCAATGGCAGGATGGCCCTCATTTGTAAAACACTGAAAAAATCAAGATTCCCTGTAGTTACAGAAAGCACTCAAATATTTGAAAATCCAGGCCAAACAGACTTAGCATGCATTCACACACACAACACATCTTTTCTACTATAAAACACAAACACAGAAGACACTGACGATGTCAAAAAAAAATCAAATCTTACATGTAGTTTGACAACAAAAGGCTCTTACAAGCAAGATGGGAAATGCGATTGCCTTATAACCTTGGAAACCGGGTAGGAGCACAAAGGGGGCACAGATGAAGTAATGAAAGAGATTATGATGTTTCTAACTATAGCCATTCCCTGAACAGTTGCTGGTGATAATATATACATCCGGACATCGGTAACCTAAATATAAATTATTCCAGTGCAAGCCACAGGTTATGGAACCGAGACTCTTGATGTACTCTCAGTAGCTTCACATTGCAGTCATCCTTTGAAGACATCTGTTTAGGAATAACTGTTTTACAGCAACCCCACAGTAGCATTCTGTTAATAGAAAGGGAGGGGAAACCGGCCTTAAATCAGTCTGGTGGAAGTGTCTGTCCCCGATAATTGAAATAGTCATCTGTCCTGAAGCTGTTATTGTAATTGCAAGGTTTTTTTTCCTTTATTGCTCTCAGCAATGCTATACAATTTCTTCTGTGGCTAGTGCCTGGAGTTTAAATTCTCAGCTGGAATGATCATAGAAACAGAAAACTCATGGTAGAAAAACACCTAGCGGTCCATTGAGTCTGCCCTTTGACTTTGTCTTTTGTTTTCTTTTTAAAAAATTATATTTAATTATTATTATTATATTTTATTGTTATTTTTAATTTTTGTCAAATGTTGGACGTGTTTATCCCAAGCATGTTTAAACTTGATGATTGACTCACTATCTCAGTTGGTTTCAAGTGTCCACTATAGCTAATCCTTGATTTATGACAATTGAGCCCAACATTTCTGTTGTTAAGTGAGACATGTGTTAATTGAATTTTGCCCCATTTTATGACCTTTCTCACCACCGTTGTTAAGTGAATCACTGCAGTTGTTGCGTTAGTAACAGGGTTGTTAAGTAAATTAGGCTTGCCCATTGACTTTGCTTGTCAGGAGGGTCGCAAAAGGTGATCACATGACTTTGGCTCCTGTAGTAATTTATTAACACCTATGGGGGGGGGAAGGGATGCGGTGGCTCGGTGGCTCAGTGACTAAGTCACTGAGCTTGTCAATCAAAAGGTCGGCACTTCAGTGGTTCGAATCCCTAGTGCCACGTAACGGGGTAAGCTCCCATTACTTGTCCCATCTTCTGCCAACCTAGCAGTTCGAAAGCATGTAAAAAATGCAAGTAGAAAAATAGGGACCACTTTGGTGGGAAGGTAACAGCGTTCTGTGCGCCTTTGGTGTTTAGTCATGCCGCCACATGGCCACGGAGACGTCTTCGGACAGCGCTGGCTCTTCAGCTTTGAAACGGAGATGAGCACCACCCCCTAAATTTGGGAATGAGTAGCACATATGTGCGAGGGGAACCTTTACTTTAACCTTTATGAAAAAACTATTTGTAACAGAATAACAAAATTGGAAGGGATCTTGGAGGTCTTCTAGTCCAACCCCCTGCTCAAGCAAGAGATCCTATACTATTTCAGACAAATAAATGTCCAATCTCTTCTTAAAAACCTCCACTGTTGGAGCACCCACAACTTCTGGAGGCAAGTCATTCTGCTAATTAATTGTTTAATTTTCAGGAAATTTCTCCTGAGTTCTAGTTGGTTCTCTCCTTATTAGTTTCCATCCATTCTTTTTGCCCTGCCTTCAGATGCTTTGGTGAATAGGTTGACCCTCTGTATAGTGATATTCACATGACAAACAGTATTGTTGTAGCCCAATGCATCAGATCCTGAAAGGGGGGGGGGGACTTCTAAGGGCACTTCCACATCAATTTCAATTTCATCTGCAATCCAGTTTAACTCTGTCAGCCTCAAAAATCAAGTTAGGTAATAAAATTATAGGTGTTGGGGGAAAAATCACTTTATTGCAGCTTGCCCTGTCAAGCCCAGTGTGGACTCTAAAAAAGAGAACTTTTTATCTCCTTCATCAAAAGATGTTTTTAAGTGGCTTCACATACATATTACTGTACAAAGTAAAATAAAGATCATGCAGAATGGTGTATAGTAAAATAATATTGTGAATGTATTCCTAATGTTTTAATGCACTGATGGTCTTTTTATGCTTGAAAGAAGCAATATATATATATATATATATATATATGTAGGTCTTTGGTTATTCGGGTCTTCTCCCACGTAAAATTGGAAGTGTCTTGGCGACGTTTCGACGAAGTCTCATTCGTCATCTTCAGGCTGGTGTTCTCGGCTTCGTGCTTCCAAATTAAATATATATATTTAATTTGATTTATATGCCGCCCTTCTCCGGAGACTCGGGGCAGCTTACAATGTGCTCAGCAATAGCCTTCATCCTTTTGTATATTTATATAAAGTCAGCTTATTGCCCCCACAACTGGGTCGCTGAGTCAACCTTGAGCCTTGGCGAGATTCGAACCTGCAGTAATTGCAGGCAGCTGGTCTTAATAACGAGCTTAATAACAGGGTGCCTTAGACCACTGTACTACCAAGGCTCTTTTATTTTATTTTATATTATTTTATTTTAGGTCTAATATTCATTAGACTCCTTAAAAACAAGTGTGAGGAAATTCAATGTATTGAAATAATTATTATCCCTTCTCTATTTCAGACAGGTAGCTCTGTACGCTCCAATATGTGTATCTTAAATAGTTGAAATCAACACTATATACTAATTATGGATAATAGCACCTCCTTCTACATAGGATACCAAAAAGCAAACCTAGAAAAATATTTTTTATCGAATTTAGAAATTGCCCATCTCCCTTACAAAGGGATTCATATCAGCTGAAATGTAACCAGAAACAAAAAATATTGATGGATGCATCATTAAAAAAAAGAAATGGCAGGTGTTTACTTTGTCAGAAACGGAAAAATCATTCCAGCTTGAAAAATCCTATTAATATTTATTGGGTTATCAAGAGAGAGAATCCACATCCAGTCCAGAATCATAATTCACATAGCATCGAAATTCATTAGCTAAATTTCGAGCATGTTTTGGAATAAACTTGCACATTTTCACACCAAGATATTTAGCAGCATATTCTTCCATGATTAAACCTGAAAACAAAACAAAACTTTAGAATAGTCCTTCTAGATCAGAACAGGTTTTATGTATTTCCAATTATGGTCCAATCAGCTGCTCCCAGAAAGCTCCTAAATTGGGTGTAAAAATGAAAATTCTTTCCTGCTATCCACAGATAAGCTGCTACAGTAGTCCTCAACTTATGACCGTTAACAGAGCCTGCAATTATAGTTGTTAGTCAAGGTTGTTAAGCCAGTCACCCATGACTGTGCCCGATTGTATAACTTCTTTTGTGCTGGTCATTAAGTAAACAGGCAGTAAAGCAAAGATGGTGGTCATACAGCGAACTCATTGCTACAGCACGATTTTTGCTGGAAACCAGAAATAAATGTGTTTATTTATAAATCCTTGTCATGTGATTGCACAACTCTGCAAATGGCAGTAAATGCAGGCCGGTTGCCAAGTGCCCAAAATGTAACTTCAAATCTAGGTTGTAATTAGCTTTTTCAGAGCTTTTTCAGCTCTCTAATAACTTTGAACGGTTGTTAAGCAACCAGTCATAAGTCAAGAACTACCTACATGTTCAGACAGCACCATTGTTATGATAAAGCTATCAAAAGTACAAATTCTTCTCAAACTACTTCCCCAGGATATCCATTTTTTCACCTTACAAATCTTACACTGTGGGGAAGAGCTGATTGGTTCCCAAATGGGAACATTGTGAAAAAAATACAATCCAAAACAGTTCAACAGATACCAGCCATGAAATACGCTAAAGGAATATTTGTTCTACCATATGTTCTGAATCAAGTAACACTTCGTACAGCATTCTTTTAAGCAGTAAATCTAATATACTATGTTCATAGATTAGTCCTGGCACATTCCCCATATCTGGTCATACCATGGCAAAAATATAGATAGTCTTCAACTTACGACCACAATTGAGCCAAATATTTCTGCTAAGTGAAACATTTGTTAAATGAGTTTTGCTCGATTTTACGACCTTTCTTACCATATTTGTTAAGTGAATCACTGTAGTTGTTCAGTTAGCATCATGGTTGTTAAATATCTGTCATCCCAATTGACTTTTCTTGTCAGAAGGTAACAAAAGGTGATCACATGACCCCGAGACATTGCAACTGCCATAAGTATGGGTAAGTTGTTAAGCATCTGAATTTTGATCACATGACCATGGGGATGCTGTAATGGTTGTAAGTGTGAAAAATGATCATAAGTCCCTCTTTTCAGTATTATCGTAACTTTGAATGGTCACTAAATGAACTGTTGTTAAGTCGAGGACTACCTGAATACATATCTTAGGTGAAACAGAGCATGCTTTTGAAATTTATTCCAAATGCCATCAACTTCTGAATGAGTTATTGCTGGTCCTCTAAAGCTTTAAATACCTGTTTTCAGTTATAGTTTTATACTCAAAGCCACTGCCCTTTGATATGTCTGACAATGCTGTTATTTCTCTGTACTTTCTCCCCTTTTTACTTTCCCCAACCTCCAATGCTGTCTGCTGGTCCCCTTTGGCACAACAATGATAGGAGAAATATTTAATTACAGGTAGTCCTTGTGGGTCATTCAGAGAAGTAGTTATTAAGTGAAATCGCAACTGTGGCTAGGATCTTACTTTCACTTTTCCTTTGTTTTACAGACTTGCAAAGGCTGTAAATCTGAGGATTAGTCATAAAAGTTACTTTTTCATCACAGTCATAACTGTAAATGGTCACTAAATGAGGCAGTCACAAAGTGAGGACTACCTGAAGTTTTATCAGAACATTCTTCTATAGCCGGGGTGTCAAACTCGATTTCATTGAGAACCACGTCATGGTTGTGTTTGACCTTGGGGGGCCAGGGTGGGTGTGGCCAGGGTGGATGTAGCCAGCTCAATGTCACTTGTGTCGGGGACGCCTGTGGTGGCCTGAGCACTTTGCCAGTTAAAAAAGCAGAGGGTTGCAGGAGGCTGTCGCAACTGAAAACGGAGCTCCCAAGCTGCATTTTTGCTGGCAGAGATACCATGTGCCAGTCCTTTGCTGTTTACAGGGTGGTCCCGCAGGCCAGATCTAAGCGCCCCACGGGCCAAATCTGGCGCGTGGGCCTTGAGTGTGACACCCCTGTTCTTTAGAAACTTATTTTCAGCGTATGCAGCTATAAAGTAATGATTTTACAAATGGCTACCGTTTTCTTTCAATAAACTACCGAAGCAAATGAATTTGAGAAAACAAGTGATGTACCTGTGCAGAGCAGAATCTTTCCTTTAGTTAAGTATTTGATGGTTTCTGCTATTTTTTGGAGACATTCTTCAGATAGGTAGGGTGGATCTGCTAAGACAATATCAAAACTATGTGCTTCAAGGTGGGTTGGAAGTTTCAAAGGACTGTTGTAATCGTAGAAAACATACTCGGTTCCATACACAGAAAATCTCTGGTCATACTCCAAAATGCAGGTTGAAAAACCTTGGCAGTCCTGCTCTTTCAGTTTCTGATAAACACTCGGGGCACTGACACAAGCTATCCTGCAAGGATAATGAAGCAAGGAAAGAAGTGGTTATTTAATATATCAAAATGTTTAATTCACACCTTTTCCTGAATTTAACCACTTACATGAGTCCACAAAAATCATTCTTGTTCAATAATATACCTGTAGAATTATTTTCCCCTCACCAGGGACAGGAAAATCTCTGGAATTGACAGGAAGTTCTGCCAATTCAACAGAACTGAATGAATGATTATTTACAAATAAATCATGAATAATTATTCATTGCACAAGTGCAATCTTGTTCTTGGGTGAATATGCACAGTACTGCAACCAAAGTCAACTTTACAAATAACCTATCACTGAAAAAGTAACAAGTACCTTCTGGATTGCTGCATAAATAGTCCCTGTCCATCTATTTTATACACAGGATAGGATGAAACAGGGTGTGGTTTCCTGAAAGTATGCTGCTTCTATTTCTACTATTATAAATACACTTCTCTTATGCACTTGTGGTTAACACATGTCCAAATATTAAATGCTTTTTAAAGAAGCAGCCTCAGAGTTCTGTGTAACAAAAATCTGCTGATTGCGCTAATAAAGGCAGAAATGTCTAGGGTGGGGTGGGGAGGAGAAGATAGTCAGAAATTAAAGATGGAAACCCCGATCACAGGATGGAAGCCTCACCATTGTTTCTACACATGTAAAAATGTGCAGGGCCTTAACTGCATAGCCGTGGCCATTTCCTTTATTTTTTTGACATTCCCCTTGCCCTGATAATCCTGGATAAAACTCTGGATTCAAATTCTTCTATAGATCAAAGAGACGCAGTGGCTCAGTGGCTAAGACACTGAGCTTGTCGATGAAAAGGTTGACAGTTCAGTGGTTCGAATCCCTAGTGCCGCGTAATGGGGTGAGCTCCCGTTACTTGTCCCAGCTTCTGCCAACCTAGCAGTTCGAAAGCACTTAAAAAATGCAAGTAGAAAAATAGGGACCACCTTTGGTGGGAAGGTAACAGTGTTCCGTGCACCTTTGGTGTTTAGTCATGCCGACCACATGACCACGGAGACATCTTCGGACAGCGCTGGCTCTTCGGCTTTGAAACAGAGATGAGCACCACCCCCTAGAGTCGGGAACGACTAGCACATATGTATGAGGAGAACCTTTACTTATAGATCAAAGACTCATTAAAAGAACGATCTCAACCCCTCATCCATAAAAGGGGAAGGTAGGATATTGTAACAATCCAGAGCTGTTTGCAGATGCTTGAGAAATCAATGTAAAAAACTATTTAGTGATTCTTATCTCGAGTCTGACAGTCCTGTGTCTTAACCGTGAACCCCTACCCCCATGGTCAAAACTACATCATACATGTAATCCTGGATTTACAACCACAATTCCAAACCAGACTTTTTGTTGCTAAGCGAGGAGGTTATAAAGTGAGTTGAACCTGATTTTGCGATCTTTTTTTTTTTTTGGCTACAGTTGTTAAAGAAATCACTGAAGCTGTTCAATGAATTGTGCAGTCATTAAGCAAATAAGAATTTCCACATTGATTTTGCTTGTCAGAAGCCAGCTGAGGTGGTCACAAATAACGACTACATGAGCCAGAATGCTGCAATCATCAGAAATATATGCCAGTTGCCAAGCACCCAAATTTTGATCATGTGACTGTAGGGGCGCTGCAATGCTTGTAAGTGGGAAGGCCGGTGGTAAGTCACTTTTTAAAGTGCTATCGTTAACTTCAAATGGTTAGTAAACAAATGGTTGCAAGTTAAGGACTACTTGTAGTTTAATGCGCTGAAAAGGAAGGCTGATAGAGGAATAAGCAGCATTTTTACAAGATACAGTAGAATCTCTGGTCACGACCATAATTCGTTCCATAACTTTGGTTGCAGCCTGATTTGGTCATGACCTGAACCTAATTTTAGAAATTTGGCGCTTACAAAAAAAATGGCGTGGAAAGGGAAATCGGCCGTGGGAAAAAAAAAACGTGAATTTTTTGGTCGGAACCCGATTTGGTCGTGGTCAGAAGCGTTCGTGACCAGAGGTTCTACTGTAGTCACAATGCTTGGTTTGTAGAGAGCCAACAGAATTTACCTGCCACCTTTCCCAGCTGCTCTTATGGCCTCATTAGCTAAACAAAATGCCGTCTCAGGATCATACCAAAACTGGCTCAGTTGCTGAAAGGGTTAAAAAAAAGTACAAATATTAACAGCACAACTTTTTCAGTAACATTTATCCTTAGAAGATTATTTGCTACAACCCAGAGGTCTGGTTTGGCTGAAATACCAACTTAAAAGAATTAATATCCATCCATGGAAGAAGGGATCAAAAAGATGACGGAATTGGTGGAGATGACGAAGTTAATTATACAAATTAGGGGAAAGAATGTAGTTTGTTTCCACTTGGAAACCGTTTCTGGTTTTTGTGCTCTAACGAGACAAAAATTAAACTTTGAGTTTGGGCCTTCATCATTTTAACAGATTATACAGAGTTGGAAGGGACCTTATAGGTCATCTAGTCCAACCCCCCGCTCAAGCAGGAGTCCAATCTTTTCTTGAAAGTCTCAAGTGATGAAGCTCCTACAACTTCTGAGGGCAAGCTGTTCCATTGGTTGATTGTTCTCACTGTCAGAATTTTGTATGTTGTTGTTATAGAAATGGCTAGTATTAATTATTTTATATAAGTAAAAAGTTAATCGTATAACTATCATGCATCTTACTGCACCAAAAAAAGCTGGAAGACACTGCTTTTTGTTTCTTTTTTCTTTCCTACGCCTATTTCCTTTCTCCCTTTCCCTTCCCCTTTTTGCCATTGTCTTTTTAAATTTTATTTTATATTAAGAAAAAACAATGAGAAGAAAAAATTATATATATATATATATATATATATATATAAAAAAAACAAGGATCCTTGGTACTGAAATACTGGCAGATTTGAATTAGATGATATCAAGACAAAAATAACAAAAATCTAGAAAATCAGTTTAGTTTCAAACAAAAACTAAGAGTGAGTAGGCATACCACTGAATTAAGTTACCATTCACAAATTGTTCCATGAATTCAATAATGAATAGGTCTGTTTGGAAATTATACATATATTTTCCTGAGAATTACAGGTAGTCCTCAACTTACAACAGTTCATTTAGTGACCGTTCAAAGTTACCACAGTGCTGAAAAAAGTGATTTTTTTGCAGCATCCCCACGGTCACATGATCTAAATTCAAACGCTTGGCAACTGACTCATTTACGACAGTTGCAGTATCCCGAGGTCATGTCTTTTGCGACCTTTTGATAAGCAAAGTCTATGGGGAGCCAGATTCACTTAACAAACCATGTTACTAACTTAATAACTGCAGTGATTTACTTAATAACTGTTTCAAGAAAGGTCGAAAATGGGGCAAAAGTTACTTAACAACTGTACAACAGAAATTTGGGGCTCGGTTGTGGTCTTAAGTCGAGGACTATCTGTATCTGCTCCCAGTTCACAGCAGCCACGAATGCAATGGCTGGAGAATGGGAAATAAAGCTGGACTAACATGATACACCAAGATATAAGTAATGGCTGCCAAGGTGCAAATGCTATTAATTTTTTTTGCATAGATCATTAATCAGTGCTCTAAGCTCACTGGAAACTTAGTCACTGCTATTTCCATTCATGGAAACTGGAAGTGAAAACTCGTGAGCCTTTCTACACAGCGTGTACCATTAGCGTATTTTAGCAAAAATGCTTACCCAGTTCTCTTCAATAGAGCCAACCGAATAACTTTGAGTTTTATCAGTAGTCTTAGCTTCTCTCTGCTGTTGCTCGACATAGAACTCCTGCAGAGCAGCTAAAGCTTCAGATGAAAGCTGAGGAACATCATCATCATCATTACTCATTTCTAGATATAAAGCATGAGATTAAAGGCCTTTTATCAGCTGAAAGGAATTGGCAAAAGGTAAACAATTTAGCTATAAAATTCAAATATTTTGCCATGAGAGGAAAAGATTTTTATGTATGAAAAACAAGAGGTTTATATATATATATATATATATATATATGTGTGTGTGTGTGTGTGTGTGTGTGTGTGTGTGTGTGTGTAGGTCTTTGGTTATTCAGGTCTTCTCCCACGTAAAATTGGAAGTGTCTTGGCGACGTTTCAACGAAGTCTCATTCGTCATCTTCAGGCTGGTGTTCTCGGCTTCGTGTTTCCAGGAGCAAATTTTGTTTGCCGAGAACACCAGCCTAAAGATGATGAATGAGACTTCGTCGAAACGTCGCCAAGACACTTCCAATTTTACGTGGGAGAAGACCCAAATAACCAAAGACCTACATACAAACACCCGCGAAAACCTGAGAAAACAAACACACACACACACACACACGTTTGCCAATACAGGTAATCCTCATTTAGTGATCACCAATTGGGACCTTGGCATTAGGGAGCTAGTTGCTAAGTGAAACCATAACTGTACTTCCTTTGCTTTATAGACTTGTAAAGGCCATATATTTTGGGTCCATTTTACAGGTAGTCGTCAACTTACAACAGTTCCTTTAGTGACCATTCAAAGTTACAATGGCCCTGAAAAAAAGTGACCTTTGACTCTTTTTCACACTTATGACCATTGCAGCCTTCCCATGGTCATGTGAGTTACACTCTGATGCTTGACAACTGGTTCATATTTATGATGGTCGGAGTGTCCCGGGATCCTGTGATCCTCTTTTGTGACTTTCTGACAAGCAAAGTCAATGGGGAAGCCATATTCACTTAACCGTGTTACTAACTTAACAACTGCAGTGATTCGCTGAACAAATGTGGCAAGAAAAGTCGTAAAATGGGGCAAAACTCACTTAACAGTTTTCTCACTTAGCAACATACATTTTGGGCTCAATTGTGGCCGTTAGTCAAGGACTACCTGTATTGGGAAAAGGTGATCCACCAGCAAACACAGCTCAGGACTTCTGAACACAATTATGAAATATAATTTTTCTTATAAAACAGCAATCTTCATGTGCGTTCACCATATGCTGTATTTATCACTGTTAACATTTCAAAGATTCATAGAGGTGGTTCTTGTCCTTGTGTGAAAAGCCGTAGTGTTGCTTTTGATTTTTGATAAACCTAAGTCCCTGATCAGATTGTTTAATTCCGGCCAAGTTATGAGATGATGGTTAGAGACGGGGAAGCTAGAGGAACCCTTCTAGCTTTTACTCTTCTGAAGGAGGAAAAACAATTACTACCAACCTGCCTTCCATTGAGGCTCTGTATACTGCACGAGTCAAAAAGGGCTGTAAAAATATTTACAGACCCCTCACATCCTGGACATAAATTGTTTCAACTCCTACCCTCAAAATGACGCTATAGAGCACTGCACACCAGAACAACGAGACACAAGAACAGTTTTTTTCCCCAAATGCCATCACTCTGCTAAACAAATAATTCCCTCAACACTGTCAAACTAGTTATTAAGTCTGCATTACTATTAATCTTCTCATCGTTCCCATCACCCATCTCCTCCCACTTACACTGCATGACTGTAACTTTGTTGCTTGTATCCTTACGTTCATATTGATTGCTTCCTAGTATGATTTGATTGCTTATTCGTACCCTATGACTATCATTAAGTGTTGTACCTTATGATTCTTGTTGAACGTAACTTTTCTTTTATGTACACCAAGAGTGTATACACCAAGACAAATTCCTTGGCCAATAAAGAATTCTATTTTTAAAAAAAAATGAGAGAGAGAGAGAGAGAGAGAGAGAGACTGCAAAGGTCCTCTTTTCTGCTCACATTCTTTTGCTGCCCAGGCAAAAAGGCCTAACATCGACATGGGCCCTCAGTGGTTGCCTTTGTAAATCAGGCCAACCCCCCCACGCTGCACCGCGATGAAAAGGCTCTGCGTTCACGCGGCACACTAATACAGGTATAGGTATATATAGGCGACCAGTAGGCGGCAGCAAAGAGAACCCTCGCTGCTGCCATCTCGCGGTCTGCCGCTTACTTGCAGACAGAGGAGCCCCATGCTAAAACTCGGAACTAATCGGCCGGGCTGGGTCTGCATATCCCGCGAGGGCAAAAGGTACATGGCGGGTGCAGGGTGGCCATTCGGCCACAAACTCTCGTGGAAGGCCCTGGAGACTAAACCCGAACCCTAAACCCTACTCGTGCGGCCGCTCTCGGCTACCCAAAGCTGGTTCTGCCTCCACCACTGACGCTCCCCTCCCCGGCAGCTCGTTCTCCTTGCTTTCCGTCGGCTCCACTCACCAGCAGCCTAGGCCTCTGGGCTCCCGCCCGCCTCTTCTCTCCCGGAGCTCCGCCTTTCCTCCGCCCGGTAACCCAGCCCGCTCCGGCGCCCTCTAGCGCGGAAGGAGAGCCGCTCGCCTGGTTGCTATTTTAACAGGTGCTATTGGGAAGGAAGGAAGAAAAGGAGGAAGGAGGAGAGGGAGGAAGGAAGAGAAAGAATGAAGGAAGGAAGGAGGAGGGGAGGAAGGAAAGGAAAAGAAAAAGGAAGGAGGAGGGGAGGGGGAAGGAAGGGAAGGAAAGAGGAAAGGAAAGGAAAAAGGGAGGAGGGGAGGGAAGGGAGGAAGAAAGGAAGGGAAGGAAGGAAGGAGGAGGGGAGGGAGGAAGAAAAGGAAAGGAAAGGAAGGAGGGGGGAGGGGGAAGGAAGGAAAGGAAGGGAAGGAAAGAGGAAAGGAAAGGAAAAAGGGAGGAGGGAGGAAGGAAGGAAAGGAAGAGAAGGAAGGAAGGAGGAGGGGAGGGAGGGAGGAAGGGAAGGAAGGAAAGGAAAGAGGAAAGGAAAAAGAGGAGGGGAGGGAGGGAGGAAGGAAGGAAAGGAATAGAAGGAAGGAAGGAGGGGAGAAGGAAGGAAGGAAAGGAAGGAAAGGAAGGAAGGAAGGAAAGGAAGGAAAGAAAAAAGGAAAGGAAAAAGGGAGGAGGGGAGGGAGGAAAGAAGGAAGTAAAGGAAGAGAAGGAAGGAAGAAAGAAGGAGGAGGGGAGGGGAGGGAGGGAGGAAAGAAAAGAAATAACATGCCAAGGAAAAAGAGCATGACTTCCCTGATTCTTGTCAAGCACCACGTTTTTAAGGGCATATTATAGCTAAAAAAGAGTGGGATGGGTCGGGTCGGGTCGCTGGGTTGTTGTAGGATTTACAGAGCCTCCCATTCTTTTTATATTCTATCTAATATCAATGCCCAGAGAGATAATGTTATCGTCTGTCACGGTAAAACATTGGGGGGACTTAGAAGGCTTTTTCAAATGGTAAGATTTATTTACCGCACAACGCAGGGGAGGACTTTTCCACTCAGTTTCCATGTCTAAAACAAGCCTACCAAAATGATGTTTGCATGAGCCACTATTGCTACAAACGCCTAATTGTGTAAATGGCAATTTTGCTCAACAGCATCACAAATGGGATTTATTCATAGTGTTGGCACCAATTACGGGCAAGTGTCTGTGAATTCTATGATAAATTGTTTCCCAGTGGTGCCTTTTTATAGTTTTCGGTTGAAAATAAACAAAATGTAGCACTTTGCGTGGTTTTTTCCCCCCAGAAAACTTATTTGTTGCTACTTCGTCCTTAAATAGAAATGATCCAGCACAGACCTCTTGTGAGGCCAGTGAAATCAGATGAATATGTGTGAATATGGCTCTTACCAAAAACGATAAGATGTTATTTTACTGAACTGAAGTTCCATTTTAGGGGAGCGGGATTTGTTCTTACATTTAAGACAAGGCCATTTACAGGCACACTTCTAGAAAAGAGAAGCAATGGCCTTGAAGGACTAGAAGTGCCTACCAAAGCAATGAAATGATCGGATAAAATGAGCCTGAGCTGGGGCCAAGAAAAAGTACCTTGAGAAAAATCTCAGAACATGAACCTGGGAGGAGGTAGTGTACTGTAGACTTGCAAAATTCTGGAATTAAGCTTTACAGTAAAAATAGTATTGATCTATATGGCAATGGTTTCCTAGTCAGGTCTGTCTTGCAGGACTAGCAATATTATAAAATGCCCTTTGTTTCAAATAGAACAGTCCAGTGAAATGTCAACTATCTCCCACCATTGACTTCTGACATTCGCTTCAGATTGAAGCTGAATGAATGCTTATCTAATCTGAATTTAAAATTTAATTTGACGTTTACTGAAGTTTATACTTCTCTATGTCAGGGGTCTCCAACCTTGGCAACTTTAAGACCTGAATTCTGGGAGTTGAAGTCCACAGGTCTTAAAGTTGCCAAGGTTGGAGACCCCTGCTCTATGTTATACTATGACTATTAAATAATTGAATGGCAGACTGGTCAGCCATATTTTAGCTTAATGTGTTATGCAAAGCCCATTTGTGTAATTAATAATTTGTCCAAATTTTTTTTGGTCAGGGGTGTATGCTCAAGTCAGTATTAACATTTGGATCTGGTGAGTGCCTTGAGTAGTCCTTGCAGTTTTCTTGGCAAGATTTTAGAAGTGGTTTGCTATTGCCTGTTTCCTAAGATGGAAAGACAATGACTGGCCCAAGGTCTCCCAGCTAGCTTCATGCCTAAGATACAACTAGAACTGTCTCCTGTTTCTCATCAGACACTTTAATCACTAGCCCAAACTGGGCCCCCAAACTTGTATTACCATGATGAAATTAACTAAAGATATAGTTAAATGTGATAGATGGGCTTTGCAGAGAATCTCCTGCAATTTTATCTTAGGAAATGAACAAGTATACATTGGATTTTTGATACATGTCAATTAAAAGCCTACAAATAAGATGCAGTGCTGCAGGAATAGAATGAGATTTTCTGTATACTCTAACTCAGTTATAGGTTTATATATAGGTTATAGGTATATATATCTAACCTATATATGTTAGAGCACAGGTGTGAAACTTGCCACATCACGTTGCCGACACCTGATGTTTTGTGACATTTTTTTCATTCATGGAGCTGGGGTGGACGTGACCTGTTTATGATGCATTTGGCCCGTGGGCTGCCAGTTTGACACCCCTGAGTTAGAGTAATCACAATTGGGACTCACAACTTGGACATTAAACAAGGCAGTTGCTAAGTGAAGCCATGACTCTGCTTAAATCTTACTTCAACTTTCCTTTCCTTTATAGATCTGCAAAGGAAGTTAATGAGAGGACTGTTTGCAAAGTTAATTTTTTTTATCACTGTTGTAACTTCAAACAGACACAATATAAGATACACTAAACAAGGGCTACCAAATTCCTAGATGCTTGTTAGGGCTCTTTCATCTGCAGAATCACTAGAGTGGAAGCAGAGAGGTAGAGATTTCTGTATCTTTTGGTTGCCATCAAATAGTTATTTGCACTGTTGCAATCTAGACCTGGTAGCCCCAATTGTTTATTTAACGGGAGATGTTTTTCTACCATAATCATCAACGAAAAATTCAGAAGAAGAAAAAGTTATTAAGTTGATGTTTCGCACATGGCACCATGATTATAGTGCTAAATGTGCTTGCCTTTGAAATGTTAGATGGCTGCAAGAAATTACTGAGTACTGTGGAAGAATAATCCCAAACTAAATTCTGAGAAAAAGCAAAAAAAAAATAAGGTCTTTATTTTTAAAAACAGAACTTGAGTAAATCTACAGTTGTTTTTTTTTAATCTGTTTGGAACATGATTGAAAGCCAGTATTAAAAATGACAAAAATAAATGCTTTCAAAATTATTACTTGGTAAGATTTCAAAATTCTGCATGTACAAACTTGATGTTATAGTAGACTAATCAATGAAATATTATTGCATTGTTTGGAACTACTTTTTTTGGTATGCTAGTATTGACTGCAGGTCACATCATAAACTTCTTTTGTCTTCTGGATTGCAGTTTTTGAAAGTAGGGACAATGGGATCCTTAAATATGTTTTGGATACCCAGCTTATTTCAGGATGTTTTCAGGAACATTGTGACTGCAGTGTCCTTGCTAATTGGATAGACAGATACAATATTGGGTGATAGATTTAGATGTGTGATACTGGAGAGCAGTGACAGTGATACAATGAGACAACAATATGCAAGAAAACAAAACTCTGCTTCTCCTGCATTAAAATACTGTAGAATCAAACAGTTCTAATAGACTTATTTTCTTTATAATATGGATTTCTGGTGAGATTAGAAACATACCTTTCCTTTAATTTTCTCCTTTTTTTAATTACAAGTTTTAACAGCATTAATGTAAGATCTTAACCACTATGATACATCATTTGTATCTTCAATAAACCATTATGAAAAACACATCTATACATTAACAATTACTAAATAGATAATTTAAACTTTCCTCCAGGAACAATTTCACTTGATTTAGTAAAATATATCAATCATGTGGCCCAAATCCCAGTTCTGGAAGAGCAGTATGAGAGACTGCTGCATATGAAAAATTAAGATTTCCATTGAGCATGTATGGAATATCCTGTCTATTACAAAGGAAGAATAAATGTCTTGTTTTCCTACTAAATGTTCTTCCTAGCTGGCTCAATCCAGATGTGTTGAGGCTACATTCGATGCCATGCTGTGGACACTATGAAATTTATAGAGGCAGTAAAACATCCTTTCAACCCAACAATAAGTTCAGAATCAGAAGATGTAAATTGAGCAAAACCAGGTAAAACAGAAGTGAAGCCAATATTTAGTTAACAATACATCTGGTACACCATCAGAGGTTCCCAGGAGAAATGATAATACAGTACATGAACCTACATTTCCTCTGATCTTACAATGATAATGTTGGAAAGTTAGGCATTTGAGCAGTATTTGCCACCTTGCTCAGTGCCGAAAAGGAAATTAAAGCTCCCCGAGACAGGTAATTGTGCAATCTGTAACACTTCAAGTAAGAAGCAACCCAATACCTTTGTCACTTTGCTCCATTTGATAGGATTAAAAAAATAATTGGAATCTGACTTACGGTGATTCAAATTCTTCATTCCAGGTCTTGCATTTTGACTTTCTTTTATGTAACACTTCAGAAAGAGTTTTGCAGTCTTCAGAATTTCAGCAAGAAAAGTGCTTTAGATTCAGCTGACAATGCTGGATCCAAAATACCTTTCCAACTCTGAATCTGAAGACTGTGCAGCTCTTATTTTAGATATTTGAAGACTGTTATATCCCCCACTCTTCTAACATTCTCCAATTACTCATTCCAGTTTGTCTGCATCCTTCTAAGAGTGTGGGGTTCACACAATATTCAAGAGGGTCTGACCAATGCAGAACAAAGTGCAACTATTATTATAGTTCTGTTGATATACTGTAGCTATAATTACGTTTGCCTTTTTAAATAGTCATATCATACTGTCTCACATTCATTTTATAATAAACTGCTGTGCTGTACCAAGATTTTGTTAGATTTTATACAGTAGTCATAATAGTGCAGGATGGATGACAGGAAAAAAGATAGTTGCTTTGCTGTGGTGTAGTGATTTTCAGGAGGGTTACAATTATTTTGTTCTTTGCTTCCTTCATTCTGCGTTGCACTGTAAGCCCTATTTATTGACTATCTTCACATTACATCATTCAGAGATTGGCATTCAGTCTCTTTATCACAAAAAACTCTATTTCTTGACAGTACTTCATCAGGACTTCCTTTCTGTATAACAGACTCTTTTTCATAATTATTTCAAGTATCCATACTTTGACAATTTCCTTATTGACAATGTTCACATTTGACTCTATTCAATTGGTTGTCCCTCCGCCCAGTCTGTTTTTCTGATTTACCAATATCTTTTCACATTTTGTTTATGTCTTAAGGTATTAAGTATTCTCCTAAAATTTGGTTAGTGACAGATTTGAGAAGCATCTCTTATTTCTTCACCCAAATTAATAAAAATGTTGATGTGTACAGGACCCAGGGCTAAATTGTGTGGCATCTACATAGCATTTTACTCTAATTTGATGATTGTGATTTTTATATCAACTATATGTGACCTGTACTTCCTAATTTGCTAATCAGAATGTCATGTCAAATGCTTTTTGGAAGTCCTGGTTTACATATAGCATTCCCACAATCTACTAAGTAAGCTATCTCATAAAGTAATGGTCAAGATTTAATTGATTATGTGCCATCAAGTCATGGACAACTCTTAGAGACCACACAGATAGATTTTCTCCTTGACAATCTGTCTTAATGCGGTCCTTCAACGGTGCATTTATTGCTACTGTAATTGAAATGGGTCAAGACTTGATGCTGATATATGTTAATTACCACATTTAATGAACTACTCCCCAAAATCTTTCCACATATTAATGTTAGATTAACCTGTCCATAATTTGTCAAATTCTCCTTTTCTATTTTTCAAGAAAACGACAATTATCCTTCTCCAATAATCTCAAAGGTAATGTATAATTATTTAGCCAAACCATCAGCAAATTATTCTCAGTACATCCTATTCATCTGTTCTTAAAGATTTAAATAATTTAAATAAGTGTCTCGACTATATTTCAAGCAGCCTCAAATTAACTATCTGCTCCTTCATCCTACTGTCTGCTGAAGAAAATAACTTAAAATAGCTTTGACTCTTTGTTACCTATTAGGTAAATATATAACTTAACTTCATGAACTTTGGAGAACAAAAACATTTAAAAGTAAATAGACCTGTTCATCTTCACATTAAATTAACCCCCCCTTTTTAAAGTTCTAGCTTCTAAACATAATTTGGCTATTTAAAATATGCAGATTAAAATATTCCACTTCTAAAAAGAAGGTATCTACAGCAACTTTCTTTCCTGAGTCAGTAAAATTTTGTTTATCAAAATATTTGCAAGACAATTCATTTTCAACAACCATAAAGTCACAAAAGTGCGTTAACAGCTTTAAAGCAGTCCGAAAATATTTTGGCCAACAGTCTTTCATTAAGGATGGATAGAAGAATGTAAGAATTCACTGCCAGTAGTGCTGATGTTGTGAGATTTTCCTAAGAGATTTCTTAGAAATACAGCAATAGTTCAAAAATAGCAAAACATTGTTTAAAAGTAATGGAGCATAACAAGCAGAATGTACAGTAGAAACAACAATATTTAAAACAGCATTGCAAATATATCTAGTAGGGGCCAGTGAAAATTCTTCCCCCAACCATTTTGCAGTGGGATAGACTAAATTAAGATCCCTTAGTTCAAAGAATCAGAGACATAATCAGACAGTTTTCTTTGCAGTTTTCTTTCTTGTAGTAATTACCCATCTTTCAACAGATACAAACTATGTAAGTCATATAATTCCTCAGTCTTTTTTGGTTAAAAGGCAATCTAATGCACTTTAGAATTGAAGACAAACCTTAAAAGAGATCATATAAAAAGAAGGATTAGATGCAATAGAAAACAGTTGGAATTTTAACTAAACACATTTATGCAATGAAACATTTAATGAGAACCTGCCCCTTTTTAATAAAAAAATTAAAGTACTGAAATTCACATATTGAAGCACCAAGATTATCATTTACATTTACAGAGAAGTTTTCAAATGCAATTCAAAACATTTATTCTACTTTCTAAACACCCACTGTCAGTTACAACTGGTTAAGATTGCAGACCGCTTTGAAAAACAAAATTATTTCTTGCTGTTTAACTACCTTCATGATTTTCTTTCTTTTCTTTCTTTTTTTTTTTTTGACCAGACTGCTTTATTTGGATAGCAGGTGTATTAAAAAATGAAAGCATATTAAAAATCCAAATCCAATCATGTAAGACAGCACAAATCTGTCTCTTTACATAAAAACCATGACTTTCAAGTTTATTCCAGATCTTATTAATTTAAAGCAAAATTTCATTTCAGACTATCTGTGGCTTTAAATATTTTCCATTGTACAAAAGGACTGGAATAAAGAGAGACTGACCTAAATCAATAGTAATTCTTGAGCTTAATAAACAGACAAATTATTAAAATTAAAAACGATGCATTTAACAGAAGTGTAGTTGGCAAACTCAACATTCCAGTTAAATTCTGAACTCATGTTAGTAAGATTCAGCCAGATATAAAGTTAATCTGAAGGATAGAAAATAAAGTATGTTTCAACTCCAGTAATTGGAATAATTCAATAATTTAAGGCTGTAATAAATAAAATTGACTGGTTGAATTTAATAACTGTTTTACTTCTTCCAAAAGTAGTAGTAAGTGAGAAGATCAAAATAGCATCAGTGATATTAATTATATTTTGCATGTTTGGTTATGGCTGTCTCCTCATTCTAAAAGTTTGGTTTACTAAGAGCAGCGGTCAAATTCATCTTGTATCCTAGTGATATTCTAAAGCAAGAAGACTGAATCAGTGCAAAACTGAATTCATTATTTTTATTTATCTTTGATAGAAACAACTGAAAAACCATTTTTACGCTTCAGAGCAAGTCAGCTTATAGTAAAAAAAAAGCAGTAATTGCACATGGACAAAACACAAAAAAATATTTAACAAGAAATATGTCATTCCCCAATATTCTGGCTTAAAAGGGTTTTTAAAAATTATTATATTATTTATATTACATTGAATATGGCTTCATTTTATGGAATATTCCAGCAATTCCAACTACAGTAATGAATAGTGGAATTATGGAACTCATGTAATCTCAAAACTGCCATTCTATTTTGTTTGCTTCAGACCAAGCTTTACATTTCTATAATAGCCAGTGACAATAATATTCACAGCACAAGGCTACGTGTGCCTATGCAAAAGGTTCACAAAATTCAATAGATTGCTTCCAATTGTGACTATCCGATTGCAATATGACTGCTGCTAAATCTTCAGAACAGTGACATACAAAGCATGTTGCACCACAAAAAGTGATATTGTACTTGCAAAATTTTGCAGACGAGAAAATTTGGAAAAATAGATTTTCATTACTTTGAGATCTGCTTTTAAAATAATCTTCAATGAAGCTGACTCTTAGAATAATGAGATAAACCCATAAATATAAGATGTTCAGCAGCTCTCAGATTAATAAAATGGAAAATGCTGTTATTAAATTATAGTTCCAATAATTTATAAGGATGGTATTGTTTTTCAGATGGAGTTCTTTTGCATGGTTTAAGTTCTGTTTGGAAGTCGTTCATTAGAGGAAACCACTCAAATCACAGAATGGGGATCCTACTATAAACAATTTTGGTATTATTGTGCAGATATGTTACTACTGTATATGTTTAACACCAATAATTGCTGGGACCAGGTTGAATTATTTCAATTTCTATTGTGATAAATTAGCTGTCAAATAGGGCAATTAATTTGAATTTTGAGCAATTTATCATTTTTTTACATTCTGTCTTTATATGTAAGTTGCATACATTTCACTAAATATAATAAATGGCAACCCAATACTTGAATTGCATTTTACCATGCTCAGATTAGAATTCCAGACATTCTCTTTGAAAAGCGTAATAGTACTATCAACACCCAAGATAAAAGCAAGGTCAGTTTATCTATGGTGAAAGCACGTGATTCATGTTTTATGTTTTGAAAATCTAGCAATAGAGCTGAATATAATTTGGAAGTAAATACAGAACAGCAATGGCTATCATTAGAAAGATATTCCAAGAAAATGATTTGCTCTGTCAAAGCATCATATTTGGTATGTCTGAATTATAAAGTTGTAGGTTGCATAATGGGATCTTACAGCAAATGTTTTTTTACTTTGTTTTCCTTTTCTCTAAGTTTCCCTGAAGGCGGACTCATCGGGGTTATTGAATATTGAACCAAATTCTCAAAGAATGTCAGCTAACTAAAATGCATTTTTTTTATTGGCTTCCATTGGCTTTGTCTGTGTTTTCACTAAAAGAAGTAGATCTGGACACAGTCTAGTACGGTAATAAGAGAGTTCTCCAGTGTGACAAATGTGTCTATGCTGCAAAGTGAGCTTTCAGAATTAGTAGAGCTAATTCTGGATTGTTAAAATGTCAACATTTAGGAGTGGAGATACATTGCATTACATCTGGAAACATGTTGGATGGCGTAGGGGTAAGATAGTATTATTCATACTTTTAAAAAAATACAAAAACTGGAAAGATAACCTCCTTAGAAATTTCTAATGATTACAAAATTTCAGATAAAAATGTATTGGATAGTGTCCCTTTAATATAATATACATTTTAAATCGGGAAGCAAGTTTAAAATTGCAAATAATCCTTGACAATTTAGAAACAATCCACCAAGACCTGTTGTGCACCACCACCATTCATTTGTGCAGAAATCTGGAACAGAGTAATTTGAAATGAACCGATAATGCCCAGCAGGCCACTTAGCAGATTCTTCCCCAAACAGTCAAGAAAGTGGAATTCTTGAGCACAATTCATTGTTGCCTTGCAAGTATTTCCACTTTAAGAAAACTGTGCAAACTGGCTCTTCAATGCTTCCAGAGATAAACATTATGTCTCACATTTCCAAAAGTTCACATGGCACCTTTAAGCACTAATTTTATAAGCTAGTATTGTTGTTCACAATAAATGAGAGCTTAGTTACATCCTAGCAATAAATTGCCATCAAAAATAGGCAGTAGAATTTTGTTTCAACATCATGAGTAAAATTTTGAAAACAAATTGGTTTAGAAACTTAAATGTTAACAGTTTTAAAAGACACATGTAGAATTCATCATAATTAAAACATATAATTATGTTGGCGCCACAGGACAAACCCAATTTTTAAAACAAATCAGAAGCCAAAACAATTCCCTTATTCTACAAATAACACTAACAGAAAGAGATGGAACAATATAATTGAGAATTGAACAATTTAGGCTCAGTTCAGATATCATGGCAAGTTATGGATTAGTTCGTTAGGAATATGTGTTTTAAAACTTATTTTTAGGAGACCAACCAGTGGCTAAATAACCATCATTTGCTCAGCTCAGCCACTCATGCATACTAAATTAAATCAAGTGCAAAGAGTTTGTCACAGTATGTTCTGAAAGCCAAGCCATTTAGTTTGTAGAGATCTCTGAACCAAGCCATTCTTTATTGAACCTTTTTGTTTATTTATTCAAGGAAGCAACTTCCTCTAGCCAGTCTTCAGTTTTTGAAAACATTACAGTTCATAGGAAAGATTTACAAACCATAGCCCATCTTTCCCTTGATTTCTGATTGTGGTTTAATGAGAAGGAATTAAAGAAGTCTTGGACCCTTATAAAACTCTATAATATTAAAGATTTCAAATCATATATAAATAATTATGGGTAGTGTGATTAAATGGTGAGATGAACAGCTCAAGACTGGCACGGAATTGCAAACATGATGCTAGGATGAGGTGAGGGCTTACATTTCTATATAAAATGTAAAAATATTTATTTGTTAATATCCAATAGCTCAGTTCTTGCAAATATGAAGCACAAGATTCTGGAGACAAATTATCTCCTTCCTTCATTAAAAAAGGTTATTTTTAATCAGCAGCATACATATTCCGGTTGGTTTAGTTTGGCTTACAATTATGAATAAATGTTCTGCTTCCATATTCTTGATATCCTGCCACTTTGTTCCCATGGCAACCTCCTATTTGGTGAGTGCAGGATGAAACCATACAGGTAATCTTACATAGTTAAAGTGCCAACACACCAAACAAGTGGGATCAGAGCAGCAGAAGACAGCACTATTAAATTTGACAATGGTGGCAAAATATTAAACCATGGGTCCATATTCTGAAGTCAAACATGCACGGCCCTTGCTAGAAGAGTTTGATGCTCGTGTAGTCTAGCCACTGAATCTAATGCCCCAACATTAAAAAAAAATTGTAGAAATCAATAATTTACATAATTTGAAACATTATTGCTTCAGCAAACAATTCAATCTTGAAATACACTGCAGTTGTGTATGACATGGGTGTGACTCAACAAATATTAAAAGTAAAGGTATACATTGATTTTTGTTTACACTCATAGACATAATACTCTCAACACACAAGGGCTGCAAACAGATACATGGCAGCTTAGTGCCAACATTCTAAACCAGTTTTGAAGATTCAAAGCTTGCCTTAGATAACTCACCTAACTTATTTCACCTATTTTTTTTGTTTTAAATTAAGGCAATGAAATGGCTACAGTTCCTAAAGTTCATTTCAGGGGAAACAAAAATATACACCTTTCTTCTTTCTGAACTTTAGGGCAGCAGCATATAATGTAAAAAGTTGTATTACACAAACATGCAACGCCAGGTTGATGTAAAAAAAAGCAAAAAAAAAAAAACAACCCCAAAAAAACACTAAATCCAAGTTTAAAAATATCATTTGGTGGTTTTTTTCTTCACTGGGTTACACACAGTTTTCGGAGAGGGAAAATAAAGCTTAGAATTGTTTTACAGTTCTGTATGTGTCTAAATCACGCACCAAAAAGGGCTTCTAGCAATAACAAAAAATATTATAGGAGTTGATTCATCACTACTTGAGGACTTCTGGGACAAGGCACTGATTCTTGGTTTTTTGTTTTTTGTTTACTGTGCCCATTGTCTATATGCACTTGTGGAATTCTTTTATTAAACATTTCAGTTTTTCTGTTTTTATTCTGTACAACATAAAAGGTATATGAGAGACGGTGGCTAACACATATTAGCAGAAGCTGATTTTAGAGTTGACATCTCCTATTCCACTGCTCAAAACTTCCAGGCTCTCTGAAATTTGAGATGGCTGCAAAAAACCCAGCAACAGGCATTTAAGATTACGTCAGCTTTCAGCATTTTTCAGTGCATTTTGCAAAAAGGGTCTAAGTTAGGCATACAGTTCTGGTATTTATTTTACACAGAGAAGACCACCGACATTTGACATAAAGTCTTCTAAACTTTTGAGGAAGGCCATCTTCTGCTTACGGTCCAGCGTAGGCGGAGTGCTGCTTGCAGTAAGTTTGTTGAAAGCATCTGCTAACCGCTGGTAAATTATGGGATCTTGCTGACTTGATAGTAAAGTTTCAACTAATTCAGAATATTCTGCCTGTAAAGAAAATAATCACATTTATATTTCAGAAGAAAATTTATTAGTAAAAATTAACTCTGTGGAATAATATCAAAGGCTTCCTATAGACTGACTTGTTAACAGAATTACAATTTAAGTATATTTCCAATTTTGGATGCAAGGAACATTTCTTTAAAGTTAAAAGATAGTGGCTTCCCTCAAGCCATCAAGTTAATTCTATCTGACTGTAAGATTCAATTATAGATCTCTACGGCCCCTAAACATTATAGAACATGGAAGAGATAATGACACTATAAAATATCATACCTGATGCAAACATACTAATGTATAAAATGCTTCCCCTGCTGCAGCTGTCATCTCTGTATTGTGCTTTTGCAGTACCAGCATATCAAAAACCATCTAAAATGTAAAAACAAAACTTTATATCCTGACTTTTGAAGAAAAAAATTGTGCTAAGATGAAAGTGACAACTGCTTTGTAGAAGCCTGTGTTTTAAGATGAGGACTAAAAATTAACTTTCAAAAGAAATACGTAATTACTTGCAACAATGTGTAAGTTAAAACAGTGTTATCACCATATAACAAACGAAGGGTAAATGGCTGAAGCAGAGACCCCAATCTATCTGTTTAATCATGTTAAGAATTTTTAACTTCCTTACTAATATAGTCCACTCCCATGGGCACAAAACAATGAATTTTCTGGTGGAAAAACTGGGTACTTTTTAATAGTAGATTACTTGGGCTCCTCAGTAACCAATAATCTAAACATATAAAAAAGCAGGATTAATTTTACAAAAACTGGCATCAAATGTGGTTTTAACCTGATTACTGGCTTGCATCCAAAAAGCTCCTCTGGCAAGAAAAAGTGGTTTCCAGTAAGTAATATGGCATAAGGTTTGTTCTCAAAGCTTGTTGAAGGATCACTAAGGCTTCTGCCCCTCAGCCTCTATTTCCTATTTTGCAATATTGTATTTGCCAATACAGCACTGTGCAAATGAACTGAGCTGGAATTCCCAAAATTCTCAGCAGCTGGGTCAAACATGCCATCCCACCATTGGGGAAAGCTGCCAACACCAACGATATTACACGATGGTGTTGCTCTATGCTGAAATCCAAGCCACAATATTAGACAGTAATATATGGAATGGTGTCTCTTACCTTAAGAAAGTGTCTTGTTGCTAAAAAGAGGGATGACTCTGATTCCTGTGTTTTTGCACATTGTTCTGCTAATGGTGTTAGAGCTTCTAAGCAGAGCTGGCAAACATCTGAACTCATTCTGATTATTCAAAGTCAAGAAATATATTTATTCCTTTGGGGGGTATTTGGAAATTATACAGTATGTCAGGAAAACCAGTAAACAGAACTTAAAAATTGCCATTTTCCTATATATTTCAAGCTAAGATTACCACTAAATGGTTGAAATTGGTTCCTCCTCCACTATTTCTTCCTAGAAATTGCTCTTATTGCATTTCTATGTTTTAATCAAATGTAACTAAGGAAAGTAAAGAGGGAGAATTTAGGGCTGAAACAAATAATCAAATGTAGAGGGCCACAACAACTTGTAGCAAATGAGCACAGAATATCTAAATATTTTTACATTAAAATGTTAGTGAATCTAGAAACTGTATAAGAACAACAGATTCCATCCCTACAAAATTATAAAAGTAGTTTTATTTTTCGTATCGGGGAATTCTCATAATATTTTAAATGCTAGAATACTCTAGCAACAGGCTTAAACAATCTGGTGCACATATATCCTGGTTCCTTACTGGTAACAGGATGGGAAAGTTACAATAAATGAAGAACTGCTTCTCATTATACGTATACGTATAATGAAGTATACGAAGTATACGTTACTTCAAACAAAGAACATGCAAAACCTGATGAAAGATTGTATTAGATTCTCTGCCAAAATAAAATAAGAAATATTTGGATTCTCTCACATAAAATAACTTTGGTAACCAAAAAACCACACAATGCAAATGTTCAGGTAAGTAATCAATAACTGAAATTCTTGACATTCTTAAGGCTTAAAAGGGTATACCGTATTTTTCGGAGTATAAGACACAGCTTAGTTTTTGGGGAGGAAAATAGGGAAAAAAAAATCTGCCTACCAGGTATTCATATGGCTAGCGTCCTTAGTCTGGTCAGCTTCAGCACATTAGTTTGCTGGTTTTTTATCCCCTGCTTGGGGATAAAAAACAGCTTGTAAGGCACAGCTGAGAGGAAGCAGCAATGAGAAAAGCAGGCAAAGTGGGGGAGAGATCGCTTCACTCGGCTACTGCCTAGTTAGGACTGAAAAAAAGCTTCTAAAGAACAGCTGAGAGTCGGAGCAAAGCATGGAGATCCTTCACTGCTAGCGCCTTGTTAAAGCACAGCAGAGAGTCCAGGGAGCAGGCAAAGCTGGGAAGATTGCTGGCTAGTGCCTCATTATTGCCTTGTTAGGGTTGAAAAGAAAGCTTCGAAAAAGCTACATTCGGAGTATAAGATGCACCCAAATTTTCAGCCTCTTTTAGGGGGGGGGGGAAAGGTGCACCTTATACTCCAAAAAATACGATATATCAAGTATACAGTAATGTAATGATTTAAAGAAAGAAAAGTAAAGGGATCAACTGAATAAGTCCTTTCCCTGCTCCTCCAAAATAAGATCTTAAAGGATACGATGTCATCCCCAATTCTAATGAATACATAAGGCTTTTAAACAAGTCTTCTGGAAGCTGTGGAATTTTCTCAGGAAATATTTCACAAATAAAAGTAATTAGTTTGTAGTACTGATTACATAGTGATGGAAACTATAGAAGGAAAAAGTAAATAGGTTCATGTTAATGAGGCTTCTTAATAATTACATTTGAAGAATGCAAAGTAATGTCAGGCATTCAAAATCAAGGGTTATTAGTTTTATATGTTTCACAATTTGTAATACATATATAGTCCTGGGTTTTTGAGGTCAATACAGAATTAAAGCTGACATATTTTTGTAATTCATTGCCCATTGTTGAAACCATAGATCACTTATTGTGATAAACTCTGGTGAAGCTGATTTACAATTAAAGACTTCTGAAAATTGTAACCAAAGGGAGGTACCATGCATGTTATTTCCTCAGTCTCAACCTAGTATATTAACTACTTCATTACACTAATTCTCCAATACCAAACTATTCCACAGATGGCACTATTAACACATTTAGACAGTACTAGGTTTAAAAGGCTGTTTAAAGGCAGGCATGAGCTTGGCTGAAGCTCTGAGTTAGTGCCAGTGGCCATTTTCAGTCAGCCATGAGAATACTGGTAATAGTAGAAAATCCATGGTCATATTTAGAGACACAATATTATAATGATTAAAATTTTTGGAAGAACTGTCAAAATTCCCCATCTCTTTCTGGAACCCTGCATGCCACTGTACATACCTTTAACAAATCTTGGGACATTAAAGGCAGGATTAGATTCACTCCATATAAGACAACATCTGCTGCCGATACGGATCTGTTTGTTGCTTGCCCAGGTTCATGTCCCCTAAATACTTCATCTAAAAAGATGGGGAAGAGGGGAGAAATATAGGAATATAAGAACAAATTCAACTATCTGCAAATATTTTCTGAACACCAAGCTTAGTGAGCGTGAAATCTTTCATAAATTATTAATTCAAGTAATTGGAATGCAGTGCTTGAATCTCAGTAAGGTGATGCCAAACGTAACTTTGCCTTCTGCAGTTGATCTTAAAAACCTGTTTCCTTTAGAAAAACTAAACAGTACAGGGAGGCGTATTTAAATTATACCTGCTTTTTTCTTATTCTTCTTTGGATTCTGAGGTGGATAAAAAGACTCAGACATTCAACAAGAAAAATAGAAAATCAATTTTAAGGTGAAAGAAAGCCTGAAATTCTAACAAAAACTATAAAAGATATTTTGTAATCTACTATAGTCAAAATTAATGTACCTCTAGACATACAATTATAAGATATATACATTTCAAACTTCAATTTTTTAAAGTTTTTTATTTTATTTTATTAAATGTTGAAGATCAAAGTACAATCTAGACGAAAGAAAGAATGATGGAAAATAAATTGCTGAATAAGATAAAGTTAAAATATGTGTGAATAGATGTAAATAGTAAGAAAGGATCACTTTGAAGTAGCTGTAGGGAAAAGTGTTATTTTTATAAATGTTGTGTGTTTGTGTCTTGTTTTCAAACTTCAAATTTAGATTTGTCATAAGGCAGACCACTTTAATATATTTTAAAGCAATGATTCACTAATGATCTGCTTAACTTCTAATTAAACGTATCTTCTTATTATAGTTCAAAATGTACAAGATAAAAACCCAAACAGTAATCTTATTAGCAGCCACAAAGATTTGGCTGATAAATGAATATAAAATTCAATGAAAAACTGTGCTTACAATGAATAATTATCTGCTTAGGGAATGGTTTCATATATTATAAACAGACAAATACAGGTTTACCAATTTACAGGTAGTCTTCAATCATCAACTGTGATTCCTTCCTTCCTTTTATTTAAATGTATATGCTGCCCATCTCCCTGATAGGTTGGAAGTCAAATTGGCCAGTAAGTGAAATGGCCACATGATCATCTCATGACCCCCCTCCCATTCCTGCTCTTCCTGATGAGGTTGTCAAATGAACAGGTCCTGCCTCAGGCCTCCTCCATTTTGAGGCATCCCATACTTCAATTCCTGCTCCTTGGGGTCGCCACAGGCCTTGGGCCTGCTTCCCAAGCCACTGGACCTCACACCCTTCCACCTTTGGGGAGCTAGGTGGAGGGGGTGCTGTATATCCCCGTGGTCAGTTGTAAGGGTGAATGACTGCAGCTGCCATAACTTTGGAACCAAGTTCTAAGTAGCTTTTGGGGGGATCTGTAAGTCATAAATCAAGGACTACATGTATCTACTATACTCTATAATTAGTATTTATTCATGCCATTATGCAAATGCTTCAAAAAAATTACTTTTTAAAAAGATATTTGACTGCCTACTTTTCTCAACAGGTTGCTTAAATTCTCCAATATTAGTTTAAGCATTCCGTAAAAATACAAACAATATAAAAATCAGGAAGGCAATAAAAGATTGGGGAAAAAAATTGAAAGCCACTGAAGAGCCAAACAGGAAAACATCAAAAACTGTTTGAATAAATGCATCAGTGAACTAAGGTTTTAACTCTGAAATTTAAGAGAGCGAACCAACAGAGCTCTGTTATTTGTTCATTACATACTGGTGTCAAGAGATAAAGAGCTCTTTAAGTTTCATCCATGTTATTTTCAGTTCTAAATTTCTCCCTACCTGTATCACTGAAATCTATAAATTCTTTTGAAAGTAAGTTAGTGAGAAGCTCCATAATGAGAAGAAGATCCTGGTATTGGTCCTCTTCTGCTGTAACATCTATTCGTTGTCTACCTAAATTATTCTTGGAATATACTTGAAGTAGGGTCAGACAAGCTTCATATAAATTCATGGCTTTAGACTGCAAATGAAAAAAAAAATAATGAAAAAAGAAAAGAAGGCTTAATGAAGGATATACATTTGCTAGAATGTACTTATTACTCAGGCCTTGAAACCACTTCAGTTGCAACTGATATTAAGCAGAATATACTCCATTTATAACAAGGGTTTAAAACAATAAAATAACAATTCTTAATCATTATAAATCCTATTGCTCGAAGGAAATAATCTCCAACATAGTAAATCACATTGTCAGGCATACATTTAAGCAGTGTAGAATTTCCATTGTATAGTTATAACATTTTGTTGGAAAATCTCTCTTGGTATTATTAATTTTTCCATGTTTAGGAGCCCTGTGGCTGGAAGAAGTAAGCAAGTATCTACTATATCTTTAACAGTTAACATTGGGGCGTACACCTTCTAAGTTACAGCTACTGAAGCAGTAAGCATTCTATTGATGAGAACCTGTACAGGTAGTTCTTGACTTATGACCACAATTGAGTTCAAAATTTCTGTTAATAAGTGAGGCAGTTGTTAAGTGAGATTTGTCTCAGTTTATGACCTTTCTTGCCACAGTTGTTAAGTGAATTACTCCAGTGGTTAAGTTAGTAACATGGTTGTAAAGTGAATCTGGCTTCCCATTGAGTTTGCTTGTCTAAAGGTCACAAAAGATGATCATATGACCCTGGGACATTGCAACCATAATAAATATAAGCCAGTTGCCAAGCATCTAAATTTTGATCACATGACCATAATTACTGCAATGGCTGTAAGTATGAAAAAAGTCATAAGTAACTTTTTCAATGCCATTGTAACTTTGAATGATCACTAAACAAATGGTTATAAGTCGAGAACTACCAGTACAGTAGAACCTTTGGTCACTACCATAATTCGTTCCATAACTTTGGTCGCAAACCGATTTGGTTGTGATCTGAACCTAATTTTGGAAATTTGGCACTTACAAAAAAAAGTGGTGTGGAAGGGGAAATTGGCCACAAAAAAAAAGTGAATTTTTTTGGTTGAAACCCAATTTGGTCGTGGTCAGAAGCGCTTGCGACCAGAGGTTCTACTGTATTCTTTTATACATGGTCAGATTCTCCATTATCTGACAGCACACAGCCTCATCACACAGATGGTCATAAAATAATGCAATCAAAGCATGAGACGTAAATAATATCTAACCCAAACCCTCTCCAAATGGACAAATCAGCACAATGGTGAAGGAAAATATTCTAACAGAAACAAATGCATCATGTCATGAATCATCAACTCTCGGTTTTAATTCAACCTAACTGATAATACTAAAAATGTTTAGAAATTCCAAGCTCTTCAAAAGATTCTTCCAAAATATGAAAATGCTTCAATTTACAGAGCTCAATGATTTCTGTTATTAGAAATAAAATACAAAAAAAAAGGCTTTAAAGGTGTGAAAAGAAACTGATATTACTGTACAGATATGTACATTTCCAGCATATATCCTATATTTAGAATATATTTTTAAATTTATTTACCTCTCCAAGATAGCATATTTGTTTATGTGCAACTTCAACAAAAACTTCTATAATGAGGTTAACAGTCTCTGGTGTATTCTTGTACACCTCCATTAGTCCAATGCAATTTGTAAGGAAGTCCATCAGAAAATTAAAGAGAATTGCTACATTGTCTATCTGGGTAGCCTCAGCAATACCACAAAGTGCTTCTAAGGTGGCAGTAATTTCCTGTTTCACCTCCTCCTCCTGGCAGATTTGTTGGAAGTTTTCTTGGTTTATCACATTTAAGAATCGTTGTTGCAGTGGCTGAAGAACCTGCAAAACAAAAATAAAAAGAAGTATACTGTAGCTTTCCTGCAGAAAGCTGCAGACAGAAAGAGTTTGACCCAAAGATTTTTCATATAAATACACTTATTTGGATAACAGTATTGTTTATATATAACACAACCTAAACTGGAGGAAGTTTTTTAATTTTTTTTTATTTTAAACACATTAAAACAAACACAAAACAAACAACACATCTATACATATCATTTTTCTGTTGTTAACAGCTCATTTAAGGTGATCCTTTCTTATTATTTACATATATTCTAACTTTATCTTAATCTATTTAAATAATCCAATTTCCTTTACAACGACTTCTCTTTACTTTGATCTTCAGCACATTCAAGCAATATTATCACAAAAATAAACAATAAAGTATTATTTCACTTCCCCCTTTTTTCCTTTTTTTCCTTTTTCCTTTTCTCCCACCACTCATACCATCTGTACCATACTCTATAGTAATCTGTGTCCTCTTTTTCCTTAAGTTCCTTTGTAAGCTTGTCCATCTCTGCGCATTCAAGGATTTTTTTAATTAAATCCTCTTCTGTTGGTGGGCATTCCTTCTTTAAACTGGAGGAAGTTTAAGATTGATCATAAAGGCATTACTTCAGTTCTAAATAAGTTGGCAATGCCCGTTTACTAAAATCCCTCTGTGAGGGAGATAGGCAGTTTCTAAATATGATAAATAAATGAGTAAATATTTAAATAATTTATTTCTTGTTTGAATATTATGTATAAAACATACCCAGCCAAAAACCTTAAAATGCTAAAGGAACACCGATTTTGAAAAAGCAGTACGTATGTAAATTTTAAGCCAAATTTTATGGCTTAAAAAAAAAAAAGCTGAACTGACTCTGGGCGGGTAATAAACAAAAGCCATAAAACCACAAAAATACAATTAAAAACAGGGTTAAAACGTGAATATAAAAACAAGTTAAAAATCAACTTCAAAGGCAGAGGGAGTGCCTTCAAATTGATTTTAAAGAGCAAGGTGTTTTAACAGGTAGTAAATGTCCATAGCAAAATGTCTATGGAAATCCTCAATCATCCAGGTCATGTTTGTCTCAAAGGTACTTTTTTTCCCAAAGGCAACTGGACTTTCTTATTTTTTTAAAAAAAATTCCTTCAGTCAGAAATGAAAAAGCTTCTTGGATAAGAAAAGTTTTCATGAAAACAAAAAGACAAAAACTAAGGAAGTTCAGTTGCCTTTTGAAAAAACACTTTTGGGGCATCCATAGCAAAATTGGATTGTAAAAGGCTAGTGGGATTGTTTTAAACAATTGTGGAAGAGATGCGTGGAGAAACTGAGTCACAACAGTTGTCTCTGGAGTCTCACTATGGGAGTGGTAAAGGAGTCATATCATTTCTTGCTCTTTTAAAACATCATGAACACATTAGGCCTCCAAAACCTGATAAGCATGGTTTGAATTCTTTTATGTTGACTTGTCCTATCTGGCTTTGTATAATATTTTGTTTGCCAAAAGGGCTCATTATCCATTGTAAAACTTTACAACTAGCTGTTTCTGGCTCAAGAATACAGCCTTTGTTTTTGCAGCCACATTTTTTAAACACATGTCACACTATTTTAAAAAATCATTTTTTGAGACGCTTCCTTGAAAAGGAAACGGGAAGTATTGATTAAGAAATAGCACATGCTTAAATCCTGGAAGGCAATGGAATATGTCTATAGCTAAAATAAAGGGGAAAAAAGGGAGAAACTTTTTTTTCCCCAAAGTATTCCTCTAATTTTTTAGTTTGTGTCTGTTTTCTTTTCTCTATACATGTGTGAGTGTACACATGAATGTGTGTATGCAGAAGAGGGTATATTTGGCAAAATGTGGCCTTTGCTAAACGGCTAAATCAGGAAAATGGAGATGGAGAATAGGGTTGAAGTGGTCATTTCTGATCCATTCAACTCCCCCTTGCAACAGCCACATCCTTGTATTAATGGCCCACCGTTCTCCAGAAGAGGCAAGTGTTTTGATAGACGCTCCAGAATCATCGTTCTGAGGTCTTTAGAATGATGTACTGAGGCCACTGACGCTTCCCAATACAGTACAATAGGCACTCTCCCAAAACAGCTTCTAATGCGAGGGTATCAAACCCAAAGCCCATGGGTCAGATCAGGTCCACGGGATGCTTAGATCTGGCCCATGAGCGTGGCCTGGAAATAGCAGAGGCCGACGGTGCCTCTGCTAGTGAAAACGGGGGACGAGGGGACGGACATCCCATTTTGGCGGCATGGTGCTGCAGGAAGCATCCGTCCCATCTGCCATCCATCCCATCTCTCCCACCAGCCGGCCCGCAGAGGACAACTACAATGCTGATCCGGCCCTCGAAGAAATCCAGTTTGACACCTCTGTTCTAAAGCAATGCTTCTCAACTTCAGCATCTTTTAAGATGTGTGGACTTCAACTTCTGGGAGTTGAGGTCAATGCATCTTAAAGTTGCTGAGGTTGTAAAATAATGATTTAAAGCAAGGCTGTCAAACTCGCGGCCCATGGACTGGATGTGTCAGGCACTAGCCACGCCCCATTTAGCAAAGGGGGAAAAAGTCCCGATATGTCACGTGACGATGCCGTGACCATGCAAGTTTGACACCCCTGATCTAAGGGATGCAGATGGATGACCCAGTGGATAGGAACAGTCTTGAACTGTGGAGACAAAATGATGGGTGGACTGTTTTTATTTAAATACATTTTTCTGCGTATCAGCAAAAAAAAGTTTCCAAAAATATGCTAAATCAGTAAATATAACTAAGCAACATTGCACAAAATGAAAAAGAGGGAAAAAATAAAAAGAAAAGTCAGACATAAGATATTATGGTTAGATTTTGTTTATTTAATATTTGTTATTTTAGGTCCAGAACATTTTTCATGGAATTTTATGACACCCTTTGATAGCAAAATGACCGATATTAGAACTTTAATTTTCAACAATAAAAATGAAAGCATTGATGCATGAATGTCAAGAATGACTTAAAGTATTTAAATATATTATTTAATTCAACATTGTTGCATTAAAATTATAAGAATCAGTATTTTTGCAGTTCAAGATAATATATCCCATGATTTCCCAATCCAGAATCAAAAATAAGATTGGTAACAGATTTCTTTCCTTATCCCTGAATAACTAATTTCTGTTAATAAATGAAAATAAATAGAAAATAGATAGAAAAGTATTGTATTTTGAGAGTATGCAGCTATACACCACCAATATATTTTATATTTCATTTATATAATAAATGAAAATAAAAGAAAATAGAAAAAGTATTGTATTTTGAGAGTATGCAGCTATACACCACCAATATATTTTATATGCACTCATTTTGTTTGACAAATTCCAATAAATAAATAAAATAATAAAGTCAACAAGGAAAACAAATCAAGACTACTGAATGCCAAACTGTCACTTGCTGATATCACTCATCCTGAATTTTAAAGCAGAGATTGTACTTACTTCTGTCCAGTACTGCTGTTTGGTATCTCCATCCATATGAGCAAAACCCCCAAGAACTAAGGCTTTCATTAATGTACGTTGCACTGAACTGGATAGAAAGTGAAGAGGGGGATTCCGTCTGGCAAATTGTTTTGCTAAGTTCCACCAGTTTTCACACTGAATTACTAAATTTGCCCTAACAAAAAAACATTGAAACACAATAAATAACAATGCAATAGCCTGGAACAGTTAAATAAAACCAGCTTTCTCCCAGATTTTAAACAGATTCTTAACAAACAAATATTTATCTAATGACATTGTGTGTCAAATTCTTCCCCTTTGTTTTGTTCATAAGTAGAAATAGGACAAAATAATTTATGTCTTACCAACAATATTCTTCTTTTGGGAACTCACTTAAACCTGAATTGGCTATAGCACATGTTTTTATATTTCTTTATATATAAGCACAAGTTAAAAGGAACTTTAGAAGCAAGTTTTGGAACTGCCATTTCTATTTACTAATATGAAGCAATCAGTTTCTGAAGAATTTAGCAGTAAAACTGAGGCTTGGCAAATTGTCTTTTTAATTTTTGGTGTTGATCAAATCAAAAAGAGTTATCGCAATCATGTTCCATGCCTTGGAAATAACTATGGTATCTTAACAATGGTAGCTTAGCACTAGACTCATCAAACTTCTAGAAAGAATCATTTTGTAAATTAAGTATTTACATTCCAGCCCCTAAGTAAGATTGTCCTCAACTTATGACTAGTCTTTAAAAAAGCATTTGAAATTACGACGGGCTTGGAACAAGTGTCCGTTTTGGAAAATGGGTTGCTCTTAAGACTGTGGTGTTTGCTTATGACCACTGCAAAGAATGTTGTAAAATTGGGTACAGTCAGGTGGGATCTCAATTTATAACTGTAATGACTTATGATTGGAAATCCACCCGCAATTGCTATTGTAAATCAAGGACTACCAGCAATGCAGTTCGTTCAAACAGTATCATTTTGCTTGTGAACTTATTGGATAGTAAGAACACTTCTAACCATTTTAATCTCTTCCTATTTTCCTCAATGTATGCCTAAAACTCTTTTGAAGTAGTTCAAACATGTATCTTTACAACATACTTTTGATGGGCAAGCAATCTATATTGTGAATGTAGTCCAGATGCATGCTGGTTGTGATCTGTCCTCAAAAGATACAAATTAGAGAATTTTAAACTCTATTAAGTTTAACACATCTAATTTGTATTTAACCCATCAAACTGTGAAAAATAAACAAAAATATTTCATCTATCTGCCTTCCAGATAGATGGCACCAGGTAATTGTTTCAGTACTACTAATACTTCTCACAGATACTATTTATATATTCACAGAGTCTACTAACATCTAGTTTGGTCCAGAAATTCTCATGGGACTCTTAGAAAAACATTTATTTTTTTCATCTAGGAGTATAACTTTTAGGCTTACCTCTCCCTCCTTTCTACCAAAGTTACCAGTAGCTGCACAGTGTCATTGGCAAGTTCTTGCTCAGAACTCCACACTGCAAGATTGCTGAGTACTTTTTCTAAAAGGTAGCCCACAATCCATTGGGCACCCTCAGTGTCAGCACCAAATGCGGTGTTGAATGGCAAGCTTATCTAAAAAAAAAAGTTAATATTTATGAATGCCACAGAATATAGTAATGTATTGATAAGAACATTGTCTGACTCCATAGCTTTCTTTTGTTTATTGTAAATTAAAAATACATATCCGTTTTCTTCAAAAATGCATTAGGAATAACATAATTGAAGGCACATACAGATTTAATAGACAGATTCATTATAGCAGGAGTCCCCAATCCCCAGGCCAGAGACCAGCACTGCTTTGAGCCCGCCAGGAATGGCCACGCAAGTAAATGAAGCTCTATCTGAGCAAGCACGGGATCTAGGCAGTGCATAAAACCATACTCCCCCTCCCCAGTCCACAGAAAAATTGCACTCCATGGAACTGGTCCCTGGCACCCCAAGAGTTGGGGGCAGTTGCATTATCGTATTTCCGCATGCATGCGCCCACTGATTTTAGAGGAATATAGGTGGTCCACACATGCAGCAGAAGCAGCTGAGACGGGAAATTATCATATCAGATCATAAAAATGGTGTACTATTTTGAATGCTTTTTCCCATATATAAATTCCCTAAAAAACATTTTAAAGTTTCATTATTATTTATAAGGAACATCTTTATTTATTATTTATAAAGAACTCTTTCATTGTACATTTAGATCAGATCATACTTACTTAAGTGTTGCAATGAATAAGCTCATGTGGTTTGTTGCAAAATTTCAGAACTCGCGCTTTAAGAAATTTTAAATTTTAAATTTCTTAAAGCACAAAAAAAATGTCCACAAGTTTAAAATTATTTTACCTGGTCATATAGCTTTTCATCTACGAGGAGATAGGTTTTTGCCCACCGTTTGAGGAACCACACAATATCTTTTCCCATTTGTGGGCTTAGAAGGTGCGTAAGATCTGCTCTTATTGCTCGAGACTCCACTTCCGAAACTCTTAGAACAGAAGACAATAACCTGAAGAAAATTAAAGATACCGTGATTTTCCCCTAGCACTCACTGATGTTGATTTATGCTTAAACACATGAAACCTTTTCTTTTTTTTAGGGTTTGTCAAGGGAATAAGGGAGTAACATGATCAGCTTCCCCATTTCTACCAGTAGAAAACAGTTTCCTTTTTGAAACACTACGTTTTCCACGTATTCACTCTTTCAGCCGCCTATTCTGCCTATTCTTTACCTTAAAGGTTAGTATGAAAATTCTCAATCTTTAATTTGGAAATCTCAGGTTACTGTTGCAGGAAGAACTAATTCTCCAAGATTAATGCAACAAACCAGCTTAGAATATTTGAAATTTTTATTGAGACTTTATACCAATTAACCTTATAACTCTTCAGTCCAAGACTAGTTTAATATTGCTGAAGAGTTTTCCAAGACACAGTATTGATTTTCAGTTATTTAATCCCTGAAGGAGCATATTAACCCAAAGAAAACAGACCCTTCAGAGGATAGTAAGTATCTTGGAGGAAAGAGGGAAAGTGATGCCACAGTTCAATTGTAACACATTCAGATCCCCAAAAAGGAACACCTAATGAATTATCTTGCACCTCCCGTTTACATGGTGTGAGGCAGCCCAGTTGGGATAGACTTTTAACTCACACATCTGGGGAGCTTTAACCAAATAGAAGGCAGTGCTGGGCTGGTAGTCTGATACCTTAGAAATGTATTTCTTAGTATCAAGATGTCTCTGCAGCAACCATCATATATCTTCTATTTAGTCAATTCCTGTAAGCATGAAGGAACTGCTGAAAAACTTGCTATCCTAGTGTGAAAAGTGGCTTTATATGTATTCTGGAAATGCAGAGTGTCTGTGGTATATTGGCTCAAAATTATCTTTTAAACAGTCAAAGTATTTATTTCCTTAAAATTTAAGACTTCTATATCCATCTCTCCTCACTTTTAGAAACTTGATCTTGATATCTGCAGAAAATACTTATTGCTGCCAACACTTACAACATTACAGACCATATATGGCCTCAGTGTAGCAGTTTTATTACAGCAAATAATAGAGACCATATGCATATTAATAAAGACATTGTTTTTCTGTTATAAAACAAAAGTTTTTAAAACAGATGGATACTAAAAATTTAATTCAAAATGTTTCCTTATTGAGAGATGTTAGAAACAGGTATTCCTCTTTTAAGAGTAAAACCCTTTAACACATTCTCCTCAAAGTTCTCTGAATTTTTACCCAAAGACAACAAATTACTTGAGAATTTTAATTTTAGTGACTTAGAAAGCATTCTGTGACAATATGCTGGCTTACAAAACTGAATATATGTTCTGGGAAACACATTCTGAATAGTCATTTCTGCCTTGCTATAAGGTATTTATTTTGATTTAAAGATGTACCCATGTCACATACCTGTAAGCATGTTCACAACAACTCATTTCATTTTCATTTAATAAGCAATGTATTTCCTTTATCTGACACACAGTCCTCTAAAAATGGTGTTTATGTTATTCTTATACCAACAACCCCCCTCCCGAATTTTACTTATACCACAGTGCATCATAATGTTTGCTTAGAGCAAAAAACCTTAACTATATTACAGTTTTTTCCCCTCAGTCATCAATATTAGGTCACTACATCTTAATTCTACAGAAAGCCTATTTAACTTTCTTTCACCAGTTCTGACATTCACATTGTTATCATAGATTAATAATTTACAATGATAGCCCTATCTACTTCTGATTTATGGTTCAATATTTAGCATTAAAATACTAAATAAATTACCTAATAACAGAATCGGTTCTGTTGTACCCTGGAATGGAAGAGGCCTTTTCTCCTGGAGATCCAAGAATTTGAAGCGTTGTATTGATGTCAACCTCAGTTGAATGCTTAATGGAATACTCCATTATTTCTGGAGGTATTAGCGGAGTCTCTCCCTGAGTATCATTAGCTAAGAGGTAGCCTTAAAATTAAAAGCAAACAAACAAAAAAAGAAAGTAGTGACCTCAAGAGCCTTGGTAGTACAGTGGTTTAATGCACCCTGTAATTAACACAGCTGCCTGCAATTTCTGCAGGTTCAAATCTTACCAGGCTCAAGGTTGACTCAGCCTTCCATCCTTTCTAAGGTAGGTTAAATGAGGACCCAGTTTGTGGGGGCAATAAGCTGACTTTGTATAAATATACAAAAGTATGAAGGCTATTGCTTAACGCATTGTAAGCCACCCTGAGTCTCCGGAGAAGGGCGGCATATAAATAAAATTAAAAAAAAAAAAAAAGTTACCTAGCCTAAATTAAATACTGCTTTAAGTGCCATCAAAAAGATGCTGAGAGAATTGGCATCAATATTTGGCTAAATTCTATGATATGCTTAAATTAAAACTGGCATTTATGGTACATAGTTCAGTTTGGTTTTGTATTCAATTTCTACATGTCAGAATAAAGTCTATAAACAACTACAATTATTAGGGAGAAAGTAGCAAATAAAACTAAATTCACCTTAGATCCCATAACAAATATAATTTTTGAATAATACATCTCCCATCTTGGCCATCATGTCACTACTACTTTTTAAGAGTCTTCTGCATTTCCAGCCTAGGCTAGATAGAACCTTTTCAAAAATTCCTGTAATATTGACAGGTCTAACCAATTAACTCCTTCCAGGGGGAATATATAGTAGCTAAAAATGCAGAGGAAGGACTGGGAGAAATTACACAAATTTCAAGATCAAAATAATGTGTTGAGGGCGGACATAAATAATCTTGTTGTTCCTCCTTCCATGGATCTGCCTGAAGCCTGCAGTGTCTGTTCTCCAGAGGCAGTAGACCTCTTCTTAATTTGCAACATAATATATCAATAGCAGGCTGTGCTTTCAATCCCCCAATGCATTTGCATGCAGTATCATCAGCATAGCAGTACTTGAAGGCCATTAGGGCTCTCAAAAAGAAGAATTTTAAGTGCCAAAAGATACATGAATGAAACATCATAGCATGTGAATTAAGACCATCATTTCCATAAAACCTCAATAAAAAGTCTTTGCTTGTATATTTGTGAACCAGTATGTCAGTAAAACAGGACTATTGTTTTAAGATCAGTTTGGAACACATACACATATCTGAGATACGATCATATGGAAACATAGACTGTTGTGATAACTGCATAGCATTGTGCCTATGTGTTTCAAACAAGATGTTAACGTAAATAATGGAAATAAAATTAAAGCACAGTGGAGATCATTTAGACTACTGAGTTCAACCCTGTGCACAGTGCAATAATCCTAATTAATGCATCCCAGGCAGATGGCTGTCTCCTACTTGAATGCATCCAACAAAAATGAATCCATCCCGTCTCAAAAATTGGTTCTGTTCTGTAACAGTTCTTACTATTTGGACATTTTTTTAATAACATTCAGTTGGAATTGGTCTTCCTAAAACTCAAATCTATTATTCTGCCCTGCATTCTGGAATAGCAGTAACACTTAAGACATATACTGCTTCACAGTGCTTTACAGCCCTCTCTAAGGGGTTTACAGAGTCAGCATATTGCCCCCAACAATTTGGGTCCTCATTTTACCCACCTCGGAAGGATGGAAGGCTGAGTCAACCTTGAGCTGGTGAGATTTGAACTGCCAAAATTCTAGCAGCCGGCAGTCAGCAGAAGTAGCCTGCAGTACTGCATTTTAATCCATTGCGCCACCACTGTGATGATGGCAAACAGAACTTCTCGTATTTTTTGAAGCATGCCATCATGACCCTCCTCAATTGTATTTTCTCAACATTAAACTTTTTTTCCCCACATAGAACTGAATTTCCAAGCCCCAGGTCATCCTCACTGTCCTCTTTGTACCTGTTCCAGCTTGACTGAATCCTTTAAAAATATTAATGCTCAGAACTGGACAAAGTACCTCAATTTGCCCATTGCAGAGCAAAGCAAAACTATTCCAAGATTTGGGAGGCATATTTGTATTGATAAAACCTAACACTCCTTAAGCCTTTTCGGAAACCATGACACATTTTTGACTCTTATTCAGTTTTATAATCAACTACAATTTCAAATTTCCTTTTGTATATACTATTACAAAGTCAAATATTTCACTTTCTGTGCCTGCACATTTTATTTTCTCCATGAAACGGATGACCTTTCCATTTGTCTCTATAGTAATTGTTAGTAGTTCTCTTTTTAGTACAAAGTATTGGCAAACATTGCATCTGAATTGCTGAGCCTAAATATAAGCGAGTTTTGTGCTGATTAATGGAAAAGCAGTTTATAATAGGATGATAGCTCTTATTCTTGGAGGCCAAAAGATTAAGAGGCAATTTGGCCTTCAGGGTTCACACAACGCTTGTTTCCCAGCCAACTGAAGGAGATCATTAGATGCTGTTTCAAGAGACTTCTTTCCTGTATAGTCTATAACTACTGGGTCCTCAACAGCATGTGATGCATTTAAATTTCACCCTATCTGTGCTTCCTTCCTATTTTCATGCAGGTACTAGTCTAAAGAATCTAGGAGGCTATATCAATGTCCAAAAGAAATTTGACTGTAGTAGTGCAATACAGCAAATATACTGTAGCCTTCCTAATTTCTTAGCTATTTAAAAAAAAAATTAACTTGTAAATGTTAACCTTGCTTTGAATTTTGTATTGAGCTTTTAGTCAAGTTTTTATATCATTCTGTGATGTTTAAGAGTCACCCAGTCACCTAAGTGAGATAAGGGTGGCATAGAAATTTGATAAATAAACAATGCCAGGGCTAATTCATAATAGCCATCTTTTCAAGTCCAGTTTAGCTGGACTTTTCTTAAACTGTCATTTATTTTTCCTATTCTATAAGCCTTGAGCTAAATGTTAAGGTTTTCTGTATTGCATATACCAATGCTAATCTTTCCTAAATACAGTAATCCTCATTCAAGAAACAAGCAATTGCTCTCAAATACTGTAAAACAATTAGACTATATTTTCAAAGTTGTAACTTTGGGTTTTTGAGGGAAGGGAAGGCTGAGGAAGCTGGTAATTTGCTTCACTGAGTCATACTGGACAACTGGAAACCTCACTCAATGATGCTAGGTAAAATTGTTCTTCTAACTTTCTGCTTGAATAAAATTCTGACTTGGCCAAAATAGCAAGAAAAATTTCATGCCTACAGAAACTGCTTCCCCTTATCAACAAAAATCTCAACATACTGCTTAATGGTACTATATTTTCCCTCTTTTTCAATAGAAACAAACCAGAAGCACTAAGATCCTTGTACCCAATCTACAAATCTGGTTTGTTTGTTTTTTTGGTTTGGTTTTTTGCTGTGTGCTAAAGAAAACCATCACACTCACATAAGACCATTTTTCCTGACTTGAGTGTTGTGAAAATAAGGGTGCATCTATGTGAGTAAACTACACATACACAATTGTAATAGAATTGACAAAGAAACCTCCATTTCCAATGGAATGATCTCAGTTGCCTGTGTGCAGAAGTCTCTACTCACCTGTGACTAGAATAAGCCAATGAATATCCTCATACAAGTCATCAAGCACTTTATTGTCAATGGAGCTTGATCCAGCTGAACTTATTAATTGCTGATGCCTTTGTAACTGGCCATGAAGCCTTGTCACTCTGTCTTCTAACAAACTGAAGAGAAACATTAAACAAGTTTATCATTTTTTCCCACAATGAAGATGCAATGAATGAAAACAGCAAAGCCCATGTCAAAGGATACACATGACTTAAGCTATACCTGATAAGAAGAGGTATACAGTGTTCAGCAGCAATTCTTCCTAACATGCCTATGCTGGCCAGCTGATCAGAAAATTGTTCTCTGTCATCCTCCTGCAGCTCACTTATTTCCTCTTCCTCCCTGGAAGCCACACCATTGGCAGTCTGAATTGAAAAGAGAATGCAAGCCTGTCACATTGTAAAAACTGATTTTCTAGAATGTGTTAATAGTTTAAATAAAATAGATTAAAAACTGACCCATCATAAGCAAATATAAGGTAATATGTCCAGGTGTTATTCAAGGTGAAAAAGTACAAATGTAGAAAAAGATACACTCTGGATTTGCAGCTATTGCATGTTTCTTCTTTCTCTCTTTGTAATATCAAAAACACAGGACCGCTTTATTGGATAGGACCAAAAGCACACCCAATTCAGCATTCCAATCCCACAGGGGAAAAATCAGCTATCTGTGGAAAATTCTTCTGATCATGTTTCTTAATAATCAGCATACATACTGTTTAAGAGATGAGAGATAATAAACAGCCATAGTGACTAAAAGTAGCATAAACTAGGACCTTCTCCTCCATGAAGCTACCCCAAGTTGTTCCTCATTATATTTTGTGGAAGAAAATTCTGAAGTTACATAGAAACTTATGTTGACAGTCCTGGAATGTCAAGTTTCCTTCCTAATTATTATAGCTAAAGGTCCTAGTTCGTGCTCATTTGGGTCTGTAAAATCAAAGCTGAAATTCTGCTCAACTATATATAGGGGGACAGGGGGAGATTGTTGACTGTGATCTGCTTAATCCAATTTTCAAAAAAACAGGAGCCATTTACTTCTAATATTATTACAAGCATCAATTCTCCAAACATTTTACAGGATTTAGAACAAAGGAGAATCTCTAGGGGGAACTAACAACCAACAAACCATGAGAACACGGAGCGCAGAGCAAAACAGTTAAGGGAGAAACAGGATCATTACAGAAGGTATTCTTGAATCCAGGGAAGGGGGAAGCACAAAAAAAAAAAGATTCAGAAGAACCTACTTATACTACATATAGGTCATGCAGGAAAATCAGTTTGGTAGGCTTTTAGAATTCTATTACACTAGTAGCAATAAAGGTATTTCCAGAAATGCAAGTGGTTTTTGCTTTCTATGCTTGTCAGCTTCACGCGTTTGACATTAAACTTGAAAGCTCCCTTATTATCTACCATTAAAGAGGACTCAGTCCTGTTCAGGATCTAGACAGATGATTACTGTCCTCAAGATACCTCACTGACAGAACAAGCGGCATAGGTGCTCCATTACAGGAAATTTAGGGGAAGGAGCTACAGATGTTGCACAATGCTGTAGTGCAGTTAATACAGTATTTTGGCAAGCATTTACAAGGACGAGCTCCACAGGTTGTTATGCAGACACTTATATTCTGTTCCTATGCACGTTTACCAAAGAAACTGTAGAGGCGAGACAATTCCTTACTTTCCCTATTCAGTTCAGCTGGGCAGAATTCCCCACAGACCAGACTAAGGTGGCATTTGAAAGAAAGAGTAGGCAGATGGGCATTACTACTCATTGAAATCAATGTACTGTATGAGATACCTATTAAAATTTTATGTAGAGGTTCAGAGCTGCTTTTGATGATTCCACCTGGAGAATAATTACTAATTGGGAGATTAATAAATTATGACCTGAAAGATGCCAAATACTTGACTACACAGCAGATTTTCAATTGTATGTGCTAGGGCCATGTGCCAGAATGATTTTGGCCCAATCAATTAGCTTTAAGAAGGTCTCTCCTACTAACTGAAGATCAATTAGTATGACAAGGCACACCTTAGATCTTGGAAGAATTAGTTCAACATTGTACGATGGTTAATGGTAGGCTAGAGAAGTTGAGATCTAGAGGAAATAACCCTTTTTTAGCCTTCCCTTCCCCAAAATTGTCTTCTTGTCTTCCAAGGTGAGAAGCCGAAGGAAAAAAGGGACAATGAAGAGAACCACATTTGCACTAGAGAAACAAAAGGAGACCTTAGACCACGGGTGTCAAACTCGGTTGCGTCACGTATCGCAAAGTTTTTTGCCTTTGCGGAGCTGGGATGGGCGTGGCCTGCACATGATGCATCTGGCCTGTGGGCCGCCAGTTTAACAGGCCTGCCTTAGGCTGTTTTTAACTTCACTAAGCTTCTGTGCTCTGGATTGGTTGTAAACTATCACATTTATACAGTTTTAGGACAGCTTGCAAATAAATATCTACAAAACTCAACATTGGGAAACTTTGCAGAAGCCCCTCTCAAAAACTTAGCTGGACTCCCCCTCCCCCCCCACCCCATCCCTTACAATTAAGAAGAGCTCCAATATCTGACACCAGGAAATAATATCTTTAGGCTTTGTATCTCCTTGGTCACAGAAATCCATCAGCTTTTGGATTCTGGGATGTTAATTTCATAAATGGGGCTATTATGTGGCAGTTGGGCTTGCCACATAACCACTAGTAAACCAATGATAGTGAGCTTATCAATGGCAGATCAAGAACATAAACTTAATTTGGATGGAGGGATATAAATATTTAACAGACTTTGATATTCATAATATCAAGTTTCACTACACTGTAACTTTTGGTCTCATAGTACTATGCTCTGCGCTCCCAGCCGCAGTTACTGTTTCAAACTCAAACAGGACAAAGAGAGGCACCCTGCAGCCTCTTCAGGTTCTTTAATGTTCGACCTGTCCATTAATCTTAAAGAAAGATATCACCTATCTTTGTTGATTAGACAAGGAAATATAATTCTCTATGCATTTTAAGTGGGAAAAGTGTAAATAAGGATTCAATGGCTTGTACAGCAAGTCACGGCTTAGCATGATTTCTAAACCCAATCACTAAGTTCTGGTAGCAAATCGATAAAATAGTACACATCAGATCTAGAAAGAGGTAATTCCATACACGAGTTTTGTACAACTATTTATTAAATGCCTCAAAATATTTTTCAAAGTTCTTTCACAAAACATCAACTTAATAAACTATAAATAACAATTCTGAAGAGCATGCAATAAAGAGAGCACCTGCAGAAAGAGATCAAAGATTTACAGCGAACATAAGCACCAAGATCATAAGCTATGCTGTTTTAAGAATTATTCTTTCTTCTCAACCCTTAGGAAATCACCCACACATTTCTTAATTACAGGTAGTCTTCGAGGTACGAAGGGCCATTTAATCACTGTTCGAAGTTACGAATGCCCTCCCAAAAATGGACTTAAGGCATGGGTTCGAAACTGCAACCAAAAAGAAGCCTCTGGAATCATGTCACCTGGATTCAGTCACTCCTGAAGCAGTGGCCATTTTTAGTCCTATGTCTGCCCTGGTCACCCACAGTTACAACAGGTGATTTCTGAGGCCTATATGGTTGGCACATTTTTTTTCTCTCCTGGTCACGTGATCAACCAAGATCTTTGCAGCAGGTGCTTACTTTTTTTCCCTCCTCACTGCTGCCAGATAGAGGACTAAAGAGTGAATTTCTCATTGCTGCCCTTCTTGCTTCTTTCGTTGCTGTTGCCTTGAGGACTAGAGTACTATAGTTGCCTTGGTAAGTACTTTAAAATTTTCTTTTTCATTGTAATATGGCGCTTGTTTGTAAATACGTTTCACAACCTTTTTTTTTTTATTACTGTGGTTATTTGCATTTTGCTCTGGAATTGCTAGCAGAAATACTAGCCGGCGTCCATAGGGAACACTTTTAGTTCTGTAAAGTTCCTTTGCCTTCTATGTACTGTTTGTTTGCATGCAGTTTGAAACTGCTTGCAGAAAGATCCTTTGCATTCTACTGTATTGTGTTTGTTTGCTTTTGCTTTGAGGATTAGTGTGCACTACTGTAGAGAGCTTGTAGAACAGCTGATGGGCAGGCAGCAGTGATTTCCTCTGGAGGTTTTTCTCAGTGTCTTCAAAATTCACACCCACACCCACACACATACCCCAGTTTAAATCTGGGCACGTGCCTGGAGTCACTGCAGTTCTGAGGCACATGGATGCCTCATGGGCGAGCAACTGTGTTTTCTTCTGAAGGCTCCAATTGGGGACCCCTACAAATTCTCTTGGTTCACTTTAATAATGGCAGAGGTCAGTTAATGAACTGAAGCAAATAGGAACCCTGATTTTTGTTTATATATCGACTCAGTGGATTCACTTAACAAGTGCCATAAAAGTGTTGTAAAAATAAGTCCAATTCATTTTATAACAGTCATTTCACTTACATCCCTAATGGGCAGGTTCCATTAAGGAACCTGTACTTGAAGTGCAGTACTTGAGGAATACCTGTACTTGAAGTGGATTTAGAGCAGGGGTGAAATCTAAAATTTGCTACTACCGGTTCTGTGGGCGTGGCTTGGTGGTGGTGGGGATAATGTGACTGGGTGGGCGTGGCCAACTTTTTTTTTTTTTAACTTTTAAAAGCATTTTTTCTATAACCTCTTCGGCTGAAAAGGTTATAGGGAAAAAAATGCCTTTAAAAGCCTCTGACGATCCCAGCTGAGCCACGTGATCATCAGAGGCTTTTTTTTTTTCACTTTTAAAAACATTTTTTTTGGCCAAAGAGGTTGTAGAAAAAAATGCTTTTAAAAGTTTAAAAGAACAGCCTCTGATGATTGCGTGGCTCAGCTGGGCATTTGGAGGGGTGTGTGCAGGGATTTTTGCTAACGGTTTTCCGAATCACATGCCCCATTACTACCGGATCAGTCGATCTGGTCTGAGCCAGAAGCATTTCACCCCTGATTTAGAGGTTTTTCTTTTTTTAAATGCAAAACATCCAAGAGGTCAAATTTTAACCTCTTCTGGAACAAACCATTTCCTTCTTTGCTCACCACTGTTATTTTGTTATCAAACATACAAACTCTGCTCACTGCTGCCTTCCAAACCTAAGTGAGAAGTCAGCCATGCTGAGTTCTATAAAATGTCCAAAGTAGATTTTCAAACCAACTGCTAAAGAGGAAAAATAAGATTCATACTTCTGTTTCATGATATACTTGAGAGCATATCATTATCATCAACAGTAGCACTAATACCCCCAATAAACAGGTCATCAGACTTATCCCATGTTATCCTCCAGAACTCACTGATTTGTGGCAGTTATACTTATGGTGACAGCTGTATTCTAAATAGGCAAGCCTCCCCCATGGCAGCCCTGGCAGTACCACGTAGTCCTAGCTTTCCAAATATGGCCATTAACCAAGAACCAAGACTCCTGCAATAGCACTCTGCAGTAACATACAGAAAACAGTATTGTTTGTTGTTGAATGCATTAGATTTTAATAATGAAGCTAATTAGTGCAAAACAGAATCAAGAGTAAGTAATTATTTTTAATTATCAACTCACAATTACCATATTTTTCAACTGGGGTATATCAGTTTTTTTCCCCACAGCACACACACACAACCTTGAAATTCCATCTAAAATCATTGCAGATATCTTAGCAAGGATACTAGAAACTAGAACCAAGCCATGCTTTCATCTTCTAAGATGGTCTTTCAATCCTCTTCCCTTGATCCCACCATCCAATAATGTTCTTAATAGCTGCAATGCCACAGCTGTCTATGGAAAGTGCTTCTTGTTTGAAAAACACTAGCTGCTGCTTTGATATTGAACAAACCAGAAGTGTTTGTATTGTCAGCTGTGGCTTCTAAGTAAACAGGCATGGGGATGAACTTAGAGAAATTAATGAATTTTCTGCACAAAGTAGGCTGGAATTATCTAGTCACAAACTCAAAGGCCTTAATTATGAAATATATTGGCTGGCACTTTGGCCATCATCAACATAGTCATTGAGGACTAAGAGTCCTCAAACATCAATGTGTTCTCCGCGCCCAAGAGGAATGCTAGAATTATCATTAAATTCTATTTCAATAATCCAAAACTGATAGATAACTAGTGATCATTATACCAGTATAGTTAAACTCTGGTTTCTCAGAATTATAAGTAACAAATCAAGAAAACTGGAGGAGTCAGTATGAAAGGGGGATGGATTTGGATTTCTGCATTATTTTGACAAAGCATTTTAATTATCCCATTGTGGTTATTATTTCATTAGACTTGTCACCTTGTCTTTGACATTTTTTATAGATCTTTTAAATAGAAATTACTGTATTTGAAACCTATTGTGTAATACTGTAAAGATAAATACATTTATTTCTACTGAACAGACAAAACTGGGGCAGAGAGAACTACACTTTTCCCCCCCTCTCTCTCTCTTTCTCTCTCTCTCTCTCTCTCTCTCACACACACACATACACACACACCAAAGGTTTAGCATGATTGTTTAATCTTGGTCAATACCTTATTCATGTTTATGTTTAAATAAATCAACTTTTTAATTATTCCACATCTCAAGATTTTCATAATTGCCTCTAGAACTTACCAAATTCCTTGTACCATCAGGAGCAGCTAAGTGGCACTGGATGTAAGAATTAAAAACCTGAACAGCATGCTGAGTGAAGAAGCCTTTGTGGAAATGTTTATCATCTTGTACCAAGGTAAGCCATGATTCCAAGAGCTTGTCATATGCCTCCATATATACCATATCATCTTTGTCAAGCTAAAGAAATAAAGGAAAAATACAAATTATCCAAAAATTGTCAGAGCTTTCATCAACATTTACTCAGTAAATTTGCAAGAATAGTTTCTTCCCATTAGTTGTCTATATATTTAATTCCAATTTCTAATGTGTGACAATACCTATTTTTCCCACTGTTTGCAGTAGGCTTTTAGACTAACAGATAATTTATTGTGATTTGAACCCAGTACACTATAATCCAAACAGCTAGTTGTACAACTGGAGTAACATATGATATTCCTTCCCATTAGTGGTATCTCTACTCTCCTGTCAAAATGTTATACAAATTCCCTCAAGCCTCTGGACCAATTTTCCAAGAATGAGAAAGGAAGTTTGCGTTTGGAAAAAGTAGTCTCTTCCAGTAAACTGTTATTTTTAAAAATGAAAACAAAAATTGATTGATAAATAAACATTACCACATTCACACACACACACACACACACAGAGAACATGTTTATCTTATGCAAAATCAGAGGATTTAAAACAATTCAAACAGTTTACCTCCCAAATAAAAAGGTAAACCCAATAGTAGCCCAAGAATAAATTATCAGAAAGTGTTCTTATAATAAAAATCACATTCTAACTTTTGAAATATGAAGTTCTTAGTTCTTTAAACCTTTACCTGACACACTAAGATTACAATGATCAAGTAATCCAGCAGACTTTTTCAGCAAATATGATCAAGGGTGAATGAGGTAGAGATTTTCTGCTAGTCTTATTTTTCATTTATATAGATACAAAGATATGAACGGAAGAAATTAAAAAGCTATTCCCAAACAATTTAATTGAAAATTTCATTTTTAAAAGAAACTGGATCACAAATACTTCCTAGTATGTGTTAAACTATATATAAAATGACAAGATACGAAAGAAATTAATCTGTGTTTACAAATGTTCATACCAAAAAAACCTCTGACCCCTAATAGAAGAGTTTTCAAAAAAAATTTGGCTGCAGAAGCTATAATTTAAAAATAAAATCTCTCATAACTCCTGATCAAGAGTCAAAAGTCTAGTGACCAATATTTGGCTGAATTTAAGTAATTTCCCCCCCTTAATTTCTCACAGAATCTTGTCAAACTCTCATGGGTCTCCATAGTTCCATGGAACAGAGTTTGAAAACCCTGCTCTGAAAGGTTAAACAAATGCAGAGAAGTCCTCCTTTTTCAGAAGTCCATGGAAATGGTTAAAGCAAAAGGAGAAGAACGAACTGTGGATACCGATAGCCTTTTAAATTTACAACATTTCACATGACAAACGTGTTCTCTGATTCTTGTTACTTCTCTTTTTCTGAAAAGCAGTACAGTAATAAAATACAGTGAAGGGCAAAAATGGCTTTAGTATACTTCAGAGTTGATGGCTTACTCTTTTTGTTAACTTTTTTTCCTTGTATTATTTAGGTTTTATTAGTTTGTAGATCTGTCTAAAACAGAAATTGAAATTTACTAATTTAAAGTAAATTCAATCCAAAAATGTATGAGTATTGCCTGAATAAACTATACTTTTGTATATTACATATCCAAACATATATCTATAAGCAAACTAAATTATACAAAATTGATTTTTCAAACAAAAACAAAAAAGCAACTGGAAAATAATATTAGAAATTTCTATTCTGAAAAGTACAAGAAAAGCTCCAATTTTATTTCATTGTTTAAAAATTTCTGCAAATTTTATTAACTATACGCAGAAGAAATGTGGGGTATAGGGGATCAAGTTGATTAGGATGGCATGATTTTCCTATGTGCGTGTTCCTTATATCAAATGTTTTTTATATTTTTTCCTTTAAATTTTTTAAATTCATTTAAAAACTGAGAATCAGTTTAACGTAGTGCTGGGCTAGAAACTGGAAAACTATGAGCTTTGGCTCTTAGGTACTAACATCAACTTGGTTAACTTTTGAACAGTCACTTATTCAGGCCACTATGTAAGGTTGTTGTTGTGAGGGAAATAGGAAGAGAGAATACTGTGTACCTCATGCTACCTTGACTTGTACAAAATAAAGGTGGGATATAAATCTAATAAAAAAGAATTAAATCCTGCTTAAGCATTGGAGTTGCTACAATGCTAGAACAAATAACAGATAAGTTCTAGATAATAAATAAATAACAGGAGTTTTCACATCTCCTTTACAAATCTGCCGCTACGGAAATCATTTTTTTCTATTAATACTGACACATTAGCAAAAGCCACATAAAAAAATTAAACCGGTAATTCCCAACATGCTGGTTAGCTCTACATACTGTTTAAACTAATGAACAATTAATAATTTCACACTGCAATATATAGGGTAATGGGGCTTATTCATTACATGTGAATTTCCAATAGTGAAAGGGGCCACAACGGGCCCTTCCTAAAGAAGACTTTAGGAAGACTTTAGGACTATTTTACAACATTACTTCAAAGTTTCAGAGCTAGCGAAATCAGCATGGTTCAGTTCACACATCGCACTGCTTGTTTTCTCAGTCAACATGACCAAACTTTTCTAATGATTCTATGAGTGGAATGGTCTGAGGTAAATCTCTGGTTATACGGAGCTTTGGAACAGGCTCACGCTTCTGATTACTACAAAGCTCAGTGCAATGCAAAAATCCTCTGCTATTTAAGAAGAATGTGAGAAGATAATTGCCTGCTGCTATATGCTAGCAAGAGCGCTGGGGACATTAGCCCCATGCTAACTACTTTATGGGAATCTGTCAAAGGTGATGAGGAAAATCAATACAACATCATAGTAAAACTCTCACACACACCTCTTTTTTTATTTCTCCACTATGAACTTAAATACACAAAGCAAAAATCAATACTGTAAGGGAGGAGCAAACTTTCTGTTATTTTTTTAAAAAAAATCTATGTAGTATTGTCAGGACTAATAAAAACATTCCTTTAGTAATTCAAGATACAACCATGTGAAATATTCATAAATAAGGTAAAAAGCTGAGTTACTAGATTCTAGAACTATACAGAGATTCAGTTCTGATTTGGAAAACCCCACTATTTTGAATATCTAGAGGCACATATATTGTATTTATCTACAACTCTTTAAAGCAGCTGTATCTTTTGCTGCTGCTATATCTTCTGAAGTATCTATTTAGAATTGGATTGAAGCATCAGATATCTCTCCTAGATTCCAATGCACCGATATCCCATAAGCTTGTCTTTATCAATATGTGGCCAACCCATGGAAATTGTATTTGAAAAAATACATTGTCTACCATAACACTTCTTCATATACTTAAAAAGAACACACATTTAAAACACTTTTGGGACACAAGGACATACTGTGCCAGTATAAACCTACAAGGTATTAAGAACTGTCAATGCAAACTCCTCTGCAGGAAATATTATACCCATCTGGTGTTTGAGATACCGCCATATGTGCCAAAACCAGGAAACTAAAGGCCACAATGATTCAATATCTAAAATTAAATTCTAAAATTAAAATCAAATATTTTATTTTGTTAATTGCTTTCAGCATTGGTGTGATAAAATGGCTTTCTGAATTTCTGAAGACAATGCATTCTAAATGATGGTAAAAATGTAAATGATATTTCATTCAAACTACCAATCTCAAAACAAAATTCATAAGTGTTCAAAATAACCTTTTATTCCAATACATTAAACAAAAATCACTATTATAGTTTCAAAAGTGAACACCAGCACAGATTAGGGAAATTGGTCTGCTCTGTCAAATCCACTTAGGCAATATATAGTAGATGCTCCATCCATTAATTACTCTTGACCTGTTCTGCTAAATTTGAAAAGTGGAACAGTTTGAAATCTGCCTCTTACTCCTAAATCTTTAATTTTATATAGCAAAAGATGAAGACAATTCTGGAAGCCCAAACTAGATGTTACACAGATGGTACGTAGATCTCTTACTCAACAGTGGAGGAGAATTAGAAATAAAATGTAGGTAAATTAAAATGCAAGATGAGAGAGATATGGAGTGTGCTTTATAGGAAAGAACAATTAAATGAAAAAAATCCCATTAAATTGGAGACCAAACATAGATTCTTTAACACCAGAAGCTCAGATTCTTAAAAAAACCCACATTACCAGTTTTCATGCCTCGTTCTTACTCAGTTACAACTATAAACCACTATACAGAAAAATCCTTATAATATGAACCCCAGAGTATACAGATTTATTGATTTATTTTCAATTGCTTTAAACGTATAAAGAATGCAGTAAAGGCAACAAAAACATTCGCATGTGGGAAATTATCCAGTTCAACCTGCTACATCCAACAATAATCCCCACACAAAATGTTATTATACCAGGAACTAAAATGTATTAATTGGAGTAACATAATGCCAAAACTTCATTTTTTCATGCTAATATCAAACAATATTAAACTGAGGAAAGTATCAAAACACAACGTAAATATATAGTTCACTGCAGAACTTCTAACTCTGCATCTAGTTCTACTACATCGCTCTAACTCAGGGTGATTTTGTGCTTCATTAGGAGCCTTTAAACCAACTAAATTTCTTCATAAAACAGAATAGGACCATAGAAAAGGATGCAGCTCACTGTAACCATTACAAATTAACTGAGTACTAAGGGAAAAAATAGTACCATAAGCTAGACATTACATAAAACTAAAAGTATTTTAAAGTTTCAACATTTTGGAAGAACCTCACAAAATTAAAGTTGCTACTTACAACTTCTTCCAAGGCAGCACTTCTTCCAAAAGAGCAAGTGAGATGTGTGAGGCAGTTAACAAACGAAGAGAAAAGTTCATTTGGAATGGCTGTTAATATATTGCGAGGAAATACAGTGATCAAATTGCTGATTATACTGGATATGCCCACAGCTTCAGAATCTTCTATCTCAATCCTGTAGACAAAACATTTTTTTTTTTTAAAAAGAGAAAATCCCAATAACTTTATTGTAAAGTTTAAAAGCATTTCATTATTGCTCAGAAAGGTATCTTTATGTTGTAGTGCTATGCCACTCTTCAAACTGTTCTTCAAATAACAGAACACAAGTCCCACCTCCCTTCCCCAGCAATCCCAAATTCTAGGAAGTAAGCATATTACCTACCCATTGATAGTATTGAGCAATCCCTCAATGAAGTGAGCTAAATAATCAACTTGAGAGCTTTCATCAGGAAAGACTGGCCCATGAAGAGAGGCTAGCTGGGCTAAACACTGCAGAGAGTCTTGTGCCATATCGGTGTCTTCTCTAATTTTTCGATGCACCTTTTCAGAAGTGAGAGGGTTAACATCACATGAGGAGGTGGAGAGAAGATAGAAGATGTTCTTTTACCATAATCACATGACACACTCCTAAAGAGCATGAGCAAACGCACATGCACCCCCCCACCACATAAACAGCTTTCCCTAGTATCTCGTGTATTAGTAGTCATTCCTTGGTATGTACGCAAACTGCCACTTCAGTAGATCAACTCAAACAGCCATATTAAATTAGTCAAAGCCGGGGACCTACCTACATGTTAAACTGTCTATGCATTTTAAGTCTTAGAGGGAAACAGTTGCCAGCCAGTCAGACATGCTGCTCCTTCTAAAAACAGCAATAATGACAGCCATCTCTATTATGCTAACTATGCCTGGGCTACAGTGCCTTGCTAAAGTTAGTCGACAAGTTCAATCAAGATTATATAGATGCTTCTTTAGTAGAGGTAAACACCAAACTCTCAAGAAAACAAACACATTTCCTAGAAGCAAAATCTTCCTAAACTTATAACTTCCCAACCCTTTTTAGTCTCAATCCTACTGTTTCTGTCTGCAAGGCTGCTCTCCTTTTTGGCACTAGCCTCCTTAGGGGATCCTCATGGACAATAAATCACTCCTATAGATCTATCATTTGTAGACTGAATATTTATAGCAAGCGTGGGCATCAAGAGACCAATCTTTAAAAGACAACCTTGGATGCACAATAGAATTTCTGAACTCAATATCCTGATATGCTTTTAGGATATATTATTATAAACTAATATGGGACAACTGTTTTCTCCTTGTTTAAACGAATTTAATTTTTCAAATGGCCATAACCTAACAAATACTAGTCTCACAATCAATTTAAAGGCATGCTAAATTAATATTTATTTGTTATTATATGTACTTAACATGATTTATGAACTTCTCACAATACATAGTGTTTAATAAATACAAAAAACCTACAACAAAGTATAATCTACAGTTGTTATACCTACAACAAAATACACAGTTGTGAAAATGGAGATTTTATTTTTATTTATAGGAAAAATTTGAAATTTTGCTTCACAAAAAACTAAAATACCTACAAACTAGAATATATTCTCTAAATAATAATGAAAGCCACATGTAATTATTTAAAAAATTAAATTCATGACTGATTTTGTTGACAATCAAAAAATATATTATTTAAATTGAGTTACAAATAGAGCAAATCCACTCTAAATGAGGAATTTATAACCATTATGTAGGAGATAGCTATTTTGGAGATCCAATGAATAACATACAAATAAAACTATTAACCCCTATTTCATTAATATGGAGTTGATGTTTATTGGGAAAAGTAAATCTGGTGAAAACAATACTTAAATCTAAAAAATATTTCCTTTCCCAGCAAGCAAAGGAATTTAACCCAAACTTACTAATGAAAAATTATATTAGAAAGGGTTAACCTGTAAACCTAAAAGCTATTTGCTTGAGGAGGTCCCAGCTGACAGTAGCAACTGTCTGGTTGTCTAGACAGCTGTTCACATTGTGTGCAGCTGTTAAGTGGTCTGCCAGCAGGGTTTTTTTTTTTTTTTTGAAAATGCCTGAGCAAGGTTAAAAACTTACAAGTAACTACATAACCATAACTAAATGTTTTGGGAAAAAAATAGCATGCTATATAAAAGCATTTTTTTTAAAAAAAAGTCTTAAACACATCTATTGTTTTAAAAGCAATAATTCCAAATTCTAGCTATCTCATTCTAATTTATGGGGGGAAAACAGTTGCTGTTTATCTTCCAAAAATAGATTGCTTAAGGCAGTTGTCTAATGCTAAAAACATGGTCCATTTCTCCATTAATTCATAGAAAATTATCGTACCTTGGGGGAGAAAATTTACCCTCATCAGGTTGAAAAAAGGTATTGCTATTGCTATTCAGGAGATGTATTCTTTATCAATTTTTGAAACATCTTTATACTGTAAAAATAAGAATACGCAGCAATTTCTATGTTGTCTAGATTTAATAATACATTAAAGCACTGAGCTAATTCTAGAATAATAGGTATTACATGGAGTTTTGTTAGTTTTAATTTATTTTAATTAGTATTTTATTGTATTTTGAACAATTATTTATTGTATGTTGGTTCTGTTTAACAAGTAAAAATCCTTTTAAAATTCGCATAGATTCTGAGCTTTTAAATACCTACTACTTTTATCTTGTTTTACACCATTTCCTTATATTTTATTCAATTTGTTCCTCGCCTTGGCTTAATTTTTAAACCTAATATCACTGTTATACTATCTCTGCTATGCTTGGTTGTTGCTTCTGAATTTTTCTTTTTTTTTTCTTTGTTGGATATTGATTGTAGTTAAATTGGGATTTCCTTCTTCTTCATATATTGAACTTGCAGATGACTAGACTGAACATTTCATGAAGAGCTCTTAACTCAAATAGCACAGGCTGGTTCACATGAAATGCCACAAATTCTTATACAGAACTAAGATTCCAGAGGAAAAGCCATATGCATCATGCAGGCACTCTTATGGTACATGCCAGAATAAACATAGGTTTCCTAAATGGAAACATTATCCATGTAGGAAGTTGCCAAATGGGAAGCAGCTTTAATCTCCCTTTAGTTTTGTTTTACTCTATTTGCATAATGCCTAAGAGGAGAGCAGGCATAGCTTAATTTGCATTTACAATCAACTAGAGAAATTTTATTTGACCAGCAATACTAAAGAAGTAGCTGAAAGATACCCAACAACCCTATTCTGTTTAAATCACGACCATTCTTAAATTAAATGAACACAATGCAGGGGAATTAATACAAACATTGACTGAATTAAAGGATTTAACCAGCTGTGTTGGTGAAGCATAGAGTATGATTTATGCAACTCTTACCTGAAGTCTTCCCACCGCATCCAAGAGAGGGAAAAATCCAACAACAATCTAAGAAAGAAGTGATGGGAGCTGTAGCTTTGTTGCTACTAAACTAGCAAAAGAGAACAATGGAACTTACTGTAAAGAAAAGCTCCATCACTCTGCTGTCCAGGAGGGTCTCACGCCAGGACTCTGTTGGCTTTAACATCACATTTTGTGAGGATTCAAACATAGCTATATAATGTCTGCCTAGTTGTCTGGTGTCAAGGTCAACAACAACATTCCAATTTGGCCTTCTTCTTTTTTTTTTTTAAATCCCTGATACAACAGGTCCCATTCAGAAAGAATGCAATGGAAACAAATTTTAAGCCTCTTCACATACACAGCATAATTCATGCATGAGGACAAGGAATAAAAGACATTGTACTGCAAAAAAGAACACCCTAGGAATGCCAGATAACAGTTTGATCACAATGACGAAACATTCCATAGTGGCTCAATTGTTCCGTAATAATCGTTCCGATGAGACAAGAAACAAAAATGATACCACATTCAACAGGTATCAAACCTGTCCAAAATATGCTTCATATATTAAAATGCTTTTGGCTGGTTTTATAAGATGTTGCCTGGGCAATTGAAGTCTTTGAAACCTACTAGCATATCCTACATACTTCAAAGGATTCAACTGAGTTTAGCTTCTTGTTAGATTAAAAAATGTATCAATTACACATATGCATGCGTGTCTACACACTTCACAGCAGGGATAATGGATACATGGTTTAAATCTGGAACTTTATATCCCAACCTCATGCACATATGTCACACTAATTTTGATTGCGTTACTTTGCTAATAACTTTATATAGGAGCAGTCTTTAAAAGACAAAACATATGCTATGTTTCAGATAATACAAGATAATTCTATAAAAAGGATATTAGTATACGTAGAGAATCAATGTACAAATACAAACATAATATCATTTTGTGCATTTACATTAAGCACTACCCAAAGTTGCAAAGCTATGAATACTTAAAACATAGGGCAGTTATCCAGAATGCATCTGCATTTGCTATTCACTAAATTACACGTAAATCTGGTAAAAACAGTATATTTGAAAGACAGTTTAATTATCAATCTGCCTAATTCATGTACAGTTTTTGGAGGTTCTTAAACGTTAACAAACACAAAAGAGTACATTGTTGAATCTCATGTAACATTCAGGTATTTATTTTGGTTGGTTGGCGAGAGGGAACACCACCACACAGAACAATGGAATTCAATTAGTTTTGTAGTTGAGTACTAATTATTCTAAAAAAATAAGTATAATAGTTTAAAATTTTATTGAACAACATTATTCACACCTTTTCCATTGCACTGGCCACATAGTCGAGTCCAAAACTCTGTTGCTAGTTTCTCTATGAACTTACCTTCTCTCATTTTGTTTTTTTTTAAAAAAAATCTGCCTTTTTTCCTTTAATATATAACTTTCTCCTTAAAACTGCTGCCCAAAATTTCTGCCTAACATTAGCTATCCATAATTCAACTTTTTCACAAGATTTAAGTTTTGCCCATAACTTCTGATACACAGATTGAGACTTGGTTAAGCATAAAGGGTAAATGAAATACGGTACTCTCTCCTTGTTTTTTCCATTGCCCTCTCCTTTTCTTGTCTGTTTATGTTTGACAGTAAGTTTCTTGTGCATAGGGAACCTGTTCATTACTTTGAAAAGCATCAAAGGCAATGATAAAATAATAAATGCTTAATAATAATTGTTCAGAGTCGATTACTTAGTCTTAAGTACTTTTTTTCTATTAAAGTACTCTATATTAAATGCTGACTGACAGACACATAGTATTTAATTTCAAAATGCTAAAAGTACTATTTTAATTTTGAATAAGGAGAGACAACATAAAAGTCCTGTAATAACAATTGCTGAAGAAAAATTGATTTTCTCCTTTTTTCTGTAAGCCAAAGCTGTAGCTCTTCACTTTGACAGTTATAGCAAAGTTTCAATGCAGTTTAACATTAAGGCTTGTATAAGCTGATACACATCAAATTCTCTTTTAATTCATCTGTTTTCTGAAGAAGAAATGGAATCGGGAATTAAGAGTTTTAGATGAAAACTTGTTAAAGAATCCAATACGGCCGAACTGGTAGCGATGGCGGCGGGCGGTTCGGAGAATCGGTAGCGATGACAGCACGAAGCTCCGCCCACCTGGTCATCCTGGTTTTAACCAGGAAGTAACTTTTTTTTACCCTCTGTACATATGCAGAAGGGCTTGCGCATGTGCAGAGGGTCCACACGTGCATGTGACGTGCATGCACAGCATGCACACTTCCGAACCAGTACGGAAAGTAAGTCGATTTCACCCCTGCATACAATCCAGCATTCTGTGACAGGGATTACTTTGGAAGTTCACCCAAGCTACAGTGTGGTGGTTAAATATTAGGACTGAGAAGGCCCAGGGTCCAAATCCACTTTTAGCCCTGGAAGCCAAATGGGTGATTCTGGTGTCATCTCCCCTCCTCTCTCAGCACAACCAAACTAATAGGAATGTCACTGTGGGGAGAAAAAAAGAATGGGGTACGATGTATCATGCCTCAAGTTCTTGGACGAAAAGTGATACGTATATGTATGTAACAAATAAACAATAAAAATAAAGCCTGAACTTCAGAGAAATATTATTTTGCAGCACTGTTTCCCTTTAACCTGTATATAAGACATGTTGCCTATAATTCAAGAAGTAGTAAATGAGTATTACTAGTCATTGATAGTCTGATATTTCATGAACCTGTCTTGTCCCCTTTTAAAGCCATCCAAATTAACACCCATTACAATTGCTGGCAACAGATTTCACACTTTAATTATGTAGTTTGTGAAAAACCATTTTGTTCTGTTGCTCTTGAATCTCCCTTCATTTAGGGGAATATGTACATAAAGCTTGTTTTTACAAAACTCTATTATTTTTCCCTTCACTATCTTTTGTTCTAAACAATCCCAAATGTTATAACCCTTCTACATTAGGGAGCTATCCTACTTCTCAAACTATTTTGTTGGCATAAGGCAAGAAGACAAATCTCTAGATTTTTGATATGGCACAACAGTGCCCCCTAAAGTGTCTGATAAGTTGGACCCACAGTTAGAAGCCAGAATCAAAACAATCCAGCTTTTGTTCCCTTAAAAAGCCATGTAATCCTATTTATATAATGTCATAACTTGGGAAAAATAGACTGCATCTTTAGAATTCTATCAAGGATTACTAAAATGGCTTTAATTGCTAAATAATTTTTCACTTGCTATCTAGATCCAGAACATTCAAGGCTGAGCATTCTGGCTTTGCTGGACAAAACAACCTTCCCAGAGAAAGTGGCTTTCACTTTTCCTCTATATTCTGTAGAACTGAGGATGGTGCTTAAAAAAAAAAGAGACAAAAGAGAGACAAAATATACAGACAGAAAAGTGGAGCATATAAATGTTCCATCAGGAGATCTAGATGCTACCTCTAACTAGATCCCTAGCTATGAACTGTGACAAATATGCTGATAGTCAAGATTTTATTCAAGAAAGTAGCAAGCACCTAGATTAATTGTGTTGATCTTCTTCACAATTCTGCATATGCGATCACTTTTTTCTATATGATATATTCACTTTTCCCAATAAGGACACTTTTCTAACCATACAGTATAGCAGTCTAAGCTTTGATATAAGGGAATTTCTTGGGCTGGACAGAAGTGAAATTTTTGGCAGAGCAGCCAAAAAGTTCCCACCTTACAGACTAAAGATGTCAAGAAGTTCAACCTAAGCCAACTGGCAGTGGCTTAATATAAAAGTTCTTTATTGGGGAACTCTTAGAAAAGGGGATATGAAGGCAGATTTTAAACTATCCCCTCTCAGTTTGCAATATACAGTAGGGTATTTACCAGAAGTCACCCTTTCTGTCCATTTTCTCTGCCTTTCTTTTAATGTCCTCTCAGAGCTTTTTCAATGGACTATTTCAGAAATTTTGGGGAATGTGGCTTCTACTTTTATGTAGCTATAAAAAGATAATGCTTTAGAGAATAACTTTGCTTATTAGAATAGTAATAACAATAGTAAATATTATGCTTTATGTTCATATTACTCTAATAAATCCACCAATTTTTATTACACTGTATCTAGTTTTTTCATGTGTAGTAAACAACGTTTTTAAGTAGATCAGATAATTCTGGGTGAAAAACTAATAAAGAAATGCCTGATTCTCTATCTACACACACACACACACACACACACACACACACACACACACACACAGGAATAATCACTATATCTACTTCCTGATAGTCTTCCAGCATGCTCAGATTTTAATCTTCTTTAGATTTAAGATATTGCTTCTCCTTTACAGGATTCATAGTACTGAAACTGAGGTATACTTTCACAGAATTTTGACAAATGATACAAAGGATATAATTTGGAGGAAGAAAATTCCAGCTTAAGACCTGATTGGCTAGTGCAAGGTAACGTTGAAAAACCGAAGACATCTGAGCATTAAGATTTTCACGCCGGCTGAATTCCTGTAGTACCTCTACGGTGAGCATAAAGATCTGACGGAGATCGTCCTCCTGTGCAGAATAAAGACCAAATGTTTTAATAATCTTTCAATGTTGCCTAATATATAAATCAGCACGCAAATCAAGTTAAACATTTTAATTATAACTCTCAGACCAACCTAACTCTATCCCTCACGGAATGAATCTTTTACACAGAAATCATGCATTTGCTACTGAAATAACAGTTCTTTTTCATCTGAGAAGTTTAGGTTAATTGTATATGAATAATATCAAAAGAATCACCTAATCCAGTATGCTGTATTTTACAAGCCAGAGGAAATCCACGAAGAGGAAAAGGAGTGTAATTCCACCATCTGCTCATGTACCATTACAACCCACTGCCATTGCTATGCCTCTGAGCATGAAGCACTTCTTTTCTTTCTGTTCTGAATCATGCATCATCCAGGTTTGCTGACCAAAAGACCTTCTCTTACTAGTTTGTTCAAATAACATAACTATAGTCACGATGGCTTTAAAACCCATCTTATTTAAGCCTTTGCTTCTCATGGTGATCAGCCAGTTGGTTTTGGTAGGAGTTGGAGAAAGAACCCTGTCCCACTATTACTCTCATATTGCACTCAACCAGGAGTATCATTAGTGTTTTTCTGAACGAAACTGTCCCAAATATTTTAGCCTTTTCTCCCATAAGGCAGGTGTTCGAATCACTTGATAATTTTTTCACAGCTGCCACACGCTAAGTTGATATCATCATTAACATTTACAAATTCTTTTTTTTTTCATGATTAGTAATACAATGCCTTCATCAGTGCATTGTAAAGTTAGATGTCTTTGCCCAGTATGAATTATAGGTACTTCATGCTTCTTCAAACTGAAGTGCATTTACTCACTTTTTTCCTGAAGAGTTCCAAACAATATAAAACTGACATTATAGGCCTCACCCTGTTAGCTTTCCATAAAGCTTTAAAGATCTGGCTATATTCCCGAGCCTGGGATGCTACCTGCATCAATGGCCATGTCACCTAGCTATATTGTTAACAGGCTAGTTGATAGTTAACAGATATTTTTATGTTTCTGAGTCGTTTAAATGGTTTTTATTGTTTTAAAATTTTTAAGATTTTAATTATAATACATGTTTCTGAATTGTGAGCCGCCCAGTGTCGTCTGCTCAGATCAAATCAATCAATAAATCACCAGGCTCAGCAGTGTATAGGGGCAGTTGATTTTTCTCTCAGTGTGCATCCCTTTACATTAAACCAATTTAGCTGTTTGTTAAAATGCAACCTTGTGTCATTAAGTTTGTTAATATGTAATTAATGACATTAAATTTTCCAGGAATTTTTAGAGAGTTTTAACAAGAGACTTTTGAAAAACCCACGAATGTCTTCCTGACTAATAAATATTTTACTGACACTTAGGACATAGTGATAGGATTCAAGATTTATTTTTAAAAGACAATCGTATACTTTTTTCCTGAGTTTATTTTACTTTGATATGATAGATAATTCTATCTTTAATCATGCGTTCTACATTTATTCAGAACAGATGTTACATTTCTGGCATGTAACCTCCTTGATAATTCCTGGGTTCCATTCCAGTTCTCTAATACAAGTAGAATAATGCTACATATTTTCCCTAGAAGATCAGCAATTTCACATGTTAGTCCTTTAAACCACTTGGATGGACAGCATCTGGAACTAGTTATTTGGTTTCAGCCAATGATGTCAACTCCTTTTGCTTCCAAAGAAGGTAAAGATGTTTTGTGGTTTTTAATTGCTGGATTTTTAAAAACTTAATTAGTGGCATGCTTTTTTTGTTGTCTGCTTGTATTTAATTTATTCAAACTTGTGATCCTCTAAGCTCTCAAAGCAATAGCATTTAGACTTATATACCATTCCATAGTGCTTTAGGGAACTCTCTGAGTGGTTTATAGTGTCAGCATATTGCCCCCAACAACTGGGTCTTCATTTCACCAAACTCAGAAGAACTGAAGGCTGAGTCAACCTTGAGCCCATCAGGATTAAACTCCTGACTGTGGGCAGAGTTAGCCTGCAATACTGCTTTCTAACCATTGCGCTACGACGGCGCCTATCATTTGGAAAGGAATTCTATACTCTCTGGACAGCCTTCCATTTTTATTTCTATAATTTTCTTGGTAGTACTTGCAACCTTTTCTTATGGTATATATGCATTGTAGTTCAATTGTTATTACTTTCATTTGAATAACTGTGGAAATATATAAAATAGAAGGAAAAGACAAAAGTATCACATAGGAACCCCCCACAATTTCTAATCTGAAGTTTAATTCCTCCTGCATATTAGTATTACACGATTCTCTTCCATATATCTGCAATCTCATGTATCTTTTCCTGTTCACATTGTTCTTGGAAACACAGAAACACATACTTACCTGAAATATTAGTTTGCAATTGCCGTGGAACTCCATGCTTAATCCAATGTTGCTGGTTTTACTTGAACTTGAGAACTCACTTAGCAATGCGGTTAAAATGGAACAGGCCAGAGTTTGCTGAGAAAATTTGATGAGAAAAGATTTATTAGCTGAATAATTTGCTGTATGAAATTTTTATTATATCATACCAGATCTTTTATCATTAAAAATGATAAATGTCACATCTATTCTCAGATTTGGATTTAGTAAAAAAAAAAAAAGCACTTGTTACTTGGTCTTGATATTGTTGTCTTTGAACCCCATGGTAGTTAAAAAAGAAACTATCTTGTGCATAATAGACATTTCAGAGAATGCCTAGTAATTCAGAAGTAGGAACATTCATCTATTTATTTAGCAACTCTGTATGGTGCCATGATTACAACCCCCAGACTTATTGAAAAAAAGTGACATAAAATATAATAAAACAATAGAGTGAAACTCATAAAAATTGTAATGGTCTAATCAACCATATCTAGGTGCTTACTACCTTGTACCCCCAAAACTCTTTAGAAAAGGTTACATTTTCACTACTGTGTTTCCCCGAAAATAAGTCCCTGTCTTATATTGTTTTGAACCCTGAAATAAGCACTTGGCCTTATTGCCATGCACACTAAAGCCTGATTGGGCTTATTATCAGGGGATGTCTTATTTTGGGGGAAAACAGGGTAGTTGTTGGAATACTGTCAAGGTTAGTGTGAAACTGACATCTGGAAGGATACTAATCCATAGAGCAAGGACCATCATTGGAAAACACTGCTTCCAGCATCCTGTCATCCTTACGTCCCCAAATCAAGACAATATTGTTGGACTAATTCCATTTGGAAAAAGTAGGTGCAAAGATATATAGAGCTTTGTACGTTAAAATCAGCACTTTGAATGACAACCATAAATCTACTAGAAACCAGTGTAGGCTTTCCTTTTATCTGCCAAACTGTAGGCCACCTCATTTTACGACAGCAGCAGTTTCTAAGCAGTATTTAATTGCAGTAATTTAGTCATGATGATGATAAAGGTGTGAGTTATCGTGGTCGTTGCATGTTCATTTTTTGAATCACCAGTAACCAGTTTGACCCAGACTCAATAAGCCCAATGCACTGAAAACTTGGCAATTGGTTGGGTTGTATATCCCTTAGTGGATGACTTTTATTTTATCATGAGAAAACTTACAAAGCTAAATTTGCCATTTATCTTTTTTAAGTTTCTGCTGTTTATTTCTCTTCTGTCACAGTCATTACTATTTCTTCATCTTTTCTGCTTGCTGGGCTTCTTGATTCTTCCCCTCTTCTTCTTAATGGTTATTCTTAAATTGTAAAGGGAAGGAAATAAATGGCCCTTCTTCCCCAGTGACAGTCAGTTGCGTCTCACCTCATCAAGGCTATCATTTAGTTTGTCTCTTTATTTGACCCCAGGACTTTGGCTTTGTTTATTCAGCTACTTTCTCACAGGGCCTTTGATGGCAGAGCTCTCAGGCAGCCATCTTCTATTTTTCATTCATCCTCCCTTGTGTTGTGGTCTGCCAGCAGCCTGCGGAGCTGGCAGCGGAGTCGGACAGTAAGGAGCCTGGGGAGGACAATGGGCCAGTCCTGGAGTCAGAGGAAGGCCCGGATGAGAGCTCTACGTCGGAGGCAGAGATGGGGCCAGGATTATCTGGGAGCAATGCGCAGATTCCAGAGCCTCCAGAGGTGGATAGCAGAGAGGCAGAACAGGAGGAGTCTGTTCCTAGTGCACGCATTTGAAGAGCTGCCAGAAGGCAAGAGCAGCTAAAGCAAAAAGGACGACTCAGGAGTAAGGCCAGGAGATGATTGCCCCCCCCCACCCCAGAAGGCTTAAAAGAGCAGCAACAGCTCTTGGGATCTTTGTAGGAAAGTAACGTTGCTACATTTGTTTCTTGTTGGAGTCTCTTGCTTTTGAACTTCATGGGGTTTTGCCAAGAAAAGCCTTTGGCAGGGTGCCAAAGAAGACAAAGGTTTATGATAAGGCCGAAGGACTATTTATGAAGAATTTGTTTTGGAATTAATTTGGACTAAGCTGAGAATGAAGTAATTGTAAGCTGTTCTAATAAAATATGTTTGTTTAGGACTGACTGTGTCTGGTAATAACTACTTGGGCCTAGGTCACAGCACCTTGTTTGATTGGTGGCTGCTATTTGATTGGCAGCCAGGTTGGACTGATGAAGGATGAGGGCCAAGAATGCAGGGGAAGGAAGGAGTATGGGTGGAGTCTTCCACAATGGCCAAACCTCTTAACCCATTAAGCCAGAACTGGCACATCAAATAAAACTGGGCAAAGACTACCTTTACAAACCATGATGGAAAATTATAGGCCAATTCTTTCAGGGAAAGCACTACCTATTCAGAATTAAAAGTACAGGTGGCAAAGAACCTCAACAAATAAATAATAACTCCATCTTTATATACTTCATTGGAGATGAACTCTCCTGCTACAAAACCCCTAACTGGAACTGGCACTCCAAAAAGAGTGTAATATAGTTCCCCTTGCTCCCAATTTTCATAGACATTCCAGAAAGATGCCATAATTGGTGATACCGAATGCTGCTGAGAAGTTTAATAATGCCGAGAAGGGCACCTTCTCGGCACTTTCCCTTTCCAGACCCCAACAAAAGTCATCCAGCAAAGCAATCATTGCTGGACTTTCCTTAAGTTAACTCAACTTGATTTGGATTTGTCCTATTTTGGGGGCACATTTTGAACTAAGATCAATAAGAATATATGTGTGTTTCTGGCCTAATCTAGCACAGTATACAAATAATTTTAGACAAATAATTTACTAGGCAAGTAGCACAAACTATCTTTGGGCTGAAAATGTTACTGGGGTACCAATGTGTAAACTTTTCATGTTAAGGTGTTTCAATATTTACTGTTTGTTGAACTTTACATATCTGCAAATTTTTGTTAAGATCATGGCGTATCAAGCTGGTAAATGACTATTTCATAATATCTCACTCCTTGACGTGTTATGCAAAAGGTAGCATGTTTTATATTTCTCACAATAGATGTACATACAATGGAAGTGTACAACTATTGGCTTTATTCCTAGACTATTTGGAGCCAAGGTGCCACGGGCGGGCAGAGGAATAGGAATTGTTAAAGGGTCATGAATGCAGGCAAGCGTCCAGGGGTTAAACCGAAATATGCACACTACCTCTGAACCCCCGAAAGATTAAAGTTGTGATGATACTATTTATGCGAGGTCATGCAACAGCTGACAGTAGTGCCATCCGCCCACCAACTGCAATATCTTTGTTCAGAAATGCCTCTGATGTCAATACCTTGACCCCACGCACAGCTAGTTATCAGTCACTATGTACAAAATTGATAGTCCTCTTTGCTATATAAATCCCAAAGAGATAAAAAGAAAATTTTAGAAATTTATGTGAAATATATATATGCAAGCTGAATGTAATGGCTGATTTCTGTAATGATCCTGGACTCAACAGCCACAATAACACAAAGTTTCATATTCATTTTTTTTTTACTTTTTATTAGATTTATATGGCTACTGAACTCAAAAACCTAAATTGCACAGCACCTGAGAGAAAACTACAAAAGCATCATACAGTCAGTACAACCAGAAAATGTACTTCATTATATACCCAGGGGCCCAGAACTAAGTCTTCAGAGCCTTGAAGGAGGCCAGGAAAGTTGGGGCCAATCTGATTTTTGGAGGGATGATATTCCAGAGAGCAGTTGCCATGACAAAAAAGGCTCTGCTCATGAGCCCAGCCAAATGACATTCTCCAAAACAAAGGACACGAAGCATGCCTATTCTGCCAGACCAGATGGGATGGATAGAAACAATTGGTATCCCATAAATCAGAGTTCCCCAAACTTTCAGGCTTTGTGGAACGGTGGGCATGGGGGAGAAGGAAATGGTTGTTCTGACCTAGGCTTCCTGATATAGTAAAAAGCACACAATTAGTCCCAAAACCCCTTTTTAAAATTTTAACGGCTGCGAATTCCTTTCATTCATAGCACGTGCTGAATCACCAAGGGTTTATAAATAGTGCAACAGAAGTCTGCCACAGTCCTTCGGATAAGGTTGGTAAACACCCACCTTTATCTTCTTTGACACAATGCCAAAGACCTAATTGGCAATTATCTTGGCAAGGCCACATGGAAACAGAGTGTCAAAAATGGAGCTTCAAAGTACAAACCGACACCATCCACAACGTTGCTTCCTGCAAAAGCCCATGTGCCTTTGCTCTTCCTTTATGTCTTATGGGAGGGGCCAATCATCTCCAAGCCTTATTCCCGAGTCATCCCTTTTGTTTTAACTGTTCTTGCCTTCTGGCAGCTCTGTGCATGCACGCACTAGGAACAGGCTCCCCCTGTTCCTCTGCCTCTCTGATGTCCTCCTCTGGAGGCTTCGGAGTCCACACATAACTCCCAGATGGCCCTGGCCCCGTCTCTGCCTCCGATGCAGAGCCCTTGTCCGAGCCTTCCCCAGACTCCAGGACTGGCCCATGTCCCCCCTCAGCCTCCTCACTGTCCAACTCTGCTGCCAGCTCTGCAGGCTGTGGCAGACCACAACAATGGTTTCACACAAATGGGACACTTGCCCACTGCTCATGGCCTGGTAGTGAACCATGGCCAGCGGGTTGGGGACCCCTGTCATAAGTAATTCAGCCCCAAACCATGAATGGCTTTAAAGGTGACTAGCAGAACCATGAATTGCACCCAGAGGCATACTGGGAGCAATGTACCACATGGAGTTGTGGTGTCACATGAGCTGAAGAATAAGAGCCATTAACTAGATGCACCACTACAGTCTAATTGGCCTTAATGAGAATTTTATTTTATTATCTGGAGCTAGAAACATATGCATTATAGCCAATTGTGGAACGAGGAAGGGTTTGGATTATGCATGAGCAGATAAGAGGCTAAAGATAATAGAATTATATAAGCTGCATTTCTAGTGCTGGAATGCTCATATTCAGATGTCATAGAATTCTATAAAAATTAGAACAAAGACAGCCAAAAATTTTGCTTTTAACAACTGCAGCTCATGGTGCAAATTTAAAAAGCAAGTACAGAGAGAACATCATTCCAGTTAAGGGTGTACCTATAAAACTAGTCTACTGCCTCACTTAACAGAAATGTTATGAGTTCTACCACATGAACAAATCACATACTCAAACAATAAACCTGGTCTGACAACATAAAATATCTCTCTTGTTTGGAGAGTGGATTATCTCTTAGAATAGCCTGGCACTTACCCCAGTTGGGTAGTTATAAAAGTCTGCCACGCTTAAAAGAGACTTTCAGCTGCTCTAACAGGAGATCAATCAGAATGTGTTAAAAGAGATTAACTGGGCAATCAGATACTCAGTGGAAGTTAAGCAGTCTTAGACAATCATTGTTTTTTTTTCTTTTAAAAAAACTTTTGATAAACTCCCTCTTAAAGCTACTTCCCTATTAAAAATAGAAGCAAACAAAAACTAAAACAATGAACTGAAAAATAGACAACATTGTGAATATTTCTGTACATTACTGCATTCTTATAAAGGATGGTTCCTGCCTTTAAAAAAAGAATTTCATTTAAATTAAAAAAAATTAAATCTCTAATGAATGTTAGAATGGATTTCACACTTGTGACTGGGCGGTTGGTGGAAAACGTGCACTAGTATTTGAATGTGGTTAGGTTACAGCAGATGAAAGGATATTAAAGTTCAAAGAGTTTAGGAAAATATAGAGGCTAGTATACACCTGTCCGAAACTTAGAAACTGATCAGACAATAAATTTCAGAGCTAAAACTGTTGTGTCTGCACCAAGCATTTGTGCTTCAGTCATCAGCATAAAAAGAAACATTTGGTTTAGACCAATTGCCTGTTCAAACTCTCGAAACTTCAGAATCCATTAGGACGATCTTACCCTTTTCTATGCAGGAGAAAATATATTTATCTTTGTATCTACGGAAACAGCAAAAGAATAATGCACTTTAGGCAAAGAGATCACACAGTTGTGTTTTCCTAGCTTATCGAGTTAATCCTACTGTCTTAAATCATTCTCCGATACTGTCAAGATGATTTATAGGGCTGCTGTTCTTGTCAAATGCTTCTGTGAAATCCATATTGTCAGTGTTAACTGATGCCTAAGAAGACAGGAAGTATTTGATAACATCCTTCAAGAGACACTTATAACTAATACAGTGGGAGGAAGCAGGCACAGTGCCACCATACAACTCTGCTAGTAATGAAACCAAAACGAAATCAAAACAGTCTCTACAACAGCTACCTCAGAAGTGACTTTAATTTCTTGTCCTTGAACAACCTCTATCAGAGAAAAGGTACTAAAATTCACCTTAGGTATAACAAAAGCAGAAGCTGACAAATAAAAATAAACTCTGAATGATACACAACACACTTATTACTAATGATTATTTGTGTTAGCCATTGCAAGATATTTGAGGTAATTCTAACTCCCATGTTATCATGTTCTCTCTTAGACTCCTTTCGGAGTAATGTTGTACAATACGTTAAATTACCGGGAAGAATAGAATAGAATAGAATAGAATAGAATAGAATAGAATAGAATAGAATAGAATAGAATAGAATAGAATAGAATAGAATAGAATAGAATAGAATAGAATAGAATAGAATAGAACAGAACAGAACAGAACAGAACAGAACAGAATAGAATTTTTTATTGGCCAAGTGTGACTGGACACCCAAGGAATTTGTCTTGGTGCATATGCTCTCAATGTACATAAAATAAAAGATACGTTCATCAAGAATCATAAGATACAACACTTAATGATAGTCATAGGGTACAAATAAGCAATCAGGAAACAGTATCAATAAAGCAAATGTTTTTGGAGATGGAAACATATTTCAACTGACGATATAAAGGATGGGTGTCAGAGATATAAGATTTAGCAATTTTTGAGCCAATTATATATTTTGTTAATCAGAAAATGACACATTACCTCTCCCTTTGAGAAAGTTTTTTTTTGGGAGAGGCTTGGTGAACACTGAAAGCGTAGTTTTCCCTTTTGCAGATGAACTTGAAATATATTTGCAGTTAAATATTTTTCTTTTTTGTTTTTCTTCATTATGTTTTGTTCTTTTTTCTTCATGTGCGGTGAACTGTTCATTTTTATTTTATGTATGTTTGTTTGAAAATAATAAAAATAATATTTTTTTTTAGAAAGGGTAAATTGGAACGTGAAAGATACTGAAAAAAGTGCTGAAAAAGATAACTTTATAACCAATGTCCACATTTACAATCTTTGCAGTGTCCCTCAGTTATAAGATCACCATTACTGTCAGTACATGTTGTTCTGTGCGTGACCTGTGTTTCCTGCCCCCACTTACCGAGTGGATACTGTAGATTGGAGAGGAAAGAATTACAAGCCAGTAAGTAATGGATAATACACATCAAATGGGTAATACACATCAAAAGCAATGTGGTGGAACCAGCAGCCAGGAGGGTTGTGTAGGAATTGACCAGGCTGAGCATGAGGGACGGTTCAAGAGCGTCATCAGTTTAGGGTCCTTTTACATCCATAAAAGATCTAAATCCAGCTCTCCTTGAATTCCGTTGACTTTTATCTATTGCCAATTTGCCTTGGCCATCATTAGTTCAGATTCTTGTTTAAAAATAGCATGGAATAAACTGGACTCATTTGAACAACCCTAGTTCCTGATTTCTTACACCTGACATGTTGGGAGCCCTGACTGCACTATGCAAACAGCCCTCTGTATTCCTCACTGTGTGCCTGCTTATTCTCTTGTAATCCCTTCTTCTCCAATCTCTCTGTTTTGTGAGGGGAAAGTAATGAGTCAGGCACAGAAGAGATTGTCTACAAAAATTCCTTGTGTCTTTTCCCCACCTCTGAATGAAAACTGATAATAAAGCATCATTGTTTAAACATTGTTAACCAAGGTCAGCCAAATCAGCATATATTTGACTATGCAGATTTTCAAGAACAGCCTTCAATGCACAGTATTGTGTGCAGAGCTAGTTTGCCCCTTGTGGTGCACTCTGGATAGTGCACAAGCGTGATCCAATTACGGATTAGCAGTCTTAGGCAGCCAAACAACTACTCTGTATTAACACTGTAGTCTCCTGGCTAATGTACCATTGCCATATACTAAATAAATAATAATGCACAGAATAATAACAATCTTATTCCTTTTTTTCTAAGCTTGAAACTACTTCTAATTAATTTAATTGCTAGACCCAAAGAACATTTTCTATCCATGGCCCTCCCTAATATTCATAAGCTGTTCTAAAATATAAAATCAGAAACTGCGTTCTTATTATTTATTCGCATTTAGCAATAGCACTTAAGACTTATATACCACTTTACAGTGCTTTACAGCCCTCTCTAAGTGGTGTACAGAGTCAGCAAATTGCCCCCAATAATCTGGGTCCTCATTTTACCCACCTTGGAAGGATGGAAGGCTGAGTCAACCTTGAGCCTGGTGAGAGTTGAACTGCCAAACTGCAGGCAGCCAGCAGAAGTAACCTGTAGTACTGCACTCTAACCACTGCGCCACCGAGGCTCTTATTTATTCCTACAAATCATATTCTTATTGAATTTTTAAAATGTGATATTTTGGATTTGGGATACTAGTTTAGTATAACATTTATATAACCAACTTTTTCTGAATCTTCAAAAGTGATTTGTGTTATATTAAATGTAATTAGCATAAAGGGTATTTATATTGTTCCTTCTTATGGCATGCAAATGATTTAACAGTTTTTGACAGCTCTGAAGAAATCTTGTTCTTTGCAATCACTTTAATCTTTTTTAACTTTTTAGTTTTTAAAAACTTTCTTGGATTTTATCTTATATTGCAGCCAGAAACAAACTCTGCATGTCTAATCACAAAACATGCATAAAAAATGGTAACAATGTAAAGACTTAAAGACTAGTGGTGTCAAATATATATCAGGGATGAGGATATATTAGCAACTTCTTATATTTCTTTTGGGTTTTGCTCTGTCATGTGCAGGGTTAAGATTGAATTTATCGAATTTAATTTATCGAGTTTGGATAAGATGGAAATGTGACCCATTTTTAAATTCATGCAGTTTTTACAATCAGCTAATTTACCCAACTCTGTTTTTTTGCATAGCTCATGGTGAACATGTTTACCTTCCTTCAGTGAAGACCTACCAGCATACATAATTCAGTCAACACATTAGGAGCAACGCTTGACAAGTTGTTGAACAGACTATTTTTATATATTAATATGAGGCAGCTCCACCAGCAGCTGAAAGTTCGCACAGCCATACACACAAACACACACACACACACACACACACACACACAAAATGAAGCTGCACTCCAGATCTCAGAAAGGGGAATCTTTCCAAATAGCCAAAGCAGAAAAGAGAATTCTGTACTGAGGTCCAGCACCAATGAGCTGCAGGCATTTGTGGTTAAGTGGAATTTATTCCACATACATTTCCTCAGCATCTTGGAATCAGTGGTGGAAAACATGAATTAAGCAGACTAAAATTAGTAATTGGCTTTTTAGCAGAAGCTCTGTCCATCAGAGACCAATGTTAGCTATACTGGGAAAAGGTACCAAATGTATTGAATCAGTTCCCTGAGATAAAATCATGCTCTATGAATATCGTACTTGCCTTGCCTCAGTGAGTAACTAAAACTTTTTTTTATACTTTTCTAAGTGTAGATTAAAAGGTAAAGGTTCCCCTGGCACATATGTGCTAGTCATCTCCTACTCTAGGGGGCGGTGCTCATCTCAGTTTCAAAGCTGAAGAGCCAGCGCTGTCCAAAGACGTTTCCGTGGTCATGTGGCCGGCATGACTAAACACCAAAGGCGCACGGAATGCAGTTGCCTTCCCACCAAAGGTGGTCCCTATTTTTCTACTTGCATTTTTCACATGCTTTCGAATTGCTAGGTTGGCAGAAGATTGGACAAGTAATAGGAGCTCACCCCGTTACACAGCACTAGGGATTCGAACCGCTGAATTGCCGACCTTTTGATCGACAAGCTCAGCGTCTTAGCCACTGTGTCCCTTTTGTGTAGATTGTGTAGATTACTATTTACTAAATACAGATAGTCCTCGACTTACAACAGTTCATTTAGCAACCATTCGAAGTTAAAATGGCACTGAAAATAGTGACTTATATAAATAGTGATCATTGCAGCCTCCCAATGGTCACGTGATTTACATTCAGATGCTTGACAACTGACTCATATTTATGATGGTCGCAGTGTTCAGGAGTCATTTTGTGACCTTCTGACAAGCAAAGTCAATGGAGAACCCAGATTCACTTAACAACCATGTGACTAATTTTACGACTGCAGTGATTCACTTAAACAAATATGGTAAGGAAAGTCGTAAAATGAGACAAATTCACTTAACAAAATTTTTACTTAACAACATAAATTTTGGGCTCAATTGTGGTTGTAAGTTGAGGAATACCTGTACCACCTGTTGTATTTAAAACCAGATTGTCGAGGAGAAAATATATGTACTCACTAAGAGTCAACACGATTTGGCACATAATCAACCAATCAACTGTACATATAGGACTCTTGCCAAGGGATCATAAACAGGCAGCCTTCACCAGGCCTTAGCACTATCAAATTTGACTCAATCAAATGTCAAAACAGGTTGCTCAGCTTCGACTCTAAGAAAGAGAGTGGCATTACACTATGACAGAACAGACAATTCGTCTGAGATGCAGGAACTCAGTAATTATTAACTCCTAGCCCTACAAAATTGTTGTGAGGATAAAATGGTAAGAAAAGAACTATGTATCTTGCATTCACAGAATAAAAAGTTGACATGTAAAGGCAAACGTACAATAGAAATATCCCATACTTGGCAATAATGTAGTAAGTCTTTGTGAATAATATTCCAGAGTATGGAACCGCTTTCTAAGTGTTGAAAAGCAAAGTTATTATTTTGATTGATATCTGGAAACTCACATGGGAGCATAAGACAGATTTGGAGTTGAGTAAGTGAAAGCTAATAGTTTCCCTTGGTCAGACTGGAAATAAATGAGAAGAGAAACACCGCTAAGTATGAATTATTAGCAAAAACAATTCAAGTCGTAATTAAGTATGAATACCAACCTTGTCCTAATCTTCCAGTGAGAGTTAAAACATAGTACCATGTTTCCCCGAAAATAAGGCCCTGCCTTATATTTTTTTGAACCCTGAAATAAGTGCTTGGCCTTATTTTCAGGGAGGTCTTATTATTTTGGGGCGCATGGAGCAAGATGGAGCTCCTCTTGCCATCTTACCTGATTTCCAGCTCTGTGTTTAAATATTTTCGGGGAGAGTTTATTTTCGGAGGGAGGCTTATTTTAGCGCATGCGCTCAAAAGCCCAATTGGACTTACTATCAGGAGATGTCTTATTTTCAGGGAAACAGGGTACTTCAAGCAGTCACAAAGCTGGGAAATGTTTAAACTAATCAAATAGCTGACAAATACTCAACTTATGCTTTATTAAAATAAGGTTGAAGTTGTCATCATTACAGGTAAAGGATTTTATAAATATCTGTACATTTAGCAGCCCCGTGACATGTGTTGTGCTATTCTTAGACCTTTTTTTTTCCTGCTATACACATAGCATTGGTTTCATTTTATTGCAGATAAGTTCTCTCAGACCATTCCGTTTTAGCTACCAAAGATTTTAGCAAGCAGTACAGATAACTCATTTCCAGAATGGAACATTTTCTGGCACACCATATGGAACTGGAACTAACCGCGCAAGTGGAAATAAGGTGCTGGAATTCTATTTATAGCTTCATGGGAGGGTGGAGGATATTTCCTCATCGGCTTCTAAAAATGTAACACAAGTAAATTTTATATTGCCATCTTCAGTTCGGAGTCGGCACACACCCCTTCTACCCAACCCCATCACTTCCCCAGGGAATGGAAAAGGTCTTTCCTAAGGCCATTCCAACAGCTGACTTACAGACAGAACACAGCAAGGAACAGATGTAAACCAAACCAAATACAAAGAAAATCTCTTGACAACTATTGAAAACCCATTCGGATACAAAAAGCAATGACACTTCAAATTTGGCAATTCAGTGCTCAACCCCAACATCTATCTGGGTATCTAGAACAACCTAGAACTAAGAAGAAATTTCCTGATAGTAAGAACAATTAATCAGTGGAACAACTTGCCTTCAGAAGTTGTGGATGCACCAACACCGGACGTTTTTAAGATGAGATTGGACAACCATTTGTCTGAAATGGTACAAGGTTTCCTGCCTGAGCAGGGGGGGGGGGTGTTGGACTAGAAGACCTCCAAGATCCCTTCCAACTTTGTTATTCTATCTATGACTTAATAATTTAACTGGGAAGTCAAAAATATATGAGACTCAAAAACAATTTATGCTGTAATTAAGGAGCAAAGTTGAATCCAAGCATACCAATACCATTGGTGCCAGAATAACAGAACAGAATTTATTGCTATACTTCAATTGATAAATATATTGTACAGCTGCCTATCCTTTTTACCTTTTAATAGCAAACTTTCCCCCCTGAGCAGCTTAGGTCTGATCTACTCATGGAGCAGTATGGGGAACCTCTTTGAATTAATGCCTTTTTCCTCAACTCCTTATTTCCAACTGTGTTGCGACTGCGACTTGAGAATGCTCAATGGACACAGCAATTCCAGGCAGATTTGGAAGACACAAGCAGGGAGGGAGATTTAAATTATTCCTGAAAGTAAATAATTAGTATAATGACAGGGAAAAAAAATGTCCAGGAAGACGTAAAGAAAGATGTGTTTTTAAACCCGAGAACTTACCACTGTGGGATTGCCGCTGCTTATCAACTGACTGACTTCATGAAAAATGCTCTTGCATTCAATTGATTTGTCTAAAGACCCTCGTTTCACTATTACTGCTACTGCTAACAATATCTGTTCCCGCACATATTTCTGGAGGCTGCAAAATAAAATATAAAATATATTGAGCACTGATCAAAATAACTACATTATTGTTTACAAAGCAAAAACACACAAACTCTTCTTAGTTGTACTGTTTTTAGAAAGCAGGAATGACTGGGGTGATTATCTATAAAATTCTTTTGTCTTCTGGCTGCCTTATGGTTTTTCTTATAAACCAGGAAAAGAGAATCTCTGGCATGTGGGTAGGATGTTGCCTGCCAGCCTTTTAATTTAGGTTTCAGCATCCTCACTGTCCTAGCCTTTAATTTTTCTCTGTGTGGAGGCAAACAATTCCCTTGCAGGCAGAGTTTATGGAAAGGGGAAAGCTACATCTTCTGACATTTTTGGGCAGATTCCTCTCCTGAACCAGAGGCTGAGGATAATTCCGATGAACACAGAAATGTAGACTCTTACTACATATTTAAGGGAAGGGTGGAACAACTGGTTCCTTCCTCTTCTGCAGAGAGGCTGAAGTGTGTCAGGAAAAGGCAATGGACTAATGTCAGACTGGTATTTCCTAACCCCAAATGCTACCTGGCCCTCTAAGCATAGTAGGCTGTTGGGGGGGGGCAGAGGGAGTATCATCTTTGGGACAGATTCATATCCTGCAGCATCCCGTGTTACATCTCCCATTGTAATTTGCACAGCTCGTATATACATAGGACAGCTTTTACTTTTATTTATTGTTATATAGTGACTGTGGCTGTTTATAACAGTTTTATCTGGCTGAATTAAATTCTAGAATGGTTACATCTGTTTATTTGGATCAGGAAATTAGATTCAGCCCTGATATTTTGCTTATTGGTTTTCAAATGTACTTTTAGACTCTTAGTGAATGGTTTTAATGTTTTCATTCACAGCAGTTATAGTTGAAACTGCAGTCTGTAATCAGCAATAGGTTTTTCACTTTCTGGAGTACATTAAAATAGTTAACAAACATTATCATATGTTAATTACTCATGTACCCTAATCCCATGTTTTATGCAAGACTAAGAAGACAATCTTACTTAAAGACAAGGATTTTTCTCATTTTTTCTTCTTCCCTCCTTTAAACTGCCCTTTGTGCATCATTCAAAGCTGGAACACAGAACAGTCCTCTCAAACTGTATCTATATTGGAGATACAGCTTCAACTGTATCTTCAATCCCTTTAATTTGGGCAATCCCTCCTTTCATGAAATATACCCTCAATATCCGGACAGATCTAAGCCAATGGATGGACTTGTACAGACAAGAGGACTCAATGAGCAGCAAAAACCCAGTAAGCAAAACCTCCAGGAGGGTATGACTACCCCTGTTACTTTTAGAGTGGCCCTACCAAGAGTGAAACATCCCTCCTAATTTACACCAACTTCCAGAAAGAATCTCAGAGGCCCAAAACAATCACCACAATTCAGGTGAACCGGTAGTAAAAAAAGCTAGCGGTTCAGTCAAACTGGTAGTTAAAAAAAGCTACGATCCGACGATCACTTATGCCGCACGGTTTAGCTTTGCTAGAAAGCAGGATTTCTTGCGTGCACGCATGCGTACTAGACACCAAGAGGAGGCTTGGGAAGGTAAGTAGAACAGTGAGGGGATGGGATCAGCTGTGGAGTGCAATTTAGCTTCACTAGAAAGCAGAAAATCCTGCTTTCTAGCGAAGCTAAACCACATGGCACAGGTGATCGTCGGACTGTAGCTTTTTTTAACTACTAGTTTGCCCGAACCGGTAGCTTTTTAAATGCGCAACATGTGTTTGGTGCGCACTGCGCATGCGGCATGCATTTGGTGCGCAGGCATGGCCAGAGAACCGGTAGCAAACCAGCTCAGATTTCACCCCGATCACCAACTACTAACATGTATGTGAACATAAGAAGTTCTTTTATATCACATACATCAAGTGGTCTGTATTAATTAATATTGTCTCTGGAATCATTCTAGAATGTCTGTTACATTTGACATCATGTTTTAAACTGGAAATCTCAGGGACAGAAACTTCCCCTTGTATATGCAGCACTGACTCTGCCAGTGAATTATGTTTTCTTTGGCCATGAAAACAGAAGCCAATTCATTATATGGATTTTATTTATCTCAATTGGGAAGCATATAATTTTTAAAGTTCTTATTCAGGAACCTATATAAATGCTTTAAACCATGCTCTGTACTTACTTTGGCCTTTGTAAGACATACGTTAAAAGGAATGTTCGTAGTGATTCTATACTGCTTTTTTCCAACAGAATCCATTCTCGTACAACTGCTTCCATTATCGCTGTGGCGGCTTGAAAAAGGACATAGTCCACTTTACTAGTTTCTGTTAAAGAAATGCAGGTTTATAAACTCATAATCTATAGGTAAAAGCTTGAAACATATACCTGGTTGATCTCCACATGAAAAATATTGTTTTAATTTTATTTTTACTTTTGTCTGAAATTATAGGCTGGATTTTAGGACTATGTTTTTCTAAAGGACTCACAGCAATTATAAACTCATCCCTTACAATGTTCAAACACAGCTATATATATTTTGCAGCAGATATATATATCTATATATATATCTATATATATAGATATATATAGATATAGATATATATACATACATACATACATACATACATACATACATACATAAATCAACAGGAGAAACAAGAAGTTACTGAAGCGCTAGCATCAGCAAGTTAAAATTAGAAGTAAGTAAATATTAGGCATAAATAAGTGTTAAACCCAAAGTGATTTTTAAAGGGAATGGTCACACATCAATGCAAAAAGCAGACACTTTTAGAGACAATTCTCCCAATGAAAATCCAGTGGTGACATTAAAGTATTCCATAATATTTTGCTGTCCTACAATTCAGTGTATTAACACCATCCTAGCCACAATCATATATGCAGCCACTAAAAGGATGATGCTATTGTGCTCAACTCACTACCAAGAAAACACAAAACAGTAGCCTGAAATCAGAAGATTCTATCCCAATAGTGTATAATTTTTTCTGAGAAGCATGTACACCAGCAGTGTCAAACTGGCAGCCTGTGGGCTGGATGCGTTATACACAGACCACAGCCACCCCAGCTCCACGAAGGGAAAAAATGTCACGAAACATTACATGACAGCAACATGATGCCACAAGTTTGATGTACACCATTGTCTTTATCAATCTTCCCATTAACATTTTTCTATTATTAGTATTTTTGGATGTTTTGGAACACCTGCCCAAGACATTTCTATTTGGTAACAACACTGCTTCAATTAAAACACCAAATATAACAGTTCTTCAAGTATTCCTCATTTAATAACTGCTACTGGGGCTGGCAAGTCCAATGCTAATTGAAGTGATCATTAAGTGAAACATCACATGACTACACCTGACTCAATGATGTCAGTTTCACCACAGTTGTTAAGCAAATCATCCATAGCTATTAAACACAATGTCACATGATTGCGACATGCTACTACTACCTGTTGATTTTCCAATTGTTTTGCTTGTCAGAAGCCAGCTGTGAGGGTCACAAATGGAAATCATGTGACCACAGGATCACATCATATATGAGCGCCAGTTGCAACATGTACAAATTGTGATCATTTGATTATAAGGACCTTGAACTGGCTGTAAGTTCGAAGACAAATTGTAAACCTAATTTTTCAGTGCTGTTGTTAAGTCCAAATGGTTGCTGAACAAGACAACTGTTAACTGAAGACTACCTGTATTCTCTTAAACTTTATCTGAATATTTATTTCCTTATTAACATTAATTTTTTACACATGTATAATCTGTCCAGTTTGGTTTTGTGATGATCTTTTAAATACTGCAAAATCACTTTGTGTTTGATTCATCGAAAAGAAAGTAAGAAATATTTTAAATCACTGTAGTTTTCTTCAGAAAAGCATAAATTAAGTGTCATAGTTCTTAAGATGGTGTAAGGATACAGTTTCTGGAATCAGCTGTATTTGTATATTTGAATCAAACATCTTAACCATATTCACATAAAACCAAGACTCACTAGGATAAATGAGGGTTATTTTCCAGTTAGCAGTGCTTAATATTTGCATCTCTACATCCATATTGATACTGTTAGAAAAAACAGTATTTCACACATATATCCTTAGCGTGTTTTAGAAAGCTACATGATTATGAATTAATGGTACACTGATCGAAACATAGGACTTACCTAAAATATGTTTGCAAACTGCAAACGGCGATTTTGATTTTCTAAACGATAAAAATATGTGTTCGGCGTGCTGACGTTGTTCATTATTGACCATGGAGGGTGGTGCCTACAGAGAAAATAAAGACTTTTTCTAACTATAGAATATAGAAAATTGCCATTTCTTATTCAAGTATATATCACAATAAAAAGCCTTTACTTTCATCTATAAAAAATACGCTGAATTAAGGTGGTACTAAGGCAGTGGTAATAATAAGGTAGCAACTAATTAGTAAATCAGATGAAAGTTCATCACTTAACCTAGTCCATTAAAGTATTCTATTCCAACCTGCTAATCCAATCCAATCCAGCCTATACTATGTAATTAGCACTATTTGATATACAGGACAACTATATTTGGCTTAGAAACTCTGGATGACAGTTCACAATAAAGAAATAAATACAGAAATGGTAACTCTTAGCTAGATGGAAATCTAGCACTTATGTGGATTTTATGCAGACCAGATGATATTGATTTGTATAGCCATTCATTTTGCAAATGTGACTTTCGAAGGTGAACACAGGATTAAAACCAGGAAACAACCAAATGAAAACAATAATGTGCAAAGAATAAAGAACATCATCCCTAGAAATGGTGGTATAATTTCCAATAACAGTAATAAGATATTATATATTAAGATATAGAATGGTAATTCTTTGATGTGGTTTTCAATAGTACCCTGAAGATGTGTTCAAATGAATAATTTAGTTGCATTCATCAAATTGTCGTATTGCTGCTCTTCTCCTGTGTGGATGCCATCCCAATGTGTAGATTTTCTCAGAAATTCCTACCAGGATAGACATGTAGAGAATTCTGGGGCTTAAGGCCTATACATCTAATGGATACCCAAACTAGGGAAAATTATTCTACTGAGTTTTTCCCCCCAATATTTCACAGAAAAGATAATGAAATGCCAATTTAAATGTGGAAAAAAGCTCTTTCCAACTCCAATATTATGTATCTTCTTACTGATAAGGAATGTTGGATCGGTTACGGATATATTTGTTATAGTATGACATATTAATTTATAAAGGTAACATGCCTACAGTGTGATCATTATTGCGATTGTGTTTTTTTTATCTTGGATATTTTTTATTAGCATTTCACAAAGCTGATAAGCAACCAAACAAGATATATCAATAAATCATAGTTCTACAAATAAACCTATCAGTAGCGTGCAAATAATTAAGATTAAGATATCCTTTACTGTCATTTTCCTGTATACGAAGTGGCACACATTAAAATTAACTTCACTTATGTAAAAATACTGGAATAGGTGGCTCTACTTCTTCCCAGGAAGAAACTAAAAGTTAGAAACCTGAATTTTCAGACACTATAGTGTAGTAGCATGCTGCCCTCTAGTGCAATTCCAGCACTGATTCAGAAAAAAGCAAGATTGCTCATGTTGAGTTTGATTAATTAGAATCACTAAAAAGATGAAATCTCCTTTGAATTATATTCAATTACTAGCAATGCCATATATGCAGTTTTAGTATGGTTGTTGTTGGCCACTGCCTTCTTCCAGGATGTTTAGCCCACAGTCCTGTGGTTTCATGTGGTTCCCCCAACCAAACATGGCCAATATAATTTAGCTTCTAAAATCAAACACAACCGGGGAAGTACTGCCATCTGTTGGCATGAAATAAAAGTTGGGTTGTAATGTTAAATTATGTCGAGGCCAACTCACTACAAAGATCAAAATACTTTTCATTTATTGGGCATAACGGTAGATTGTACAGTTATAGAGACTAATCTGATTTTGAATTTAATAACTGCAGCCAGACTTTTGGTGGCGCAATATTGGAAGAAGGAAGAATTATCTACTATTAAAGAATGGGCATTAAAAGTAGCTAACTTGGCGGAGATGACTAAAATCTCTGCATATTTGAAGGATCATTCGAATGAAAGATATGTACTGGAATGGAGAAGATGGATTGACTATATACAAAACAAATATGGGACTAAAAAGTTGCAAATAGCTTATGAATGAAATATTTAGATGATTTTTCTTCTTATTCTGACATTTTGGTATCTATGGGGGAGTTAAAGAGTAAGGGGGAGTTAAGATCTTATAGTTAGTTTGTTTATGTTAGATTATGTTTGTTAAATGCAATATCCTGTATTTTGCTCTGGGAAGTCGGGGGGGGGAGGGAGGGAGAAGGGAATGGGTGGGGGGAGGAGGGGGGAAATCTGTTTGTAAAACATTCTAAAACTTTTCAATAAAAAAAAAGATCAAAATACTTTTCCAAAATGCTTATCAGCTCTAAGTGGTAGAATAAGTACAAAGTCCAGAAAAAGCTTGCATAAATAAATGATCGAGATAGAGTCTGATGAATCCCACAAGATGTATTTCATAACTATAGGATTCTTATGAAAAAGGCCCATCTCTCTCTCTCTCACTTATCCAGCCAACGTCTTCTTCTCTCACATATTATTTCATGGAATATGTACGTGACATTGGCATTTTCACAGCACAACCCATGTAAAGAAATGCCTGTGAAGGCAAATTTTTTATCTTTCTCCTTAGCATAGCCATCCATTGTTCTAATGCTGAGAGTTCTACCAAACTGTTTCATTTGAGGCTGTGATGAAGGGAATGGATCCATAGCTCTATCAGGATAGAAGATCCCCATATCATTTAACAAGTACAAGTGTTCCTCATTTAACAACCACTCATTCAGTGTGACCATTGAAACTTGTGACAGTGCTTGAACAAGTGGAGATGAACAGGCTGAGCCTAAGGGTGGGGTTAAACGCGTCATTAGTTTAGACTCATTGCATTCTCACAAGAGACCTAAGTCCAGTCCCCCCATGAATTCTGTTGACCCTTATCTAGTGCCAATTTGGCTTGACCATTAGTAATCAGATTCTTGTGTATAAGCTGCATGTAATACAATTTTAGTGCTTCCTGTTCCTGGTTACTTGCATCTAATATAACAGTCCTCGAAGTTCTGGCCGGTGTAGAATCACTACAGTCACACAATCACAATCTAAGCACTTGGCAACTGGCCCGGATTTCCAATTGTTGCAGTGGCCTATGGTCAAGTGATTGTGATTCACGATCTTCCGTGTCAGTTTCACAGAAGCAAAATCAATGGGAAAACTGGCAAAAAGTTGGGAGTTGCAATCACATGAGGTTTTTCCTTATAGTGACCTGCATGGTCCTCACTTGACAGTGGTACCTGGGCATCGCTGGAACAGCCATCATTAAGTGGCAGGTCACATGACATTGCATTTTATAACTGCATAGGTTACCAAAAGGAATTATGGTCCCAATTGCCAGAAAATGGCAACTGAATAAAATCATAGCAGAGCACTGTGCAAACTTAAGGGACTTTTGTAGTATCTGTAATTTTACACACACAAAGTGCATATTAAAGTCTTACTGAAGTATATGTGCATTATCTTGTCTAAGCAGTATGTGTAATTTTACACACAAAGTGCATATTAAAGTCTGGCTAAAATATGTGTGCAATACCTTGTATAAGCAGTAGATACAAAACTCACCAGACAAACCATAAACAATATATATACATTACAGACAAAGTGATGAAATGATCACTTTCACTTGATTGAAACTCAAATCTGATCCCTTCTTCTAACTGCAACACTTCAACAAGTTGCACAATTTAACATAAACATACTTCAAAGGAACTTACAGCCCTATTGGACACCTCCAAATCAAATATTATTTGCTATTACGTTGCAGCAGTATTAAATTACTTTGGCAACCAATAAAATATTTTGTTCTCCCAATAAGGCATATTGAAAGAAAGAATATTTTCTTTTTAAAAAACTTCAAGAATAAGAATGTACTGGAAAGACAAGGCAAGCATGTTTTTATTAGCCCAAGAGATTACAAAAGATGGCTCAATGGCTTTTTTAAGAGGCAAGTCAATAAAGGACAACTTATTCAAACACTCTACAATAAGAAGCAGAATGACACTTGAGATCAAACCCACACTTGACAAATTTTATTACTTGGAGAAAACATCAGACAAAGAAGTTGTAACAGCAATATTTTTAATGACCATATTTTGCTTAGGAAAGCTTTGTCTAGACAAATTATCCCAGGCCCTGTGAATAATAGTACTACCATAATGTTATAAGGATTTATGAGAATTATAGACAGCTTGGGAAAAAACTGACAATAGTACATTAATTTATAGTAATAAAAAAAACCCAATGAGCATTTTGTAACACATAGGAATGAGAGGAACACTAAAAATCGACTAACAAGACTGTGCTTCAGGAATTTATATTGCTCTGGATAAGCAATTGCACAGCTAAGAATAGTTGTACACAGGAATGGCCTCCATCAAGAGAACATGGCAATTCCTTTCCCTGGGTGTAAGAGATGGGGGGGAGAGAACGGAGGTCTGCAGGAAAATGAGGGGAAAAGAAGTCCCATTGTGCAAATAACCACCCTTTCAAAATACAAATCAGCATGAAACACTACAATTCTAGGCAAAATTGTGGGTCCAAATATATCCTATTTTGGGTACAAAATAAATTGTAACATTTGTGCTGGTCAACCAGGAGCATTCACTTTGTATCTCACAAGGGGAAAAAAAAACCTGCTTTGCTTACAAGTTTTCATTTCTGGAAATTTCTGGATGTCTAATTAATGCTTCAACAGCAATCCAGAGAGCTGCTTAAACTTATCAATTTCTGTGATCGTTCAGTGGACTTTTTTTCTTCTTCAAACAGATAAGTCCTCATTATAGTAAAAGTAAAAGTATTTTTGAAACTCCTCTTTTCTTAACATGGCTTGTCCTGTGGTTTAGATTCCGAATTTAGTTTTCAAAGTAATGATTTTATCAAGTATTCCTGAACTTGCGCAAAGAAGATATGGATTCTTTTTTTCTTCCGAGCAACATAAATATAGATATAGAGGTATGCTGAGCTCCAAAGGCAAAAGCTCTTCTGAGGATTTGAGTTCACACTTGTGTACAACTCCTTCAAAAAACACTTGTCTTCATAGTTCTTCGTAGCCACAGTATGAAGAGTAGCTTGTGTTACCTGCCAGCTCAAGAAAAGATGTAGCGGCTTTAAGGAATTGCAGGCTGTGCAGAGTCCGACAGACTTACAAAACTGATCAACGGTAAAAGAGACTCAGACTTTTATGGTAGTTGGAATATGTGGTATGATTGGATCCAGAAACGATGGGAGAGAGACAAAGGATAATGTTGGATTATAATTATAGATGATGGTATATTTATGGTAAATATACCTTAATAGGTATTGGAAAGGTAAATTTGTATACAAGAATCTGTAAGTATTTTCTATTTTTACTCTCTGATTATTGGTGTATATATATATATATGGATATTTTGGCGATGTTACACCGTGATAGAAAAATTATACTTTTTTTTTTTTAACTACAACAAAATGCTCTAATAAAATTTATTAAAAAAAAAAAAGGAATTGCAGGCAAGAGCTATAAGGAGCCTTTCCCAATGCTCCAAAACATCTTTTTGCCTTTGAATCATACTAAAAATAATTTAGTGTTGTAGATTATATATTACAATTACTCCTTGTTTAATGACCACTTGTTCAACAACCATTCAAAGTTGTAATGCAGAACCAATAGTACTTATGACTGGTCCCCAAAGTTATGGTGATCAAAATTCAGGTGTTTGGCAAACTAACTGCACTTATCACTTCAGCAATCTCAGTCTCAGCCTCTGCTCCAGGCCTCCACAGGTACTCCTCGACTTACAACAGTTCATTTAGTAACTGTTCAAAGTTACAACAACACTGAAAAATGACCATTTTTCACACATACGACCATTGCAGCATACCCCACGGTCACATGATCAAAATTCGGAGGCTTGGCAAGTCGTTCACATTTATGACGGTCCATATGATTCCCTTTTGCGACCAAGCAAAGTCAATGGGGAATCCAGATTCACTGAACAACCGGGTTACTAACTTAACAAATGCAATAATTCGCTTAACAACGTGTGGCAAGAAAAGTCGTAAAAGGGGGCAAACGCACTTAACAAATGTTTTCACTTAGCAACATAAATTTGGGGCTCAATTGTGGCCGTAACAGCTACCTGTATTGCAATCCTAGCACCATTATCTCATTGAGGAGTGCCAATTCAAGCCATTTCAACCCAAGGGGCCCAGCCACCTCCACTGCTCTGTGCTCTGCCGGCCCTGCCACAACCAGGTGACCTTCGTGGTCTTTCTCCCATTGCTGATGAAGCACCCCTAGACTGACCTTATGTGAGGAAGTTACTGGCCACGCTAGGCTTTCTTTCCGAAGTTGCATCCACTGTACTCCAGATTGAACCGCCGTTCTTGCAATGCTTCAGAAGCTTCCTGAAAGCTTTCTTTCATGGCCAGCAGTTGCCTGACATAGGGCCAGGCCATGTGCACTTCATCAGCAATGAAAGAATTCAGGGCGGGCAGAGTGCAAGGTGGCAGGAGTGGTTGGGCTTTGTGCTGTGGCACTGACATTGCTGGCTGTGGCACAGGGTTTGAATGATACCCTGAGCTGCGGTGGCGCAGTGGCTAGAGTGCACTACTGCAGGCTACTTCTGCTGATTGCTGGCTGCCTTCAATTTGGCAGTTCAAATCTCACCAGGCTGAAGGTTGACTCAGCCTTCCATCCTTCCAAGGTCGGTAAAATGAGGGCCCAGATTGTTGGGGGAAATATGCTGACTCTGTAAACTGCTTAGAGAGGGCTGTAAAAGCACTGTGAAGCGATATATAAGTGTTATTGCTATACTCTACAGCAGTGGTGGTGATGCTGAAGGACAGGCCTGGGTAGAGATGGCAGCTGATTGAAACTGCTAATGACAACAATGGGGATTGCTGTCACTAAATGAGGTCACATGGTATCACACTTTGACAGCATTACTTAACTTATGGAAACTCCAGTCTCAATTACCATCTTGAGGGCTACCTGTAATTGCTAATTAGAAAAATGCATCCAAAGTTGGCTTTCTTGGTGTAAAATAAATTTAATGACAAATAATGAACACACACACACACACACACCAAGATATTGCCATGTATACAAGGAGCGGGGGGAGAGGGGGAGGGAGAGAGAGAGATGGCTCACTGGGCAAAATGGTTAATAGCAAAAAAAGATAGATTGTTGTTCCAATGAGCTTAGAATATAACATTTGATAAGGAACAAGCTGTCATATGAAAAGAAGCACAGGCAAAATGTAAAATAGGGATTTAATAACTGAAACCTGTAGGCTACTCTGATTACAGGTGTGATCACTCTAAGTCAGATTTTCTCAACCTACTGCTTTCCAGATTTGTTAGAACAATGACTCCCAGAATTTTTACCCAACATGGCATACAAGAGGAAGTAGAAAGCTTTGCCAGATGGTTAATGAAAAAGCAGGATTTTGAGGAGAGATTTGAAAGAAGAAAAAGAAATAGCATCTTACAGATGTTGAGAAAATACAGGAAGAGTATAATCTTCTGAGAAAGCAGGAAGCCTTTGAACTGAACTACGGAAGTGAAGGTCACGGGAAAGGATGTGCCAGAATGTAAAAATTAAGAGATAGAAAAATTCAGTTCTTGGAAGTTTTTGAAAGTCAGGACAATAGGCCAAATAGAAAACCAGTTTAAAATATATGCTCCTCTCAAAATATTAGGGGTAAATGATTATAATTCACTTTTAGGAGAATGTTTTGAAAAGCCAGAGAAAGGCAGGATATAAAACTAACACAACAATATTTGTACATAGAAGATAAATTTTACTTTAGTTGGGTAGCTGATGGCTAATGCTATCAGCAACACAAGGCTCTTTCAAAAACAATGCAGAGACAAGGGCTGTAGTTGAAGAAACAGAATTTTTTTTTACACAGATTATATCCAAAATCAGAATTCGTTGATATGATATTCTTAACGGGCACTTTCAACACACTTCAATATTTTTAATCTCTATTGTATTTTATTTTTTAAAGTATTTAGGAACTAAATGAAAACAAAAGAAAAAGGAAATAGAAAGGGTAAATTACAAACTGTAAGAATAAGTATTTACAAAAAAGAAAAAAATACTCTCCTTTATTATTCTATAAGTAATATTGAATCAAGACAGTATCTAAAAGATAATATCTCAGTTTAAAAGCTATTCTTAGCAGCAAGTCAACAACAAAAATAAAAATAAGCCATCAAAATCATAACTGAGAAGAATATCTAACTAACCTTACAGTTTGGTGCTTTAAGCTCTTGAGAAACCCCCAAAATTAAATGTTACAGAAATCTATGTGTGGACTAATCCTCTTTGATATTTAATACTGAAAGTTGTAGCACTTGTTAAAGTACAAAAAACATGGGAGTCAGTAATTAAATTCACACACTGCACTAAGCCATGATTTGCTTAGGCATGCTTATTGTATAAGTCATAATTGACTGGGTTTGTATAACACGCTAAGCCAAAAGCAAACAAATGATATTATGGCTTAGTAAGTTGCGTGAGCCAGGTCAATGTGTTAAGTGTTTTTTTTCAGGAAAGCATACATATTTTGCTAGGAAGGAACTTTCTTATTCATGAAGGGCTATGGGATTAAAAATGTATTTTGTATGTTGAATTTAGCATGCAAAATTAAAATTATTTTTTTTCCATGGTGTCATAAAATCCTTAATGTTGCGATTTCTTTACAATAAATCAATTCTAGCTAAAAAAATACCCCAATTCAATTTAATTAATTAGCCACCTTATGTTTGCAATCCTCATTTATCCAGATTTTCATTCCAGATGCCTTAATAGCCACATACTCCTTCATTGGAACCTTCTTCAAACTGATGTGCTCCAGATGCATTACAGGAAAATAGAAAGTTTTGGAATGCTGCTTTACAGAACATTCTATAATAATGAAAGTACTATATACTTTTACTGAGTCTTTCATATTCTTTCCTCAAACAAGTTATTGGCAAAGGCAATAATTCTATAACTAACTCTTTGTTTAAAATATTTCCAGGCAATTTTCAGAGCAAAGCCCATGCCAAGATCCTCAGTTATGACACAGAATACATGAAGATATTATCTGAACTATCAACCCTTAAGAATACAGCATTGTATAAAAGCTTAAGGTTTGATCCCCACTTAGTCACACTGAGAATATACTTAGTGAAATCAGTGGGACTTAGGCTGGTCATGACTAGCAAATCTCAGCAATTTTAATAGCTCTATTTGCAAAAATTATGGGATTTGAAAGTCAATCATCTAAAAACCACAAATTTTAGGGACGCCTGATCTCCTGCCAGAAATGTTACAGACAATGTTTAGAAGCTGGGCATGATTATCATGAATTACCTCCCATTCTTCAGGATTATTTTCAGAACAGAACTTTTCTCACCAGCAAGACTTCTGTCTATTTGCTTTATAGATAGTCCTCGACTTTATGACGATAATTGAGCACAAAACTTCTATTGTTAAGTGAGACATTTGTTAAGTGAGGTTTGCGCCATTTTACGACCGTTCTTGCCATAGTTGTTAAGTGAATCACTGCAGTAATTAAGTTAGCAGCATGGTCGTTAAGCGAATCTGGTTTCCCCATTGATTTGCTTGTCAAATGGTTGCAAAAGGTGATCCTGGAACAGTGCAACAGTCATAAATATGAGTCAGTTGCCAAAGCACCTGAATTGTGCTCATGTGACCATGGAGATGCTGCAACAGTTGTTAAGTGTGAAAACTGGTCATTGGTATAAGTTACTTTTTTCAATGCTGTTGTAACTAAATGGTCGCTAAACGAACTGTTGTCAGCCAAGGACTACTTATACTGTACTGTGTTCTAGATTTACGAGCAAATGGCAGCACATACTAATATGCAGACAGCTCTGATTCATAAAGTTGATGCAAGAGTAAAGCTATGTACAACATCAGTTACAATCAAAGTTGCTACACCTTGCTTTCTCTGATAGTCTGCTGAGCTTAATCACACCAAAAAGAAAAAGTTAATTTTTGAATGCATCCGCTGACATTTTTACAAAATATATCTGAACAAAAAGCCCACCTCCCTCAACCAGCACCACCTTCTAAGCAATTTAAAGACCTGAAACATCAAAAGCTGGTCTCATTGGTTATCGCTGGCACCTTTACTTGTTCCAACTGCTGTAGGAAAGCTGCATCTTTAGGGAAAGGGATAGCAACTAGGAAGAAGACTAAGTCAACTGGGAAGAACAGAGAGCTACAGGTAGTCCTCCAACTTACGACTACAACTGAGCACAAAGTTTCTCTTGCTAAGCGAGACAACCGCTAAGTGAATTTTGCCTCATTTTATGACCTTTCTTGTTACCGTTAAGTAAATCATTGCAGTTATTAAGTTAGTAACATGGTTAAGTGAATATGGCTTTCCCATTGACATTGTTTGCTAGGTTGCAAAAGGTGATCATATGACCCCGGGACATTGCAACCATCATAAATATGAACTAGTTGACAAGCATCTGAATTTTGATTACATGACTATGGGGATGCTGCAACAATCATAAGTGTGAAAAATGGTCATAAGTCACTGTTTTCATTGCCGTTGTAACTTTGAACGGTGACTAAATGATCTGTTGTAAGTAGAGGACTACATACATACATTCACATATCCATATATATAGTCCTGGAGAAAACTAGTGAAATAAAATTTCCATCAAGTTTTTCACTTTTTACAGATTTGTACATTTCTAGCCTTCATACCATTACAGTATAGATATTTGCAATTATGGTAATCAAACATTTGCAATTCAGGCAAATCTGATAAAAAATTATTCATATTTTCTACTAGATACTTGACTTAAAACCAGCAAAATGACATAAAAACAGAAGTATGGATATGTTCAAGATACAAGTAGCAGGTATATAATTCCTACATTTATTACATTTATTAGACATGCTATTTGAAAATGCAGGCCTAAACATGCTTACTCAGAATCAAACTTCACTGAGTTCAGTAGCACTAACATTCAAACATATGCTTATAAAATTGTAGTCTAAGGTTGTAACAGTAAGGTTCTTAGTTTGGGATTAAACCTCCTGAATTACTTTGTGAATATATAAATTTTTAAATCTATGTATCAAAAATGCACAAATGCAAACATTGAGAATTTGGCTAATTCTCAGCCACTAGGTCAATGGTAAAGAATACTAAAAGATGTAATTCAGCATTCTTTGGCAGGTTCACACATTGTGTACATGCACGGAATACAACTTCAGAATAGTGCAAAGCAGTCGGAACATTAAAATAGGTGGATAAAATTGAGATAATGTAATGCCAAATTATTTAGCACTCTTTTAAAAAAACTTTTACCAATTCCTGAAGTTTGCAATTTATTTTAGCAGATTATTTGCATCATTGCCATCAAGAATTTTTAGCAAACTTCTAAGATTTTTAAAAGTACTAATACCTCTTTGTGTAAAAGAATTATACAGATCAAATTAAAGCCACATTATTGTACTTTATGAGATTTCCAATTTCCTGACTAGATTCAAGTTTTCTAAGATAGGAGGCAATTTTAAAGTCTATCAAATAAATTCATTTAGGTCAGGGCTGTCAAGCTCCTGGCCCACAGGCCATGCTTGGTTTAGCAAAGGGGGAAAAAATCCCAATACATCAGTAGGTTTAGCACCCCTGATTTAGATAGATATTCTCCATGATTTATTGCTCTCTCTCAGAGGGTTTGAAGATCTATAGATAATAAAAAAGCCAAAACTTTGCATTAGCTGGTAGAAGAAAACAGCACAAGTTAACTAAATATATTCACAGCCAACCAAGAATTGTGAATTATGAAATCATTTTTTCTTTTTTTATATATATATTTCTCCCCCTTTTTGCAATTTCTATTTTTTCTTGTTTCTATTTTTCTTAGTTTCTATTAGTTTCTATTTCTAATTTTAAATTTCAGTAAAATTGTTATAAAAATGTATTCACAATCAAGTACAGACTATAGTAAGTATATCATTTGGCACACATCTAGTGGCATCCTGGATCACGCCTTCTGCATTAGCAAGTCCAGCTTTGTATTTCAAAATTGCTCAAGTTTAGCAGCAAAAAGACAAATTAAACTCTTGCCTCAGGTAGTTTATAAATTTCTTAAGAGTCAAGCTAGATGTTCAGAGATCTCATATGGTACAGTAATAGATTATATCGTTTTAGAATTATTTATCTGAATGCTATATCCTACCCTCTAATAAAACTTGGTACCACAGAGGGTGAGGACTAGCTAGGACTCTTTTGTCCTGACTTTTTAATGTGCTAGGAGTGCTATTGGCATTTCAGGTAGTTATTCAGCTAAAGTGTAAAGCACCTGCCATAAAATGTATATTGATGTATATTTGATAACAAGAGATATATGTTCAGTAACATGTAAGAATAATCTCACTAGCTAAAATGACATTCTATATTAGTAAGTCAAATTTCAGTGTTCAAAGTCCCCTCCGATTGTTTTTTTAAAGAATTCAAAACCACAGCATTTTCCCACAGGGAAGATTCTTATAATTAATTTCAAAATCTTATTTCAAATCCATCTGGATTCTTAATTTGTTTATATGGTCTGTCTGCCTGATATTTCCAAAAAGCACTCTGATGGCCTATCACACCAAAGGACTGTTAAGAAGGGGAAAAACAAAGAATATAAAGTATCATTCTGAATTTAAGAAAAGAAAGCCAATGTAACCAATCTAGATAAAACTATTCTGATTGTAGCTTGTTTCTTTTTTGCATGGAGTTTATACAAATGTTCACTATTAACTGCCTGGGAAGTAGAACAGATTATGATCCATTTACTCAGTAAATCTATACACATTCCATACATGGGTACAGCAAAGGCCACTAATTTAGAAAATTACAGATTATAGACAAGCATTCTTTGCTCTTTGAGAACGGTTTTGAATTTTTTTCTGTTTTAATATATTTAATTCATTGAGAGAGAAGAAATGCAAAGTTATTTTAGTTTAGTCACAAGTAGCATTTTGGAGCATGAGTTTCTAGCCTTGCAGAAAACCTTCCCAAAAGAAAAGGTTCTGCTACTGAAACTTGGTTGTTTCACATATCCCTCCACTCTTGAGAAAAACAAAGAGCAAACCTAACAGCCATTTCATAGTGTAATAATATAAGAGAGAGGAAGAAAAGGAAAAAGACAATAGCTACATGCAGTATTGGTAAAATGGGCGTGTATGAGAGGCTGATATTAAAACACTCTTATCAGGAGGCATGAAAAATGGTATTAAAAGGGAAGGAGAGGGGTGGGGAGGAGAGAACCAGGATAGAAACTGGGAAGTGGGTGGGGGGGGGGAATCACTCCTGATTACAGATTTGCGCACGTGGATGCCGAAGTGAAAAGGAAAGAATTATGTTGGGATATGATGATATCAATGAATGGAATTCCAAGCCTCACACAACATTAAAGAGGTTATGGAAAAGCGACGGGGACAAAAGCGAAGGGTGGCCAAAAGCAACGTGATTCTGCCCTTCTTTGCCCGCCTGGGGTCCAAAGAGGCTTATGAAAGCTGGAGGAAAGATGCGCGGGGTTGCAGCTTCAGACAAGAAGGAACGGGAAAGAGGGAGACCCGTCCTGTTTGCAAAAGTTTCTAGGGCACGAAAGGCGATGCCACCTCCCGGGGTTATCCGAGGATGCTTCCCTAGAGGAGTCCAAGAGAGAGCCATCCCGGGGGAAGGGGCACTGACGGGGCTTCCCTTTAAGGACAGAGCCCGGGTTTATTCCACCCCATCATCCGCTCCGCCCCCGGCCGACCCGCCGACCCGCGCGGCTCCCTCACCATCAGCACTTTGGCCGCGCTCTCCAGCTGAGCGATCACCTCGGAGGCTCCCCCCGCCGCCGCCGCCGCGGCCGCCGCCATCATGGTCTCTCTTCAATGACGCGCCATGCAATGCATTCTGGGACGAGGCGGCCGCCCAGCCAATCCGCGATCCCGGAGGGGCAGAAGGGCCGGGAGGGAGCGCCGGAGTCGTGCCGGCCCCGCAGAGCCGTCGTGAGGCGCTTCCCTCCCGAACGGCTGCGGGGGTGGCGGCGGAAGCGGAGGGTCGTCCCCTGAAATGGCTTCGGCGGCGGCGGCGGTTGGGAGGGGGGGGTGGAAAATGGCGAGAGAGCAGTTCCGTCAGGTCGGGGAGGGGAGGATGCGGGCATGTGTGGGACCCGACCCTTTCCCACCCCTCGGCAGCCCTGAAGCCAAATGGGGGCTGAAAGAAGTGAAGGCTTTGGAGCGGGTATTCGGAAGCCTCCCTCGACGAGAAGACCAACGTCCACCAGCTCCCAATAACTCGAGATTGAAGCCCTTTGCCAGCCAAACTGAGAGAAACCGCCGGTGGATCTGGGACTGGTTCTTCTCATTCTCAGCCACAAATAACTCCAGTCCGTTCCCAGCTGTAAAGGATTCGAGTGAGGGTCATCCAGGTCAAAGGGTTTGTTCTCCAAGCAATTCTCGATTGCAGAAAATAGGACTTCAGCAACAGAGTGGTCAATGCCTGGAATGCACTACTTGACTCTGGTTTCTTCCCCAAACCCCCAAAACTTTAACCTTAAACTGTCTACTGCTGACCTCACCCCATTCCTAAGAGGTCTGTAAGGGGGCGTGCATAAGTGCCCCAGCGTGCCTACCGTCCCTGTCCTAATATTCCTTTTTACTCTTACTCTTTTCATGTATTCAAATTATGTTTATACTTTTACCTGTTATATATGCTTGACAAATTTAAATTTATTTATTTATTTATTTATTTTATTGTCATATTTATATGCCGCCCTTCTCCCAAGGGAGTCGGGGCGGCTCACAGAATAAAACAACCCAACAATAAATAGAATTAAAATGTTAAAATCCGATTTAAGAACCCCAAATCCCCAAATTAAAATGCATGGCAGATCAGGGAATTTGCTGAAAGAGCCATGTCTTTAGGTCAGCGCGGAAGGTGCGGAGGTCGGGGGCCGTCCGGAGCCCAGTGGGTAAACCATTCCAGAGGGTCGGTGCGACCACAGAGAACGCCCTCATCCTGGGGGCCGCCAACTGACACTGTCTGGCCAATGGGACCCGGAGGAGGGCAGTCCTATGTGAGCGCACTGGGTGGTGGGAGGCCAGTAGGACGTAGTCCTGCAAGTACTCCGGGCCCATGCCATGGAGGGCTTTATAGGTGAGCACCAGCACCTTGAAGCGAATCCGGAGGACCACCGGCAACCAGTGCAGCTCACGCAACAATGGTGTTATATGGGAGTAACGGGAAGCACACGTAACTACCCGTCCGGCCACATTCTGGACCAGTTGGAGCCTCCGGGTGCACCCCAAGGGCAGCCCCATGTAGAGGGCATTGCAGTAATCCAGCCGAGATAATGAGAGCATGAGTGACCATACGGAGGGCATCCCTGTCTAGGAAAGGGCGCAAATAAATAAATGGAATGGAATGGAATGGATGTTGAAAGCTAATGCAATCCATCTACGGGGTTTGGGGCATTTGGGTTTTTTGTTTTTTAAGTAGATTCTCCCAAGAAGCTCAACACATCAGAAAAGTGATTGAACTTTGCATAATACTACATAATGTGGAATTTATATAATTTTGTGTCTAAAATTAAGCATGGAACCAACCATGTGTATCTCTACTATGATGGCCTTCTGTTCTTTTAAACAATTCAGTATAGTAAGAATTGTGCAAGAACATGTAATGCATGATAATACCACATAATCAGATTAAATATCAGATGTTGCAACTCACAGTGTGGAGATCCTTACCCTATATCGTACTTGTCTACCAAATACATTTCATCTGATCCAAAGTTTTCAGTACTTGAATAGCGTCATCAATCCTGAGACACCGGGGCCATATTGAAAACAAAATGAAGCAAGTACTGTAAGTAAATACCAATCCTTTCTTGGTAGGTAAGGCATATACTATAATAAAGTACGGTATTTCCCAAACACAAAGGCTTAGGTAAGTAGAGTTATTTAACAAAACCACGATGCTATTATGAAAGAATTCACATCACTGCTGTGTATCAAATATTAGCTGCATTTAAAATATGATCATTGTTTAATTTCTTCTGCCCTTTTCTAGAAATTAATGTCTTTGGGGTAGAGATATTGTATCCATCCATTCGCTGTTTTAATAACAAACTGATTTAATACAATACGAGGTTTATTTTTTACTATGTGAAGACTAATTTTATAATCTGCACTTCAGAATATTTTTTGACCATTCAACTCATTCACCTGCATTATGTTTAGCATATTCTGAATATGATCTCATCTAGACCAAAGATCTAAGCATTAGAGTGCAGTTGCAGCATTCTTGATCCATTGTGATTAAATTATGTCAACAGTATTGGTTTTTCTTTCAGGAGCTTTCAACTCAAGCCCAATCTGCATTCATCTTCACTTCTTTCATTCTCAAAATGTTCAAAACTCTACAGAATACCCTGAGTCACCCAGTACCCACTTTTAGTTGGCCAATAGGGGAATGCAAAGAAGTCTGCAAAGAAGTCATTACTGTAGTATTTTCCGTCACCTACCTCCCATACTCCCTCTTAACATTTTCAATTCATTTTGAATTTGATCACTTGGTTATGTCTCAAAAGTGTGTTTGGGGGGGGGGGAAACGACAACAGTTGCCTTAAGGAAAAGCTTTCTAGCTGCAAATTTGCATTTCCTACCCTAATTTAAAATCATCTTCTAAGCTGTGAAGGAGAAAGGACACTTGGGTTTTTGCAACCATTTACTTTTCCCACTGCTTTTCATCATGGCTGCACATTGTGACTGGAGTGGAGGAGACATACAAGTTAAATACTTACAGATGGTACTAGGGCCAGAACATGGAGACAGGAGGAAAGCAAGAGTTCCTGTCAACTAGAAACAAACCACCCACAATGCAAAAGGAGAAAAGATAAACCAGTAAAGAGCCAGGAGAAAAAAAAAGTTCAATCTATTGGATATTACCCATAATGTCATGGAAGGGGCTGATTCTGAGCCAGTTCAAAGAACAAATTGGAAATCCCTTTCTTCTTTTCTTTTTTGGGGAAGATTACAGTTCCCGACCCAGTTCCATGTTACACCTAAATTAAAATATTTGGTTGGTTTGGTCTGTAAACCTCTGTTTTTAGATCATATTCAAAATAAAATGATGTGCATTGATACCAGACTCTGAGGTTTCTTTCTCTTACCTGTGTCCATTTTATCTTTCAATTCTGACAGTGTCCAGTTTCTTACATTACTTCCAACTTTGTTTGCTAAGAAACAATCTCCCTACATGCCCTAAAATTAAATATAAAGAAGACCAAATTAATGCCAGTGGCTATAGCAACCAGCCTTAGAATTTATATCAAAGTGGCAGATAGCTTCTGCCTTTTAGGATCAGCCATCACTAATAAAGCAACAGGCAGTCAAGACATAACCACAGAATAGCACATGGGAGAGCAGCTGTGAAGGTCTTCAGAGAAGATATTCAGATGTGATGTGTCTATACCTCCAAAATCAGAATTGTACAAGCAATTCTCTATTTGTGACACTATAGGAAGCAAAAGCTGGACTTTGAATAAGCAGGGTAGAAATAACTTTGAACTTTTGAATTGTGAAAAAGATTCAGATTTCTTTGATCTGATCATAATCTTAGTTGAGATTCTTCCTCCTCTTCAAGGTTATTGCTTCTGGTTTTTTAATATAATGATTATAACTGCCAATAACTTTTATCTGTAAAGAAGTCATAAACCTGTATAGGATCCAGGGACTCTTTTGAAAGTGAAAATCATGTTAGAAGCTAGCATTTTGTTTCATAGCATGACAAAGTTCCATTCTGAAAATTAGTTTATTTTCTACATGAATCAGGTGTGCAGAAAGCCTGGTATGTGCCAAGGATGGACAGAGACATAGATGGTATATAGATTGATCATTAATTAATAAACCATAATTGAATAAAGTATAGTTTGATATGGCATAAACCAGAGTGACTGGATTCACATACCAGTTATTCAAAACTAAATATGCAAACTAGTATACTATTTAAAAAAGAATAATATAAAAACGATAATCTTACAAATTATTTCATAAGGAACTACTAATAGCAGTATCCCGGACAAGATGTTCTTGCATGTACATCATGAATCTAATCTTCCGGACAGATTGTGCCTCAACACTTGAAATAACCAGTCTTATAAAACTAAATTATTCTATTACTGAAATTGTACTTGTCCATATGGTGGATATTTTATTATTTAGCTAAAAGCTCATATTTCATTAGTTCTTCACTAACTAGAAGATTATTAGGAGTTACAGAGAAAATTATTCGCAAATGTGATGAGAGTGACTTATCATAGATATGAGAAATGTAAAACAAAATGCAAACAAATAAAGTAAAAACTTTTATGTAAAGTAAAAGTAAAAACAAATGCAAACCAATATACTGTGCTGCTTAAAAATAATCTTCCCATATGGTGATATAATTTTACCATATGCTGGTAAAATTAATTTGAAAACAGAATTTGGAGAGTTTAGTAACTAGAATTTACTGAATAGTTCAGTAACAACCAAATATGCAGAAGTTGTGAAAAAACTGGTCATTTTATGTTATGATCAGTAGAGAGCAGTTGTGAAGCCCACCTCCTCATCACTGTAAAGTGCCACGTTAATGACACTTCATTACCATAACACTTTAACCATATAACCATAATACCATATTTCTTCAGATTATTATATTATTTAGCACTTAAAGAAAATTCACTGAACAATTTCTAATGAAGAACATTGCTTAATGTTTTAAATTTTATTTATTTTATCCCACCTTCATTATTTTTATAAATAACTCAAGATGGCAAATATATCTAATATACCTTCCTCTTATTTTCACCGCAATAATCCTGCAAGGTTGGTTGGGCTGAGAGAGAGTGACTGACTCAAGGTCACTCCCCTGGCTTTTATACCCAAGGGAGGACTGAACTGACTCTAAATTTAATTAAAAATTTTATACTGTATATTAGAATCATCAAAAAAAATTGAGCCATTACATAGTTTTTCCCCTATCCGATGCACAGCAGATGTCTGGAACTTCAGCTCCCATAATCTTTAGATGGCATGCTTTGCTGGCTATGGATTAAAGGAATTATTCAACATTCCTAGAAGACACCAGATTGAGAAATGTTGATACAGTACAGACAGCCCTCTTCTTACAAATGGGCCACATTCTGAGAGTTCATAAGTCCACAAGTCCAACAAGCATAAAAACATGCACAATACAGTTCTTATCTTATGGTATACAAATAGATCTGTGAACAGTATACATGAGGAAGGCGGGAAAAGGTTAGTTTCTGGTGCGTCACTTACATAAGTGGCATGCTGCAAACTAATCTTTTCCTGCCTTCTCCCACTCCTTTTTGGATGGAGTTGCAGACAGACTTGTTCGTATCAATGAAAGTTCATAACTCAAAAGTTTATAAGCTGAGTAATGTCTGTATAGGACTATTGAAAAATGTGTTTTCTTTACCACTAGGGGGCCCTTTGTAACCATAATAGGTATATCGGTCATCTCATTTTGTTTGTCATAGATCTCTCCCATAGTTCTTAACACAAACTAATCAGCCTTCTAAATCTCCAAACATTACAGAATCAGCAAATACTGAATCCAGAGTGAAGGGAAGCACCATTGCTTCAATCTTAAATGCTCAGAAGGATTTTGTTTTGTGGAAAGTGGAGAGTTTAAATCACAGATGGAAAACTATAAAACTAAGTGCATTCAGGTTTTGCTATATATACATGCTTCCATTAATTATTCTTCAGGAATTCAAATTATACAATTTAACATCATTTCCACTCCCTTGCTTCCCTTGAAGACTGTTATGCTTTTTGTTACTCAAGATGGGCACTACTCTGATAAATCGCCCCTCCTTGCTACAATTACTATATTGTCCAGCAACAATGCTGGCTCTAAGACAATACCTGAAGTTGTAAATGTATTCCGTTATGCAACAGTATGACTCCATCCATAACAGACAAGCCACCTGAATTCCAAACTTAAGACTTTGAAATCAGCATGGACAATTAAATCTTGTCCATATTCAGCTTTAGCTTGTTTTCCCATATCCAATCCTCGGCAGCCTGGAGATGTGTAACCCTGACATTGGAGAAAGAAATACAACTGAATATAAATCAAAGTATTGTTAGAATCTGACTCCAGACTCATATGTGAACTTTCTCAGTCCATAGAATAATTAGATAATGTTAAAGATAATGGACCCTTGCTGGATCCAGAAACAAGTCAATTGAAAGGTCTTCTAAAACCATCTTCTGATATAATCCCAAGTAGTAGACTTGGAGGTAATACTGAATAGGGCCTCTCATCTCAACCATCCTCATTCCCTAGTCAACACTATCAAAAGTCTGAGAGGTCCTTGAGTATCAAACACTCCTCTTGCCTCTTCCCTGGTACAGATCACCTATCAAGGTAAATAAGGCCATTTCCATGCCAAACGTCTGTCTGAAGCCAGACTGGTAAATATCTAAATAATTCATTTCCTCTAAGAGTTCCTGGAGCTGTAGCACTGTAGCATTGCAGTTCTTTACCAGTTTGGTTAAAGATCTTCAAATACACTTCATCTATTCAGCCCTGAGATTCCTTAGGGATTTGGCATTTTAATAGGAACATAATTGTTTGAAATGTTAATATAATTTGTAAATATATTCAGAGCTCTTTTTGCTCTAACATTGGCTATATATATTGTTTCCTGCTCAAATTTCATTAAATTGGTTGGGAAGATAACAAGTAAAAGTAATTTATGCCATATGACTTTCTAAATTTACTATCATCTCAACAACAAAAAAATGTATTTGGGAGGAAATATGTTTGGAATGACATTTTGATTATCTGCCGATATCACTGCATTTTTCAAAATGTTTTCATTAAAGGCAAATTTGCTTTGTACAGAACAATAGCTTGGATTCTAAGATGATTTAAGAATGTTTATGGAAGGAAACTTTCCCACCCATTCCTCTCTACAGCCTACTGTGCCCTTTGAAAAAGCATTCCTAGAGATTCAGCGCCCTTCCTGAATTAAGTGGGGGCTGCACACAGAAAGGGAGACTAGTAATTTTCTCTCCACAAACTTACAGGATTCAAGTCAGCAGCTATTCATAGTAATGTTATGAAACAGCTAGAGAACTGAGGTCACAAAATTCAGAAAAATCTACCTTGTTACTGTTCTAAATATTCTAGAATTAAATAATTGATGGGTCCATGCACTGAAATAAACTATGATTTGTTATCGAAGTCAAAATTGTCTGGCTTCATGAGCATGCTAGCAGTATAGAATGTAAACAAAGTTAATGTTATTTTTTTCAATTTAACTCTGGAGACTTCAGACTTTAACCATTGCTAGCCTTCTTATTCCAACTAAAACAATAGCTAAAATGCTTAGTAGAAGAATATTGTGACTCCTATTCTTATTTCTGAAATGTTATTAATGAAAATTCTTTAGTTTTCTAAGTTTTTCCATTTGCCCAAAGAAGTTATAAATTCTTTTCAAACTTCACTGCAGCTAATAAAAATGCAACATCTCTTAAAACCAACTTGGAACATACCCAACTTAACAGGACTACCTATGAAAATAGCATTTGTAAGAACTGACGATTGATGTCATTACTAGTCCATTTTAATAAACCCATAAAGGGATATTTATGAAAGCAAAATTTTAATCCATATTTTGCTAATGCTGTTAGCAAAAATGTAACACATTAACCTCATGGACAACTCATTGGCTGCTCTTTTCAATTTCTCATCATCACTGAACCATTTAACATGTAAGTGTAATGATGTCTGAGGGATCAGGGGAATCTTATTCAACATCCCATGCTGCATCCCATCCCCTTCTTTTGTCCAGGTTCGGAAATAGAAGACATATCCAAATTGTTGCTACAGCTGGCCAATTTCTCACCCTGTCACAGCTAACATACCAGGGCAAAAAGAACAAGTAATTTAAAGCCCCCAAGTTTCCTAAATAGAGTAAAGCTGTAATTGTGGATACACCACTTAGCATTTAACTTATTATGAAACAATTCTAACGCCTCATCGTTGTTGACGTTCCTTTTTCTCATTCTCCAATTTCTGGATTCTCAACCTCAATGGCTTCTTCTGACCTCTTGCCACCGCCCTGGCTTTTCCTGAACAGTTTGCATTCCTGGTTTCTGACTCATTGTGATTAAGCTATACAGGTAGTTCTCACTTCACAAACACTTGTTCAGCAACCGTTTGAAGTTATGATGGTGCTGAACGAAGAGACCTATGAGGAGCCATCAAAGCTTCATCTCTTGCAGTGTGCCCTGCATTCACCTGAACCAAATTTCAGGTTTACCTGCATTTATGAACTTTCGGCTGCCTACCTGCTGCCAGTAGCTGCTCAGCCCTGCCCTATGTCACCACACCCACTGCATCGGACGCTACTACTCTACCAGCTGGGACGTTATTTCGCACACTGGCCAGAAGCCTTTTTCATGTGCCATCCAGGTTCTTCTTTCATTGAGGGCACATTAGGAAGGGCTGTGGGCAGCCAGGACAGCCAAAAGGGAAAAGATGGAGGTGAGATAGGTGGATGGGGGAATTCAAGTCCTTTACCTTACACTTACCATATTTTTTGGAGTATAAGTCACACCGGAGTATAAGTCTTAGTTTTTGGGAAGGAAAATAGTGGGGGGAAAAAACTCTGCCTACCAGGTATTCATCTGGCTAGCATCCTTAGCCTGGTCAGCTTCAGCACATTAGTTCGCTGGTTTCGAGCGGGGGCTCAAAAACTGAAAAATAGATTCTAAAGGACAGCTGATCGTTGGAGGGAGCGGCAATGAGAAAAGCAGGCGAAGCACAGAAGGGGTAAGAGAAGGCAGGAACTGTTCTGGGTAGCCATTTTGGGCACCGTGCGTCGTGTTTTTAGCCTCCAAACGTGTTGCGTTTTCGGGAGGTGATTGGCGGCAATGTGCTTTGGCGATCCCCGCAGCCTTGAAGGGCTCTCAAACGAAGCATTTGGAGGCTGAAAACGCAATGCACAGATCCCAAAAACATAAGCCATTGTCGGTGGCAATCTCTGCAACAAGGAAGAGGATGCGCAGAGGCCAAAGGGTGGGGGCTGGCGGGTGGGTGGGACTATATTCAGAGTATAAATTGTACCCAAATTTTCAGCCTCTTTTAGGGAGGGAAAAGTGTGTCTTATACTCTGAAAAATATGATAAGTACTTACCTTAAGTATTCCATTAGCACTTTGAGTATTCTTTATTTTAACATAGCTAATAAAATGTGTAATTAAAAAAATATGTATATTGATAAGAGATGAAGATTTACTTTGATCTACCCTAATACATAACAATATAATGCACCAGGTATAATCAAGACCAACATTTCGATACTTCCCTTAAGACAACTTTACATCACGCTTACCTGGAACTGCTGCCACTAAGCAGAGCGGTCACATGACATTTCACTTAATGACTATGTTGCTTGGTGACAGCATTGCCAGTTCCAGTTAGGGTTGTTAACTGAGTGAGGAATCCCTGTACCAAGTCCATGCTGATCCTCAGCTCCACAGACCACAATTCTGGTTTATCTTCAAACATTTCATACCCCATAAAGAACCCAAAAGAGACATCTTGGAGTTTGATTCATTTTTTTTAATAATAAATTGTGCCAGCAGAAGCTTTCAAAAGGCAAATGATAAATAAATAACAGTTAAACTGAGTTCCTGAGGAAGAACCTACCACATAAAAAGATGACAGATAGATGTAAATATAAAAATGGCATTATATAAAAAGTAGTAATACTGAATCTTTCATAAACCACCACAACACAAGCACTGCATATCTCAGAACACTCCTTTCATACAAATGTAAACAAATACACAATCATTTTGCTTAGTTTACTCTGATGGATTTAAAGATGTTGTTTTAGATAGTATCTAATCAATGGGTAGGATATGATAGATTAAAATATTAAGAAATAACATATGGAATAACATAGGAAAAACTGAAGCTTTAGATTTAAAAACATAAAATAAGCAAACACACAGTGGAATATTGCCCTCAAGTGTTATTGCAATCAGTCATTTAAAATAGGACTGTTAAACTAATCTGAATTAAGGATTTGAAAGAAAAATCTATTTAGGTATATATAGAATATAAATGATGATATTTATGGCTTAATTATCTTTAGCATTCCATTATCACTTTGAGTATTCTTTATGTTAACATAGCTAATAAAATGTGTATTTTAAACAATTAAAAAAATATCTTAAATGTATGTTTGTATTTTGATAGAGATGAAGGATTAGTTTGATCTATCATAATACGTAACAATATAATGGACCAGGCATAATCAAGACCAACATTTTGATACTTCACGTAAGACAACTATGGCTGCCACCTAAGTAGATTCTGTTCTGTATATACCTGGTTAAGATAAATCTCTGCACTTAAACAGGTCATAATAATTCAGAGTTCCAAGCAGCCTTGGAAGTGTCAGCATTGTTGTGTAGCGTAGATAAACCATTATGTGATTGTACCATCTCTGATTTCCTTTATACTGATGACATAGGGCTTACCTGCAGATTCAAACAAAATACAACTCCATGCTTTTATCATGTATGTAGTTTCTAGATCTACAAATCATCACAGATAAGCAAAAACAAAAACAAAAACCATACCCAAAATTTGTTAATATTCATCTGGTCTCAGAGATGCTTAAATCAGATGCTGGCAATCATTAAAACCCAACGTTCTTCACTATAGACTATGCTATGAAACTGATGGCATGAAAATTATACTCCAGCAACATCCGAAGGAAAAAGTTATTTATCCTTGCTTAAATGACAAAGGGAAGCTACATGCTTCGATTTTCCACCATAAAATATAATCACAACCATGAATAATTGCATTCTTAGACAACAGGGCTTGGAAAACCTCTGTTTTAAAGAAACAGTTTGCTAAATTACCCTGCACTGCCTGAAGTTAGTACATTATACCTAATCATCTGAATCAATAAATCAACTTTATATGTCCAATACATTCCAGAAATTCATTGTCACTTAGCATTATAGCTTAGAAGAGTCCTATAAATTTAAAAAAAGGATATAAGGCTCCTGATTCAATTTTAAGGCACAGAGAACTGAACATTCTCATTATATATTTCTGCATACAGATACTAAATGATAATATTCATGAATACTATATGGCAACTTACAAACACACTGAATACTGTGCATTGTGCTAGGTAGATGGGCCACAGATTTTGATCACAAAGTGATCTTGAAAGCTATGTTTTGCTGATTATCTTTTTATAGGAGGCTAAATATCCTATGAAATTAGACAACTGATTAAACCAAGCTCTCCTTCCCCCTATTCACACACCATCAATCCCTCCATGAATTAGTTTCGCCATTTGTCTTAGAGAACATATAATAGATAGCACACAATCATAATAGAAAAACCATCCACACAATACTTTATCAGCACACCTATTGAAGGTCTAAAGTTAAAGATCTTCAGTAAGAATAGATGCACAGGACCTGCCTGTGAATGGCAAGAGAAAGGTCATTTCAAACAGAAAAACAAAATAACACAAGCCATGCAGCACTCTCCACACACCAATCATTGATATCACATCCTGATACTGCCACTTACTCAGACTACGATTATACTAAATTCCAACATATTTTTCAAAAGGGAAAATAAAGCAGCTTCAACAATTGTGTCAGAATTTTGAAATGTGGAAAAATAGACATAAAGATTAGGGTCTGAATACAAAAATGGCACTGGTAAATTTAGGACATTAGACGTAATACATTTTTTCCTCTGACTAAATATTATTGCACAGACACTTTTAATCATATGTTCTTCGATCTTATGTATTTTCCTAAAATGTGACATAAGTGCGATGGATCCAATTTTTGACAAATGAGAAAAAGAAGAACAGCAGCATGATTTGTCAAAGTTAATTCCTATAATTTAGTAGGAAAAAAAAACCCTGCTATAAACAAAAATAAGTGCTCTTTGCTCACTTAAAATTAAAAAAAAAATAGCACAATGCCATAGAAGCATGTAAATGCAAAAGCAGATAAGAAAAAGTTGGTTAAGAATGTAACACACTAGAAACTAGACTGAAATCTGGATTTCAAGTGCACTCATCAACAAAGCTATTTACAGCTCTATATGGCCTAAAATCTGAAACAGCTAGCATTTAGAACCTTCTTTTCAAGTCTTTCTTTCCCGAAACTTGCATGATCCTGAACTGGAACTGATCCCAACCAAGAACTATATAAGGAAGAACCTAAATTTATGAATAAAGTTTTGTTTTAGGATTCTGTACAGTCATTTACACATATACAGGTTGACAGGCTCCATTCTGATCCAGCCCATCTTTGTTTTCTATATCAGGATTCTTAGACTGGCTTATATCTAGCCCAGAAGGCTTTGGATATCTGAATGGGTAACCATTGTCATCAAAAAATCTTCGGAAAGTGAACTCATAGAAGGCATGTTCTGTATGTTTGCCATTAGATGAGGCCTGAGGGTCCCATGCCCTGGCATTGTCTTCACTGGAGTCATCCCAAGGCCCATCTTCCTCAACTGGATCAAAATTGGAAGTGTCCATTGGATGGCTGATCTTTGGGACATAAGGAGCTGGCTGTCTGCGGATGTCAGTGGAAAAGTCTATGGAGTCAAAGAAGATGTGAGCCTTGATATCATCTGCTCCATTTCTTCCAAGTCTCTCTTCAGCGGAGCAGCAGAGTTTTGTGATAAGATCACTAGCTTCAGGGCTGAGCTTAATCTGAGAGGGAATGTGCAGAGTATTCTCCCAGTTTATCACCTAAAAAATAGAAGTATATAGTTAATGTTGAATATCAATCTGCATGAAGCTCAAGACATCCACAAGCTAAATAATTCTGCCAGTTGTTTGGTATTCAAGGTACTCAATGACAATTCTGCCTTTTGCTTTATTTTGTATGTATCTCCTCACTTACAAAGAAAGCAAATTTAACAGATAACCAGATCATGGCAGAAAGTCTCTTACTCCAAGGGATTATGGGAAGCAATTTAATTGCATATTTAGCATAGTCCTCCGTTGACTCACTTCTTTCATCATAATCTTGTTGAAGTCTTGTAGTCTCTGTACCAAGGAGAGTAGTAAATATTTAGTGAAACTACAGCTACCACTCTTGCAAAGGGACCCACTGCTAAATATGCCCTACTAAATGATCAGAAGAAGCAAAAATGCTTTTTAATTAATGCACAGATAATTCCAATAATCCCCACACAACAACAAAAAAACCCCTTAAATTGCTTTACTTTTACATAAAGAGGCCACTTAAGTGATATGCCTATCTAAACAAATGATACCCCACAAATAACCTGATCCACCTTTAGAGGGACAGAAACGCCCAGGGATGTAATATAGTAGTCTACTGTGTTTCCCTGAAAATAAAACCAGGTCTTATATTATTTTTTGCTCCAAAGGACGCTTTAAGGCTTATTTTCCTGTTAGGTCTTATTTTCGGGGAAATACAGTACTAAATGTGTCTGTCTGATTGATAATCTTAACTGGGGTAGGATTTATATTACTGGCATCCTGAAAAATCATGCTAGGGCTTATTTTCCGGTTGGCTCTTATTTTGGGGAAAACACGATAGTACCCTGTCTATGTATTGTATATTATATATACAATATAAAAATCAAGAGTTTTGATTGCCAATATAGATATATATTAGCTCACATATGAAGCTAGTTTAATTAAGTATTTAATAACAACCAATCCTATTTAGAATTAACAGGCATATGTGTTTGCGTGAAAAAGAGAACAGTTTTAACTTTGTCCATGGACAACACAATTATATAATAATCAATAGGAAAGAATATGTATATGTAGATCAGAGTTAAACTGCGGAGTCCTTGGTGCTCTCTGAGCTTGGCTGTTTGCTTGCTGATGTTTCATTACCCAACTAGAAAAAATCTTCAATGCTAGTATGAAGTTTGCTCCCTGTCTACTGTATATACTGTATATACAGCAGCTTGTCCTACCAGTGTTGGTGGGGATGCAGTTTTTTTGTTAGTGGTACCTTGATTGGGGTATTTATTTTCTGTTTCTTACTCTTATCTGAGTATTGGCTGCTAGGGAGAATATCTTTTAGCTTTTTATTGTCTGTTTTGAATGGTGTGTAACTATAGTTTATATCTATGTGTTTACTGACGGCTGTTTTGTCTGAATGCCAAGCTTTCAGGAATTCCATAGCGGTTTTGGATTAACTTGGTCTGGTATATTCAGAGTTTCCAAGCTGAAACATAGTTGAGTCTGTCCATGTACTGAGATATTAAGGAGTTTTCATTGTGTCTTCTGACTGCTAATTGGTATTCATGGATACATTCTGCTAGTCTTCTATCTGACCTACATGGTAGCTGTTACAATCCTTACATTCTATGTTGTAGATGACCCCTATTTTTTTTTCTTGGACTACTGGATCTTTTGATATACTTGATTTACTTTGAAGGGCTTTATTTGGTTTGTATCCTATAATAATGGCATATGATTGTAATAAGTCTATTAGTTTACTGGTTCTTTCTGAGATGATTTTAATGTATGGTAGTCTTACCCTTTACACACACACACACACACACACCCACACACCATAAATATGAATAAAAGTAACAATAAGTGAATATACCTTTAGCTGAGTTTCTGTAGGAGTTGATGCCAAAAATGGAGGCTGCCCCACTAACATCTCAAAGAGAATTACACCAACACTCCACCAATCACAAAGCTGAGTATATCCTGAAAGATAAGAAGAAAAATATGTTTTCATTGTTTCGTGCTAGATTTAAAGATCATGATTATCACCATCACCATTATCAACACTACCACCATAATGTATATCCCATTATATGCAGGCTTATTAAATCTTTTAATCTAAAAAATGAAATAACTGAAATGGTTCATTTAGAACCCACTAACGCAAGCAAAACGTGCATTTAAGAATATTCAGCTTATTTTATTCATTGAACTTGTAAAGCTAAAAAAAAAAAAGCATTGTATTCTTCATAAAATTTCATCTATCCTGAATGTTGTCATCTGTTTCACCCAATATTTGCTGTAGAAATGGTTCTGCCCAAGTCTTTTTTCATGGAAATTGTCTAGATCTGAAAGTCAGTTATGGATTTTCTGTAATTCTATCTTTGTTACAATGAAAGCTGAACACCCTAAAGCTTTAAGAGTTTATCTAGATATGGATGGAATATTCACACTTTCACATGGTAAATAAGTTTAATAAATAAATAAACAGTTGGATTTAAGATTATATTAAATAGCACAAATGAGAAAAACAGGGTCTCAAAGTGACAATGTCTTTCTAACAAAGATAAAAACCATCTACCTTTACGTAGAAGAACCTCTGGCGCGATATAGTTGGGAGTGCCAACTAAGGAATGGGCTAAGCATCTCTGATGTTGCTTTTTAACTCTCTGCTCCAAGGTCTTCAACCTGTCCCCACATCTACAATTAGACACATCGTCCCAAAGATCACTTGGCTCCATGCTATCCTGCCTGATGTGACTCCCTTTCAAAAGAAGAAAAAAAAAGATTACAATCAAAGATCCATACAAACATTCCCAAGTTACAAAACAAAAATGGACATTATTCAAAATGAATTGCAATACAATATTCTAGATACGAAGAAGGTAATTCATTTTTGTTGCAGTTTGTATTAACATTTTTCTGTGGTTAATTTATTAAAAAAGAGTGCTCCACAAATACTAGGAGCCATAAGAAAGCTTTTCAGCCTTTTATTGAAAATAAGCTCTGGGACATCAAGTATGTCCAGAAATAAGGATTTATGCCAAAGGCAAGGTACACCTAGAGTTTGAATATCAAAAGTTCTATCAGACTAGATGATTGAAATTTATAACAATTTTGGTGATTGCTACTGCTATTTGTACTACGGTTACTATAATTATAAGTCTATATATTTTATTGGTGTGTTTTGTGGCCCAAAGGCCAGAGTAGCTTTGCAGAGAGAGATGGATGGCCTATAATTTTAATAAATAAATAAGGATTTCATTTGAACATCTTGGTTTCTCTTAATTTTATTCAGAATACTGTTTCTAAAATAAAAAAGGTAAATATCTAACAGCTTGTTCCCATGTTCCTTAATCAGTATTCAGAGTTAATTTACGACCACAATTGAGCCCAAAATGTTCATTGCTAAGCAAGACGGTTGTTATGTGAGTTTTGACCCATTTGACAATCCTTCTTGTCACAGTTGTTAAGTGAATCACTGCAGTCGTTAAGTTGGTAACATGGTTATTAAGTGAATCTGGTTTCCCCATTGACTGTGCTTGTCAGAAGGCTGCAAAAAGAGATCCATGATCTCTGGTCACTGCAGCCATAACTACACGCCGGTTGCCAAGCATCCAAATTTTGATCAAATGACTAACAGCCATAAGTGTGAAAAATGATCATAAGTCACTTTTTTCAGTGCTGTTGTAACTTCAAATCAGGGGTGGGATTCTCCAACAATCAGCTGGGAGAGAACTGGTTTGCTCCGGCAATCAGCTGGGCCCTGTGCTTTACTTACCTTTATCTTTGCAGCTAATTAGCGCGGCAGAGCGGATTGCCTCAGCTGTTTTAATTCCCTAGGACTAACGCGGGAGGTGATTTTTTGTTGAACTGCGCATGTGCGTGCAATGCACACCTGGTGTGGGCGCGCACAAAGCACACGATCACCGAACCGGCTATTAAACCAGAAGGATCCCACCACTGCTTCAAATGGTCACTAAATTAATGGTTGTAAGTTGAGAACTACCTGTACTGATTTTGTGCCTGTTCCTAGCCCAGGGTAAACGTTTTATTCTTATCTTTAAATTCCTACTAAATTCTGCCTTCCACCCTCTTTTTCCTCTACTCTTCAATCCCGGTAAAACCTTCCCAAAAATCTCCTGCTTCTTCAAGGGATTTCCCTTGCTAACTCTACTTGGAATTGCTTCCCAAAACACCACATGGTATTGGCTTTCTTTTATCTTTTAAGATCTTTTACTTGGTTCTCTTTAAAATATTGGTATGTTTTCAATGTTTTGGAAACTGTTCAAAGAATTTACCTAACAAGTGAGATATAAATTCTTACAATAAAGAAACCTTAGACACTATCTTTAATTTCTACTGTATTTCTGAATATTCTTCAGTAATGTTTTTTTTTAAAACAGCTGTGTCATATATTCTTCTACTTCAGCCTTCCCCACTCTGGCAGTCTCCATTTGAATTCAGACCATAACTCTGAGAATTCTCGGCTAGCTTTGCCTTCCAAGGAAGATGTCAAATTGAAAAGAGTCGCTGCATTGCACCTCAACTTATCCAAGGATCAATAAAAAAGAACATGCATAAATCTACTATACAACCCTGCATCCAATCCCTCTTCTTTTTTGTGCAACATGTTTAGATAGTAAATTTGTAAAACATCTGGTTCTTATACTCTGCAAAGTGACAAATACAGTAACAGAAATGTCAAAGCCTAGCATTATTAGTTATTCCTTTTTAAAACTGTATAAGAACCCTACCTTTCTGATAGTATTTTGAGTTATGTGTCCACCTGAATCCAGTGCAGAGGCCAAAGTCAGTCAGTTTGATGTGTCCATCAAGATCAATCAGGATATTATCTGGTTTGATGTCCCTATGGATAAATCCCATTTTGTGGACACTTTCTATGGCTAAAGTTAGTTCAGCAATGTAAAACCGAGCTAGCTTTTCTGGGAAGACTTCCATTCGGATCAACAGGCTCATCATGTCTCCTCCTGGGATGTAGTCCATCACAAAATACAGGCTGTCTTTATCTTGGAAGGAGTAGTAGAGCTTGACCACCCATTCATTGTCTGCTTCTGCGAGGATATCCCTCTCAGCTTTGACATGAGCCACTTGGTTACGGTTGAGCACATCTTTCTTCCTCAGTGTTTTCATGGCGTACAGAGCATGAGTATCCACTTTGCAAGCAAGGCAGACTTCACCAAAAGCACCGATGCCTAGAGTCTTGATTTTTACAAACATCGATTTATCCATTTTAGCTCTTTTCAGCCTGTTATAGTTTGATTCTTTTTGGTAGAGAATTTTTCTCATCTGCTCTTGCTCTGCTTCGCAAAGACCAGCCTTAGTCAAAATCAGGGAGTGGGGAAGAGAGGGGAAAAATAAGCAAAAGAATCAGTATCATGGCAACAATTATCAGAAACCTACACAATATACTGTAATTCTAAATTACAGCCAATCATCTTTTTGTCCAATTCTCAGGTTCTAAGCTAGTTTTCCCTAATTTGGGGATGGAGGCTCTAAATATTTAAATACAGCACAGATAGATTATGTTCGGGTTTACTCACTAAATAAGCCAGTCTTCCTCTGACATCTGCCTGGACAGCCCAAAGTCTGCAGAGAAGGACCTTCACATGGATTACATTAGATATCGGGGGTAGGGGGAGTATATTCAGCATAGGTCTCCCCAATGAGTTTTTCCAAATGTGTTCAGAATCATGTTCATTTCATGACACTATTGACAGACATAAAAACTGGTTGGATTCAATACATGTAATTGTGAGAATTTACTTTTTAAGGTCAGTTTGGTATAGTGGTTAGAGCATCAGGCTAGAAACCAGGAGGTTGTAAGTTTTAGTTCCACCTTGGGCACAAAGCCAGCTGGGTAATCTTGGTCCAATCACACTTTAGAAAGAGACAATGGTAACCAGTTCCACAATCTTGCCAAGAAAACGGCAGGGACTGTCACCAGCACTTAATCACATTGGAGGAAAACTTTATATCTAGTTTTGAATTCACATGTTAAAGGAACAGAAAAATGATGTCCTTTTGGTTTTAGATGAAATGATGCTGTATGTAGAAAAGAGAAAGACCTACAGACTTACTTTTCTTTAGATACAACACTGTTATATATAATTTATGTGTACTTGGAAGGTCCTAACGTAACAAGTTTTACAAAATCAAATACAGAAGCCCACAAACATAAATCACCTTGGCCATTTCCTGCTCTAGCTGTAGCCGGCGATTCATTTTCTGCTGATAGGTCTTTATAACATTCTCCACATGCTGCTCCATGTAGAATTTAAAGGCAAACGGTGAGTAGCTCTTGATTCGGGATTCTCTCTTCTCTTCATCTTTGCCATTCTTCCGCACTGGCACCGGGGAGGTCTGTATTTGCTTTTTATCCTTGCCTACTTTTTCTGATTTAGCTGTCTTGATTTTTTCATTCCTTTCTCCGTTTTCCTCAGATTTGTTGCTTGCTGAGCTTGGGATTCTCCGAATGGTTTGTTCCATTCCTGGACGTAAACAGTTAATATCAAACTGCTCTGAACTGTTGGGTAGCAGCAAATGTTTGGGATATGGCGGTGGAGGACACCTGAGTTCCTGATTGCTATAATCAACATCTAACGGATAGGCATTTGCTCCCCCAACAGGAAGGGGGTGTTGCTCCATCATTCCTAGGTTGTCTAATGCTGAAGACTGTGCAGGTAACCAACCTGGATGAGCAGGGCCTACAGCAGTCTGAGGTTCAGGCCTCATCACTCTTGTGCTCTTAACTGGTTGGAGAATATGAGTAGCTGTGACAGCCGTGATGGTATTTGGAGAAGGCATGGAGGCCTCAGTTTTGCCTGAAGCAGTCTGCCTCATAGGTACGGGCATTTGTGGCTGGTGGTTGTTAAAAGAATTGGTTCTACTGGGGACACAGGCATCTGGCCTGAAGGGTACATGTTGCCGCGGAGAGGCTTCCAATGCTTGGCTCTGTAGTGAATCACGACGGGATGAAGAAGAGGAAGAGGAGGAAGAGGTTGTTTGCCACTGCTGAATCTGAGAGTTATTCAGATCATATAGATCCATATTCAGGCTATTTCTAGATGGGGTTAAGAGACCCTGGGGTGGACTGTCTGAAAATTCATTACTAAATGGAGCACCTCTAGTGATTACATGAATTGGATGAGAATTTGGGATTGGCTGTTTGTGATGGGAATGTGGCATATATAGACCAGCCTGCTGGAACCCATGGCCAGAATTGTTAGGTGCAACAGTTGCTTTGTTAGGGAGGCTCGGATACCCTCCTTCTTGTTGCATTTTATTTTGAAAAGAATGGCTCCGCTGAATTCCATATCCAAGACCCTCACTCTGCACCATCACAGGCTGTCTGCCATAATGTGGACTATTTGAGCCATGGGTACCCTGCAACTGCAAAGCTTGGTTACTGTGACCAGCCACTGGATAGCTGATGACTGAGGAATCCATGTTAGTAGGGTAGGCTTTCTGTTGAAGATTGCCAGGAGTGTTGTGGGAGCCTAAGCATGGTGGCCTTTGTACAGAAGCATTCATGGTCGCAGACTGAGAAGCAGAAAGTAAATAGTCCATATATGGCCTAGGAACATCACTGAGTACATTAGCAGATTCAGCACCAAAACCAGTGCCTTCATAGGCTGGGTTAGTTATCTGGTGATAAGGTGAAAAAGATTCAGTGGATCCTTCAAAACTTGGCCTTCGGCTTACATTGCTTGGCATTATATTTTTTCCTGTGGAGATTAACACAACGGATGGATTAACATCAGAAAGATAGGTATATGAATAAATGCTGTCCTTTCTTTCAAACACACACACACACACACACACACACAGAGGGAGACAGAAAGAGGGAGGGAGGGAGGGAGGGAGGGAGGGAGAGAAGTAAGGAAGGAGAAAGTATTGTGTAACCATGCCAGATTTAAAACAGTTATTCACTGTGTCCAAAGTTTAAGCACTGGTTTCAGGGGTGCTATTCAGCAGGTTCTGGAGAACCTGTAGCGGAAATTTTGAGTAGTTTGGAGAACGGCAAATACCACCTCTGGCTGGCCACAGAGTGGGGTGGGGATGGAGATTTTGCAATATTTCCCCCAGGAGTGGGGAGCGAATGGGGATTTTGAAGTATCCTTCCCCTGGAGTGGGTGGGAATGGAGATTTTGTAGTATCCTTCCCCTGGAGTGGGATGGGAATGGAGATTTTGCAGTATCCTTTCCCTGCCACGTCCACCAAGGCACGCCCACAGAACTGGTAGTAAAAAAATATGAATTCCACCACTGACTGGTTTCCAGTCAAGTTTACTTTTCATTGTGCATGAAATCAATTTTGGAAAAAATGAAATGTTCTTGAAGTTTCTTTATAAGCATATTTGTCTTGCTGCACATGTGAAAGAATGGGGAAAGAAAAATAGTGAAGTACATAGGCTATGTTATTCCTTTTCTTTTTGCACTGAAAACAGCACAGAATTCTTATGTCTAGTTTTTCCTTGTAAAAGAAAATTTCGATCTCAAATCTTTTAACACTAAATGCAGTGTAGTTTCTGCAGGAATTCCAGTCAGTTACATGAGAGATTATCACATAAAATGATCCAGCCATGGAATTTCATGTAGAGTTTTCCATAGGATCATAATCTCTCTTCCTCCTGTCTTATACTGTGGCGTTACATTTACCAAAGTTGGGAGAGCTGAAATCTTAATCTGGTGTACACTCAGAGCTAGATTCACCTTGAAATAGTTGAAAAACACACATAGAAGACTAAACGAACTTGCTTACCTGAAGAAGTCTGCTTAATTACACGGACTATTTGTTCATTTCTAGGGTCTAAGTATCCCATTTTGCTAATATATTCCAAAGCTGCTTCAATGCTTCTACTCCCAGTCTGTTTGAGAGCTCTAATAGCCATTTCCTAGACAAAATTAAACAAACACAAGAAATCTGTAAATTATCTGGAAGTATTTAATGTAATATAAGTACAACGAACTGAGGCATTTTATTGATGTATTATATCTGAATATATTATGCCTTTAAATTAAAAAAAATGCAAGTAATATTTACTGCATCCTGCCTTTTCTCCAGCAGCTCAAAATCATGTAGATTGCACTCCTCTAGATTTTTCCCACAACAACCATTTTATGTGGTAAATTGGGCTTAGAGTAGTCCAAAGTCCCCCAATGAACTTCTGTGGTTGAGAGAAGGCCCAACCCTGGGTCTCCCTGGTCTTAGTCCAGCATCTGAACCACTACACTCTATGTACAGACTTCACAGAAAATGTTGAATTAAAGGTGCATCCCTTCCTGCACCATCTTTCTATAAACACTTATAGCAAAAGTAATTCCCATTTCATTTTTAAAAAACAACCATTGCTGCCTGGTTGTTGTAAGGTTTTTGTTCAATCAGTTTCAAGCTTCAAAATGTGCAACCCAATTAACTGGCTATTCAACTAAAAAGTAAAAACAAGAAGATATTTTGAAATGTCTAGAAACCCACATATTTTATCACTTAGGTGTAGAACAAAGCTTTCTAAAACTAGTTGGCTGAGAATGCTCACCACCCCCCCACTAGCAACTCAAGACACAAACTCAAATGAACTAGGTTTTGGCATATAGCTAGAATGCTCCAAATATTTTTAAAAATATTCGGTTCTGCAGTGACACCCTGCAGCAGCTCTTCTTACAAGATGCTTCAGATAGCATGCTTCTGAGATTTCATATTCTTTTAAAATAATTTATATGAGAACAAAATAGCTGGGGGAGTACAGGGTGGCCAAAAGAGCAGAGATAGGTGGAGACAGGCAGGTGGGGAAGAGTTGAAATGCATGCTATTGTCCTGTAGGCTGCCAAATACGATCACATGACTGTGGGGCGTTGCAGTGGCCATAACTTCAGGGACCAATTGTAACTACCATTCATTCATTGCCGTCGTAACTTCAAACACTGGCTGAATGAATGGTTGTTAAGCAGGGACTACATTAACCACCCCACTTGGAGAAAATAAATATTGTTTCATAGCCAGCAGTTATTTCCATGCACTCTTTACCTAAATACTATTTCATCAAGGCTGGAATAGCAGCGGACAGCTTCCCCTGTTCTAGCCTCTGTGTTGGCTTACTTCCCCACTCACATTGGCAGAGGATAGGACTCCAGTTGTTTCATAAGACTGCCCAGCAACATTTTTCATTGAGAGGGGGAAAAAAAGGGAGCTGGTTGCCAGAGTATATTTATAATCATAAGTTAAGATTGTGAAAGAAGTTATGGAAAGATTCCTCCTCTCCTCAAAAACAGACAAGAATCCTTTTCCAACTTGGTATGTCTGAAGGAGACAACAGGCGGTTCAAGATGTGGACAAAAGAAAACCGCTAAAAGTCCCATACTTAATACAAATATAAACAATGTGCTTTTCCATTCACAAGAAGGACGGGCGACAGATGCCGGAAGGAGATCAAGAGTTCTTCAAGGGAGGGGCAGAAGAATGGGCTTCTTCAAAAGGAAGGAGAATTAGCCTTTTAAGGAAAGTTCATTGCGATTATTCATGCTGCTAAGTTTCTTGCCCACTGGAAGCTCAAGGAAGACAATATTGTTTCCCAGAACACATGGTAATTTCTATTTCTGGGCCATTTATGAAGGTTTTATAATCGTTTACTCAGGGGCCCTGCTTCTGCAGGATATACCCATGATTACGTTTTAAAAATTGTACCTGTTACATACATTAAGGCAATAAGAAGACAAATATGGAAAAATACTGTACAAAAACACACACGGGAAAACTGGATCAACTTCATTACAATAGACCTCCACTGAGCACAAGGTAGTGGCTGAAGGGATTTATTTAGCTAGTTGGGGATGGGCCAGCAGCTATTCAGTTCTATAAATACTCTGCTAGTCCTAGGAGACGCAATCCTGAGTTGGTGAATGAAACTGAACCTTTAATGGGGTTTAAAAGAAAAACCTGAGGGGGAGGCTAAGAAATTAGAGGAACACTGATGGAAAACAGTTCTTAGGACATGAGGGGGAGTCTAAGAGAGCACATAACTCCATTTAAATGATAAATCATTATAATAAGAGGTTATTATAAGAGATGAGTTTAGCAATAGTGCATGGAAGTAAACAAACTGAAATTAAGGAAGATAGCTATAGAGGTAGAAAACTAGCAGAGATATGGAGTTATATATTGCAGAGGACCACTTTGCAAATAATCTGAATGAATTCCTTCAAACTTCATGGAAGCATACCTATTTCTCATTAAATTAGCCATTTTTTCATGCTTCCACGTAAGCCTGCAAAAAAAAAAAAAAAGTATGGCTCCTTTAATGAGTCAACACATTAAAACAGCTGCCTCATTTTCACAGGTCATCTAGAACAAAGATGACGCTATATGGATGAAGATGGTTGCATTTGTACGGAGTCTTGAATACTTTTTCTGACTTTATATAAGCATGCTTAGACTTATTATCTAGAAAGGGAGAAAAATATTAGAAGTGCTCCATTCCTTGGTGATGAACAGATACTCTCTTTTGTCAAATATATGCTTCTGAGATTTCATAACAGTAGACAATTTGACAGAGAAAAGGACAACAGGATTTGTAAAAGTCATGATTACATGATGGCACAAAACTACACATCTCACTTAGCTTGGTAAATGGTTCTGTGACTGATTCAGCAGTCATGATGCACATTGGTGTAAATAATGTGGGACCCATGTAATTGTGATTTTTGAGGTTCTGGAACCCAAGTGCAGGTTTCCAAATAGGAAGTTGAGAGGATCAAGCTATATTTAACTGAAATGTTACATAGATCATATACGGAATCAGCTACCCAGACAAACCTGAGGAGTGTGAAGGAATGCATGAGCAAAATCCAATTTGATAGTCACTGTGGAACTAAGAATGTGTTTAAAAAGGAGGCAACAATTTAAAACAGGATGGAACTGCTAGAAGATCCATCCCATCCCCAGCCAGGAAAATAAAATGAGCTGGAAAACATCTGGTTCGGCATCAATCATCTCTGCAGAATTCAGGTAAAAATGTTTGATTATTAAAAAGTAGGACGTAAGCACACTATAAAGCAGGGAAATCAAAGAAGCCAAGTGCTCACAGAAGACAACACATATTGCAGAGGTATTTCCATAAAGGCATCCTGTCTAAGTGTTTAGAAGTGAATATTAAAAGTCTTTGAGCCAAAATTGTGTGTGTGTGTGTGTGTGTGTATGTGCGCGCGCGTGTGTGTGTGCGTATAGGGGGAAACTGGGGTGCTTGGGAGACCAGAGCAATAGGGCTAAAAAGAAAGTTAATGGCAAGAAGACAAATAGGGGCATATAGTCATCTAAACATAAAAGTCTCTGGGAAATACTGTCCTTTGCACTTCAGAAAGAAGGTACAATGTCATATTATAAACTAGAAATTATAGAAGGGCAAATTTCTATATAAGAGCAATATAACTAGGACATGTCCCCAAAGTAATTTAGTAGTCAGCACATAGTATCCTAGTGCAAATATCTGTATCTGAACTGATAATTTAATGAGAGAAATCTGAGGAAAGATTGTGCTGACAAGACACGTTTTACGTTGAACAGGCAAATGAAAAACAAATAATTCCTCTGGTTCAGATGGAATCCATCCAAGAGTTTTTAAAGCACTAAAACATAAACATGCTGATCCTTCAGCAAATATATGTGACATGACCTTCAGAAAAGGACCGGGCAGTGGTTCATTTTTATACAGGAACCAAGAAAGATCCAGGAAACATCTGTTCTGGGTACATTGGTGCCAAGTGTTATTAGAGTTAAAAAGATTGGGTTTATAGGAAGATAAAGCTTGTTAAGGAATCATCAACATGGTTGCCTCTCTGACCTTTTCGAATTTTCTGAGGGCGTCAACAAGCATGTGAATGAGGTAATCTAGTAGACAATGGCTGCCTGAATTCATAAAAAGGCTTCTGAAAAGGTTTCTGAGAAAGTACAGTGAACACATTCAGTAACAGTAACAGAGTTGGAAGGGACCTTGGAGGTCATCTAGTCCAACCCCCTGCTCACGCAGGGGACCTGTACTAGGGATTCAAACCACTGAACTGCCGACCTTTCTGATTGACAAGCTCAGTGTGTTAGCCACTGAGCCACTTAGTCAGGCTATAAGACATAAGAGAAGAGCTCTCCTTAACTCAGTAATTAACTGAAAATAGAGAATAATAGGAATAATCAATCAATAATTTATACAGTAGAGAATTTAAACAGTGAGAATTTTCCAGCATACATATTGGGGCCATGCTTTTAAACTTATTCTACAGTCATTAACCTAGGATTAGCAAGTGAGTTGACTGATTTTGCTAGTATTGTATCCAATTATTTGGGGAAATTCATACAAACAAACAAGAAAAGCAAAGTCAATGGGGACCAGATTCACTTAACAACCATGTTACTAACTTAACAACTGCTGTGATTCACTTAACAACTATGGCTAAGTAAGGTAATTAAATGAGGCAAAACTCACTTAACAATATTTTGGGCTCAATTGTGATTGTAAGTCAAGGACTACTTGTATGGGATAAACAAAATCCTTTTGTTATGCCACCCATATCTTTTAGAACTAGAGCAATTTTCTAGTTACCTATAAATAATATTTAACCTTTTTTTTTGGCTGTGTAGTCCTTTTTGCCACACCTGTTTGACCATAAGATACAACTTAATTGGCACTTTCACCTGGAAGTAATGAGCACCCTCAATGACTATATTTTCTAAATTTGGATGGACTGCACATTTCTCAAATTCAGGGCTATTAGCCAAGACCTTCAGGCGAACAGGGCAAAATCTGTCCTTTGCCAACTTGACTAGAATGACCGGGTCAGAGCTGATGGCAGATTACCCGCCAAGTCCTTCGATAGGCTGAAAGATTTGACAAAGAGTTTCCATTTCAGAATCCACTTCTTCAGGATGAAAAAATAGGTTTTTATTCTTCTTAATGAGGCCCAGATTTTGATATGCCCCTTTTAGCAGAAGATTTAAAACATTTGCGCATGTCGTCCCAAAGGTGCTTTTTCAAGAAGCCACTGGACTTTCTTTTTTTTTCTTTGAAGATGTTTCGCTTCTCATCCAAGAAGCTTCTTCAGCTCTGACTGGATGGTGGGGAATGATGAGAAGCCAAACATCTTCAAAGGATGAGAAGCGAAATATCTTCAAAGAAAAACCAGAAAGTCCAGTTCCCTCTTGAAAAAGCACCTTTGGGAAAACCATGACCTAAATGACTGAGAAGCTCCATAGACATTTACGCAGGTACAAAATGTAATGGTTAAATGATAAATTAGCTAATAATAGCAATCACCACAGGGTGTACCAGAAAATATGGCTGGGATAAAAAAAAAAATGAAACCAACGAGATTTTCATTTAAACCATTCTGCATGCTGTCAAAAACTTCCCTAGTGATCTTCAGTCAGACAACCGAAGGTCAGAAATCTGCAAACTGTTAAAACTTGGAGATAAGCGCGTCTGTTATTTAGCATTATCTCTGCTAATCCTAGTACTAATATCCATTTCAAAAAAGAAGCCTTAATAATAAGCAAAATAAAAAAAAATGAATGTAAATTGACTTAATCTCTAAAACAATGTAACTGGATGCCACGAATTGGGGCAGGACGTTTTATATTTTCAGTGGCATTTTCCACATTTGCAGGAAACTCAGTATAGCTTTAGGCAACTATATTTATTTATTTGGATTAAAAGATCCATTTTATACAGCCTTTTATTTTAATCTTTGAATTTGTGCCTGTAGTAATTCTATTGTTCCAATCTTGCTGTAATTGTTCTATTTTTCAGACTGAAAAGACAATAAACTTTTGAATAAATATAACAAGTTTCGTATTAGATCAGATCAACATTTTGTTTTGAAGTCAATCTCTAATAGTGTGGACTGAAATACATTTTAAATACACACACTGAAAATCTAGTGGTAATGTTGAAAGTAACTTCACCAGCTACAGTTTATATGCTTATTTCTCTTCAGTATGTAGCAGCTGAATTTGTTCCACTGCATTACAGTGTAAAATCTAAACATATGAAATCTCTGACAGCCCCTCAATATGCTATTTATTCAATATACAGGAGTCCTGTGTTAATGACTTCTCTATTTAACAATCGTTTGAATTTAGGACAGTGCTGAAAAAGCAGTTCTCAAACAACTATTATAGCATCCTGTGGTCATATATAAGTTTGCTTGTGACCTTCACAGCTGACTTATCACAAGCAAAGTAAATGGGAAAGCTGGCACTAAGTCACAAGTTGTGGCCATGTGACATTGTGCTGATGATTCGCTTAATGACCACAGAAGTGACATCATGAGTTGGGTATGGTCAGATTTCACTTAATGACTGGATCATTTAGCAGTGAGTTGCCTATCTCAATTGTGGTTGTTAAGTAAGGACTATCTATATATCCTGCCTTTCTTCCTTGACATTTTTTTTAATGTTCCAAGTGATATGTATAGAGATCTTTTGTTTTGATATCTGATTTCTTTGTAGCATTTTCAAAACATATTGAATTATTCAGTACTGAAAATCAAGCACCACATAGTACAAGAAGTGAATGCCAAAGTCAATGCCAAAATTTCTGTTGCTAAGCGAGACAGTTGTTAAGGGAATTTTGCCCATTTTACAACCTTTCTTGCCACAGTTGTTAAGTGAATCTGGCTTACCCACTTACTTTGCAGGACTTAGGTTGCAAAAGGAACACTGCAACTGTCATAAATATGAATCAGTTGTCAAAAACCTGAATTTTGATCACATGACCATAGTCATTAAGTGTGGTAAATGGTCATTAAGTTATTTTTTTTCAGTGCCATTGTAACCTTGAATCATCATTAAACAAATGGTTGTAAGTTGAGGACTACCTTAATATATTTTATCTTCCTAAACTAATCAAATTACAGTAATGGTGAGTGCAATCATGAAATAAAGAGACAAGTGCTATTTGCGGGAAAGACCATGACCAGTGTAGATAGGTAGTGCAGTAATATCATATTGACAACAAAATGTATGATCAAATCTTTGGTTTTCCAAGCTGTAAATATGAAAACTGGACATATGAAAACTGTCCTACCAGAAAACTGAACAAAGAAAAATTGATGTCTTTTAACTGAGGCGTTGGATAAAATTGATATAATTGGATAAAATTGAGAATGCAGTACTTCGGATAGCAAACCTTCCTTACTCCAGATAAATATTTTACATGAAATAAAATCAGATGGTCCATTGATGCACTAATGAAGCTGAAGCTTCAGTACTTTGGACATATAATACAATGGTAAAAGTCACTAGGAAAAGACACTGGTGTTTGGAAAAGGCTAACAAAAAAGCAGTTGAAAAATGAATTGCTAGAAGAAAGCAGATATTACCAGGGATAGTACAAGTAGGAGCTTATAAAAATTCAAAAAAAGCAGCTACTGACAGGCAATCTTGACAAATAAAATAATAAATAAATAAATAACTTTATTGTCATTGTAAGTGTATACACAGTTTACCCATACAACGAAATTCACTTAACACCCAAAGACCAGGTCCAACACACATAACAATCACCAAACACACTCCCACCCACCGCAATTCTCCACCCCTAAACCACCCAAACATCCACACAACAGACCAACTAATCCTGTCCAACAGCTCACTGATGGTGGCCCTTTAGTTCATTATTGAGTGCAATTATAGTTCTGGAATAAAAACTATTCAGAAAACGTGTGGTCCAAGTTTTAATTGTTCTGTATCTTCTGCCAGAAGGCAAAAGTCCAAAAAGATTGTAAGCAGGATGGGAAGAGTCTCTGAGAATGTTATGCAACTTTCTCAAACAGCGAGATTCGAAGATGTCGTCCAGGGCTGGTAGCTGGAGTCCGACGATATTCTGGGCAGTTTTAATGTTTCTCTGTAGAGCCTTTTTGTCCGCTACAGAGCTGCTCCCATACCATGCAAGAATGCCGTATGTCAGGACACTCTCAATGGTGCTGCGATAATAGGACAGAAGTAGATGCTGAGATAGATTTATCTTCCTGAGATAGACAAATGATGTCTACTGAGGCATAAAGAGTAGAAAGCAACTGAATATATTACATTATATTTGATTGCTGTTTGCTCCTCTCTTTGGATTATGAATACTGAGCCAGGAATACTGACTGAATATATTGCAAGTTAGCCAATCTTTTACACAAGTTCAGACTTACTCGTTATTAACTAAATCATGGTTTAATTAACTAACCTAATTTCCTGGACTTGCATGGACACTGAACCATAAAATAATGAACATAGGATGGGCTCTCATAATATATTAGGGTAGTCTTTCTCAACCTTGGCCCCTTGAAGATGGGTGGACTTCAATTCCCAGAATTCCCCAGCCAGCAAAACTGGGAGTTGAAGTGCACCCATCTTTAAGGGGCCAAGGTTTTAAAACTAGGCTAAAATAGCATTGGTTAAGTTTGTGCTTCAGTGAGCCTCACAAAATTAGATTCCATCTTAGCAATATCCTTCATTCATGTTTCAATCCTGAATGCCACAAAATAAATTAAATCGTCCAGCTCAATATTCTTAATTGGTCCAACATTGGTCCTTTGTAGAAGGTTTGCATTAAAGGAAAAGGAAATATTAGAATTTCCAACAATAATTTGTTATATGAAAAGCAACAGAAAAATATGGTGATACTTTAAAGAATAATTCGTTCTTATAGAAACTCTGATAGAGGAGCAACAAATTAATGGTGGTGAATCCATTCAGCAAAATGCAACAAATATTTGCCACAAAAAGGGGCAGTGAGGTGGCTCAACAGTTAAGATGCTGGGCTTGTTGGCTGGAAAGCCAGCAGCTCAAGTTTGAGACCCAAGAGCCACACAATGTGGTGAGTTCCTGTTATTGCCCCAGCTCCTGCCAATCTAGCCGCTCAAAAGCATACAAATGCAAGTAGATAAGTGGGAACCGCTTTGGTGCAAAGGTAACAGCACCCCGTGACATCACGCTGGACACAAGACTGTGGAAATGTCTTTGAACAGTGCTGGCTCAATGGCCTTGAAATGGAGATGAATCCTATGGTTGGCAGCAATTAGCGGAGTAAAATCCGCAGGGACTCCTTTATCTTTACTTGCCACAAAAGAAATGAGATTTTGCAAAAGGAAAGAACTGGTTCTGATATTATTAAATCTTAAAAACATGCCAAAAATATTTTTGAAAACCTGGCTTCAGAAGAGCACTTAATGCTGAGTTGAAAAGTCCTCAGCAACTTATGGCTGTGCAAACGATTAAGGAAGCTATGGAATGCGTAGAGGAAAAGCTGTTTTTTTCCCAGTTTTGTTCTGGCTCTGGCACTGGATGTAAAACTCAACTGAGTCAGCTGAGAGAATGTTCCTAAAAAAAAAAGCTTCCCATCCTCTACATAACAGTACCCAGCAATATCTTTTCTTGATTCAATAAGGAAATTGAACGATACTTTGGAAGAGAAAGTTCGCCAACATCTTGAAAGGCAATTTTTAAATCTGGCTGACAAAGTTGTTTATTAATTCAGACATGGCAGTTTGCTAATTTACTAAAGTAAGGCAGAAGAAGATATTCCAATTTGCAAGTCAATAACAGAATAGCAGAGTTATAAGGGACCCTGAAGGGCTTCTAGTCCAACCTCCTGCTCAGGCAGGAAACCCTATACCTTCTATTGCATTCTCCCACAGCCACAAACACAAATACACTTAATAGCAACATCTTGACCTCAACTTTCAGGGTAAGTAATCTGTCTGGATAGCACTTCCAATGAACTTCTGTGATGAGGTTATTCTCCATCATTAGCATCAATGATGCATTTTGCTAATTTTACCATACACACTTTTGCCAAACACTGTATTTATAACAAAATACGGCTGGCTGACATTGTGTTTATAAAAAGTATAATATGTTAACCATTTCAGCATTGCAGTTACTACTTTTGAAATGACTAGATTCTATTAATTCCTTCTATTGTCACAGAGAAAAAGGTAAATTATGTACCAAATCTGTTCTGTCTACAAATCTTCTTAGGATTCAAAGAGAATAATCCTGTCAGACAGAATCCAAGAAATCCATCAGTTGTGAGTACAAATCAAATTATTAAACAAAATGCCCACAGAATATTTTGAAGAAATGCATAAGCTTTATATAAATTCCCCAGTAATTGATACACTGACCATTAATTAATTAAAGTTTATATCTTTACAGAATGTTGTCCTACCTTTTTTTCTGCTAAATTGTTTTTCCAAAGAACTCAAAGAAACTGATAAGCCTACCCAAAGCATTCAAAAGCAGTGGTAGGTACATTAAATTAGCCCGAGCAAAGCATATCTCCTTAAAATTGAAATTTAAAAAATATTTTAATTAACTTTATATATATTTAATTTACCTTATCTATATATTCTAGAATCATCTAAATAACACAAGGAATATATAAAAGTTATGGTTTTCCATATTCATAAATGATTAAAGATGCTTGATAGTGATAAAGATGTAGTGTAACCGTGCTATTTTGTAATGGAAGCTTTGCTCACACAAACCTGAATTTCTTGATTTTGTTGACAGCCTACAGCTGGAATTCTGTGGTTCTTCAGATGCTGTTGTACAACAACATGCATAGGAGGACACAAGCTTTTCAACAGGCAACTTGGGGAGTAATTACTAATGAAACTAGAAATATTTTAAAGGCATTGCTCAAATGAAACTCCTCTATAACAAGATTCTTCTATCAATTGACAAATTTATTACTAGATAATTCATAGGAGATATGCATTCCCCAAAAGCTGTTTGGGCATGATCCTCAAATTAATTTTTCTAGTTTTTCTCCTTTTTCTGCTCACTTTCTGAACACAAGCCTCACTATATTATTTGAAGGCCAAATATGATCCTTATTCTCTGGAAATTTGCAACTCCCAGAGATGCTCAGAGTCATTTGGCAGTGAGATGAGCAGCATATAAATGTAATTATAAATAATTGCAGCAGAATGACAATAAAAAGGGCTGAAGCTTGTGCCACTCAAGCAGTAACACAGTTTATGGATATATGTGGTGACTAGAGTGACAAAATCAACAATTTAGGGGGTAAGCATGGTTATCACACATAGAATACACAATTATTTTTAAAATAAAAAAGGCTCCTTTGCCTTTAAGGCAAAGTTGTATGAAGTTTAGTATTGTGAGCTTTAATATTAATTATTAAATTATTGTTTTATTAAATTATTTTAGTCACCATAATATAAAAAAGATGTTGAGACTCTAGAACGAGTGCAAAGAAGAGCAACGAAAATGATTAGCGGACTGAAGGTTAAAACAAATGAAGAACGGTTGCAGGAATTGGGTATATCTAGTCTAGCAAAAAGAAGGACGAGGGGTGACGTGATAGCAGTATTCCAATATCTAAGGGGCTGACACCAAGAAGAGAGGCCAAAGCACCTGAAAGCAGGAAAAAGAAGCAATGAATGGAAACTAATCAAGGAGAGAATCATCCTAGAACTAAAGAGAACTTTCCTGACAGTGAGAATAATTAATCAATGGAACTATTGCCTCCAAAAGTTGTGGGTACTCCAATACTGGAAGTTTTTAAGAAGAGATTGGATACCTATTTATATGAAAATGGTATAGTCTCCTATTTGAGCAGGAGGTTGGACTAGAAGACCTCCAAGGTCCCTTCCAACTCTGTTATTCTGTTAAAGAGTCACATTTTTTATCTTTAATATGACCTTCAGAAAAACATTAAAGGCAATAAATCCTTATGGTTAGGTGATCTGAATGGCTCTATTTAAATCAGTGGTCACCAACTGGTGGTCCTTGGACCGGAGGGCCTTGTTCTAGTAGGACTGCATCATGGCCTGGAACTGGCTGACCATCTCAGCCCGCTGAACCTCCAGGCACCAGTACCTGGCCTTGCACTCCTGCAGGTCTTCCCTCTGCTTGGAAAGCCTATGTCCATAGTCCTCAGTGAGGTGCTTCTGCTGAGCCTTCTTCTCGGCCAGATCCAATTTGAACTGAGCCGGCTGTTTTGCCAACTCTTTGCTGCTTAGCTTCAACAACTGCTTCCTGTTGGGGCCCTAAGAAGCCTTGGCAGGCAGGCGAGGAGTGGCTGGGAGGGGAGGGGCAAGTAGAGGCCAATGAGGCATGCCTCCACAAGAGTGACATTGAGTTGGCCACGCCCACCCAGTCACATGACCATCTAACCACGCCCACCTAGCCAGTCGTTAGGCAGATCATATTAGTGGTCCGCGGAATTTAAAATTATGAATTTAGTGGTCCCTGAGGTCCCAAAGGTTGGTGGCCCCTGATTTAAATCATACTCTTCATTGGGAACTTTCTATCAGTGTTGGATACACAGCTTATGCATAACTTTTATTAGCTCAGAGGACAGAGCTACGGGGCATAATTTTATAGCAAAAAGTATCCTATTCGACACATACACAAACACAAACCCTTCCTTCTTCTCCCTTATAAATTGAGCTGCCTCGTAAGAGCTTCTGATGTGGGTAACAAACTCCTAAACCAGTTGCCATTTGAGACTCTCCATTTCTGCATCCTGTTTTTTTCATACATCTCTTCTTTATGCTGATCCTGGTAATTTTCTTGAACCTCTGTGCTTTCTCTTTGCTATCTGCCATTCCTTATCTCTTGCTGATTATTTCCTCTGGCACGGATGCCTCCCACACTTTGCTCTTCCGTCCACCATCTGCTGTTTCATTTCTCCACAATCTGTTTTCTGGTCCTCGAATTGTCTCCATCAGCCTTCTCCAGTTAAGTGTTCAGCTCTCTGTGTATGATGGATGATAAACTATCTCTCTCCAATCAAGATCTCAGAAGGGAACACAGCTGGGGGAAATGTTTTCACTCCCCTGGTTCATTTTGGTTTTGAAATATATCAAGGCAGTTTTTTTTTTTGTTTTTTTTTTGAGAATTCATATCTTTGATCATCTAATAAAACATTTTAAACAATCTCAATTTCCCCCCTTCTTTATCTTTTACTCCCAGCCCCCTCGAAAGGATCTATGTACCGGTATGTTTGCTAAAGACTCGAGATTACTCTGAATTGGTGAATTGTATAATATACAGTATTGGCCAAAATTGTGGAAACCTTTTGGGAAAAGTGTTATTTTTGAGGTTTGATGGCTAATAACACCACTTTTTTTTTTGGAGTTTCAAAATAATCATATTCCACTGCTGGAGTGGCCTGGGAATAGCCCAGACCTTAACCCAATTGAAAATCTATGGAGCCGACTAAAGAAACTTGTTAGTCAGAAGCGACCCAGCAATAAAACCCAGTTAATAGAAGCAATCATTCAATCTTGGTTTCACATTATAATAGCTGCAGAACTAAAAGACTTGGTTCACTCCATGGGAAGACGATGTTGTAAGGCCGTAATTCATGCTAAGTTGGCTTAGTTGGCTACCCAACTAAGTATTAACTGATGTGATAATTTTTGTATATCTTGTTTTTCCTATGGTGATAATTTTTGTATATCTAGTTTTTTTCTACGTGTTTCACTTTTCTACTTTATTATACTGTAATTGCTATTCTAATAGCAAATACTTCATAAAAGTTATTGCATTACATTCTTGATTAAATTATCTTTCCATTGATATATAATTTTTTGGTACTACTCCCAAAAAAAGTGGTGTTATTAGCTAGTTTTAGAAAATACACTTTCCCCAAAAGATTTCCACAATTTTAGCCACTACTGTATGCTTGCTTCTTCTCCTTAGCAGTCATTCAAAGAATTTTGATGCAACTGGACACTCTCTTCACACCTGATTGGAACCCTGTATGAATGTCTGTGGCTCACTCCCACATTTCATCTGAGTCTGTAACAAAATACAGATACGGCTTGAATGTCCGCCAGTTCTTTTCTTTCCATCTAGTTTTTTGCTGTGTTTGCCATTTTCCTTGACAGAGTCCAGAATCAAAAAGTCTGAATTCATCTAACAAAAAGGTATTGCTTCAATGTGGATCTTTACACTATTCTGTAGAAACAGTTTCCCCCTACTTCTTCTATGAAAAAAAATAGCCCTTCTGATCCAGCTGAATTTAAGAATTGGTGTAGGGAATGATTCCAAGTTTGTGCAGTTAGCCTTTCTTCCACCTCTTACAGTTCAGGTAATCCTCGACTTACAACCAGTACCTTAGCAAATGTTCAAATTTATGATGAACCTCCCAGAGCTACTTATGACCCAGTTTCAAAGTTCCGACAGTGTCCCCTTCCCCCATTTTGGGCACTTGGAAACCGGCTTGCAATCTGCAGTGTCTCGTGATCATGTGACTATGATTTATGACATGTTTTTTGCTAGAAATTGGTATTTACATCCGTTCAGCAAAAAACGCTCACTGGGTACAATGGGTATGTTTAACAACTGCCACCTTTGCCTATTGAGTGCCACAAAAAGGTCACAAAACTGGGTGTGGTCTCATGGGGACCCGCTCAGTGTTTCCTATGACTTACAACTGAAATTCCAGGCTGAATTACAGTTGTAATTTGAGAACTATCTGTATTACAGCACAAATGCCTTCGGGGTTTGTATTATCAAATTATCCTTCTTTGAAAGATGGGAAGAGAATGATAATTTTATAAGACCTGGTCTTATGAAAGGCCAACAGGGACGGGACCAATCTAATCTTAGGGGGATTGATGTTTCAAAGGGCAGGAGCCGCAACAGAAAAGGCTCTCCTTCAAGGCACCTGCAGCTGATACTTCCTAGCTCAGGGATTGGCAACCGACGACTCTGGAGCTGCATGTGGCTCTTTCATCCCTCTGCTGTGGCCCCGTCGCTCAAAATACGCGTCCAACTGCCAATGTGCGACACCCGCTGGCATGCGATTTATTGAACTTTTCGACTCCCGGCAGGCCAACCATGGATAAATCCAAGAAAAGGAAAGTTTTAGAAGAAAACAGAATGTTTAATTCAACTACATGTGCTAGTTTTGTGGCCGCTCAGGAAACAGTCAGGAACGGGAAGGGTTTTGTGGCTCCCGGTGTTTTCTTTTCTGTGGGAAATGGGTCCAAATGGCTCTTTGAGTGTTTAAGGCTACCGCCCCTGCCCTAGCTGGTGGTACCCAGAAACAATTGGGGAGACAATACATTGGTTTTTCTGTACTGGTTTTGTCTTCTTATCATGGTTTTTATTCTGCATGCCCTCTTGAGTCTTTTTGAATCGGTGGCCTTAGAAATCTAATGAATTATTATTTTTATCTGCAGTGTACTAATCACTTCCACAGCTCTCTGGTCAGACTCCCTTGTAGTCTTTAAATCTCCACTAAAGCTGCCAGGACATTCCAAACCAACTTGTACATAACATACAGACAGAACACAACAAATGACGGAGAAGGAAGGGAATATTAAAATCCTGAGAGAAGGGAAAAATAGAACTCCTCTTTGAATATATTCTTATGATATAGCCTGAACAGCTGCAAGACTGGAATTTAGACTGTCAACATACTAGACCATTAGAAGGGAGGCCTGTTAATTAATACACCATCAGTTTGCTTTGTGTTTGAAAATGGTAGGGTACAATTTTTGAATTGTTCAGTGCCTGCTGGAGGCAAAAGAATCAGCTAGATGAAACATCCAAAAGGTCAGGCATTTCCATGCAAAGCAGCTGCAGCAATATTATTCAATTTCTGTCTATGTCTACAATTGACCAAGAATAAGATTCCAGGGAGAAAGCAAGCAACAGCTGCAGGACCTTCATCTCAGAAAACAGGAAAATACCGTATTAACTATTGCATGACCATTATACTACTCTAACATTAATTGCAGCTGTTTCCAATGCGTTGCTAGACTCAATTCAAGGTACTGATTCTTGTTTAGAAGTCTTAAACCTGGAATCCCCACAGCTATTGGGCCTTCACCTAAACCTTGTTTTGGAAATATTTGTATGCCACCACAATCATACAACTCTTGGTGGTACATAACATAAAATTTCCAGAGCAAAATAGGTAGCATAAAATATACAAGACAGCCCATATTTTCCCACCCCAATTTTCAAAATTTGTCTAGTGCCAAATAAATTGGAGACTGCCACCTAAATTATTTGAGACCAGCTAGTTTATGACTCCCATCCAGCCTTTATTGACTTTTGTAAATGTGACTGCAGTTTCAAATCTGTTTAAATATTCTGTTTCTTTCATCATGGCACTAATGTAAAAAGTGCTGCAAGAAACATACTCTATGCAAGATATGTGTATGAGTGTGTGCATGTGTGTGTGTATAACAAATTCAGCCATATCATTAGTTATTAAACCTAGCTTGCTGCAATTTTATAACACAAGGTAATGACAGACAACATTCATTCCTAAATTTCACATGAATTAGCTCAATAAATATTCAAAACACAATGACTCTTTTTTTTCTTGATGTTCAGGTTCCCCAATCTTGGAATATGGTCTGCAGTTTCTAGATTTTGGATCTACTATGCTTTCAACAAACAAGATACATTTCCAAATTAGTGAATTCTTACAAGTTAAAGCTGAGAATGATTATTCTGAATCTTCTTCTTCCAAAGATTTATGTTTTTCCAAAGATGGACATCCTATTATCCATGGCCACAAATGGTCCCAAATTCCTTTTTGTGGCCCTTTGGTGTCTTTTTTGGCCACTACTGCTACAAAGCAGAGGCAGAATTTCCTATTAGAGCAGCATTTCTCAGTCTTGGCAACTTTACGATGTGTGGACTTCTGCACCTCTTAAAAGTTGCTATGGTTGAAAAACACCAGTTTAGGCCAAAAGGACAGAAACACAGCCCACCCGAATCCCCCTGGAGTCCCCCCCAGAGTATACGAAGCCAAACACTTCACCTCCTTCTTTAATATCTTTTACTTGTAATTAGGGGTTTAATGGACAAGCTTTACAGAGGCTTAAGACACTCATTTTGCTTCTAAATATGTTTTATTAAAGATTCTGAACCACTCAGTTTTGTAGATGGCTCCTGATATGCTACAAAGCCTGGGACAGTCTGTAAACTGTTAGAAATGGCATGTTTCTACTTAAAAATATATATACGCAAGCTATAGTATAGGGATTTGACATAATTTTAAAAGCAAACTTATTCAACACTTATCCTTCAAACTAGGAGAAAAACCTGAAAATCTTGATTCCACCCCATATCCATATGGTGCCTTAAATGATAGCCCTGTGCAAATTGGCATGTAGCTTGTGCATTCCAAAGCACCTCGTCATACTTTCCTGACTGATAACATGCTCAATATTACTGGCATTAATATCTTTTAGCGTAGGATGTCTCCGGCAACTCAGTTTTCAGCATTTTCTGTTTTCAAGATCTATTGAACTGTTTATCTCTTCACAACTGCATTCCTATTGTGAGTCATGCAATTACTTGTTTACAATCTCTTTCTTATTCAACTACCTGTCACCAGATGAGAGATGGTGATTTAAGCATTTGCTCTAGAACTAACAATATCAATTTAATGAATGCGCTCCCCTTCCGACTAGTAGGTGAAGTCTATTTTCACCTCTGTGTGCTGTTGTTCTTCATGTACTAAATCTCTGGGATCAAAGAAACCAGCACATAACTAGTGTAGAACCAACCTATGGTTCTGAAGCTTGGATGATAACTATTAGTTTTTAGCCAGTATCTTTTTTTAAGGCAATAGCTCTTAATTTGAAATTTGATCCTCTCACATTCAGCCTCTCTAAGTAGGTGTTCCTAATTGCTTGTTTTCTAATTTTGAGCCAAGGTATGAAAGCAAAAGATTTACACATTGTACTAAGTTGTATTTGGTTTAATGTTAGTTTGTTGTAATAAGCCATCTCCAGTTCATTCCGAGGACTAATTATTTGTTTTAACTTGGTTCAGATTGCCAAAATCTCTTACAATAAGCCATAAGCCACTTCAGTGGCTGGGTTCATTCAACATACTAAGCCAAAACTAAGCAAACCACATCATGGCTTAAAATGTGTGTCAGTAGCCATTGTGACTGATAAATCTAATTCATAGTTTATAATATGATGTGCATACCTTTGGATTCCATAAAGATCCTGACCATAATTAATTTTCTTATATTTTAGCTTCCATGGAAACTATATATAAACTCAAAGGTTTTCTTAGGAAGTAATTGCTAATCGTCTGTAATTTTAAGGGACAAATCTGCATGGATGAATTGCTATAACAACAAATAAAAATCCCTACATTGTACATAAGGTAGTCCTCAATTTGCAAGCCCAGTTGGGACTGGAACTGTTACTAAGCAATGAGGTGAAGTGCGTTGCATCCAATTTTACTACCTTGTTGCCACAGTCATTAAGAAAATCACGTGGATATTAAGCAAATCCAACTTTCCCCATTGACTCTCCTTGTTGGAAGCCCCAAGATTGCAAATAGCAATCATGGAATCTCCACAGTCCTGCAACCATCCTAAATAAATGCTGGTTGCCATGCTCCTGAATTTTAATTAAGTGACCACAGAGACACTGCAACAGTCATATGTCAGGACCAATTTTTTTTAGCACTATCATAACTGTAGTCATTAAATGAATGGTTGGATGTTGAGGACTACCTATATAAGTCAACCAAGGAGCTCTGCTATTTCTGGTGAAATCTGTTCTACTGATAAACATTTCCTGGTCAGTAAAATGAGTTTATTGTTACTTCAGACTTTAAAATCCACATTCTATGAGGTCAGGAAAAAAGAGGAGACTATCTGAAAATCAAGAAATATAAAAATATTGAACTATAAGCCTAATTTTGGATGAAGATAACCAGAACTGCCTTATAAGAAACTGATTTTTCTATAAGCTTTTTTTTTTTTTAAAGGAGATTCGTCTATCTGCAAAACATAGCTTTTGTGTTTTTTTCCAAAACTATTTAGAATCTTGTCAAGGCTAAGCTATCAAGAAGAATCAAGGTTTCAGAAAAACCTTCCAAGAGGAACCACTCACCCTGATAATATGGTGATATCACTTCCGGAAGCATTAACAGCATTCTTAATCTTTTGGTCAGAAGTTACTTTTTTGACCATACAAATGAACAAGTAATAGAAATATCAATAACCTGGTGAAGCCATTTCCTCTTTGCAAGATAAGATGTAATTCTCATGCGTATATAGCTTGTTTTATTTATTTTAACCTCTTATTTTTCTTTAATGTAGTCAAATACATGGACAAAATATTACTATATTTTGTCCTTATATACTATACTATAGCATTACTATATGACTACTTCATTACTAAATGACTACTTCAGCTTCAACCACAACAATACATGAACACACAATAGATACAAACTCGATTGCATGAAATACGACTTCAGCAACAGAGTGGTCTATGCCTGGAATGCACTAACCTGACTCTGTAGTTTCTTCCTCAAACCCCCAAAACTTTTAGACTGCCTACTGTTGACCTCACCCCATTCCTAAGGGGTAAGGGGTGTGCATAAGTGCACCAGTGTGCCTACTGTCCCTGTCCTACTGTCCCCTTTTATTCATATCCATTTCATGTATTAATCATCATGTTTATACTTATATCTGTTATCTAATACATGCTTTGCAAAATAAATAAATAAATACAAATATACTCTGCTTACACAAAGCAGTCACATCCTATTATAAGGAAACTGATTTTATGTGTGGAATTAAGATACGACATTTGCTTTTAATTATTCCACAAGTGCAATATTTTACAAAGACCCTGGGTTGCTCAGCTGATCAGGCAAAACACATTGATTGAGTGTGCATGATACATTAACCCTGCTATTATAAACCATAATTTATGACTTAATGTGTGAAGCAGACCACAATATTTTGAACAAACCATGGTGTGTGTGTATAATATCTAAATCCAGAAAGTGTGCTCTCGTGTTTGTATTTTTAATCTTGAAAATATAAACAATACAAATAATCTTGAAGCAGAAAAAGAACTGAAAACAGCAGATATAAAATCATTATTATTAATAATAATTTAATTTATATGGCTACACCTCTCACCTGCATGTCACTTTGAGTGGTGTAGATAATTCAAACACAAGACAAATCTTAATCTTCTGTCATTAAAAACAATTTAAAAATTAAAAGCTACTGTTAAAATACTACAATAAAAGAGTAGAGTGCATTCTCAACATATGCAATATAACTATTTATCAGGTTCATACTTCCTTGGGATCCAGGCTGTGTCCAATGGCATATCCAAGTTTTGATGGCCTTCTGGAAAGCCAGAAGGGTTGGGGGCCACTCCTGATGTTGTTTCAGAGGGCAGCGACCATGGCAGAAATTATCTGAGAGGCAACTTTCTTTGAAAACCATCACTAGAGTTAGGAAAGTCATAATAACAAACTACTCTGTCATTTCTACAAGGCCAAGGACAAATCTGCTTTGATATTTATGAAAAAAATAAACTGAATCCTTTTGGCATTTTAGTTGGCAAGCTATGTAGCTAAATCACCAATTCCAAATCTTTTTTAAAAATCTGTCTACCTGGCATATAGCAAGAACCAATGACCTACAGATCTACAGTAGTTTGACTTCAATGTCTTTGAGCCAGCAGAGGCAATAGTGGGACACAGGATTTAGAATATCTGGAAGACTAATGATATGCCTGTATTTCCTTTGTTTTTTAAGTAACTAATGTACTACCTGCATATTTAAACATTGAAACAGGATTTCAATGATAAATTGTAAAAAAACAGAGGAAAAAAATCTCTCTTGAATATGAAATCTTGGCCACATTAAGCCCTGGCTTGTTCAACAAGCCATAACAACTGGAGTCATCTAGAGTGCCAAACAATACAGGTAGCATTACACAACCTACTTGCTAGAACCATACAAAAGACTAAGACAAAAACAGACAAACCATATTTAGAACCAGGCAACTGAGAGTGCATTCTAAATGCTCCCTTGTTGACTTTTATATTGCTTATGATTAGAAAGTCAGCAAGTATTTCTTAAAAGTGATAATACCCATAATAAAATTAAATAATGATATTAAGTAAAAGTTTAACACAACATGGTTAAATGCAAGAAAGGATATTTCAATTTAATAGGATTGCGCAGTGCTTCAGATTCAAAGGCACAAAGATAAAACATCTCTCTCTGCATCTTCTGAAAGCAGCTGTGTCTTTTTTCAAGCTTTTGCAAGTGCTCTCTGCAGCTGCAGTTCATTCCTGGGAAAAGGCATAAAAGTAGTCCTTGATTTACAACTATAATTGGTAGGTGAATTCTGTCGCTAAGCAAGGTGGTTGTTAAGTTAGTCATGCCTGATGTTACAACCTTTTTTGCTGTGGAAGTTAAGTGATTCTGGCTTCCCCCATTGACTTTGCTTATGGGAAGCCAGCTAGGAAAGTCCCAAATAGTGATCATGTGACCCCAGGATACTGCAATTGTCATTGCCAATGCTAGTTGACAAGGTCCCAAATTTTGACCATATGACCACAGGGATGCTGTGGCAGTCATAAATATGAGGACAGGTTATAAGTGACTTTTTTCAGAGCTGTTTTAACTTTGAACCGTCACTAAATGAATTATTAGTCAAGGATTACCTGTATTTATTTCAGGTAAACTGCAGGGAGTGCTGTATTGTGCATCTCCGCGTGCTCTGAAGCACCTTTTTATTTTTGAATATAAAGCACTGCACAGCCCTACAGTTTGGAAGAGAAAATTTTTAATGCATGATTTATATTGCTTCTACAAAACTGTTGTCCTGTCCTCTAGCTGCATATTCATAGAAAACAAGAAATATACTGAGTCTTGTTTTAGATCTGTGAATGTTCCTTGTCATTAAAAAAACGAATAAACCTGAGTACTGGAAACTCTTATGTCTTATTATTTACATATCTGTTTAATTAACAATTTGGGGAAAAGGCTTCAGCTCTGCCAGTGAATTTTACAGGAAAATTAGGCAGTATAAAATGACATTTCTTTTAAGGAGGAAATCAGACACTGGGAAACAAAAACAGATTATTTTTGGCTGGAGATGTACATATTTGAAAAGAGAGGAGAATTCTTAATACATTCGACAATTATAGCTAGGCAGAAACTCTTCTCCACAATCGGACTGTTCCCAATTCTATGCATAATTGAACACATTCATCTTGCTCCTTCTACCTGTCTGCATCATCCACCTTCACTAGAGAACAGCATCCTGTAAGTCACTTGCATTTTATGAAAGTAGAGTCACCTTTTCCCAGCTCAAGCTTTTTACCAGGAAATGTGTTATTAACTTTCCCAGCAGACGAAGAAAACTCCCAGTATTTGCATAAGTATTTGATCTGACAACGTTGGCTCCTTTTATAAAGCAGGTTTTTAAGCATCATAAATATATATGTAGAATATCAGTGGTGGGTTGCTACCGGTTCACCCCGGTTCAGGCAAACCGGTAGTGGCAGCGGCGGGAGGCTCTGCCCACCCACCCATCCAGATGTCATCAAAAACACTCTGCGCATGCGCAGAAGCACCGTGCACTCCCAATAGCGAACCGGTAACACTGGGATTTGAAACCCAATACTGTAGAATATATATATTCTACATGATATATATCATAAATATATATCTAGAAAATGCTGCATTTTCTAGAAACACAGCAAAATTAGTCTCTTACAGTAGATTGCGGGAGAGCCTTGGTGGCGCAGCAGACTAAAGTGCTGTTAAGTAGCATCAGCTGCCTGCAATTACTACAAGTTCAAATCTCACCAGGCTCAAGGTTGACTCAGCCTTCCATCCTTTCGAGATAGGTAAAATGAGGACCCGGATTGTGGGGGCAATAAGCTGACTTTGTATAAAAAAGAACACCGCTTAGGGGGAGCCAAAAAGCCCTACTAAGCAGGTATATACAAAAGTATGAAGGCTATTGCTTAACGCATTGTAAGCCGCCCTGAGTCTCCAGAGAAGGGCGGCATATAAATCGAACCAATAAATAAATAAATAAATAAATAAATAAATAAATAAATAAATAAATAAATAAATAAATAAATAAATAATAAATAATAAATAATAAATAAATAAATAAATAAATAAATAAGCAAGCAAGCAAGCAAGCAAGCAAGCAAGCAAGCATTGTCATCCACAAAAAAACACAACAAATTAATTATAGCATTAGCTTTTAGGGGACTGTATCATTTTAGAATGCATCAATGTTTTTCAAACTTGACAACTTTAAGATGTGTGGATTTCAACTCCCAGAATTCCCCAGCGACATCTTAAAGTTGCCAAATTTGAAAAACACCATTCTAACTTTAAGATAGGCATGAGCAGATGTTCTCAGATATGTTGTGCATTGTCCATAAGTAGTTATCAATATTCCACTGCTTCTCAGTCTTTTGGCTAAGATCAAGTATTTAATATTTCAGATTCCTATATAATATAGTTATATAATACTAAAACTCTTTTGTCTATAACTTTTAACTAGGGCAGGGGTTGGCAACCCACGGCTCTGGAGCCGCATGCAGCTCTTTCATCCCTCTGCTGCGGCTCCGTCTCCAGTTGGCTCCACAATTGCTAGGGCTTTTGGTTAGGACAGGTAGAGAAAAAAAGATGCCATGCTAGGATGAGACTCTATGGTGGGGGAACCGGACTTCCGGTCAACTCCAGAATTGAACAGGGAGTTTCCGGGTTAGGACCTTTGTGGCTCTTTGAGTGTCTAAGGTTGCCGACCCCTGAACGAGGGCAACATTTTTGAACCAAGGTGCCTCAAATAGGCTTATTTACACAAAGCATCCAAATTCTGGGAACCATGTCTCCAATGGGATTGAAATTTGTGCTTGAAATTTGCAAATTTGTGGTTACTTAAGTCTCCTGAGCCACTGCCCAGAGGTTTAGTAGAGTGGTCCTAACCTGGCCCTGTGGAGGCCAGGTAGGCTGGTCCCACCATAGCCTGCCAGAGAGCAGTGAGCTGCAGGCCAAGTTGACAGGAAGTTGGAAGCTTCCCCTGCTCCCACTGCCTTTTTGCCCTTGGTTATTCCATTTCTCTGTTTAGGTAAGGAAATATCTCTGAAATGATGACCCAACAGGGCATCATTCATATAGCTATTAATCTAAGCAGCAGCCCCTTAGGGACAGAATGGAACATCCTTCAGTTCTGTCTAAGCAAAGAACTGGGAAGTGGATACAAAATTTAGCATTCTAACAACCAGAGCTGAAACTTCAGATGCCATAGAACAGAGGAGGAGGAGGAGAATTTAGCTGAGTTTCAAGTGGCAAGAAGCAAGGACGCTACTGAGCTGAGCTTGAATTCTAGTGAAAACATGAATGCATCTATGCATTTTTTCAGTTAAAGAAATGGTCTGCCTTTTGTCTTTTTTCAATATGTTTTGCACACTGTTGCACACTAGTTGTTCTAGTGTGTCTAGTTGTTCTGGTGTGCAACATTGCATACCAGAACAGCTAGACACAAGGACAGTTTTTCCCCGCATGCTAAACAACTAATTCCCACAACACTATCAAACTATTTACTAAGATTGTATTACTATTATTCTTCTTATCCTTCCTATTACCTATCTCCTCCCACTTATGACTATAACCTTGTTGCTTGTATCTTTACGATTTATATTGGTTTATTTAGTTTTATAGTATGATTTGATTGCTTATTTAGTATCCTATGACGATCGCTAAGTGTTGTATCTTATGATTCTTGATGAATGTATTTTTTATGTGCACTGAGAGCTTATGTACCGAAGACAAATTCCTTGTATGTTCAATCACACTTAGCCAATAAATAATTCTATTCTATTCTAAAAAAACAACAACAATGTTTTTTATGGTTTACCCTACAATCCTGGGTTTTCTGTTGGTCCTAACACCAAAAAAAGCCAGTTTGGGGGGAACTAATATGAAAAGAACTGAGCATGATCGGACGTGGTTTTGTAAGCTGCAGTGTCTTTTTTTTTTTTGTAACAATCTAAAAGGCAGATTTATAACAACAACAACAACAATAGCCACCACTAAATCTCAGGGCTACAGTGGATAATGGGAAGTACAAACAAACCAGAAGGCAATAATGGAAAATTGTATTAGTGGAAAAACCAAGTGCATTCACACAGTTGCTCAAGGCATCTTTGTAATCTAATGACAAATTGCAACAATTCAACAAGGTATATCCGCATTACTGATTTACAATGGAAACAAGAAAACCATGCCAGCTTTTTTCATTTCAAACAGTGAGAGAGAGAGAAAGATCACAATACAATTTAAAGCTCTTCAAGTGGTTGAACTCTTCCAATCACATGCTCGGTTGCATTCCATGAAATTAAAATTCTGAAAGCTACTATCTATAACTGCACACAGCATTCCACATTTAATAGCCTGGGGTGTTTCTAAATGGCTTACTGATCTGCAAGAAACACATTTGGCTTGTGCTCCACTCTTTCTTGAAGGCTGCAACAAGCACTTTCAAGCTAAGCAAGTTTTGTTTACCAGTTGATAGGCCACTAACAGCATTTCTGGCTTCATATTTTTTTAAATTAGCAACCTTTTGGTATGAAGTTGCACAAGTTCTGGGACTATCTTATAATTATTGAAAGAGTAACATCTATAGCAGTGTGAGCTTCATGCAGATGTTATTAAGAGAATAAAATTAATTATTGTGGTTTTATTAAGACCTTCTTAGTAGATAGTTTTACAGATAAAATTTAAAATACTTAAGAGACTGGGCTGACATACAGGATTATGCGATACCCTGCCTAACTATGCTTTGCTAAATAAGCCACAACTATCTGGGATCATACCTAATGCTAATCATAAGTGACAGTTTACCAACCACAATGCCTGGGTTAACACAACAGGCCACTTCACACAATGTGGGAACAGTTGCAACATTTATGAAGGAATTCAATAAACTGTTCAAAAAATAGTATTATTTTTGAACAAATGTGTGCTAGACTTCAGTAAACTTTCAACTGCAGTCATAAAAATCCAGAGCATTTAAGTTGTTGGAATTATAATGCCAGGTTTTGCAGTGTTTGTATCACATGACTTGCAATAAATCTGTAAGAACTGAAGACTAGGCAAAAAGCAAAAGCAAAAACAACATTCCCACCACCCCCAAACCCAGCCACAGTGCTTTTCAGACCATTTTTCAGAAAATGTCAGAGGGTGTATTTTTCTTTAGTTCAGTAGTACAGTTTTCATGTAGAAGGGTACGATGTGTGGACTTCAACTCCTAGAGTTCCCTAGACAGTGGGATTCTGGGAGTTCAAATACACACATTTCAGGGGTGAAATGCTCCCGGTTTGGACCAGATCGCCCGATCCGGTAGCGATGGAGGTGGGTGGTTCAGAGAACCAATAGCAAAAATCCCTGCCCCCCCCCATTGCTCAGCTGAGCCGCGCAATCATCAGAGGCTTTTTTTTTATTTTTAAAAGCATTTTTTCTACAATCTCTTTGGCTGAAAAAATGCTTTTAAAAGTAAAAAAAATGCCTCTGATGATCGCGCAGCTCAGCTGGGATCGTCAGAAGCTTTAAAAGCATTTTTTTTACAACCTCTTCAGCCGAAGAGGTTGTAGAAAAAATGCTTTTAAATTTTTTTTTAAAAAAGTTGGCCATGCCCACTCAGTCATATTACCCACCACCACCAAGCCACACCCACAGAACCGATAGTAACAAATTTTACATTTCACCACTGACACATTTTAAAAGTTGCCAAATCAAAAGAGCACTGATGGAGAAGATTCAAAATGTAACCCTTTGCATCTCTGTAGAGCAGTGGTTCTCAACCTGTGGGTCGCGACCCCTTTGGGGGTCGAATGATTCTTTCACAGGGGTTGCCTAAGACCATTGGAAAACACATATTTTCAATGGTTTTAGGAATAATTTTATGGTTGGGGGTCACCACAACATGAGGAACTGTATTAAAGGGTCGTGGCATTAGGAAGATTGAGAACCACTGCTGTAGAGCAAGATTGTGCCTTGGACTGTATGGGAGAAGCACTTCGTTTTGAATTGTTAAAGCAGCCACATTATCACATTATTTTAACTTGCATGAACAACAGCAGAGAGGATCTAGAACACTTTCTGAAACAGCCACATGAGCCTGGAAAATAGTGCAAGCTTGGACTATAAGACGGAGCTGCTTTAACATTCTGAAAGAAGATGCTTTATGCAAGCTCTCCTTATTTATGAAGCACCTTTCAGAATCAGAAAGATTATAGAGTGACATTCTGGAGTTGGGAAACAAAACAAAGGTTGGTAAAACAATCTTGGATTAGCTGGATCAAAGGCATGATTTAGTATCAGGCAGATTCCTACAAAGCAGAATTAATCCTATGCAGTGAAGAATGCTTCCTCTGATCACCATTACTCAAAGATATTTAGGAGTTCAAAGGAATGTAGAACCCTCAAATCTCCCCTAACATTATGATTTACAAAATAGGGTTTATGAGTATAGGCCAACTCGTGACCTACAGGCTACATGCAGCTGTCAACCCCATTTGGTTACTGCATCCTACATTGCCCCAATAGGCAAAATATCAGATTTTCAGTGATGAATTTCTACTGTTTTCATTGAAATGAAGCTTAAAAGGGATGCATTAAGCCCAATATTCATTTGGACTCTTAAGGCCTCCAGCAAACCTTGCCCCCCCCAAAAAAAGCCTAAGGTGAAAATATTTGGCTGTCCATCTGGTGCAGTTAAGGACATGAAGCTTTCACAGATCAACATCGTAATTTTAAAAGTGTGGCCCCTTGGCCAAAAAAGATGCTTATCTCTAGTAGTTTATCTATTCCTAGATATGAAGTGTGACCTAATGAGGTCTACTCAACAAACTCTGGTTAGCAAATCATATGATGATCGCCAAGCAAATGGAATGGCAATAGGACCACAGAACAAAAGTCATGGCCTAAATCAATGCACTGCATGTACCAAACAGCAGCTTAATTGCCCACTTGTAATTGCAACATATCCAGAAGTCAACACAACCTCCACAGAATGGCCTTCTTGGCCATTTCTGCTCTAAATGCGTACTCACCTGGTCGCATCCTACATTCACCAGTTCCTGCAACATTTGTCTATTGACTTCAACAACTGCAGAGGTAGTGCCCAACTCATTAGCAAAGGGCAATAGAGAATATCTGATTTCTCGCAGTGCTTTCTGATAATTTCCAAATTTGGCAGCCGGGCGGATTTGCTGCTGTCTGGCAGCATCTTTTCCTACTAGAATTTTAGAGTCCAGAGAACTTTCACTGCTTGGTCCAATGGGTAATCCCTGACTAGAAGCTTTAGCAGGCTGTTTCAAACCTTCCCGGATTTCCTGTAATCTTTGTCTGCTGTTCCCAGAGTAAGTAGTAGCAGGGAAAGTCTTTGGCCTCATGGTTAATCCAATGTTGTTTCAGCATCAATACCAACTTCTTTTACATATAATCAAAGGGATGTGGATATTCAGTGTTGTTCTTCTGGAAGATATCAGTTTGTTATAAAACATTATTCCCTGAAATCAATTCATAGGTAGGTGGCAAACCTCCATAGCAAATCTTGTCACTTTTCCCAGTCTCTGGTACACAGAAGGATCAATAGTCATGGAGCAGTAGCTGATGTCATTTCTCTTCAGCTCAGTTTTTATGGTTCCTATAGCCAGAGAGAAATTCTAAAAACCTCGTGGTGTTTTTAACAAAATAACAGAGTTGGAAGAGATATTGGAGGCTTTCTAGTCCAACCCCCTGCTCAAGCTGGAAGCCTATACCGTTTCAGACAAATCTCTTTTTTTCTCTCCAGTGTCTGAAAGAAAAAAAAGAACAAAGATACTGTTACACAAGTCGCTTTTACTTTAATTTTTTTTTTCTTAAGGTATTCAAAAAAATCTGGAATTACCTTGTTTTTATTTATATAGTAATTTTTTTATAAAACCAAAATCAATAAATAATAAAAGATTAAAACTATGCAGGATATAAAGCAACCTCAGAGTTAGATTCAACTATAAAATTTCACATTACACCAATTCAGCACTAAACACAGCTTTTTTTTAAAAAAAACCAACCTCATATAAGAAATTCTTAATCTTTTTGTTTAATAACATTACATGTTAGGGGGAGTTGATTAGAAGGAAATTCTAAAGAAATGAAATAACAAAAACAGTCAGTTCAAGGTTGAAAGTAAAACAAGGAACCTGATGTTTAAAAGCTGATCTATGAAGACTCAATCACTGCACAAATCACTTATGGGAGCTTCCCAAAGAAAATGATCATGAGAATTTTTCCCCCCTTCATATTGTCTTCAGTTTAGGGGAAGAATATTGGAATCATTTCATCAATGGCAATAATGAGAGAACCCACAGGAATGGATCCAATGCCTTTACAAGTCATTGGGTTCATTTTTCTGATCTGGAATTGTTTTTCCAGCAGTTGAGAATGGGCACCGACTTTTATAGTTTAAAGTCTGCAACACAAAATGAACAGGAGTGGGGGAAAGGGCAAGTTGCTCAAAAGCAAGTTATGGGGGAATGGAATGTAGTGGGGACTGAAGCGTGATGAGATAAACTGCTATGCAGCAAGATGACCATGAAATTTGCATTCCTCCACCTCGCAATATGGTACAATAGGTGTGTCATAATACTCATAAACATATACAGTAGTGGCCAAAATTGTAGAAACCTTGTATTTTTGAGGTTTGATGGCTAATAACACCACTTTTTTTTTTGAGTTTCAAGATAATCATATTCCACTGCTGGAATGGCCTGGGAATAGCCCAGATCTTAACCCAATGAGCCGACTACAGAAACTTGTTAGTCAGAAGCGACCCAGCAACAAAACCCAGTTAATAGAAGCAATCATTCAATCAATCTTGGTTTCACATTATAACAGCTGTAGAACTAAAAGACTTGGTTCACTCCATGGGAAGACGTTGTAAAGCCGTAATTCATGCTAAAGGTTACCCAACTAAGTATTAACTGACGTGATAATTTTGGTATATCTTGTTTTTTCTATGGTGATAATTTTTGTATATCTCGTTTTTTCTAAGTGTTTCACTTTCCTAATTGCAGTAACAGAAGGATAGCACGAGAAATGATGTAGGAATAGCACTTTGACTTATCTACTGTTCCATAGTGCTTTATACTAGCACTCTCTGAGCGATTTACAACATCAGCATATTGCTGCTCTATACAGCACTGGTGAGGCCACACTTGGGAGTATTGTGTCCAGTTCTGGTCACCATGGTACAAAAAAGATCTGAGGCCCTAGAAAGAGTGCAGAGAAGCGCAACGAAGGTGATAAGGGTCTGAAGCTAAACTGTACAATGATGATTAAGGGAACAAGGTATGTTTAGCCTAACAAAGAGAAGCTTATCGGTTACATGATAGCTGTCTTCCAACACTTGAAAGGCTGTTATAGGGAAGAGGAAGTAAATTTGTTCTCCAAAACACCTGAGGGCAGGACAAAAAGCAATGGGTAAAAGCTCATCAGAGGGAGAACCAACCTGGAACTAAGGAGGAATTTCCTGAGAGTGAGAACGACTAATTAATGGAAGAGGCTGCCTTCCAGAGTTATGGGTGCTTCATTGCTAGAGGTTTTCAAGAAAGATTGGACAACCATTTGTCTGGAATGGTATAAGGCCTCATCCCATGAGGGGGTTGGAACTAGAAAATTTCCAAGATCCCTTCCAGCCCTATAATTCAATGATTCTATGACTCAGGATCCCTAATTTCAAGCCATGTGGTATTTTATTTCTTCTGTGCTGCAACCTACAGTATGTATTTTCAGCATTTTGATGCTCTCATACAATTCCTATTTACCAGTACTTATAAAGGAGATTGTTCCAGAGTCAAATGCATGGTTAGGATCCCGATACTAAATTCTTGAGCAAATGTATACAGAACTTTATCTTTCAATTAAAAACAAAAAAGAATCTTTGCAGTTCTATTAAGACTTATATGTTCACTTTCATTATTATACATTCATCATAATTTCTGGAGCAGAGGAGATTTTCCTGCAGCCAATTTAATTTAATATAATAGCAGGCAGCTTAGAAATAATATTGATTATTAAAGCCTTGGAAGCAGGAAATATGCAAAACAAAATTAAGTATTTAAGCATTTTTCCTCTCTATCCATGCTGCAGAATGGGAATAAACCACAACCATTTCTGTCTTTGGAAAGAAGGTTTATTTTCATTCCAGTTCTTACAATTCAGATTTTTTTGCAAAATGGAAAGCCCCTTTTCTTCTATAAATAGCTACAACAACCACATGTACCCTGGAAGAAGATCAGTTACACACATTTATTTTACAATAATTGAGTATAGATATTAAATTTTAAGGGGGCACATATTCCTCTTCCAAATCACCAATTAAAATGTATTAAAAAGTACATATAGGTACTGCAATAAACTATAATATAAACTATTAAATCTAGTTCTTTAAAAAAAATCAAAAACTCCTTCAACTCATACTTGACTCTTGTAAGTCCATACAATTTTGTTGGTGATAATACGAAGATATTTTGTCATTCCCTTCTTTTTGGATGTTTTTTCAATTAGTCCAAAGCCCTCATGGCATTCACTAGGAGTTTGTTCTCCATGTAAAATGGCCCAATTCAACTTAGCTTCTCAGCCCAGACAAGAGTCATCAAATGTTGTTATCTGCTGAAACGTAATGTCTGGGCAAATTTAAAAAGTACATTGACGTTCTGAAATCTAATATGCATTTTAATTCATTTCAAAACAGATTAAGAGGAACATCTGGGAATAGAATGTACTCATCAGGTCTAGATAGATGTAGTTTAGGACTTACTGTACAGCAACAAGAATTCTTGACTTCCAATGTTTTAGCATTACTAAATTACTAAATAAACCATTTTTAAAAAAGTTTCTGACATGGGGAGCAACCCAATATGAGAGCAAGCAACGGAATTTCATTTTTAATGTGTGCCAGTGTACTCACAGGAAAAAAAAGTGACAATAAGGGTTATCTTATCTTATTCGTAATCTTTGACCAGGTCTTTAGAAAAATCTCCTGAATACTTTGAAAAGTGCATGTTAGAATTCCTGATCAGTTGTTGACTCAGATACAGATTTGTATATTCGATGTAAGATTCATAGGTTGACATTTCCCCATCCTTCCATTTACTTTTTACCTAGCTGAGCTCTGCATCCAAATTTGGGATTCTAAGAAAATTACATAATCCCCATAAACCACAGCTTTTCTGATTATTTCCAGCACTGGATTCAATCCCTATGACATTCATGCAAGATCAGAACAGTTGTGATATTTTAGAATTGCATGGACTTCTTGAAAAGGTTTTGTACCTCCATGAGTTAAGGAGCTATCAAAGAAATATGAACATTAAACAGACAGAATGTTTAACTAGATCCCACTTACAGCCAAGAAACTTTAGAAAAGGAGGAAGACTTGACAATATGATACAGATACCTTTTTCATTGTTTATCTTGACTACTTAAAGCCTTTTACGCTGAATCTGGCAATTACAATACTATCTAGGGGCTAATGTATAACTTATATGTGGTAACCTTCACCTTATAGTAATTTACTAAGATTCGCTCAGTAGAATACAGAAAGCCATATCTGACATTAAATGAATTTCATAAAGCTCCTTATCACAATTTCCACCAGAGGTAAGGAATCTTACTTTGTATGCTGCAGGAAAGACCTAATTCTTCAGCAAAACAATTACTTAAAACAGCAGATGCTGAAGAGTGAGAATTGGGCAGAGCTGTGTGTCCTATATGACTGACCCACACTTTTAGAGCCTACAACAGAGGTAGACATCTCCCTGCTCTCCAGGTGCCTTTGATTTGTGTGGGCTTGTCTGGGCTATGTGTTGTGTCCTTTTGCATACCTTACTCTATGAGTGATGCTTCCAAGAAATGAGATTTTTCTTTCTGCAGACAGATTATGCTGGACCAAAGGTGATGTCTTTAGGGACATGTGGGAATGATTTGCACCCAAGACATTGCAGTAGTTTGTCTGTATTAAGGTCACATTGGGACAGCTGGGTTGTTACTTAACTTCTTTTTTCTTCCAAGGTGCCAAGAGAATTGTGCAATGTTTTGCTCTCTCCATATGTCAAACACACAAATGAATGTAATATAGCAGCAATTAGAATGCCATTAAACTGATTTGGCAAATTTGCAAATGCAAATTGCAGAATAGTGTAGCATAGGACTTGTGGTGGGGGGGTGTCATGGAAGGGCAAGGTGAGAAACATCAGATAGGGGACTACGTGTAAAGTTTCCTGTTTTAAAACAGGGCATATTACCTAGATTGGTAACGAAGACCCTAAATGCTCTTTGCATATTATATTACTGTACTGAGTTGTTAAATTTCTGACTGCATAGTATTTTTTTCTGTGGCAGATTGCTTTGGGAATATTTCAATTCTAGTTTCCAGTGAAATAAAGCTATGTGCATTAAAACAGTCTTCCTGGAATTCCATTGGCAATCCGTGAAAAGTAAATGATCTTATTATTGTGTATGCTTCTTACTAATATGAATAAGAAACTAATGAAGACAAATTCTATATGTTGTATTTTAAGAGTCACTATTACTCTTAACTGCTTGAAGCTATAGATAGAGAAATCTATCATAAATTAGTTCTGTGGAAATGGCATATTTCTTAACCTTGGTCAGTTTTGTTGGCCTAAACCAGTGGTGGGTTCCTCCTGGTTCGGTCCGGTTCAGCCGAGCCAGTAGCGGTGACGATATGACGTCACCGAACCGGTTCTCCCCCCCGCCCTCCCACCCCCCCACCCCCCCGTTATTCTTACCTTTTATTTGGTCCCACCCCCAATCTATTGCTGCCTCCTGAGTCCCAGCTGATGACTAGAGGGAAAAAAACTGTTTAAACTCTTGCCCCCGGGCTTCAAAGAGCCGTCCTACAGCTGATCAGTGTTAAAAGCAAACAAATGAGTCGGGTCGTAAGTGCGAGGACTGGTCGTAAGTGTGAGGACCTTCCAGAAATGACTCTGACCAGCTAGCCATGCCCACCTAGTCACATGACCTCCAAGCCACACCCACAAAATAAGCCACGCCCACAGAACCGGTAGTAAAAAAAATTTAGAACTCACCCCTGGCCTAAACTCTATTTTACATTTCAGTTTTCTATAGTTACAGTATATTGATTAAAATAACTCTGGTGCAATCTGATGCTGATATATTGTTAACTAAGCCAAGTTTAATTTAACAAGACTTATTTTTCAGGTATTTATATTAATTTAATGTTGATGCTACCTGATTCTAACCAACTCTGGGTAGTTGGTAAGCATGTAGAAGCTTGTATTTTCATGGAACAATTATTGTCAATACTAAATTTTCATTTCTGGAATTAAAATCAGCTTAATGCAGCAGACAACAAAAAGAAAACTCATTTTGTTGCCAAAAACATTTTTGTGACATTAGTTTTCATAGGAAAGATTCATCAGCTACTTGTCTGGGTGTGATAAAACGGAAGTGTTGACTATAAAAGGCCTTAAGACATAAGATGAGCATTTTTTTAAAAAATAAGAATTTAAAATTTTTTATCTACCTACTCTCAATAAAAGTCACCAGGGAAGGTTGAATTCTCAAAAAAACCCAAACTCCACTCAGGACACTCTTTAAAAATCATTGATGAAATATATGAAACTAGAAAATTCTTAATCCCCAAAGAATGAGAAATTAGTATTTATAAATGTCAAAATTAGCTTCCTCTCTTATCAAAGCTATCAACTACGTCCTACCAGTCCCATATTTCTGTCCAATAGGGTCTCACTTAACTTTTCTTTGATATCACTGCTACTATTTCTCAAACTGCAATAACTTTGTCAGGGGAACAAAAGAAAGTCACATTTCTAACAATATAGACTTCACCTTCATATGGAATATAATAGGTTTAGCATCACATGCAGAAATGTCTATAGGAATCAAACTTGGCGAAAGTTATGCAAGAGATTCTTTTCTGGGTCCAGTGCTCCTCATTTTTATCAATAAATTAGGCAAAGCGATGCTCAACAAATCTGCAGATGACACCAAGTTTGGTCAGGTTGTTAACAACATCACTAAAACCAGACTCCAACAAAATCCAAAAAGGATTTTGAGAGACTTCAACACTGTGCCCTATCCAACAAAATGCAGCTGCATATCAAAAGATGTAAGGTTTTCCTATAGCTCTCCATGTAGCCAGTGCAATCTCGGGCTCCATCAATAGACGTATATAAAGCCACAAGGGCTATGCTGTCACTGCTCCTGTTTAACTTCTAAATGAAACTGCTTTAGGAGATGATCCATCACCATGGGGAGTGAGATATCGCCAGTAGGCTGATGATACTCAGTTGTACATTGCTGCCCATGCAGTTATGCGATGTCACGACCACCTTCCCTCTGTGCCAGGAGGCTGTTAAGGAGCAACAGGCTAAACCTGAACGCTGGCAAGACACAGAGGCTTTGGGTTTGGGGCTCCTTGGCTCTGGGGGAATCCCATCTCTGGTTATGGATGAGGCTGCACTGCCCCAAATAGGCGCAGTCTGTAATCTAGGCATCTCCTGGAGTCACAAGTCCTGCTTGAGGAGCAGGAAGCAGTCATGGCCAGGAGGCCCTTTGCACAAGTACAAGTTGTTTGCCAGTTATGCTTCTACTGAACCAGTGTGTCCTTCTCAGTCATGCATGTCCTAGTCACCTCCCATTTGGACTATAGTAATGTGCTCTACATGGGGCAGTCCCTGAAGAGTATCCAGATGCTTCAGCTGGTTCAAAATACAGCAGCCTGCAGAGTTTTGTGCAAGTCTAGATTGGCGCATGTTATCTCTTTTGCAAAAGCTGCATTGGTTGCCGATTTGCTTCTGATGCAATTCAAGATGCTGGTTATCACCTTTAAAATCCTATATGATTGAAGCCAGGTTAGTACCTTTCCTGAGATACATCGACCTGACTCACTGGGGCGAGAAGGCATGGCATGTTGCGGGTCCCATCTATTAGGGAAATACAATTGGGACAATCAAAAGGGCCTTCTCAATAGTAGTGTCCTCCCTATGGAGTACATTCCCCCAGAGATAAGACTGCCTTCCCTCGCACCTTATTACTTGTCTGGGAAGCACTAAAGATATGGTACTATCTGTGGGCCTGGGGACCCTAGGCTGATATAGAAAATCAAGTGGTTGATATGATTGTATTTGTTGCCACTACGGAGGGAAAGGAGGGGTTGTATAGGTTTTATGCTTTGAATTGTTTTAATGTTATAAGCTGGCTGAAAACACCACGTGTGATGGCTATATAAATCTGTAAGCAAATAAATAAATGTGCAGCAATAGTTTTGCTCTAGGCTGCACCCATCAAACCACATCTGGAACACCATGTTCAGTTCCAGTTGCCACAATACAAGGATGCTGAGAAACTGGAAAGCGAGACAAAGACGCTGATGGGTTTGATGACTAAACCCTATGAAGATTGGTGAAAGAAACTTGATCCCTTTAGCCTAAAAAAGAGCAGGCTCAGGGATATTTGATAGCACTCTTTCAATACATGACAGATTGTCACAAATCAGAGGGTGCACATTTATTCTCCAGTCCAGAGCACCTGAAAATGGGATAACTACTAGTGGGCAGGATAGGATAGGATAGGATAGGATAGGATAGGATAGGATAGGATAGGATAGGATAGGATAGGAAAAATAGGGTAACAGCTAGTGGGCAGACAGAGATCCAAACTTGAAATAAGGAGAAATTTCATGACTATGGGAGTTATTAAGCAGGGGAGCAGCCTCTCTGGTGCCTGGAGGTTTTAAAAGTCATTTGTCTGGTTGCAACAAAGATTCCTACCCAGGGCAAGGGTTGGACTAGAAGATCTCCAAGGTCCCTTTCAACACTATGATTCTATGAAACATATGACACAGAAGAGGCAATAAAGTCCATTTATAACCGTGGCTCTCTCCCTCCCCCCCCCAAATCTTTCTCAACCTTCGGCCAGAGTCCTATCCAGGAAATATCAGCAAGGGGCGGCGGTCGTCAAGGCAGAAGTTCCGGGACGGTCCTGCCCATTCCTCATGCTAACTCCCATCGACCTCAGAAACCAAGCCAAGCCCAGAGAAGAGGCGGCGGCGCCGGCTCCTCCGACGGAAACTTAAGGACAGGGCGGAATAAGGCGCAGCTTCCCTCAGCGCAGCGCGGGCCTGACTTGACTAAAACTGGAAAGTTTATTCGGCGTTGGCTGCGGCTCTTCCGGTGGGACCAAGGCCTCCAGCGCGGTCAGAGAGAGAGAGAGAGAGCCTGCTCCGGCCCGGGTCGGGCTCGGTAAAGGCCAGGCACCCAAACCCTTCGGGCCCGATCCTTCAAACTCGTCGGGTTAAGATCTCTCCTGGAAGGGCGCAAAACCCCCAGAGCGGATGCAGCCCTCGAGAGGAGCGACGCTTCTTTGGCGAATGAGCGAAGGTCCCTCGGCCACTCCTGTCCGCAAGAGTTGCAAGACCTTTCGCACCGTCCTTTGGCGTCTGTTTCTTTTGTTTAAAAACAGAAACACACACACACACACACAATCTCAGAGAGGTTGCGCTGTATAGGATCGGGCGGTGGAGTTCCACCTTTGGACGCATTCCTGGCACATAGAATTAAAACCAGAAAGCCTCACTCTCCTACTCCGCGTTTTTAATCCGAAACAAACCTCCCCAAGACTGTTCAGATTCCGCCATGTTACGCTCGGAAAGGACCGGACCTCCTATACCCTACCGCGGGCTCTGACAGGTCCGCTGTAGGAATTAACACTTTCCAAGAAGCTTTGATCAACGTTGCCGGTTCAAAGGTTCCGCAGGTCCCGCTACGCCTCACTCCACTAACCGTGCAACTTTCCTTCGCGTGTAAACGCTCGTTTCCCCGCGGCACACCCGTCTAGACAAGGCTCCGTCATCATCATTCTCACGAGACGAAAACAAACGCGCTCCCTGACATTCAAAACGCTCCCTAGGCGAGATCGGGCTGCACGGAGCGCCTTCCAAGACGGCTGCACGGCCCCGGGGGGAGGGTGTGGGGGGATGCCGTCCTGGCAACGCGAAGGGCAAGCGAATAGTTTGGGCTTTTCTCTTGGCCACAAAAAACAGGATGGAGGCAAAAGGGCTTTTTGGTCGGCAACTATTTTTTCCCCACCGAGCCCAAGACAGAGAGGAATATATCCCAATTTTCGCCTTAAGAAGACCAGCCAATTCAGCGGGCCGAAGATCCGCCTTTCAAATCGCTGGGCGATTTTTTTCCGCGTCCAGATTCGGCGGCGGGGTTGAGCGGACTTCATTCAGCCTCAGTGGCAAAGGGTGGGTTTGGCCCCGGGGGGGGGGCTCCAAGGCTGACCAGTCCCGCCAATTTAAAGAAGGCTGGCCGACGCAGCCCTTCTGCCTCCTTACCCAGGAGTCCCTTCCCTTCCAAGCCTTTACACAGGTCTTCCCAGCCGTTCCTGCCCCGCGACACCCCGCCACTCCGTCTTCCGCTCCTCGGCCAGGGCTCCCCTCCTCCGCGGCTTGGGACCAACTTTGGTTTCCTGAACCTCTTCCAACTTCCAAGAAGGCACGGCTGCCTTTGCCGGCTCCCCGACTCTCCTACCCGCCCGAAGCAATTAGAATAATTTTTTGCACCAGAGACGAAGAAGCTCCCGGGGCCAAATGCCTCCCGCTCCTCCCCATTCCAGAACGGTGCCCACCTTGGTCTTTAAGAGAAGGACGGCAGAAAAGCTGCAAAAGGAGCGAAGGAAGAGGGAGGGGGACCAGCCTGTCCGCGCGCGCGCCCACCCCCCACCCCGGGGAAACCCTGGCCCCACCCCTCCGCAGCCCTTGCACTAAGCAGGAACGGGGTTTCCCGTACTCACCCCTTCCTGGCTTTTCCCCTTAATGCCCAATGGAAAGTCTGGGGGCAGCTTCCGCGGCTCCCCTCCCGTGGCTGCGGCGTCCGCGGCGGCGTCCGCCTCCGGCGCGCGGCTCTTTCTCCATTCTTCTCTTTCCCCCTCTCGGGCTCCGAATGCGGCGGCCGCGGGACACAGTTGGGACATTCGCTACATTGTTAGCATTCCACACGCCCCCACGTGACCCAGACTCGGCGTCATTCCATCTCCCTCCCTTCGCATACCAGCGGGGAGCGGGAGGGGGGCGGGGGGGGGGTGGAGGTGGCGAGATCGTGAGGTTCTGCCAGTCAAACGCCGTCTGGGCGGAGCCATCTGGAAAACATCTGCCCCGCCCCCTTCGCGTTCTGAAGGCCGGCAAGGCGCTTTGGCGGTTAAGAGCTTCGCTGAGGCGATGCGCGCTCGGGGAATCCGCCCGCGCGTTTGTCAGAGTCAGACCGCTTGCAAGCGCGATAACTATAACTAGTATATTGGGGCTTTATTTTATTTTATTTTATTTTATTTTATTTTATTTTATTTATTATATTATATATTATTTATTTATTATTATATTATATTATATTATTGTATTATTGTATTATAAATATAATAAATCTATATAAATCTAATAAACAAACAAAACAAACAAACAATATTTATTTTATTTTATTATTTTATTTTATTTTATTTTTTTATTATAAATGAACTGAGGTGAAGCCACACTCCATCGAAATCGATGGAGGGACATAAAAATCCAAGGATTTCTAGGCGACCCCTCCCCAGAACTGATTCACTGATTCACCCACAGCTCAACCAAAACCTGGTACAAAACCAGCCGTTGGGTTTATATGGGTTTATGGTTGAGTGTGTCCGATGCGATATTAGCTTATATTCAATAAATAAGTAATGGTAAACAAAAACCGGGGCTTCTTAGTGTGAGGGGTGAAACTAGACTAGTTCAGAGGTCTTCACACTTGGCAGCTTTAAGACTTGTGGACTTCAACTTGAAGTTGAAGTCCACAAGTCTTAAAGCTGCCAAGTGTGAAGACCTCTGTGTCTAGTCTACTGACTGGTTCAGACATGTTGCTAATCCAGAACTGCGGTTTTGTTTTGAATTGCATGGGTGAGCCTAACACATTGTGGTTTTCAAGTTATGATTTATAAGACTGTACGAACTAATTTAATTTTGGCTTTTGCCACAAAGTACTGTCTACCTCAGCAACCTGGGCAAGGTGTGAGTGATTCAGGGGTGAAGTTAATGAGCCGGTCTAGCTAGCTCAACAGGTCTGTTCTAATGGAGACGCTCTTTTGATTCTTTTTTTTTATTTGAAAATGGACTGGATGTGCAAAGGCTTTCATACTATGTGCTAGGTTTTATAGCAACTTTAACAAGAGTTGTCCTGAATACCGTTCTTACGGTCATATCCAGAAACATTAGTTATTTTGATTGAAATAAATCCCGTTCAATTTGGGATCACCTTCCAAGCTTGCAGATCAATATTATTACTGCATTTAAAAATAACACTCCAAATATAACTCATAATCAATATGTATTATATTTTTTATGTTTGTGTAATTAAAGTACAATTAAATTAAATTGTAAATTAAATTAAATTAAAATTCCGCACACCAGAACTAGACGCATTAACATTTTTTTCCCGAATGCCATCACTCTGCTAAACAAATAATTCCCTCAACACTGTCAAACTAGTTACTAAGTCTGCACTACTATTAATCTTCTCATTGTTCCTATCACCCATCTCCTCCTACTTATGACTGTATGACTGTAATCTTAAGACTAATATTGACTGTTTCCCTATGACTATCATTAAGTGTTGTACCTTATGATCCTTGATGAATGTATCTTTTCTTTTATGTACTCTGAGAGCGTATGCACCAAGACAAATTCCTTGTGTGTCCAATCACACTTGGCCAATAAAGAATTCTATTCTATAACTTATAATAAATGACATATTCCTTAATAAAATGTGTGTGTGTGCGTACACACGAATATATATACTTTTTGAGAGCAGGTATCAGAATTTCATTTTAATGTGTGCCATTGTGTATATAGAAAAGTGACAATAAAAGTTATCAAATCCAGTTTAGAACAAAACTTTTATTAGGACAGCTCAAAGACCACCAAAAAAAAAAAGCTTTTAAAATATTTTAATCTTTTCTTTTCTTGCTGTGCTTTCTTTCCTTGTTGTAAGGGACTGAGACAGCTTTCTTACCAGCCTCATCTAGTTTGGTTGGCCTGGATAAAGCTTTAAAAGAAATACAAAATAGGGCTATTATGACATTCATCCTGTATAAGAAATGGGATGTCTATTGCAGATTGAAACTCAGTCATCAGAGTTTTTTTTGTTTTAATCTAGTGAAAGGTAGAGCACTGAGTACTTCAGGCTTTGTTCCCAAGGCTGCTGGTGGGTGATAAGATAAGGATTCCTAACAGTCTTCCTGCTTTGATGCTGAGTGGATGAATTCCTTTGTTTGTCTGTCTGGGTGTGCGCGAGGCGCGTGGTATATGCACACACACATACACAATCCCTTTAGTATTTGGCCAGTTTATCAGAGTATGTGGGGGCAGAATCATCCTCAACTGACCACAATATGACAATGAAAAATCCCGTTTCCTGAGATACTTGAATGCAAATCATTGTGAAAATACAATAGCAATAGAGTTTGAATTGCAATACACTATTATCTCAGCCCTTGGACCAGTGGTGGGTTGCCCCCGATTTGGACCGGTTTGCAAGAACTGGTAGTAAAACTGGCAGTAGGCCCCACCCACTGCCCCGGATGTCATCATCGGCGATCTGCGCATGCACAGAAGCTTCTGCGCATATGCAGAAGCAAGGCGCACGCACGACCCCGTTGCGGACTGGTAGTAAAGGTAAGTAGAACCCACCTCTGCCTTGGACCCTGCTTCTTCTGCCCCACATGGGGAGGAGGCGGGGCTGCACCTATGGAACCTGGGTTGTATCTCTAGAAGATGTGGCTTTTCCATCTTTGGAGCTTCTAAAGATGGACAACTTGTTTTCTTGCACATTGCAAAGGTACTGGAGGATCCATGTGTTTCTTCCAACTCAATAGTTCCATGATTTTCATGTTTCTAATAACTGAAAATAGAAATTTTAGTGTTAACAGCCTGGTGGGCCTTTACAAGGGAAGGGGGATTAGAATACAGGTAGTCCTTGATTTACAGCCATTCCTTTAGCGACTGTTAGTAGTTACAACGGCACTGAAAAAAAGTGACTTATGACCTTTTTCACACTTAAACTGTCGCAGCATCCCCGTGGTCATGTGAACAAAATTCAGATGCTTGGCAATTGGTTCAGACTTACGATAGTTGCAGTGTCCGGGGATCATGTGATCACCTTTTGCCACCTTCTGGCAAGTAAAGTCAATGGGGAAGCCTTAACAACTGTGTTACTAACTTAAAAACTGCAGTGATTCACTTAACAACTGTGTCAAGAAAGGTCATAAAATGGGACAAAACTCACTTAAAAATTGTCTCACTTAGCAACAGAAATTTTGGGCTCAGTCGTGGTCATAGGTTAAAGATTATCTCTAATAATTTTTTACTATTTTACTGTTGATTTTGTGTGGGGGAGTGTCAGTATGTATGTCTCAAATACAAAGATATGTATTTGGATTGGCGGCTGTATAAATTGAACAAATAATCCTCCCTTTCTCTTGCCTGGTTATCTCTCAAGCCTCAGAGACCAGTTCCTGCCATTCCAAGAACCTCGTTTTTGCCCCCCCCCCATAGTGACAGGTTGAATCCAAAATAAAATAGAGTCCTGTATTTCCAAGTAAGCTAATTCACCTTGAAGGACAGAGAATTGGCTGCAGTGGGAAGCAGGTGGGCTGATATGAGACTCAGATGGTTACTCTAGGTCTCCAAACTTGATGACTTGTGGACTTCAATTCCTAGAATTCCATGCTGGCTGAGGAATTCTGGGAGTTGAAATCTACAAATCTTACAGTTGCCAAGTTTGGAGAGCCCTGTAGTAGAACTAGCCAAGGGAAAGCACTTGGGAAGTGGTGTGACTGATTCATAAGAACCATCTTCCCCTTATCAGGATAATTGTAATGGTACGTTCAGGGCCTGAAAGATTCATAGGCTGGTTGGGAAACCTTTGGAGCTTCTGTAGAGGGAAGAAGGAATGGCCTTGAGGAATGGGAGGAACAGTCATGACCAAGACAGCACAGGAATGTAATCTGACTAAATGTCTCGAATAAGCTCTCTCTACTTCTCACAAAGTTAAAAGGAAGCAGGACAGGAAGTGCATTTAGATTTGCAAGATTCTTTTACTATAACTGTACAATAAAAGTAGTACAAGTAGTCCTCGATTTACAACAGTTCATTTAGTGATTCTTCAAAGTTACAACAGCAGCAAAAAAAAGTGACATGACACTTAGTTTTTCACACTTACGACTGTGTCAGCATCCCCATGGTCATGTGATCAAAATTCAGATGCTTGGGAACTGATTCATATTAATGACAGTTGCCATGTCCCACTGGATCATGTGATTCCCTTTTGCGACCTTCTGACAAACAAAGTCAATGGGAAAACCTACTTCACTTAACAACTGTGTTACTACAACTGCAGTGATTCACTTAACAGCTGTGGTAAGAAAAGTCTAAACTCACTTAACAAGTGTCTCACTTAGCAATTAGAAATTTTGGGCTCAATTGTGGTTGTAAGTCGAGGACTACCTGTACTGACGTACAAGATATTGGATTCCTAGTCTGATCTATCCTGACGGAGTGTCACCTCCCATTTCTTAATCTAAAGGGTCTAAAAAATGGTGTCCTTGCCAGTTCACAGAGAGGCTATTATTAATAAATCCAAAATCAATGACCCCCATCTGAGTCTCTGCCTCAACAAACTGAGCAGTCAGTTGACTTCTAAAATCAAAGCAATGTAGCTGCTGAGATATTTGTAGTGTTAGTCCACTCCTCTTTAACAAATATTGTTGAAGGAAACTGGGAAATATGCTTTTGGCTGCAGTTGGCTGCCAAAAATTTGACAATACTTGGGAGGGAAGTGATTCATATATTGAGTGTGACGTGACTTTAGCAGTTGTGATCCATTAACTGAACCGGTTTCAGCATTGAAGACTTCTAGGTTTTTGGTGCTGGAAAATTTAAATATTTACTTGGGACTGGTTCCTCAAGAACGGTTCAACATATAGCAGCCATGTCTATGAGCCTTTCCTAATTGATTGCAAGGCCAAGACATGATTCACGACATTGTGTTCTGATTAGAGAGGTATTCCATGGTTGGGGACACCTCAAGTTTCCCAATTACAGGTAATCCTCACTGACTACAATTAGGACCAGCAATTCTAACCCCTAAGTGACATGGTTGTAAAATGGAGTCATGTGACTGTGTCAATTTATAACGTAAGTTCGTCAAGTTCTAGTCGTTATGCAAAATATCATGGACCATTGTGATGTCATGTGAACCTGACATGTGACTTCCTGCCAGCCTCCCCATTGACTTTGCTTTTCAGAAGTCAGCTGTGAATGTCATTAATGGTGACCGTGTGGCCATGGGATGCTGCCACTTGAAAATGGATGCCAAGCATCCACATTGTGATCACATGACTGGGGAGATGCTACAATGGCTGCAATTCCAAGGACTGTTCATAAGTCTCTTTTTCAGCGCCATTGTAACTTTGGTTGCTGAACGAAGACTACCTGTGTTATGGACAAAGCACTATCCTGTTCAAGTTGCTTTAGTCACTCCATCTGACCTTTGCAGACTAATGGACTTATTAAGATGATCTACCTGAAACAATTATTGGATTCAGCTGGATTCCAAGACACTATGGAAGGGTTTTGGATGACTACACTAGTGATTTTATGATCTGCTTGGTACCAGGAATAAAATGCTTAGTAGGACAGTGAACACAATTTCTCCAAAGAGTTCTTTTTGATCTCTTTCAAAAATGCTTCTAAGGTATACAGACGAACAATGAAGCTGAAACAGCAAAGTAAACAGCTAAAGCAATGATGGAAGAATAGTAACTCAAATTTGAGAGGGCAAAGCCAGAGTCATAGGAAAGCCAATGGTGGGGTTTTGGTTTTGGTTTTGGGGGGATTCTACATGTATTACATCTGCTTGTTGAGTTGTTTTATGCTAGGAAAGGGCTGAATTAGATCCACACCTACTCCTCCAGACATTCTTTTATGGCATCCTCAGAGGTTTCTGCTTTCAATTAGTGTTTTTCAGATTAAATCTCTCATGTTCAAGTCAATCTGGGTGCCAGCTTTGATGTACAGTATAGACTACTATGACAGTGTCTACTCAGTCTTCTTTTATTGTTAGACCAGTTCACTTTCAGTTTAAATACTTTAGGATGTAGGCAGGTTGCTTGGAGATGTATTTTCTACTGCTTTTTCTTTAGATCCTTGTTCAACTTGAGTAGAGTTCAACTTTGACCTGTGCGGTTATTAGAAATGCCTTTGTTAATATGATATATTCTAAGGGAGGGCAGAGTCTGGTCCACAGACTTCAGTTAATTCAAGATTTTGGTAGGTAGGTTTTGTATATTGTGACATTTGCTGTTCAGGCACCACATAGGCCACCAGTTTATTTCTACACAACAAAGATCCAGACTAAGGGTGGAGAAGATGCCTCTTTCTATAGGAACCTCCAGGTGTATTGAGAGTTGCTGTGAGTTTATGTGGCAGCGACTCAAGATCAATCGTTCTCTGCTATTGCTGCCCCAGATCTTTGGGCTGTGAAGAGTTGAGAGGCCTGTTCATTAGCTTTAAAACAAAAACAAAACCCTTTAAAACACACGTTTTATACAATTTTTTACTGTTGGTTTCAACTATTAATTTTATTTGTTTGCTGAAATTCCTACTGACTTCTTTTTTATTTGTTTTAATTGCAAACTTACTGAGTGGTTTTGGTTAAGTTGGTTATCAAACTTAACTAATTAAACAACTTACCTTAGGAGAAAAGTTTGTCCTGTTTATCATTCACAGAATCCAGAATTCATTGCTGAAAAATGTGGCACATATCACATTAGTGGAAAAATGTGAGAAAGCATCTCTAATTTTGTCTTTGTACTTTTTGAGACCTCTGGTGGGGCTGTTGGTGTAGATGTGGGGGCAACATAAACATCTGGGTTTATTGCGGGATCTGCTTCCCATGTTAGCATCATTGTCCTGTTGTTTCCTGTTCCTTTGTGCGAAACTGCTTCAGGTCAGATGCTTGTCAGCATACAAGTCTGGGTCTGTCACTCAGTAGTAGGTGCCATGGTCCAGTATGGGCTGCAGTTTATTAATAATGTGTTTGACTGGTTTGAATTGTGTGTTGTAAGTTAACAAGAAGTGGTGTTCGCCTTGTTCAATTTACGTGGTTTGTCTTTTAAAAGATTTTCTCTGGGAGTTCATCTTGTTCTATTGATTTGTCTATTGATCTCAGATCAATAGTTACATCTTCCAAATGTCTGGGTTTCTTTTTAACTGTCTAACTCAACTCGTGGTGGTTGAGATGAAAGTAATGTCATGCACAAGGGATGAGATTGGTATTGTCAGGGAATGGCTGCACGTAATAAAGTGGAAGTAAAGACTTTAGAGTAGATTAGTAAGGAAATCTAAGGACCTTCGGTTAATTTAAAATCCTAGGCTTTCTCCACATAACACATTAAACCACAGAGTAGCTAAGCTCCTGTTACTTCAACTGATTACTATGTAAACCTATTCCAAGTGGTTAATGCTGGAGGTGTTTGCCAGTGCAGAAAATTGAATTAACTGAGAAAACCATGGCTCACTTAATACAGTCACAGAGAATATTTCTTTCAATATTAACCACGTTAAAGTAATTTAGAGGCAGCATACCCTGGAAAAGATGTTGAAAGGAAAGGCAGATTTGCTTTATGCTCTGTTTTGTGTCTTAATTAACTGCTACTATTAGATGGACTAGCAGGTGGTTAAGCAGAGATAGAGATTGAATTCCCACATTGTGCTAACCGATTGTTCGTTTAAGAATGGTTCATTGAATGATCTACAATTGGGGTAATTCACCAAGTATGTCAAGATATTATGCAGTGTGGTATTGGCTTAGTAGACTGGGTGAAATCAGCCAAATGTGGCTTATTCATTACCAAGCAGACAATAACTTGAGTATGATGTGTGAACATAGGAATGTTTACAAATAGCACAATATCAGCCTAGAGGAAGGGCTCAAGGGGACCATTGTAGGATTTTGTCCTTGTCTCATTTTTATATTAAATCAGTAGATATATGTGGTTGCTAAACAGGTGTGCAATTAACACAGAGCTAGAAAAGTGGCAAGCATTTGGGAAGACAGAGACTATGTCTACACAAAAGTCAGCACATGGTAAAATGAATTATAGCAAGAACTGTACTTTACTGAATTTACTCAATTACTGGATTTGCAAAGTACACAGAATCATAAATTAACTATAATGCTTAGCTTTGCACACATTTTAGCCTGGCTTATTATGCCAGTTTTTGAGATTCAGAAGGAACTTGACAAGCTGGAACACACAAAGATGGCAAGATGAAATCCAAGGGAAAGTACTAGATTTAGGTACAATCCCTGTTCTTCCCCCAAGCAGACACAGGTATGAGATGAGGAAGATGACTTAGCTTGCAAACTGTATATGTGAAAAAAGATAAAAATCACAGAGGAAACCTTTACTCCAGATGGGGATTCAGCCTGCAGAAAGATAAGAGTATCTACCACCGTTTACTGAAGGGAAGAGGGATTTCCATCCTAATTCCCAACTATTTCAACCTGGAAGAAACAGGGTAGGCCAGCAAACCAATCCCTGAACTTAATGTTCTGGTAGATTCCATATTGAATATAAACTACCATCTAGTTCTCTACACAATTTAAAAAAATTAATGTAATATTAGGTGGCATTAGTACAGATTATATGAAATAATTATACTCCTCTGCATGCTATTAAAACGACAGAGAGCTATAGTCAATTGTTGGTGTGTCCTTCTGTAGAAGAATAATCAGTAGGTGAAGATTCAGAAACCAGGTTTGGTGAGGAACAATTGAAAGAGTTGGCTGTGTTCAGCCAAGGCAAAAAGACCACAGAAAAATGCAATTGCAATAAGGTTACTATGCAGACGATTAAGGAAATTGAAATATTTGCTTTAGAAGGACTACTAAACCAGTGGGTGAAAATGTCAGTGGAACAGGCTGTTTGAGGAGGTTGTGGCTTCTTCTTTCCTTCAAGTATTTAAGCGGAACAGCCATCTGTTGGGAAATGTTCTAACTATGTACTGAATTGTAGATCCTGCAATAGCAAGAAGTTGGAATAAACTTGGAAGGAAGCAATCCATGACCAGCTGCAGCCTCCACCCATGTTTTGTGACTCCGACAGTCTCAAGATTGAGCTGCTGAAATTGATTAGAATGCCACCAAGCAATAGCAGCATAGTTTTCCAAAGAAACTGCAGGCAGTCACCAAGATCAACACTGATTCGAAGGCAGTAAAATAAAACAAATGGTACTCACAAGTTATTTGATTATGTGCCATCACATTGTTGTTGACACCTAGTGACTACATAGATAGATTTTCTCCACCACGATTTACCCCTAACCTGTTCTTTCAAATCTTCCAATGGTGCTACTCATTGCTACTGAAAACTGAATCTATGCTGCTGGTCATACTCTTTCCTTCCACCTTCTCCAGACACCTGGATCTTTGCATAGTACTAGTATGTCTGAAGTAGGATAATTTGAGCTGATTTTTTGTGATAATAAATGCAATGCAATGCAAAATATTTCACAAGCTGTGTATCAAATCAAATCTTTTCCAACGATTTAAAACTGTGTTCCCCTCACCACATTATAATACATTGTTATATAATATATATAATATGCCTGGAATTGCTTGGATAGTGAGATGGGAGGCATATGCATTTAAAAATAAATAAAAAATAAATACTCCCCCAGTAAATAAAAAATTTAAAATGCTCATCCCTTGGCCCTTCAAATTCTAATATACTATGACATAAAAAGTTTTGCTTCGACTTCTTTATGAATCCTTTAATCAGACATATGTATGACTAATATCTCCTTGCCATCTCAATTTCAACCGTCAATCTTATTTTTTAAAAAATATATATCATTTTTTTTATTAGTCTTTGCATGCTTTTCCCCTTAAAAATGAAGAAAATATGACTTCGAGACCGCCTTCTACCGCATAGTTCCCAGTGACCGGTAAGATCCCACAGAGTTGGTCTCCTCCGGGTCCCATCAGCTAAACAATGCCGGCTGGCAGGCCCATGGGGAGGGCCTTCTCTGTGGCTGCCCCAGCTCTCTGGAACCAGTTACCTCCTGAGGTACGGACCACCTCCACCCTATCGGCCTTCCGAAAAGCGGTGAAGACCTGGCTTTTCCGGCAGGCCTGGGGCCGTTGATCTTGCTTTGCGATCTGACAAGATCCGGCCATGAATGGTGTGAATGGGTTTTAATGTCTTTAATGTTTTTAATTTTTAAGTATTTTCATAGTGATTTTTTGAGTTTATTGTGTATTTTTGAGCCGCCCTGGGTCTTCGGAGAGGGGCAGCATATAAATTGAATAAATAAATAAATAAATAAATAAATAAATAAATAAATAAATAAATAAATAAATAAATAAATAAATAAATAAATAAATAAATAAATAAATATTGGTACTTCAATTGTCCTGCCAATTATTTAACAGAATAACAGAGTTGGAGGTCTTCTAGTTCAATCCCCTTGCAGAGGCAGGAAACACTATACCATTTCAGACAATGGTTGTCCAATCTCTTCTTAACAACTCCAATATTGGACAACCCACAACTTATGGAGAGGCAAGTCATTCCATTAATTTGTATAAAACACCCAGAGGTGGTCCTTAAGAATCATTTACTGAGCTGAGAAGTTGGAAACTACTGTAGTTTCTACTGTAGTTTAGATGAGAGAAAAAAATCCTTAAATTCTTCAGGAATTTGCAGGGCTAAATGAATGGAGTGAAGCAGTTCATTCTGTAATTATCAAATACCAGCCAACTTTAAATAAGATTGAAATCACATAAGCAAAGCAGTAGAACCTCATTTTTAAAATTATTGTAATGCTTGTCTCATGAAGCCTGGCAATGTGATTGCCTAAATTAGATTATTGCTTAATGGTGCTTTCCCAATAAGTCTGGCTTTTAAAGCACACCTAAAAATAATGTTACATATGTGAATCAAAAATACCTCTGGGAACAAGTATAATACTGCCCTTAGATTGTTAAAAGGGGAAGTGTGTGTGTAGCCAAAATTATGTAGTTTATTTTTAACAGTTCATATTGACTAATTTTACACTCTAGCAGTCTGTTTGAAAGAGTATTTAAAAAGCAAGATATTGGAGGTCATACTATTGTCACTGTGAAATAACAGTTTGGCGGCTAATGAATAGAGGAAGCCAGCTGGTAAAGACAAAAGTTTGTTCAGCAATGTTTGTTGCAGTGCTCCCACAAAAGCCTTGCACTGTTGACAGTGCTTATAAACAGGCATCAGACTTTATGTCCACTTCTCATTGGTTTAATGTATGCTTTGCCTTGTATGGTTAAACATTACATTTTTTTTTTTTTTTGCACATCAAAGACACTTCGTTCAAGAGGTGGTATTCAACAGGTTCTGACCAGTTCTGGAGAACCGGTAGCGGAAATTGTGAATAGTTCGGAGAACCGGTAAATACCACCTCTGACTGGCCCCGCCCCCATCTATTCTCTGCCTCCCGAGTCCTAGCTGATAGGGAAGAAATGGGGATTTTGCAGTAACCTTCCCCTGGAGTGGGGAGGGAATGGAGATTTTACAGTATCCTTCCCCTGGAGTGGGGTGAAAATGGAGATTTTACAGTATCCTTCCCCTGCCACGCCGACCAAGCCATGCCACATCCACTAAGCCACGCCCACAGAACCAGGTAGTAAAAAATTTTGAACCCACCACTGCTTTGTTCCCTATATAATCTTTTAAAATGATGTCTGGTCATTTCCAATCCTGGAATATTGTGACATGTGTATTAATTGATCACCTCAGTATTTGACTAGTCCATTTAGAGCAGTGTTTCTCAACCTTGGAAGCTTGAAGATGGGTGGACTTCAACTCCCAGAATCCCCCAGCCAGCGCTGCTGGCTGGGGGATTCTGGGAGTTGAAGTCCACCCATCTTCAAGCTACCAAGGTTGAGAAACACTGATTTAGAGATAAGAGTGATGGTCTTAATTTGCCTCTATGATACTTTAGATACTTCATTTAGTGACCATACAAAGTTTCAACGGCACTGAAAATAGTGACTTATGACTGTCATTAACACAACCATTGCAGCAACCTGAGGTCACATGATTGAAATTTGGAAGCTTGGCAACTGGCTCATACTTATAACGATTGCAGTGTCCCAGGGTTGTGTGATCACTTTTTGTGACAAAAAGCAACAAGCAAAGTCAATGGGGAAGCCAGATTCCACTTAACAACCATGTTACTAACTTAACAACTGCAGCAATTCACTTAAGAACTGTGGCAAAAAAGGTTGCAAAGTGGGGCAAAATTCACTTAACAAATGTCTTGCTTAGCAACAGAGATTTTGGGCTCGATTGTGGTCAAAGGTTGAGGATTGTGCATACATTATTAGCAATGAAATGATACTTGGAGACACAAATAATCAGTATCCCAAAGACATAGGAACAGTCACCAATCTAAACTTATTCCTCTGATTTTGTGGTCTCCTCTTCAGAAACCATGCAGGAGAGAATGACCTTGAATAGCCTTTTCCTCAATCTGGTGCCCACCAGGTGTTTTGGACTAGAACCCTACTGATCTCATCAGATGGGCATAGGAAATGTATGTAATACCACAGCATCATTTAAATAGGGTTTGAGGCGGTAATCGTGATAAAAATTAAAAAGTGATTGCTAATTGGCTGCCCCTGTGTAGAAACTGTTAAATCAAGAGCAGGATCTATGCATTGCCTAGAAATATTAGCTTAGAGTCGAAAATCTGAAAACTGTAATGCTTGGTTTTGACTTAGCATGACATGTAAAGACAACTACCAAGATTTATAACATTTGGTTTATCAGTTAGCCTGATATGTGATCCAGCCAATGGTTATTCAACCAGCTATACTTAAACAATTATTCAGTAGGATGTGTAAGCCCAGAATCACAAGAATGCTTATGCTAAAATGGTAACATTATATATAGAAGTTACAAAATGATGCTGTACAGGTATTAGTTTTAAATGCAAATTTGCCATTTTATTTCTCAGTCTGATTGTTAAATATTAGCTATGATTTTCATACTGCTATATATTCTACCACACTGGTAGCAAAGACTCTGATTCTATTCTCTGTGTTAGGCTTATATGCCACAAAATTTGTAATAGACGTGAGACCATTTTTACAGGAGTTCAGAGAAATTAAAAAAACACTTCCTTGGATTTAGTTTTTGTTGATCAGGTCTTTTCTCATGAGTCATTGTAGTCGTAGGCTGTGAATCTGAATTGTGTGGACCACGGAGAATGTACTGTAATATAAACAATGGCTTGACTTTAACCTAAACCTGGTTTCAAAGGCTATGCAACAAGCAACCCCATTTTTTAAACTTTGAATTGTGGGTAGGATTAGTGAAAAGGTGATTATATAACTTGTTACTAGAGATCCACCCAACTTGCATTCTCAGCACGCCGAATAACCATGCTTGCCAAAAATTCCTAGTCTAGAAGTCAGCATCTTTCCTAAGCCTACTGCCCTCTAAATGTGTTCCCAACCCTCGCAGCTGGGGTTTGTGGGAGATGTAGTCCCACATTTAGAAAGCATCAGATTGGGAAGTGTGTGTATGTGTGTATTTCCTGCTACAATAAAGCACACATGGGTGAGATCATGAACATATACTGTAGGATTCTTGCTAAAATACAAACCGTATTTCTTGATCTTGAACAAGTATCTTTCCTGAAAGTCAATTTCTCATTAATGGTAATGAAAAATCAACTTGCAGAAAAGATACTTGCTCAATATCAAGCAGTACAGGTAGTCCTCGACTTACGATCACAACTGAGCCTTAAAGTGAAACATTTGTTAAGCGAATTTTGCCCCATTTTACTACTTTGCTTGCCACAGTTGTTAAGTGAGTCATGACAGTTGGTAAATTAGTAACACGGTTGTTAAGTGAATCTGACTTCCCCTTTGACTTTGCTTGTAGGATGCTCACAAAAGGTGATCACAAGACCCTGGGATACTGCAGTCGTCATAAATATGAGTCAGTTGCCAAACAGCTGAATTTTGATCACGTGACCATGAGGATGTTGCAACAGCTTAAGTGTGGAAAAGGATTATAAGTCACTTTTTTCAGTACCATTGTAACTTTGAACGGTTACTAAATGAACTGTTGTTAAGTCGAGATCTACCTGTACAGTTTGTATTTTAGCAAGAACACCAATCCTAGATGTTCATGATATCCCCCGTTTGCGTCTTCTCATACTCTTTTAGGATCCACAGCCTTCTTCTACCTTTACTCAAAACTGAAAATCTATACTGTCGACCTTCAACCACACCCAAAACATTCCCTGGCTATCAAAAGCTTTGCAGCCTAATAATAAGAATGATAATACCGCCTGGGGAATTGAGGCCAACACTGTTAAAGTCAACAAAAGAAGTCAAAGGAACTGTTCTAGGCTGACAAGGAATCCTGGGAATGCTAACCATAAATCAGCCACAGGTATTTCATTATTGTCATCTAATCCCGAGTTCACGGAAAGAATGTAAGATTTCAAAATGACCCCTAAACTAGTTCAGAGATTGGCATCTTGTTTACTACTTGAGGCGACTTCAAAAATGTACTATGAGAAAAGCTTTTTTGAAGAAGAAGAAAGGAGGAGGAGGAGGAGGAGGAGGAGGAGGAGGAGGAGGAGGAGGAAGACTTATGCTCAGTATGTTGGTATGTAGACCCAGAGATTATGAGATAGAATATGACTAGGAGAATTGCTTCAATGAGCTTGTTTTGGAGACATAATACCTAAGCAGAGTTAATTTATTTACTCTTTATTGTCTTCAGGATTCACATAAAAAAAACATACTGTTGGTGACTGCAAAGATGGAGCTATGGCTATATTTAGATTGTGTGGAGCTGCTGTAACCTAGTGTACAAATTGGGTGCCGCACAAGGGCATTGCATGAGGGAGAGGGCCAGCTAAATAAAAAGAGAAGATATGAGTATGAGTATTAGTACCGTTTTACTCATAGTAAGGCCACACCTGGAATACTGCATCCAGTTTTGATCACCACATTACAAAAAAGATGTTGAGACTTTGGAAAAATGCAGAGAAGAGCAACTAAAATTAATAGAGGCCTAGAAACTAAAACATATGAAGAACAGGTTGCAGGATTTGGGTTTGGTTAGTCCAGAGAAAAGAAGGACTGGGGGGGACATGATAACAGTGTTCCAGTATTTGAGAGGCTGAAACAAAGCGGAGGGAGGTCAATTTAATTTCCAAAGCACCAGAAGGCGAGACAAGGAACAATGGATGGAAACTAATCAAGGAGAGAAGCAACCTGGAATTAAGGAGAAACTTCCTAACAGTGAGGACAATTAACAAGTGGAACAGCTTGCCTTCAGAAGTTGTGGATGCTTCATCACTGGAGGTTTTTAAGAAAAGACTGGACAGTCATTTGTCTAAAATGGTAGGGCCTCCTGCTTGAGTAGGAGCTGGACTAGAAGACCTCCAAGGTCCATCCCAGTTCTATTCTGATTGATAAAGGAACCACAATAAAATGACAGACTCTCTGACTTTACACATGCACCCTTGACCACCAAAATCAGGTATGATGAGTAATTAAGTGATAACCATGAATCAGCAGTTGCGTAAATTTTGTTAGGTATTTAAATTTAATAAATTTTGAATATTAAAAAATGTTTGGGGGCAGGAACTAGGTGGAATTTTGTACAAAATGTCTTGTATGCCAGCAGCAGCGCTGATGGTGGGAGGCTCTTCTCTGGTAAGGAATCCCTGTGAGGTCTCTTGGAGAAAGAAATGGCATGAAAATTACAACCTTTGCTTTTACATAAACCTTCCACTGATCTCATCTAGGTTTGGATTCTGAAGAAGCAAAAAAGGAAAAATATTGATGCCTTTGAATATTGGTGTTGGAGAAGACCCTCGATGTGATAGATCATTGAACAAATCAATCCAGAGTTCTTGCCCGAGGCACAATGACCAGGCTGCTGGTCACCCTCATTTCTTTCTTTCCATGTTTCCCACCTTTTTCAAGAGAAATGGGTATTTGTGTAATGTGTCCAAAATAGGACAATTTGAGGCTAGTCATCTGTGCTTCAGACAAGAACCCTGGATTGATTTGTTCAGTGATCCATCTGCCCATAGACTCCTGACTATTTTCAGGAGTCTCCTTCAACACTAACATTCAAAGGTGCCAATGCTTTTCCTATGGATTTAGTTACAGTGGTGATGAGGACACCACTGGGAGATCTTAAAAAAACCCAGGTTAGAGTAATGGGAAAAATCTACATGGATCATCAGGAATTGAAAACAATTTGATGGCACAGAATCCTAATCATCAAGGCTTACTATGAATAGATACGTGCAGGATTGCACTGCAAAACGGAAGACAGTACTGAATATTCCCTGTAAAACTCAGTCATTTACAGGGATTTGGTTTTTTTTTTTTTAAATAATTGATCACACATACTGTATTGTGTGTGTTGAAAAGAATTCCCAGTGAAAACAAGCAGCACATTAAGACATTTGAACTTATTTGATACTCTCATCTTGCTTGCTATTGCTTGCTTCCTAGGTTTTTGAAGGGCTTTTTCATTGATTTGCCATCTTCATGCTGAACTTTCTGCCCACACCAGGTACTGTTTTTAGCTTATTCTAAGGGCACTTACTTTTTAATCTGAAAAGCTCAACAGTCGTCATGGCTTTATTTTCCATTTTTAGCCATTTTCTATTTCCGTTTCTGTTGTGTGTGCTATAATCTGATGTTAAGTGGGCTTTTATGACTCATGAGACTGGGCTAGACCTGGAATATCCGTTTTGCCTCTTATCCTGTCCACTAAAGTGGGCAAAATAATAACTGGTTTCCAAAAGCAAACGCAGAATAAAAAATAAAACTTTTGTCTACAAACCTGTAAACAATATTAGAAATATAGGAAATGGTTTTATGCTAGGCTAGACTACCTTTCTGCTAGCCCAATTTTTCTCCCCAACAGATGCTCTCCAGTTGTGTTATGATTACATCAGTCGTGGGTTTCAAATTTTTTTACTACCGGTTCTGTGGGTGTGGCTTGGTGGGCATGGCAGGGGAAGGATACTGCAAAATCTCCATTCCCTCCCCACTCCAGGGGAAGGTTACTGCAAAATCCCCATTTCCTCCCGATCAGCTGGGACTTGGGAGGCAGAGAATAGATGGGGTGGGGCCAGTCAGAATTTTTACTACCGGTTCTCCGAACTACTCAAAATTTCAGCTACCAGGTCTCCAGAACTGGTCAGAACCTGCTGAAACCCACCTCTGGATTACATGTCCCAGAATTACCCAACCACCATGGTCCACTGAGAACGGCAGGAATTGGAGTTTCAGCATATCTTCAAGGAAACAGGTTGGGGAAGGGTGACCTATTGTTTATCTTATTTTGGAAGGAGCTTTCTAGGTGTCACAGAAAGATCTTTCCCATCACTGCAACTTCAACATTTGGAAACATGGCAGATTGTATCTGGAGTCTTCTTTATACAAACACTGTGCTTTCTTCACACAATAAATAACTTAAAACAAAGATTGAGGACATACAGCAGACCCAATCTGATTTTTTATGAGATAGAATAAATTCTTCTTGACTCTTTTTACTTTATCTTATCCTCCAAGATTTCTGTCCAGAGTTTGAATAACAAGGCGATTAAGCTAGCTCTGTAACACTTAAATGACCTTGTGAAGTGATATGCATACTTCTGTTGTTGAGAGCATAGCATACAGTCTGTTTTAATTATCATAGAGTGAATTCATACGTCAATATGGTTTGCCTGGTTTTGGCTTAATATTTTATATGAACTCAGCCAATTATGCTTGTTCAATAAAATGTGGTTACACAAAGCATGGCTTAGTCTGAAGTGTAAGCTATGCCATAGAGTACAGTACTCCTATAACCAGTCTCCCCTTCTGTCAGTCAAATTTATGATCCATGGTTACCATACTGCTAATAGTAGAGTGTTGGGAAGTTACTAGAACAATTAAAATATGAGATTGGGTACATTGCTGACATAGTATGACAATTTGTCCTCTTCCACTTCATGTTTTGGGCCTTTAACTCCAGAACTTCTCAACCAGCATAGCCAATATATTCAGAGTTCTGTAAATTGCAATTTTAGGTCTTGTAGAATATATCAGACTAGAGAAGCCTACGTTATTAGGTGGGATAATTATTCAAAACTATATTTCTTCACCAACTTTTTTTCTCCTACTGTCTAGTTTCTATGCATAAACTATTATTTTCTGTTAGAGCAGCCATTTTTCTCACTTCTTCAAATTCATATTTTAAAATGGCCTTCCCTCCTGTGTTATTAAACTGGAACTCCATCCTCCACAACTAATTTTCCCTAACATTTTATTTAGGTTGATCAGAATTGTAACCCAAGGAACCTTGAGCACACTTAATTAGTATTTAGTACTCTAAATTTCCAATTAAGAAATACTAAAACTTTCAGAATTTCTTCATCCTTTCAGTGTCCTGGATTTTCTGTCTTTTATTTGTTTGTTTGGATGAAAGATGCATTTGAGCTTATCTTTTTGTGAATGATGATGGGCATATAAAATGCCTAAAGCTGAAGGGAAGAGAACAGCAGCTTTTCTTTAGACCTTCTGTTCTGTGCACATCCGAGCAGATAGGTTTTTACATGCGTCACGCAGCGGAAAGCAACCGGCTGTGCTTGCTCTCTAATTAAAACATCTCAGTGGCCTTTGCTTGTGCAGTGTTAAAAAGAAGGAATATATCCCAAAACTCCTCCCTTGAACAGCCTGAAACGGCTCGGTTTAGATTTTACAGGCAATATAATGCCCGAATGGGAAACATATACCGGTAGTCAATATGTTGTTCTCAGAAGACATTGCTTGCTTAGAAGAACTGGAAAAATACTTGCTCGTCTATCCCAGGCTTCATAATGTTTGGGGAAAAACAATGTAATTGCCATATCATTGCCTTTCCCCAATGCTTTAGAAAAAGCCTTGAAAAGAAGAGGTTAATTGTTGGGTTTGCACACTATGCTAACCCAAAGTCATAGTTTGTTTGCTTTGTGGCTGTATGGAATTGTGTATCTTCATCATTCTGGATCCAATGTAAACCCCAGTCCTCCGCTTGGTACGTTGGTCTGGCTTTAGTCAGGAATGCAACTGATTTAGCCCTAGCTGTGAGTTAGATGCAGTATATAAAAGTTTCTGCTCTAAAGGCTTGTAATATACATTAGGATAAAGAAAGCAAAAAGCAGATAGATACATCAGCAGTGGGATGGACAGGTACGTATGTTCCATTAAATGGCAGCAGAGAAATAGAGAAATGATTGTTGCCATCCAATCGTTACCTGGATATTTGGAGCAGAGCTCAGGTATTGTAGCCCTAATCTGCATAACAAGGTGTCTTCTCAGATGTTCTCAGATCTCTGAACAAGAAATCGGGAGAGATACCTAAAGGTTGGCGGCAGAATTGAACAGAAGTAAAAGAAGTTCTGAGCTGTGAAACTATGAGACTCTATGCTTAGCTTATATGGGTTAAAAGGTCATCTCCTGAATACTGTAGATGTTAATTGCACTAGGTGTGTCCTGAAAGCTGCTGAAGGCTTTATTAAGGGTGACTGAGTAATTGCTTTTTGCCGAGAAAGTATAGGCTGCTTAAGAGGAGGAATATAGAATAAACCACATAGCGAACAGGGGTAGCTAACAAATATGGGCAGGATGTTCAGAAGATGAATTCAGAAACAAAGCAATTATGTTAACCACTTTTCTTTCTGATAGGAAGCAGTCAGTTAATCTAAAAAAAGGAACAAATATGCATCTGAACAGCAATTAGGAGGAAAAAGAAAAAAACTGGGTTTATGGGGGCGTGGATAAGGAATGTAATACAGAAGCTGCCAAGATTCAGGAAGACTGCTACCTGATAATCCTTTCAGCTCATTCATATGTAGACTGAAAGGCTTATCAGTTAGTAGGTTCCTAAGTCTATGCACATATTGAAGTTCTGAAACTCAAGGAATGAAGAACCTGAGGACTTAGATGATGTTCTCCACCATCCTTCTTGTCCATGGAAGAGGATTGGAAACAGGAAAAATATACTACCGTGTTTCCCCGAAAATAAGACCCTGTCTTATATTTTTTTGAACCTCGAAATAAGCGCTTGGCCTTATTTTCAGGGAGGTCTTATTATTTTGGGGCGTGTGGAGCAAGATGGGGCTCCTCTTGCTTTCTTACCTGATTTCCAGCTCTGCATTTAAATATTTTCGGGGAGGGCTTATTTTTTGGGGGGGATGCTTCTTTTAGTGCATGCGTTCAAAAGCCCAATTGGGCTTATTATCAGGAGATGTCTTATTTTCAGGGAAACAATGGAAATTATGGAAATAATATCCATGGAAGATGGTTTCTGAGACCATACAGTATCTAAATGATTAACTGTGAGATAGTTTGTTATTCCTCCAAAGATGAAGAAAAATGTGTTTGGACAAAGGAATCAAACTTGATCAGGGACACTTTAAATGAAGTCAACAGTGACTGGAGAAGGAAACCCCAGTGTGAGAACTTCAGACAAAAGCTGATACATTGTAGGAGTAAGGGAGAGATAAACTTACTAAGCCACTGTGAAAAAAAACAGGAAGAATCCTCAACTTCATTGCCTTCAGTGTCCATATAGTACTGCTCAAAGTAAAGGAAGTAAGATGAGCTTGAACTCTTAGAACAGGGAAGTTAATATGATTGAATAGTTATAACTAAGGCATAGTGGGATGACTCTCATTATTACAAAAGAGTTATTAAAGGATATAACAAAAGACTGCAAAACGAAGAAGGAACCTGGAGGTGAAAGTAGCCAAGAAGGAGAACAAATGGATAGTCCAAAGTAGGTCAAGGCAGTGCCGGGAAAGCTAAAAATCATGAGACGTAGGATTGGGCAAAGGCTGCTAAGAGGAATAAAAAACGTTTTGGAATCTATTTCAAATAAAAGCATAAGAGCTCCTCAGTGAAGACAACAAGGGTGGTTTAAAGCACCCTGTTATTAACACAGCTGCCTGCAATTACTGCAGGTTCGAATCTTACCAGGCTCAAGGTTGACTCAGCCTTCCATCCTTTCTAAGGTAGGTTAAATGAGGACCCAGTTTGTGGGGGCAATAAACTGACTTTGTATAAATATACAAAAGTATGAAGGCTATTGCTTAGCGCATTGTAAGCCGCCCTGAGTCTCCGGAGAAGGGCGGCATATAAATCAAATTAAAAAAAAAAAAAAAAGCTAACTGGCACTAAAAAAAAAAGGCAGAATGGTTTAATCTGGTTTTGGTACTGTCTTCTTTGAAAAGAGAGATTATTGGGGTTGCAAGGAAGGGAGGGGCTGCATTTTAAAGAGGGATGGGGGCTTCAATCATATGTCTGTAGCCTCTATTTTGACTTTTTTTAAAACCCCTTTTCTGTGGACACCCCTGGAGGATTTGATATAGTTGTATGAATTTCCTTATCATCAAAAAACAAGCAAATATAGCAAGAGCTGGAGAGCAACTTCTGAACTGGGTGTGTGTCTGCACACCTGGTGAGACAGGATGCTGGCTGTATGACCTCCATTCCTGAACAGCTTCGTCTTGAAGGGTTGTCAGGCTGTGCCTGACAAAGAAGTTGTCTCTGCTTTCGTAACTTCAGAACTTAAGCATTAGCCCTTCACTCATGGAGCAGGAACATTTACTTAAATTACCTTGCTTATTATTGACATCTGAATAGCAAGGTCTCTCTTTGACTGTCAGGCAAGACAAGGGTGTTTATAATGAATATTTTGCAGACAGTGTTGTGTGCTCAGACTCATTTATTTTATTTAGGACATTGACATGGCCACCCATTTTCAGCAAATCATTCTGGGTCGCTCACAATACAATATATCCCTGCATTTCTTTCATTTGCTTGTTGCAGCAGTTCATTGTTACTAGCCAATGTGGTCAGCTATAGCCAGAACCATGCTATCAGCACTAAGCACCATTCGTAAAGACTTAAAAGTGATCTCTTGGTTCAGTTGTAATGCAGGAAAAACCATTGTACTGCATCTATGACCCAGCATTTTATTCTCACAGTCAATGAGAAGTTTATGGAAACTTCACAACCAGGATATAAATGCAACAGTCTTTCCGGTTTGCAATTCCAAGTGACAGCTATTGACAGACATGCTACCTCTGTACATGCATGTAACATCTAAGTACCATGACTAATTGCTCTTCATTGCCTTCTATTCCCTTAAATTGTTTATTAATTTTTGTAATAAAACTATTCAAAGTACCAGGGCATCTGCTGAAGTGTGTGTGTGCGTGAGTGAAAAATCAAAATGGCAATTGCAAGCACATAATCAAATCCCTCACCCAGTGATGAAATCAATTTTTTTTTACTACCGGTTCTGTGGGCGTGGCTTGGTGGGCGTGGTGTGGTTTGGTGGGAGTGGCTTGGTGGGCATGGCAGGGGAAGGATACTGCAAAATCTCCATTCTCACCCCACTCCAGGAGAAGGATATTGCAAAATCCCCATTCCCTCCCCACTCCTGGGGGAAGGATATTGCAAAATCTCCATTCCCATCCCACTCCTGAGGCCAGCCACAGGTGGTATTTGCCGGTTCTCTGAACTGCTCAACATTTCCGCTACCGGTTCTCCAGAACCTGTCAGAACCTGCTGGATTTCATCCCTGCCCTCACCCCATGTCAGCTATTATTAGGGGTACAGAATTCTCTACAGTGAGCTAGAGATGAGCCATGGCCTTTGTGTCTGCTTCAACATCTCAATTAGCTAATTCTTAGCAGTGAAAGGTCTTCCCTGTAAGTTTTCCATACTATGAATAATTCTATATATACAACATTACCAAGTCCTTCTTACTTAGACATTGCACTCACCAAAAGCCGCTAAATCATTTATCATCAGTGGGTTTGACAAATGTCAAGAAATGCTATTTGAGTTCTCTTCCAGGGTGTGGATTCTGCTAAATTGTTCATCATTTGGGTTGTTGCCTTTCCATTGCAAGGCAGTTCTCATCTTAGCCATGATGATTTTATGCCCTTACATAGTTCTTCTGTTTAATAACCTTACTTTTCTCATACTGCATTGATTAGAGTATCAGATCTGCAAAAGAGCCTGAAATGTGAAATTGATTGGAAGCACGGATCCTGAATTGATTCAAAGGAGTTGCCCATCTGCACTATGCAAAGCTGGATTTCTTAACTATGAAATCATTTCATAGTTGGTTGAGCAAACTAGAATGTGAATATTATGTTGGAAAATTGGAGCAGATAATTTCCATTTTAGACTGCACCCAGCACCCTCTCAGTTAATCCTCATATTCAGATCAGAGCAAGCAGACATCATTCAGTTCGGCTACCAAAAATGTAGTTTGATGTTTATTTATTAAATAAACTATTAAATTATCTATCTATCTATCTATCTATCTATCTATCTATCTATCTATCTATCTATCTATCCATCCATCCATCCATCCATCCATCCATCCATCCATCCATCCATCCATCCACCCACCCACCCACTTCCAAACACTACTGTAGGTACAATAGTTAGTATGGACAATATCAAAGGCAGTGGCCTTTGGTTATTCCAGCCTTAATTCTTTTATGGAATCAGTTTGGTGCAGTGGTTAAGGCATCCAGCTAGAAACTAGGAGACTGGCTTTTTTAGTCCTGCCTTAGGCACAAAGCCAGCTAGGCTTTGTCACTCTTAGTCCCAGGAAGAAGTAATGAAAATAACTTCTGAAAACTTTGCCAAAAAACTGCAGGGACCTGTCCAGGAGCTTGCCAAGAGTCAAAAATTTACTCAAAGGCAGAATGGAGATGGAAGTAGAATACCAGATTTTGTTCATGAATCAATTTGGCAGATGTAGATGATGTACAGTATCTGACACATTGGCTTATTTAGCCTATTTTATTCTGTAAACCCAACCCGTGATCTGTGTATTATGCAGTTTCAGAAAACTGAGTTGAATAAATTATTTGGCTACTATAAAAATTAAGTTAAAACTTCAGACTTTAAAGGAATTTGAAGTCAGGAACAGACAAACATTGGGTGGCTGGAAGCATGTTTATCATGTTTTGAAGGCTGGACAATTTTTGATGGAAATTGGGGTTCATCTTCCATTTTAAGACTATGTTAAGCCTGTTTTAAGGCATATGCTACAGTATTTTGTAATGTTACACCTTACAATGGTAGGCAACTATGCTATCAGTTTTCAGCAATTATGTCAAAGTAAAAAAAAAAAAAAGCCTACTCATTCATACCAAAAGCTTGGGGAATAAATTCCTTATCCCTGTTCTAGGGTAAGACATATCTAACTTTTAATATTCCAAATCTCTACCCCTATTTTCAATTAATGATTTAAAAGCCATCAGCACATTCAGTTGCAGAGGCCCATATGATTTAGTATATTTCCCCAATTTAATGCTCTCCAAATGTCCTGGATAGGTAGTTGTTGACTTACCACCATTTGTTTAGCAATCATTCAGAGTTATGACAGTGCTGAATAAAAAAATGACTTACGACTGGCCTTCGTACTTAAAACTATTGCAATGTCCCTGCAGTCACATGATAAAAATGCAGAAGCATGGCCATCCTCCCAGCCAGCTTCTAACAAGGAAATGTAATTGCTTAATGGATTTGCTTACTGACCACATGATTCACTTAAGGACCACAATAATTCACATGTGACAAAAAAGGTAGTAAAATAAGGCACTGCTTGCTTAATGACTACCTCATTTAATGACAGTTCAGTTGTGTTTGTAAAACGTTTTGCCCCCTGTAAAAACCACACAAAATGTCCAAACAATATTTAAAACAATCAATCAGGAGGATGAAAACCAGTTAGTCGAGTAAGTGAATAAAGCCAACCAAGACCAGAGAAAAGTCAAAGCTCCACCATATGTTTATCTAAAATAAGGTATTGGATTAGCATCACGGGTGGGTTCTAATTTTTTTTACTACTGGTTCTGTGGGCGTGGCTTATTTTGTGGGCGTGGCTTGATGGTCATGTGACAATTCTGTAGCATTTAGCAGAGGTACTGGTCTACAAGGCTTTTAACTGCTTGCAGAGCTGTACCGGTCTACCCATTTATTTTTGCAGGCACTGGTCTACTCATGTATTTTTGCAGGCACTGGTCTACCCATTTATTTTTGCAGGCATCAGTCTACTCATTTGTTTTTGGAGGCACTGGTCTACCACCAAACTGCCTTTTACTTTCAGCTGTAGGGCGGCCCTTTGAAGCCCCCTTTAAACAGTTTTTTTCCTTATAGCCCATCAGCTGGGACTCAGGAGGCAGCAATAGATTGGGGGTGGGGCCAAATAAAAGGTAAGAATAATGGGGGGAGGGGTGGCGTGGCGTGGGGTGGCGTGGGGGTAGAACCGGTTCGGTGACGTCATATCGTCACCGCTACTGGCTCAGTGGAACCGGGTGAGGAACCCACCACTGATTAGCATCATACACTAAGCAGTTCCAGAGAATGTGGCAGCAATCAAAAAGTCTCACTTCCACGTAAATACTAACCAGGTAGCTGAGTGAGAACTTGAAAGGAAAAATCTATGTGATTCCTGTTTGGACTGACTATATCAAATTTGTACAGGCAGTCCTCAACTTGCAACCATTCAAAGTTACAATGACACTGAAATAAGTGACTTACAACCAGTCCTCACATTTATGTCTATTGCAAAATTCCCCACAGTCACGTGATCAAAATTCGGGCACTTGGCAGCCAGCATATATTTACAATGGTTGCAGGATTCTCAGAGTCATGTGAATACCACTTGCAACTTTCCCAGCTGGCTTCTGACCAGCAAAGTCAATGAGGAAAGCCAGATTCGCTTAACGACTGTATGATTCACCTAACAACTGCAGTTATTCACTCAATTACGGCAAAAAAAAAAAAAAGCTTGTAAAATCAGATGTGACTCATTTAACAACCACCTTGCTTAGTCATGGCATTTCTGGTCCCAATTGTGGTCATAAGTCAAGGATTCCCTGTAGTACAAATGCAAGAAACACAATGTATGTTGTACTGATGGCTCACCGGAAGGTTAGTTGCTGTTGCCGTATTAGAAAGCTTGCTTGGTGGCCAATGCAGACAGAAGCAAAATATAACTTAATTGTTACCTTACACAACTTCTGATGTGCAAAATTATCCATAGCCAGACACAAGTTCATATTTGAACTAGAAAGGAAGGTGTGAGCTATTTGTTTAAATTTATATATTATATATAAATTACCTCCTTGTTAATTATGTCCTGTTAAAAAAGGTCTATCTATGTGTCCTTTTTGTGTATCTTTCCTGCCATCTTTGCACTCTGAGCTAAAACATTTGGAAGGAAGTTTATCAAGCCGAACATTCTTGTAAATCTGAACTTGACTGCCAAGAATGCAAATGATTCATTCCCTATGAGGAATTAATTTCCTGTCCACACTACTCCACCCCCTTTAAACATACATTTACTATTCAAAACAAGTGACCCCTCTGTTTCTTTACTCTGAGCATTCTTAACTGTATGATAAATAAAATTCCCCAAATAGTTCTGACAATTTATTCTCAGATTAACTGGAATAAAATAGTAACCCAGACAGAGCGTCAGTATTAATGATAGATGTATATGATAGCAATATGACAGAACAAATTCACAGGCTCTCGGTTCAAGTATGTTGGGGTTAAGGACTGTCTGCTAAAAAAAAAAAAAAAGAGAAAAGAATTAATTTATATGACCTGTTAGGTATTCAATTCAAAATCTGCAACTCTATATTTGAATTCTACAAAGCTTCATTTGAATAAATGTCCCATCTGTGTATATTCTGTTTGGTGCACAAAATGAGTTCTCAATTATGCAAGTCAGTGTTTTTCAAACTTGGCAAATTGAAGATATGCAGATCGACTTCTAGCAGGCTGGCTGGGGGATTCTGAAGGTTGAAGCCCACACATCCTGTTGCCAAATTTGGTCTAGAGTCTAGACAAAATAGTTGATTGCCTCAATTGACCAGTCAATTGATCTTGATCTTGCCTGGCTCTTGGGATCCAGTGATCTTAGAAAGATTACAGTAGCTGAATCGGTGGCTCTGCCTATCTACAAAATGCCACAGCATATTCACTACTTTTGCCAATTTGGTGTGAAGGGCTGTATTGCTTTCTAAGAATTAGAATGGAGGAATTGGTGTTTTTTTTAAATAAATGGTTAAAATGTACAATAAAAGCTTTTTTGATTTGATTCAGTTTTCAATTCCTCAGATTCTAAGCGTGAAAACATACTTGAGTGCCATCTAGCTAATCTTCACAAAATTTCAAAAGATCAACAATTGTATTTTATCAAAATGATCTATGTGGAGAGCTCGTTAAGATTATCCTGCAACTACAAGTTGTTTTGTGAAATTTACAATAGTCCTTGAAAGAAACTACAACTCTCCAGACCCGTCTGTCTGTCTGTCTATCACATTTTTGAACCCACCAGCTCCCTCAGAGAGACTGATTGGTATACAATAAAATGTTAAAAAATAAAAACAGCATATAAAAATTAATTTTAAAAAAGTTAAAAGGAAGAAAAGGATAATTAAACCTTGTTAAAAATTAGTTGAAAAGACAAAGGCTCTCAGGGTGTTAACCTGTCCCACAGCTGTGTGCTGTTCTGGTCTCCCCACACATGTAGTCATGTTTTAACCCCTTTTCAGAAGGCCAGAAGTGTAGGGCCCTACACCTCTGGTGTGTGTGTGTGTGTGTGTGTGTGTGTGTGTGTGTAAGAATTTTCCACAGGGCGGTGGCAATGGCAGACAAGATTATCTTTGTTAGACCCCCGCCAGTCGGACTTGATCTGATGGAGTCTGCAACATATCTTTCCTTCCTGACCAGGTGGGGTTGGGCCCATGTAATGGTAGCCTGGCCCATGCCATGTAGGGCTTTATACATCACAACCAATACCTTGAGTTTGACCTGGAAGCAAACTGGCACCCAATGCAGTTTGTGAAGCAAAGGTGTTACATATGCCCTTTTTTTGGGTACCCAGAATTGCTTTGCACAGCTGCCTTCTGTATCAAGTGAAGCTTCTGGTTTCAAGTGTAACCCCATGTAGATTGCATTGAAACAGTCCAGACAGAGATGACTAGGGCATGAGTAACAGAACAGGTTAGGGTTATGGGATTGTCACTGCAGTACACAGATCTGTTATCACTGGGCCACCGAATTCAAAGGTGACTGTTTGTTAAGTGAGTAATGACTAATGTTGAGCGTCACACGTATAAAACTGATTATAACAACAAATATATGTGCAGATAAATTACATCAAGAATTTGCTGGGAGAAATAAGTACTGTATATGAATCAATTTAATAAACTTTACCCTTGGTTTCTGCTTAATCATACAATCATACAATGTTTGGATTTGGCTATGACGCTTGCATATAGCTTACATTTATAGAAAAAACCAACAGTTAAGAAATTCCAAACAGCATCCTCCAAATGAGGATTATTCAGGCTTCCATTTAACCATCATGTACTAAATTAATCTAAGTTCACACAACACAGAACCGCAACCTAGCTACCACTTTTTCATGCAGAATACTGTATAAACCTGGCCAGAGTTTAAGGCATGACCCAGGAACCTGCAAACATAGATGGATATTAAGCCTCTTTGTGTGAGAGAAAAGCCCTGATAGATGAGGTAACACCAGGTTAGACCATCCGAAATTCCCATGCCTGTAGACAAGATTGCCAAGTGAAGCAAAGAATGAATGCAATGGCACTTCTTTATATATTGTCAAGAAAACTGCAAAGCCACCTATTCTCAACTCTAATATCTTTTTTTTTTTAATGTGGGGGAGAACTCATTAAACAATCTCAATGCCCATCACCTCCTACTGCAATGTTTCTTAACCTGGGCCACTAAAAGATGCCTGGACTTCAACTCCCAGAATTCCCTAGCCAGCATGCTGGGAGTTACAGCGCACACACCGTCAATACAGTATTGCATCCCCATTCGTCTCTAGCAGCCTATCCCTATCCCTATTGGCCATTTAGAAGGAACCGCCTTTCCAGAACTTCTTTTACCTCTCGGGGCACACTTAAGTATCGCGAGAGGTTGTATTCCGTCCCCCCCCCCCACCTCTTCGCGGGGAAGCCTAATCAAGTCTCCCTACTTTGGTGGGCGCCGCCATCTTGTTTCGGCGGAGCACTTGAGAAAGTGCTTCCGGGTGAGGTCGTCGGTTGGAAAGCGGCGTTTGGTGTTTAAGGAGTCCTCGCGCCTTTGTTTCGTCGAGGCGGGGTTCGCACGAAGAGCCGTCCCGATGGCGGTGGAGTCTCGCGTTACTCAGGAGGAGATTAAGAAAGAGCCCGAAAAACCCATCGACCGCGAGAAGGTACAAAAGGAGGAGTGGAAGGTGGCGGGGAGAAGCGGAGAAGGCTGGCTGGCCGCTCGCCCGCCCGCCTGCCTCGCCTTGGTCGTGCTGTATGCATGTTGCGATGCCGTGTGCACGACGAGCAAACCTCCCCTTCATCCACGCGTTTCAAAAATCGGTTGGTTGGAGGGTGAAGGAAAGCACGCTGCAAAGTGCAACACGGGCGCTTCGTGCAATTTCGTCTCTCGCGCCACTTTGCACGTGAAAGCCGCCGGGGGTGTTTTTCTACCAGGTGCTGCCGTGCCGTTATGGGTCTGTTGTGGGTCTGCTGGGAACATTTGTGCCACCAAGCATACATTAACTTTCACGGTCTGGGTTTTGTATCTTGTAACAGGTTTGAAATGTGGTTGGCCGATTTTTTGGCTCTTTGGGTTGTGGGAACATGGCAGTTAAATAGCAACAGCTATTATAATAGACTTATATACCGCTTCACAGTGCTTTTACAGCCCTCTCTAAGCGGTTTACAGAGTCAGCATATTGCCCCCCAACAATCTGGGTTCTCCGAGTCCTAAATGATGCTTGCTTACTTATCAGTCAATCTAGGTAGTTTCCAGCGACCTTGTGGCTTCTAAATACAGGCAGTTCTCCACTTACAACAGTTCGTTTAGTGACCGAAGTTATAACTGCACGGAAAAAAGTGACTTATGATCATTTTTCATCCTTAAATGACCGTTGCAGCATCCCCATTGTTATGTGATTTACCTTCGGATACTTGGCAACCGGTTCATATTTATGACAGTTGCAATATCCCGGGGTCACGTGACCATCTTTTGCGACCTTCTGACAAGCAGAGTCGATGGGGAAGCCAGATTCACTTAACTGTGTTACTAATTTAACAACTGCTGTGATTTGTTTAACAAATGTGGCAAGAAAGGTCGTAAAATGGGATAAAACTCATTTAACAAATTTCTCACTTAGCAACATAAATTCTGTTGTTCAGTTCATAAGTCATAAGTCGAGGACGACCTGTATGTGTTTGTCATACTCTGCCTTAAAAGTCTCATTCAAGACAAGCTTTACTTCTAATGAGTTTTTGGGAATGGCCAAGAAATTTTCTTGGCAAAAACATAAAAACGGTTTTGCAAATCCATTCTTTGATTTCTCAATCTAACCTACATACTTGAGCTATCCTATTGGTTTCGCATTTAAACATTAATCATATATGATCTTTCTTAATTATATATTTAAATGCCTAATGCATAAGTATTATTGTGCCTGGTAAATCTAGAAGAGTTTGTAGTGTCTCTTTTTTAGGGGGAGGGGCAAATAAGAGTATGAAAGGTATGATAGGCCTATATACTATCTAACAAAACATTCTAAATATTTTAGCTATTTAAACTTAGAAGTACCGGTATCATTTCTATAGCTAGAGATAATTGATATAAGTCATATTTATATGCAAATTGGACATTTTGTTAAACTGATTTGGATTGCTAGACTTGGATACAGTGTTCTATTAATCAGTAAACACTTCTGTCAAAATGGGCACAATACTATAGTTGAAGAATCATAAATATTACATGAACTCATGAGACCTTGTGGTTGGAGATAATCTTTGTAGAAAGGCATAAAGTTCTATGATTGTTTTGAGCCAATTGTGAGTTTATGGAGATATTAGAAGTGTTTAAGAAAAGCAGTATATTTTAAATTAAAGTCGTCTTAAGCTATTGTATAGGTTGGAGAAGTATGTTAGCTGTGAAATTGGTTAGTTGGAGAGAAAACTTGATGTGATAAGGAAGGGAAACAATATCACAAATAAATTGCCACCTCTTTCTTCACAGGTTGCTAACAAGCTTTGAAAATTCTTCAGAAGAATAGGATTTCTGTTACATGCATCATATTCTTTTTCTGCTTCTCCATGGAAAATTTATAACTAGAATTTTAAAATCCATTAAATGTTAGAAAACCAGCTAAAGATTTATTTAGATTAGCTACTTTTTTATATTTTTGTAAACCAACCGTAAGAGAAATTCAAGTAACAGTTGACACAAAACAAAATCAATGATACATGGTATAAATACATTTAAGACTGACTGTTTTCTTTGCAGACCTGTCCCCTGTTGTTGAGGGTCTTCACCACAAACAATGGGCGTCATCACCGAATGGATGAGTTTGCACGTGGAAATGTACCTTCCAGTGAACTTCAGATCTACACATGGTGAGTTCTTGCCTATACAGGTAACCATTTGCCTATATCTCAATATTGCATTAAAAACACATGAAAAGTATCTTTTATGGTGTGATAGCAGAAAGGGTTTGCCATTTTTTCTAATGTACAGAAGTTCTACTTTTGATAGATGAAAGGCAGAAAAATTGGGAAGTCTCTTTTATAGCTTTCCTATTAATGGACAGTTTGAAGCAGTGGAAATTGCACTCTACCGAGTAAAATAGAGAGATGTATTTTGAAAAAATGTGAATGTTACCATGTTCACCAAAGAAAGAAAACTGCCTAATTTGTTTGTAGAATTGTCTCTTGCTGATTTTTTTATAAATATAATTGTGGATAGATATGTTGGTTAGGCTTCAAAAGACAGAAAACATGGAGATATATATCCATGAAATCTCTGAAAGATCAATGTTGGTATGTCTGAGAGGAGAAAAAGACCGTATGATTGCAAATTATACATGGCTGCTAGAGCAAGTAGATTATTTGTATATTCTATCGGTATTTGAATGGGTACATGCATAGAAAAATTAAGTCATGCAAATATTGATGGAAAGACAATGGTTAATATTTGGTATAATGAATGTTTGACAAAAGAAGCAAAAATAAGTTTCTTACCACTTGGATACTTGAAGTGACCTAGTTAGGATAGGAGAAACATAAGAAATTGAATATAATGGGAATGGGGTACTTTAAGAAGTTATGTGTAATGAAATAAGGTCAGGAATGTGAATTAAATTAAAAAGTGAGTGATACAAAAAAGTAATCTGAGGAAGTTTTCTTTTATAGAATGAATAAGAACTAACAACTATATGAAAGATCAATAACTTAAAAAGGGAAAGATTAAGAAAACTATTTGAGCTGAAACTCTCAGTGTGAGTCTCAACTAAGAGAGAAGTTTGAAGGATCTAAAGCAGGGGTGTCAAACTCACGTCGTCACGGCAGCATCACGTGACATATTGGGACACCCCCCCCTTTGTTAAACCGGGCGTGGGCGTTGTCAGTGAGTGATCCATCTGGCCCTCGGGAGTTTGACAGCCCTGATCTAAAGTAATAGTGTATGGATATGATGGAAGCAAGGATGGTTGGCAAAGGAAAGTGGTGTTGAGGTAAGCTATATTTACGTTATTCCTCCTTTAATTTCCTTTGCTTACTATTTGTAAGAGACAATAATATGATCGATGTATGTATGGATTGCTACATGAATGCTTTACAAAAAAAAGAGCTAAGTGCTAATTTGAATCAAGACATAATGACATGAGAAAATGCAAAATATCTCTGTGTTCTGATACGCACGTAATTTGGGAAATCAGAGGAAGCCAATTTTGAAAAAGAAGTTTACCACCAAAAGAAATATTTGTAAAGTATTTAGTGGGAAATATATTTCTTGATGCAATACTTTTTAGTTCTGTGGATCCTTCTTAGAATTAATACCATAAAGTGAGAATCTACACTTACTAAATTGACCTTGATTTTGTTTTTCTCCAGGATGGATGCAACTTTAAAAGAGCTGACCAGTTTAGTGAAGGAAGTATATCCAGAAGCAAGGAAGAAGGGGACCCATTTCAACTTTGCAATAGTTTATACAGATCTTAAAAGGCCTGGGTACAGGTAATACAACTAATGGTAACAGAGAGTCTACACAATGTTGTTGGTTGCAACGTTTGAAAATTGTAGCATGCAATAGGGAACAAATATAATTAATATAATGATGTAAACGGAACTTAGTGTTTGTAAATTAAAGAGTCTTCTTACAATAGTTAATTATATCCTTTTCCCTATCCTATAAAATATATTTGTAAAGCCAGGCAGGTGCTAAATAAGTATATATCTCTGAACTGTAGCTGCCAATTATTTCAGGAGAAAGCAGCTGATTTCTTTCAGATGGAGAAAGTTATTTGACCCTAGGAAAAATAATTCTTCTCTAAAGAAAATTAGAGCTTAAATTTGGTAGCCAGAAATGAGTGTTTTAAGTTGCAAATATCAGATGGCTAATTATGAGTAGGATTTTTGTACATTTAGAGAGCATCTGTTCTTCCAATGCAATTGCTTAGTTGTAGGGCAGCTTAGCATAAATTGAATAATTGTTTATATAATGTTCTCAAGACCACATTCAAGCTGTCTTTCTGAGTGCATGGTAGACATTTCTATAAATTTAAAGCATTAACTTTTAAGAGACATTTATTTGCATGCTTCCCAGTCTTTGTATTTGCAGTGGGCCATAAATTCAAGGCTGTATTGAAACATTACAGATAGCCTTAACTAATACTAAAAGGTTTAGGTGAAGATAATTAACATATGAAGTAAAGTCTATGACAGTGGTGGTGAACCTTTTACTCACCTAGTGGCAAACAGGTATGCACTTCATGCCTGCATGCTAACACGCAGCTTCTCCCCCATGGGCTGTGCATGCAACCACCATCTGCGTATGCACATGGCTTTCATGTGGCTCCCCCTGTGCGCAATCGCACCATCTGTGCATGCGCGCAGGTTTTGCACGGTTCCCAGAGCGCTGCATGCACAATCACACCATCTGCACGTGTGTGGTTTTTGTGCATGCATTGCAAACGCACGGCATCTACGCATTTGTGCGCTGCATGCAAGTATTCTCGCACGCATGTGCAAATGCACAGGAGAGCTCCGAAGACCAGCTGTGTCCCCTGAATAGCACGCATGTGCACCGGAGGCCTGAACACCAGTTGGGGCGTGCACGCATGCCCAGCTTTAGGTGAGTTGGGCAACAGCTCGCGTGCCTGGAAAGATGGCTCTGTGTGTCACCTCAGGCACACGTTTGCCATCATGGGTTGAAAATTATGGTTGAAAAGCTGCTGAGAGCAATAAGGCACACATCTAAATGGAGAGAAACCGTTAACATTGTTATAACGGACAAAGAAAAATCACCTGAACACACAGAACAGGATATATGCTTATCTCCAGTTTTCTGGCATATTTTCTTCATGCCCAGGGTCTTGATTTAAAGCTTTGGAGATCTCATATCAATCAGAATAGATAGTACTAAGGCAGAGGTAGAACATCTCAGGTTGAGCTTCATAATTATGTTCAACATGTTTTTCCTATTTTGTTTTTGAATAACCTGGAGGAAAATAATGTCCCCTTTGCTTCTTTCTACAGGGTGAAGGAAATTGGTAGTACAATGTCGGGAAGAAAGGGCACAGATGATTCCATGACTTTGCAGTCTCAGAAGTTCCAGATAGGGGATTACCTCGACATAGCAATTACGCCACCAAATCGAGCACCACCTCCTTCTGGTCGTATGAGACCTTACTAATACTTTAACTTACATCAGACTGCCATCTGTAGACTTTCACCGATTCGTTTTTGCATTATCGTACTGATTACTTTTTAAATGTAAAGTGAGAATACTAGAACATTTAGTGATCTTAAGGATTGATGTTTGAATTATGTTATTGTACAAGACGTGCCCTCAAGCTATTAGTTTCCTCTGTCAGGTTTTTTATAAAGTTGACCCAAGCAACACGGCTGTTTATTTCTGTATTTTTAAGAAAACTTGCTATGAAATAAATATGTCACTAAGTCTAACTTATTTATCATTAAAGGAATATGTATTTCATAAATATAATTTTATTGTAAAATGAACTAGAATATACATGGTGCTTATTCTTGCATCAACAATGCTGTAGTAAGTAAATATACAAAGAAAAATATGGACTACAAGGATATATTACTTCTTTCATTTCAAGTGCCACATTCCAAAAAAGTTATGACATTGCTTTACTTTTCTGTCTGTAATGGTTTGCTCTCTCCCACTGTGAATGCACCAGGCCCCACCTCTCTGCATTATTGTGCGAAAGAAAAAACTTGGTAACTACAGTTAGTTTACCTATAAATAGTAGTGTGGCATTTAGTACCAAATTTTAAGTATGGGCAGACTAATTTCAATGTTAACTTTGGAAAACAGGAAGTTCAACTCTACCTCTTTTCCCTTTTTGAAACAAGGAAGAGAAGGAACTTTCTGTTGCAAGAAGACACACTTTCTTTTGTCAACAGAGGAAGCAAGCAATGTAATTTCCTTAGTAAAAAATCATTGCTGCTTATTCTGGAAGAGAAAAATTACTTCCTATTTAATATGTGAATGAACAGGCAATACTGAAAATTCTGCCACACTAAAGTTGCATAAAGAAAGTAGAGAGAAAAGTTGGGAGGACTGGGAGAAAAGAAAACACAGAAAGAGCAAAATAGTGGAAGCAAATGCAGTCAGGAGGTAGATTAAGACTAAAGGATGGGGGCAGAGAAAAATATGACTATCCTTAGATGGTTTCGAATCAGTCTGGAATTGCCCATCTTCAGCAGTCCAGGCTGTCTAATTCTTTCCTTTATACTTTCCCCTTGTTCCCCAAATTCCTCCTGTGTCAGCTTTTTATCTCAGTTTAACCCCCTCCCCAAAAAGTGAAAAACTATTTTCTCAGCTATTTCTAAGATCCTAGGTTATCAGCCATAAATACAGTCTGCATGTCTGAAATGCCACATGTCATAATACCTCTTGCCAATCACATTAGAGTCTATATCTGAGAAGGTGATGCTAATTCTTACTGTTGCATTTTTGCCCTTCTATCTAGGAAATGAAACTACTGGAAACATCTTTCTAAAATGTTGAAACAGTTCTAAATTTCTCATAGAATATTATTTTGACTGTAATCTACTTTACTAATAATTCGAACATCTAATCACAAAAACCATACTTTCTATAATAGCTTCACAAAAGTATTAATTTAATCCCTAATATATTTTCTGGAATTGATAAATGCTGGTGAAGCTATTTTCTGTTAACTAGGCAAATGATTAGAAGCAATTAATGTTTACTTACATAACATTTTCCTTGGTAAGAATTAAGTGTAGCAATTTAAAATATTCTGTTCTGTATTGGAACATTAAAGTGCTAACATGCTTTAGTCAGATATTAACTGGTTCTATATCAAAGCTACTATAATCTTCTGAGAGAAACCCTGGCTTTATTCACTTGAGGGCAGATAAAATACTGAACTTAGGAATAAAACACAAATACAGGTAATCCTCAATTTACAACCATTTGTTTTGTAATAGTTCAAAGTTAACAGCACTGAAAAAGTTACTTGGACCGGTTTTCACATGACTATTACAGAATTCGTCTGGTCACATGATCAAAATTCGGGCACTTGGCAACTGGCATATATTTGACAAGCAAAGTCAATGGGAGAAGCCAGATTTGCTTAACAACTGCAGGATTCAAAAGACAACATGCTTACGAATAATTTAATCAACTGACAGCATATAAATGATATTTACTTATATTTATGTTCCTTATTTTATTTTGATAATTTTTACAGGAGAGTACAGAATAGTTTAAAATTAAACAAGTTATACTTCACAAAGTAAAGAACCTTTAGACTGGTAGTCAAAGAAAAAAAATCAGATTTAATCTTCATTTCATCCAGGGTATTTTCTGCAAATGTAATAATGAAGCACATATTACAAACCTGTTTTATTATCTTCAGCTATTAATAACTTGTTTCAATAGATACATCTATTTTACAAGGTTCTCAATTAGGGAAATAGCATTCTATTTGTGTTTCCATTTCCAGAGTTAGTTTTAATGGAAAACTGAAAATCATTATAGTTATTTCTCAGAACTTTTCATTCATTTCTTCCTAAAAAAATTGAGAGCTAGATTTCAATTGGCTTAAGAGCTGTAATGGCGCAGTGGTTAGAATGCAGTATTGTAGGCTAATTCTGCTGACTGTCAGCTGCCACCAGTTCGGCTATTGCATTCTCACCGGCTCAAGGTTGACTCAGCCTTCTATCCTTCCAAGGTCGCTAAAATGAGGACCCAGACTGTTGGGGGCAACATGAGTCTGTAAACCGCTTAGAGTGGGCAGAAAAACACTGTGAAGCGGTATATAAGTCTAAATGGTATTGCTATTCACTCCCATATCTTACCCACTTTCTGCCTTCTTCAGTGCATATTGCATATTTATAAGTAAAGTCAATCATATAAAAGCTTGTTTGATCTAATATTGTATTCTTGCATTAGCCAACCAAATGCCTATGAAAACCCTATATTACCAGACATAATGGGATTTTTTTATTTATTTTGCCCAAAGAGCATAACTTCACAAGTTTATATTATTCCATATTTGATATTTGGGGGCCCATTTTCCCACATTGGAAAGATCCCTCTGAAGTTCTTTTCAGTCCTTTTATTTTAATCATCTCATCCTAATTTGCCATTCTACCTGGCTCCCTTACTCTTTACTTAGACCACCGATGTCAAACTCTCGGTGTCACATTGCTGTCATGTGACGTTTCGTGACATTTTCCCCTTTCACGGTCCTGGGGTGGGCGTGGCAGCACGTGACACCCCACGGGCCGTTAGTTTAACACCCCTTGGAGCGTATTCATTTATAAACAAATTAATACTCAGCTCTTTAAAGGACTCATGTTTACATTTCATGTGAGAACTGCCCACTGTATTCCTACCTTCTACCTTTTCTTCTTTCATAATCCTACCCACTGGCTAGAGTGGCAGGACTTTATATCCAAAGCATCTGGGAAGGATGGGTACTTTGATTCTTTCATAATAGGCCTCCCCCCCAGGAAATAATTGTATTTTTATTCAATTGACAAATAATGTTGGGAGATCATAAGCCACAAATTGATTTCCTGACCATAATGACTAGTGTCAAGAAAGTGTGAAAATGGCTTGTTTAGAGAAATGATACTAAGTGGATCATTATAGTTAGTTAAAATATTCAGTAAGATAGCTCATTAAAAATAGAATACATTATCCTTTGCTGTCATGCAAAAAAAAAAAAAAAAAAAAAAAGCACTTGGGTTGACTTGTTTACAAGAAACAATGTTTCTTAGGATTTTTTGTGAAGCAGGCCAAACTAAATATTGTATATAAGGATATAGAGTACTACGTACACTATCAATGCACATCTTTTCTCCCCCCTGCCAAGATGGAATAAAAATTATTTGGGGAAAGGAAAAGGTGGCAGAAAAGTATCAGGCCAGCAAAGATTTTGGTTGGCCATTGTTTAGGGCAAAGATAAAATGTCTCAATTGCATGAAAGTGCAAAAGCCTCAAGTTTCAAAAACTCAGTTTTTAGTCACAAAATATAAGGGAAATTTACTTTTTGCTCAAATCTTACCTGTTTTCTTTGTTATCAGTAAAAAATCGCTTTTCTTCAAATTGTGAAGCATTTTCTTCTTTAGTTCCTTTCACAGCTGACCTGGGTACTTCTGTATTTGGATTGTACCGGGATAAAATCTAAATAAGTTTAAACAAGAGGAGAGTTTGAAAAAAGAAGGTTTCCAATTTTGCTGATAAAATGCTAACTTTAGTGCAAATTAATTTTGCATGTCAAACCTGCAAAAGATTCTTTGGAATCACAGTTATTTCAGGCGGTGGTAATGGTGAACTGAAGAGGTCCTCATATACTGACGTTGCTGGAGGAGAAGGTTCTTCAGTACATTCCAGACGTTTGTCTGAATCCAGGACAGGTTGAACACTGTGTTTTATAGGATTCTCTGGCAGTATCTTAATGGCACTTGCATGCTAGGAAAAAAAAAAGTACTGAATTTTTGAAACATAAGTTATATTTTTCAGAAAGTATCAACTCATTCAAGCAACCATTGAAATATTATTCTTGAGGCATACATACTATGGACTCAATATGAGACAGACATTTTATTAAGAGATTCCTAAAATTTGCCAGTATGGTGCTCAATACTTACCATAGGTTGTATTTGCTGAGATTTTGTATCAAGTATTTCTGTTGTGTGTTTAGGAATATCCAAATGATTACTTTCTGGTGACTCTGATAAAACAGTGGTCTTTCTGTGGGGAATTTTCATCCCAGGTGTGCGGAACTCAGGTGCAGCAGGTGAAGCGAAACAATCATGATCTGAAAACATTTGATCGATTCACACTGAAAACATGTTAGATTATGCAGAAAATGGATCAAAGGATTGGTTTTCATACTTTTCGTAGTATAAGACATACTTTTTTCCCCTCTAAGAGAGTGGAAATGGTGGTGCGTTTTATACACCGAATACAGCCATTTTTGGCCTCCCGAAACTCCACCCTGCATGTCCTGTTTTTACCAAAAACAGGCCCGTTTTTCGCAAAAACGGGATCTGCAGAGGGTTTGGGAGGACTGCAGAGTGCTCCTGGGGGCTGGGGAGGGCAAAAATACCTCACAAATCCCCCACGCATTGCGTTTTTGCCCTCCCCAGATCCCAGGAGCACTGTGCAGGCCTCCCAAACTCTCTGCAGTCCCCATTTTTGGCCTCCCAACCCCCCCTATGCATCGCGTTTTTGCACTCCCCAGCCCCGCAGAGCACTCTGCAGGCCTCCCAAACCCTCTGCGCATCCTGTTGCCAAAAAAAAAAAAAAAAAAAAAAAAAAAAAAACCAGTTTTTGGCCTCCCAAACCCTCCCCCCCACATATCATGTTTTTGCCCTCCCCAGCCTCCAGGAGCTCTTTGCAGGCCTCCCAAACCGTCTGCGCATCCCATTTTTGCAGAGAACGACCCTGTTTTTTGCAAAAATGAGACACGCAGAGTGTTTGGGAGGCCTGCAGAGTGCTCCTGGGGGCCAGGGATGGCAAAAACCAGACGTACGGAGGCCAAAAAATTTTTTTCCCTTGTTTTCCTCTTCGAAATCTTGCTGCGTTTTATACTCCGGTGCGTCTTACAGTACAAAAAATACAGCACTTGCATGAAAAGGGAAGGCTTATTCAGCAGGATCAGCAGGGGACAGTGTAATGTGCCCCGTTATCTTCAACGATTTTTTGCAAATTTGCAATTCCTGATTGTTTCCTTTTCCCCCTCTCATCCAGAACCTATTTGGCGATATCTGGGTGGTGGGGAGTAGGGAAAGTGTCCTTGAATAAGGAAGAGATCTGAGTTTTGATTTGAGGGCTTAGCAGAAGCAAGTCCAGAAACACTGCAGGATTTTCTTTCACAACAAGGGGTTTTTCATCAAATCCCAAATGTTGGATGAAATACATTAAGGCACTGTTTCTCAGCCTTGACATTCTGAAGCTGATTCTCAAGACTTCACTTACGAATACAAGATATCCCGGAAGTTATTTGACCTACATAAGACTTACCACTTGCTTCATTTGATTGCCTGAGTGCTGCCAGATTCTGATTTGACACCATTGCCCCTGCTGATCTGGTCAAGTTATTAGCAAAAGAAAAAAAATATTATTTAAATGACAGTACAACCAATATATATCAAACTTTTCCCAACTCTCTCAAAGGTGCTTTTTTTCAAGAGGCAACTGGTTTTTCTTCTCTTTTCGTTTCTCATCCAAGAAGCTTCTTCAGCTCTGACTGGATGGTAGGGAATGGAAGGATTTATATAAACCCATCAGAACTAGATTCAGCAGTCCATCTGCATTAAAAAGACAAAGACCATTCTTTTGAAGACAGCAAAGTCCACATTTTGGACAGAGGACCGCTGGTTTGAAAGAGGGGTCAAAGAAGCCATCTATGTCAAAACAGAACAGCCCTCTCTCAACGGGGAGGAATACGACATATCTCTAGTTTATAACACAGTTCCAAGAAAGTTCCACACCCATTTGCACCACTCAGGTGACCCTGATGGCACAGATAAACCTCCAGGTGGCCTTAACAATTGGCTAAAAGAATGCAAATGACCAGCTATCTGTAAGGTGTATAAATCCTTCCATTCCCCACCATCCAGACAGAGTTGAAGAAACTTCTTGGATGAAAAGCAAAACGTTTTCAAAGAAAAATCAGAAAATCCAGTTACCTCTTGGGAAAAAAGCATCTTTGGGACAACCATGACCTGGATGATTGAGAATCTCCATAGACACTTTCCCAAATATATTCAAAGATAGCTCAGCTTTGATTTCCAGTGGATTTGTGCTTCCCTACAAGGCCATGGCTTGCAAGCTAGGGATTTTTCCAAGTTTACAGCTCTTCTTTGAACAGCAGGTAAGGAGCTGAGAGGCCCTTTGCAACCTAAAGGTCAATTTTAGTACAGAAAGCTTTGCTCGCACCACAACAGCTTTGTTGTTGTTACCTCATGGCTTGTTTACTGCAACTGATCAACCTAGGACTGCCATAGAAGACATTTTGGAAGTTGCAAGATGATTGAGCATATGCAGGGCCCCAAATTCTTCTGGTCCACTCATGTAATATTACTGTTTTGAGAACTGCACCACTTGCCAGTTAGAAATGTTCCTGCCAAGTACATTTCAGTGTGCTAGTTACTACCTTTAAAGTCCAATATGGCTTAGCGCTTGTACTTCTCTGGATTGAATTTGCCCATTGTGTGAGATATAGTAGGGAGTGCTGCTTAAAGGGATCCTATGCTTGCATTTTTCAGGGATGTTCTACCTCAGAGACCATTCCACCCGCCATTAGTTTTGAAGAACCATGAAAATATGACTCTTCAGAAAGGTATTTGGACATGTTTGAACATTTCACATGCATGATTTCTGCACTAAAATACATCATGGCCTTCTTGTTTATCCTTCTGTCTCTTTATATTTCAATATTATGTTATTACTTAAAAGCTGCATGGAATTGTTCAGCGATGGGGTAGCAGAAATGATATACCTATGCATGTAAGAAGATAACAAAAATAGTAGTCTTATTGCTCCAGACATAAACGATACAAGAAGACAGAAAACGATAATCATTATACTTTTGTAATGATTTACCGATATACCACTTACCTATTTTTTCTTGATTTATTAAGCCAAAAGATTGTTTGGTCGTCCATTAAATTTGTGGTTTCATCATTTACAGACAGATCACGCCCGTGGATATTGAAATATTCTACTTTGGGTGACAAATATTCAGATTTATCCGCTTTCACCTCTTCGTTCTGGCTATGTGGAATGTGTACTGTGTCTGAAGAACTTGGAAGGGCATATTTTGAAAGCCCAAAATCTGAAAGTTGAGGAGTTTCCAGAAAACTATGAGATCCAGATGATTTTTGAGGAAAATCAAGAGGTTTTGGTTCTATTTGATCAGATAATGCTGATCCAGCGTTGATTTCATCATCAACCTTTATGGCTTTAAAAAGAGAATTGTCTCACTGAATATGGTGATAAGACCAAAAGTCAAGGAATATATCACAAAGTTGGATGCTTTTTTCTGTATAAATATTGTCCTTCTATCACTACCATTGCTTGCTCTGTAACCAAGGTTTGCTAACTGTACAACAAGGTTTCACCAATAAATCAAGCATTTTAACCATGCTTTTTTGAATAAGTAATAGTGACCTGATTAGTATATAAAAATAAGAGATGAATAATTCTAAAGCGAAAGCATATTATGTCTTGGCAATGTGTATATTCAAAGAGTTTAGGAGGATCATTTTTTAAATCATCTAATTTTTAAAAAGTGACAAAAATCTTTGGTTTTTTGCAAGCGGCCCTATGAAATCACTTTTAAACAAATACTTTGAATGCATTTACAATATAATGTAAATCACGAACCTTTTAATTAAGAGGTTCCTTGTTTAATATTATGATGCATCAGACTGCTTATATCATTATACTAATAGTTTTTATTCCATATATGTCCTGTACTTAGTTATAAGAGAATAAAAAATTCCGAACTGTTACTACTATTGCAAATGCTCCATCAATCCATCAATGCCACGGAAATGGGAATAATAAGCTACATAAAGATGACATTTTTTTTTTACAGAACTGAGGTCAGTAAACTTTGTATCATAGGAAAATTGGCAAAAAATTAAAATAAATTGAGCATATAGTTTTTTTTAGTACATATGCATATTATAGAAATTTTTAACTTAAACAGTGCCAAACCTAGCAGCAATGTCAAGATCAGATGATTCAAATCCATAGAAGATGAAGAGTGATATATAGGCTTTGCCAAGCTGAAGTGTCTATCCTTTTTAATATTAGTAATGCACACAGAAATAAATTATAGAGTATATTAAAACACCAAATATTCTAGATTGAGGGGGAAAATTACCTTCATTCTTGCCAATAAGTGGCTTGTAACCGTATTTCTGAAAGAGATCTTTTATTTTTTCAAGATTGGTTGCATTTCTCATCATCAGAACTTTGCTGGCCTTTATGAAGTCGTATGTAGCCTCTCTTTCTGAAGAACTTGTATGTAGAATATTATCAGCATCAGCCTATGATTTGTTTTTGAGTTAGAATTTATGATTATAAAGTAATAAACATTGTCATATGTGTGTGTGTGTTAGTAAGCTACATGTCAGGTTTAGCATAAAAGCTGTTTATTACATAGAAGCAGCAACAAAATTTCCTATGTTTTTCATTTTAATAAAAACAATTTAAAAAACATGTCTAGTTATGACCATGCTATCCAAAGCTACTTGTGTTTTTAAAGAATAAAGCTATCATCTCCTAATAGAAGAGTTTAGGATTGGTGGGTTCTCTGGAAATATTATACAATGGAAGGTTTCAGGAGGCATGGTATAGAAGAAATCAGGTTTTCTATCTTGGGGAATATGAAATACTATCATGGGATATTACCTAACACAGAGAAGGCAACTTTCACACATACTAATCTTTCACTAAATCACATACTAATCTTCCACTTTAAACACATTTAATATAAACGTTCTAGAAAAGCAATTTGAAGGTGAAGAGAATAAAGAGAAGCAGGTCATATCTACCTTTAGTGTTCTGGCTTCAGAGTACAGTTCATGTAGATATCGCATTGGAGAATCATCTTCAAATTCTTCAAAACATTTGAAAATAAATAATCACCACCAATATCTTTAGAAAATGATGTACAACCCTGTACTCTGATGTTTGTTATTTAAAAGATGAGATGTTCTAATCCAGGCCCATGCGGGCCTGGATGGGGAGAAACAGGCTCCGACTCAATCCTTCCAAGACCGAGTGGCTGTGGCTTCCGGCGTCCTGATATAGCCAGCTGGTGCCATCGCTGGTTATTGGGGGCGAATCATTGGCCCCCACAGAAAGGGCTCGCAACTTGGGCGTCCTCCTGGATACACGGCTGTCTTTAGAAGAGCATATGACGGCCGTGGCCAGGGGGGCTTTTTATCAGGTCCACCTGATACGCCAGTTGCGTTCCTTTCTAGATCGGGACTCCCTATGCACGGTCACTCAGGCACTCGTCATTTCCCGCCTGGACTACTGCAATGCTCTCTACATGGGGCTCCCCTTGGGGTGCACCCGGAGGCTCCAGTTGGTCCAGAATGCAGCCGCGCGGGGGATTATGGGAGCGACGGGGCGCTCCCATGTGACACCTCTCCTGCGTGAGCTGCACTGGCTTCCTGTGGTCTTCCGAGTGCGCCTCAAGGTGTTGGTGACCACCTTTAAAGCACTCCATGGCTTAGGGCCGGGGTATCTACGAGTCCGCCTTCTGCCGCCAATAGCCTCCCACTGGCCAGTTTGCTCACACAGAGGGCCTCCTCAGGGTGCCGTCGGCCAGACAATGTCGGCCGGCGACCCCCAGGGGGAGAGCCTTCTCTGTGGCGGCACCTGCCCTCTGGAACAACCTACCCCCAGAGATACGCACGATACCAGACCTTCGGACTTTTCGTCGGGCCCTGAAAACACATCTATTTCATCTAGCCAGGCTGGCTTGACCCCATCCTTGCGGTTTTAAATTTATAATTGGTTTTAACTGGGTTATTTTAAATTGATGGCCAAAATTATTTAATGTTTTTTAAATTGCTTTTAAATTTTATATGTTGTGTTTTTACCGTAGCTGTTCACCGCCCTGAGTCCTGTTGGAGAAGGGCGGTATACAAATAAAATAAAATAAAATAAAATAAATAAATAAATATCAGAAATTAGCATTGGTTGGGAATCCTAGGAACATCACTATGATCTTCAGAAATGTACCAATGAATGCAAAGAATATTTCTTTTGAAATGAACTGAATCAGAAACATAACAATGTTCTAGTTAATATCTCATATGCAGATTGACACTGTGTCCAAATTTACACAGTGTTGTTTAAGCCAAAATGCAAGTTGTTTGGTTTTGCCTTAGCAGAAGCTTTCTGAAGCAAAGCAATTATTTACTACATTCTCACCTTCATCTTCTAGTAAAATTTGCTTAAATTGCTCAGCCTGCTTCTCCAAAGTGACTGCCAAAGTTCGCAGTTTGTTGAAGAATGTTCCTGTTACATCCATACTGAAGAAAAGCTAACAGCTTATTTCTAAGATGAATTTCAGAAAGAATATGAAAGTTTTCAACTTATGTTAAACACATTAAAATATTTTGAAAAAAATATTATAGCTTAGAAATAGTTGAAACAGCCTTTCCATACATGCAGATTTATTTAAAAGGGCACAGTTGATCTAGCAGCACATATATTTGTTATCTAATTCTAGATGTTTTCCCTCTATGTTGCATTTCTATTGTGGAAATGCTGCTTTCCTCCCAAGCCCTAAACAAATCACCATGTATTCAGAAAAGATTAAAGGGCTCTCCCACAAAGCATCATCATTAGGTTTGGCTACTGTGATGTGCTCTACATAGGGTTGCCCTTGAAAAACCTGTCAGAAGCTTTACCTGGTCTAGAATATAGCAGTGCAAGCAGAGAGATGTACTGTTGCCAGTTGGCTTTGGGTCCAATTCAGAATGAAGGTTATTGCCTATAAAGTCTTATCTTGTATCAAGTTAGGATATTTGAGGGATCACCAATTTTCCCTGGTTTCTACCTGGCCAAGTATGTGCCCACCATAGTTGGAGACTTCTGGGCTCCTTTGATTAAACAGTGTCATTATCAGGATCCAGAAAGTGTGCCTTCTATGTCACGGCATCTGTCCTCTGGAATGAAATTCCCCTGAAATCCATGTCACTCCCATCCTGTTGGTGTTCCATAAAGCCTTCAAGACCTCATTGGAGTGAGAGGTGGGGCTCTTTTAGGTCTGTTTTTTTTTTTTTTTTTGGTCTGTATACGGATAGTCCTCGGCTTACAACAGTTCATTTAGTGACCATTCAAAGTTACAACGGCACTGAAGAAAGTGACTTATGACCACTTTTCACACTTATGACCTTTATAGCACCCCCATGATCGTGTGATCAAAATTTAGATGCTTGGCAACTAGTTGATACTTATAGTATGACTGTTGCTGTGTTCCGAGGTCACATGATCCCCTTTTGTAACCTTTTGACAAGCAAAGTCAATGGGGAAGCTAGATTCACTTAACAACCGGGTTACTAACTGATCACCTGCGGTGAGTCAATTAACAGCTATGGCAAGAAAGGTCGTAAAATGGAGTGAAGTTCACTTAACAAACATCTCACTTAACAACAGAAATTATGGGCTCAATTGTGGTTATAAATCGAGGACTACCTGTATTGTCTCCTGCTCCCATTCTGGTTTTTATTTGTACGAGCATTTATGTCATTATTTGCAAATGGCCCAGTCACTTGGTGTCTAAACTGGATTAATACAAAAAAATAAAATAAATAACCTTATCCTCCTAATGGAAAATAAAATGGTACTGTGCACTTCTCCAGACACAACCTTTCTCCATCTGTAGATTGGTACAGTTTCAACACCCCAATTTTTAGCACATGCAGGAGCACTGCATTTATTCTGGGGAAGAAAGCATTTACCTTATTATCTTATTATTTTCCTTCAAAAGACAAGAGGGCTGCCTGAACAAGAACTGCAGGAAATCCGTTTTCGGGAGCCCGAACAGCCTCGCCTCCTCCCTCAAGACAAGAGGCACTCTAAGCCTTTCCTGAATACCTCCGGTCATTCGCAGGAGCCGCCGAAATGAGGGACAAACACGCCTCCGCAGCTCGCCAAGACTGCCGACACAACGGGCGCCGCTCTTTCGCCTCAGGACCGCAGCGGGCAACTTCTTTCCTTCGCGGCCTTTTGAATTCCCCGGGACGGCGGGCACCGATTGGCCCACTCCGGCTCTGCCCGCCTCCTTATTGCAACCTCGTGACGTAGGCAGGCCAGTTCTCATTTACCTGCCTTTTTTTTTTTTTTTTTGCTGCGCCCTTTGATTCGGTGCTCTCGCGAGAGGCGAGACTTGAGGGTCTCGTTCAGCGCAGCGGCCTTCGGAGCGCTATTTGGCTCGACCCGGGATCGCTCGTGGTGAGGTGGACGCATCGACGAGGCCCGGCGAGTTGGGAAAGGCCGGGTAGGAGCCTCGAGGCGGCAAGGGAACGTGCGGCGGCCCGTTGCTTCATAGACGAGGGACGACGCTGTAGGTCAGTAATAAGAATCGTGGTGGGGGCATCGCGGTTGAGGTGGCAGCCGGCCATTGCGCTGTGAGAGGGGCGGCTGTTTTCTGCAAAAGCTTCAACATTAGCCCAGTGCAGGGGCGGGCAGTTGTGGCTCTTTTACAACCTGTGGACTTCAACTCCCAGAATTCCTGAGACAGCCAAGCTGTCTCAGGAATTCTGGGAGTTGAAGTCCACAGGTTGTAAAAGAGCCACAATTACCCACCGCTGGCCCAGTGCAATTGGGGAGGTGACTAGAGCAGTTCTTCGCAACCTTGGCTACTTAAAGATAGGTGGACTTCAACTCCCAGAATTTGCCAAGGTCGAAGAAAAAAAAAAGTGGAATACAACATGAACTATATTTATATCCTGGTTTTATGTGGGTTGAAGAAGGTAAGAGTCTTTCACAGAATAGCAGAGTTGGAGGGGACCTTGGAGGTCTTCTAGTCCGACCCCTCCTCAAGCAGGAGACCCCGTATCCTCCATCAAGTGGCTGTCCAGTCTCTTCTTAAAAGCCTCCAGTGATGGAGCACCCACAACTTCTGAAGGCAAGCTGTTCCACTGGTTAATTTTTCCCAGTGTCAGGAAATTTCTCCTTATTTCTAGGATGATTCTCTCCTTGTTTCATCCCATTGCTTTTTGTTCTGCCTTCAGGTGCTTTGGAAACCCTCTCCTCCTCTTTGCGGCAGCCCCTCAAATATTGGAACAGTTAGTCCTTTTTTTCTCTAGCCTGGCCAAACCCCAGTTCTTCGTATGTTTAACCTCCAGGCCCCTCATCATCTTTGTTGCTCTTCTCTGCACTCTTTCCAAAGTCTCAAGTTTTCTATAATGTGGTAACCAAAACTGGATACAGTATTCTAGATGTGATCTTACAAAGTCTTTATTAAGCAATACTAGTACTTCACATAATCTTGATTTCTATCCCTCTGTTAATGCAGCCTAGGATTGTGTTGGTTTTTGAGGCTGCTGTTGCACACTGCTGGCTCTTATTCAAGTGATTGTCCACTAGGACTCCAAGCTCCCTCTCACAGTTACTGCTATTGAACCAGGTTTCACCTAATCTGTATAGCAGGGCTGTTAAACTTGCGGCCCGCAGGTCAGATGTATCACACGCTGGCCTCGCCCACGCCTGGTTTAGTGAATGGGGAAAAAAAAAGTCCCGATACGTCACGTGACGCCACTGTGATGTGAGTTTGACACCCCTGCTGTATACTGTTAATTCCAATGGTAACTTCTTTCAATGCAAATTGAAAAATATTAATCGAGATAATTAAAACACCTGTATCTTTCACATCAGTACACCTATTGGCATCAGTGTGCAAATTTAATGTGACATTCCCATTACTGTTCATTTCGTGAAAGCAATTCATCTAATTTTCTTTTCTTTCAAGGAGCCCTTTAGATTCGGTATTGATAGAGATATAATGGTTCATTAAAAAAAACTTGAAAAAGTGAGCTTTTGATTTCTTCCCCCTTGCCTTTTTACTCTCTTGAAATCAGCGAAAATATCTGATTTGTTTTTATGTTGTTCCAGAATCTGGCAAAAACCTTGATTTTCCAAAAGATCTTTGGAGATTAGCTGTCGAGCCACAAATGCCTATATTATTCTAATACATTATTAGGGATTTGTATTATGATATTTTTAATTTCTGTAAATGATCTGGAACCTCTCCAAATTGAGGGCACAAATTACTTAAATGTAACATAAAAATTAATTCTGTTCTTTGCTAATGTAAGTAATACATTGACTTAGAATGTTTATACACTTAATATTTCAAATAGTTAACATTTCTTATTTCTTTTTACAGGCATGTTTCTGACTCGAGTACTGTTTCGAAACAGAATTCCTGGAAAACAATGGATTGGTAAACACAGACGGCCAAGATTCATTACTCCTGTAATGAAGGCAAATATGATTGGGAGACTTGAAATTGAAGCTGAAAATGAATATTGGCTAAGTTGTCCATATATGACAAAAGAGCAGGAGTATCGCCATGATGAAGAAAATGTATCTGCGTTAAGGCAACAAAGAATAGCTGAAGAGAGAGCAAAGTTTCCTGAACACAAGTATGTTTCAGAATATCTGAAACACCTTAATGTGACAAAGAGATGGGCAGATTCTTGATGTGTGTCCTTTGCCATTCTAACGGATTTTATGGATTCAATGCGCTAGCTTTTAGTGACAATGAAACAATGCATAAATAAATATATTCTTGTTTTCAATCAGCTATTAGCTTCATAAATACATAAGTTTTTCTACTAAATTATGTATGCTTTTTTTTCCTTTCAGAGTTTAGTGCTATTGTTATAAAAAGGATTTGAGGGTTGTTTTTTTTTTTAAATCTCTAAAAGCTGGCTTTGCCTCCTTTTATTTCCATTCCTCTATTCCCTAGAAAATAAAATCTCATAAACCATGTATCTACTTATATATTCAGAGGCAGAAACCACAAAGAACATTCTCATTTTATCCATTTTACAGTATATGGCAGTGGTTCTCAACCTGTGGTCTGCAATATTATCAGGGAGTCCGTGAAGGCTTCAAGAAATGTTATGATTTAAATCTTTAGGGTCTTTGGTCAAAAAACATATTTAAAGAGGACGTGGGGTGAAGAAAAGGTTGAGAATCACTGGTATAAAATCAACTTTCCGGATTGGAAGTATATTTTGATGTAGTATAGTCACCCGATTGAAAGAGTTATTAATGCATGGCTAAAGTAAGGCTAGATACTTGTCAGTGGTACGGGCTCAGTAAACATCTTATTTGGAAGACGCTAATTTAGGGTATGTTAAAGCCTAAAATATGCCCTTGAAATATTAGTAACAGAAAAGACACCAAATAATTTTAAAATTTTAATCATCAGTTAATGAGTGTTGTCCTAATTGAATTAAGAAGTGGAAAAGATTTGCTTTTAAAACTCCCCAGGCAGTGCATAAAAATGGCTGATGCATTTTTCATTTCAATAGAGGCTAAATGCATTTTAATGCCTTTTCTCTTTTTTATGTCCCTATTCATTTATGACAATGCAAAATAAATAACTGAAATCGAAATATAGCAGAAAGCCTGTTCCCAAGTTATTTATTTTCTTATGCATTCATTATGTCATAACACATTAATGCATCATCAATTTGGCAAAGAAGGGCTTGAAGATTATGCTTTTTAAAAACAGTTATAATTAAGACATGATCTGTACTTTGATATACAAAAGTCAAACATGATTGAAAATTAATTACACTGGTGGAAAATATACATGAAGATATTACAAGGTGCAGTTAAAAATAGGAAAATTTCAGGCAAATTGATCTCTCTTACATAGTTCATTTATAAAAGCCCATTTAAAAAGTCTTTATTAAATTATTAGTGGCAATATGCTTTTTCTGTGCATAGGAATACTATCTGCAACATAAAGAACAGATGCATCATTCACATGTATCCTCTAAGTATCCTCATACCATTTTAGATTTGAATACTTGCAAGCCTACTACTACAACAGAGAGATCTATAAGTAAAATATCTGCATACACCTTTGTCATAATAACAGTGCAATGTGTCTGATGTACCCACTGGTATATAACACAGGTTGTGGCAATTTTGGCCAAACAATGCCATTCTATTAATTTATACTGGGGGAAAACAAGACATAATGGATAGTGCTTCCGTAATTCCCTATAATGTGCAGTCTTGAGCCATATAGTTGTCATGTTAACAAAAATAAGTACAACTTCCGGTAAATATATTTAGGATTAAGGTAAAAGACCACTCCTTAAACTGCTTCCTGAAGCTTTCCTAGTGTAATTTAAGAATCCTGGGAGATACTAGGATTGCAATAGAATATAAGTTATTTGATAGTTTATTAGTTCTTTGGTACCAGGAAACAAAAATTGTTATCTCAAAATATGATCAAAGTATGAGCCATTTAATTGCTGTTCCATGTTCCAAAAGCCATCTTTAGTAATTTATTTTGTAAACATGGAGTCTCATGCTATTACAATTTTCAAGTATAATCTGGAAAATACACATTGGATTTTTAAGACTAACTGAAAACCTGCTTTTATAATACAGGTATATAAGATACATTTTTTGGTAGCTATGATCTAAATGAAATTGTATACAGTATTGTAAATAGTGTCATTTAATTGCTTGGACCTTGTCACTACATTAATAGAAAATTACAAAAATAACAATTGCTAGGACATTTCTCCAACACAGGATGCCAGAGATCTGTTTAATCAAGTGCTGTTTTAAGCCTTTTCTATTAATCAAAATTCCTTGGAATAAGAAATCATAATTACTAGAAAATACTTGTCTTATTTAAAACTGCAGCATAAAATCTAATTTATAATAGCAGCCAGTAAATCAAGTCTTAAGTCTCTAGAACTAAACATAAACAATAACTGGGAAGGGACTTCCTAAGGCAACCAAGAATCTATGCTTACAATATGCAAGCTATAATTCCCCAAAATGAATGTACATAAAAAATTTCTAATTATACCATTACACGTTCATTAGCAAAATGCTTTGATAAAGCACTTAAATAAAATCTATACATCTTCCAATACAATCGGCATGATATATCATACTCTTTGGTATAATTTCTTGAAATTAATAAGGTTTTCTACCTGTTAGTTACAGTTCAGTATTATAAACACTTTTCTTTCTGACCCAGCATATAGATCAGGGCTGTAAAACTCCTGGCCCATGGGCCTGGTGCATCCCATGCTGGCCACACCCACACCCAGTTCAGCGAAGGGGAAAAAAGTCCTGATACATCATGTGATGATGCTGGGATGGCGTAAGTTTGACACCCCTGATATAGATGATTTCACTAGTCACTGTTCGAATTTTTTTCAATGGCTTAATGATTGCAAAATAATTTAAACTACTAAATATTGCCAACATAGTTTTAAATTTACTCCTAATTATTACTAGACATAAATGCCAAACAAATAAGTACAAAGAGCTATTATTTCTATATATACTTTACTCAGAGAACCCTGTAATCCATTCATTTTTACTGATGCATTTGAATTTTAATTTATCTTTTAAGACTATTTTTGCTGTAGTCAAGTTATTGGTGTAATGGTATGTGACAATGACTTTGGGAGATGGGAAGAGCCACAGCCCGGGAAATGATTGGACAAGAGGCAGCTTAGCCTAAGGAAGCTATGTGGGTATGGCAAACATCTCAAGAAACCCTTCCTAGTTTCCTGGACCAAAAAGGCAACAGCAGAGACATATACTTTCAGAGCTGCAAGACTGATGTCAGCCTTACAAGATGGTCCAGAAAGGAAGCACACTCATGCGCTAAATATAAACCTCACAAGGATGACATCAGTCTTGCAAAACATCTCTCCCTTGTCATCTTTAAGGTCCAAGAAATCACAGAAGGTCCTTTCTGAGACGGCCACATCTACATTGCTTCCATGGCCTAAATTGCTGTTATCCAGGGGTGAAATGCTCCCGGTTTGGATCGGTTCAGCCGAACCAGTAGCGATGGCAACCGGTGGTTCGGAGAACTGGTAGCGATGGCGGTGTGAGGCTCTGCCCGTCCGCCCGGTTGTTACTTCCTGATTTTAGCCAGGAAGTAATCTGCTTTTTACCCTTTGCGTATGTACAGAAGGGTTTGCACATGCACAGAGGGTCCAAGCGCGCTCGTGACGCAGTGCATGGACTTCCGAATCGGTTGGGAAGGTAAGTAGATTTCACCCCTGCTGTTATCCAACTCTTCCCCTGGCTGTGGCTCTTCCCCGTCTCTCAAGATCCTTCCCACATATCATTACAATTAGTTTGCAATAACTGATCTTTCCTATGTACTAAATAATTTAAGAGATAATGTATTTGCCGTAACCTCTAGGTGTGGATTTGCAGAATTTGTACTGTGTTCTAACAGTCTGACTTCCTTTTATTTTATCCTCCCTATATCTAGCTGTACTAGATAGCACTAATTCATAGCACGGAACCACATTATCTGACCAAGAGGGTAATGAGACCTTGAGCCTAACTTGCACTGTAAAGATAGGATGCAGCATTGAGTCACAAGAACTGCACAATGTATTTTATTTCTTCTCGTTTTAGAAATTAATTTGGAAAAGCCACATTGATACATATATTTTGCATTTTATTTTACCTGTTGTTTACTCAAAATCAGTTTTTTAAAAATATATCACTTGCACAAATTTTGTTTTATGGATTGAAATAAGAAATGTAGAACTGTTGAGATACAACTGATGGTAATAGATTTAAAAGTATATATCAGGACAGGAACTCCTATACAACCACAGAGTGAGAGAAGAGATTATCCTCTTCAAAATCTTTCTCAACCTTAGCAACTTTAATACGGACACCAGCTCCCAGAATTGCAGGAGCTGAATTTCTAAATCTGCCAACATTGTTAAGGGTCATAATAATCAGAACATTGCTTGGAGGATTGGTGATTTGTGGTAAAGGAAATTCATGCATATAGTTCTTGTCAGTCAAGCATCCAGTGTCTTCCTATCCTCTAACACAGAGCTGTCAAACTCCCGGCCCATGGGTCGGATGTGTCATGTGCTGGCCACGCCCACGCCCGGTTTAGCGAAGGGGAAAAAAGTCCCAATATGTCACGTGATGACACTGTGACGATGTGAGTTTGACACTCCTGCTCTAACAGATTAATGTAAATATTTACCGTTGTACTGAAAGTATACATCAGTATTTATTGTTAAAGGATAGGATTAGATCCAAGATCAAAAAGAGATAGAAAAGACGGGGAATCCTGAACAATGAAAGCAGATGGCTGTGAACAAGGTCCCCTTTCCTCAGTTCCTTCCCTAGTTCACTCAATGTTCTTAGTGCAGAGAATTATGAAATCCAATCCCTCAATAACACTTTCATGCCAGCTTATTTTCTATTTAAAAAAAACAAGAACAGAAAGAAAAAGAAAGGAATGATTTCTGTTCATGGCTGAATAACCTGCAGACTTCAGAAAGAATATGTATATTGGGGATAGCAGGCAAAAAATGCTAACAAATAAAATTAGCAATTATTAAAGATTCTAAAACGGGAAGGGAGAACATCACTTTTCCATGTTTCCAAGAAATTAAAATATCAGATTTCTTACAAATACTGACCAAAATTGCTCAGGAAAATAATTTTCTCAATTAGCACTTCAAATTGCTAGAGAGCTGAGAAAGAAATCTTGCTTCTCTAATACTGTACAGTATTGTAACAACACTGTATTGCAACAACTCAAGCCTGAAAGAAAAGGACTTCGATTATCAGAGAAAGTTAGAAAGTCAGTTTTTGATTGGCTGCTTTACAACACTTTTACCATTACTACTGGTTAACTCATGATGGTTATGGGAGGGAAAAAAACAAAACAAAAGTACCAAATATCAGTAGTCCACCAGATGATGATTGAGCCACATATAACTATTGTAGAATGTTAATGGTGAAATGCTACAGTAAACTATATGACTACCCTTTCCTACCCCACTTTTCTTCCACAGAACTGTTACGAAAGTAATGATACCAGCATGGCATTGCTTCACACATGAAGTTTGCAGAATCAGTCACTACTACAGTGCAGCTGGAATGCATAGTTTCTGCACTTCTGAGTCTTGCGGACCCTTGCAGGGCATTTGAGAATTTGGCCCTTGTAATAGCTTATGTCCATGTTGCAAAAATGCACATCACGAATCTTAAGGCATCAGACTTTCTGCACCGGAAGTGCTTATAAGCATCCACTGGATACCATCAACAATCTCATTTTCCGTGTCTTGTTAACATGCTGGAACTGTTCCACTGATTTATTGGTGTCTTCCTTAAAAAAATAATATCCAAGCACAAATGTATTGTAGAAATCTATTTGGAAAACAAACTGTATAAGTATTGTATTGAATAAAGATAAGTAAAGGCAAGTAAAAGACACGGCTAATTCTGCACCGAAAATGGGTTTCTCTGCTATGAATTGCTGTATGTAAGAAAAGCTTTCCAGAAAAGATACTAAAACACATATGAAACCTGGGCTGCCACTTGCTTTGCTAAATCAGCTTTCTCTTGCCAAACTAGCTGTTAATTTACAAACTATTATTATTTTTATACCGAAGAGGCTTCTACTCTGTCAATGCTTTGCAAACCTTCCATCTTCTCTGGAGTTCTTTATCTGTTTTTTGGATTTAGCCTGCAACTTGATGAAATCTATCTACTGTTTTCGGAAAAAAATCCAACATGGGGTGTTTAGTATCAATACAGAAATTTGGATTTAAAGCAGCATTTGCCCTTATTTCATACACTTATGTTCATTTCTTTTGAAGAACAGAATTAAAAACTGCTAAATTTGGAAGCAGCTCAAATTAAATTAACGTTTAATATGCTAACCTTGTGGAATGAAGTGGTAAAAATAAGCTGACATTAAAAAATATGCAAAGTAAGAAAGAAAATATTTTATTATTAAGTGCTACTCAAGGTTAGCCTATGGTGTAGCCCATGTTTTCTTTCCTGTTTACATAAAAGATTTTGGAATCAAAGTCATATTGACTTTTCTGAGTATAGATTTTCTTACCATTTCTCCTTCTCTGAAAGAAATGGATACTGAGATAAGATCAGCTCTCCAATGAAACTATAATATGTTTTTTTACACCTGAAAAAGAAGAAGAGTCTGGTTTAGAGGTTTTAGACATCAGAAGCAAAGGAGGGCGCAATTACTACTTAGTTTAGAATAGAATGAGCTGGAAGGGACTTTGGAGGTCTTCTAGTCCAGCCCCCTGCTCAAGCAGGAGAACCTATACCATTTTAGATAAGTGACTGTCTAAATTCTCATTAAAAACATCCAGTGAGGGAGTGCTCACGATTTCTGGAGGCAAGCTGTTCCACTGGTTAATTGTGCTCACTGTTAGGAAGTTTCTTCTTAATTCCAGGTTGCTTCTCTCCTTGATTAGTTTCCAACCATTGTTTCTTGTCCTGCCCTCTGGTGCTTTGGAGAATAATTTGACCCCCCCCTTCTTTGTGGCAGCCCCTCAAACACTGCAATACTGCTATCATGTCACCCCCAATTCTTCTTTTCTTTAGACTTCTTCATGTTTTAGACTCCAGGCCTTTGATCATCTTAGTTGCTCTTCTCTGAACTTTTTCCAAAGTCTCTACATCCTTTTTGTAGTATGGTGACCAAAATTGGTTGCAGTATTCCAGGTGTGGTCTTATTAGAGTTTTATAAAGTGGTACTAGTACTTCACGTGATCTAGTTGTGTTTTGTTTGCCGATATTCACTGTCTCCTCTGCCAGGTGTTTTAATTATTTTAATAGTGATTATTTATAGTTTGAATAATGATTGTTTTTATGTATTTATTGTTTTAATTGTAGTATGTTGCTGAGAATCTTTTTATGAAATGGACGGCCATATAAATTTGATAGATCCTCTCCAGATATTTGTTTTCAATAGGAATTGTGAAATCCTTCCCCAAGATGGCTGCTGCCCAGTAGGAAGAGTTTTCTCACTTGCTGATGATCTGCTGTTTTTGTTGCCAAAGCTGGTTCTTTGGCAATGTTGGTCCTTGGATTTGAGTGGAGGAACTTACGAATAACCCAAGATGACTTTTGGATGGCTGTGGACCCACCTGGGAAGGGGGATCTTGAAAATTGCAGTTCCCTGTGGGAACAGCCAGAAAGTCATTGGTATTTTATCAAACTTTTCCTATCAGCAGACCGTTCTGGAAAGCAAGCCTGCTTAGTTTTTTAATCTTTAAAAGGTAATTGGTTAGCTGAATGCTGATTTATTTCAACCCCCTGATGGATTTTATCTGTTCTTTTTTGTTTTTTTCTTTTGATGTATTTGGCTGTTTTCATTAACTTCGGCTTTTCCATATGGAAACATGGCCCTTCTTTGGGTAGTGAAAGTGCTTTTACATTTTTATTGGACATTCACCACAAGGATTTTTTATTTTATCACTTTGCAAAAAGTTTATTTTTCTTAATCCTTTTTAATTTTGGATCAAAATATCCAGAAAACATTCTGTTCTTTTCTCTTTTTCCTGTTCTTCTCCGAAGAACTCTTACCTACCACACTGAATAACAATATATTGGATTACAGACAAGGAGAGGAGGGTGACACTCAAGAAAAGACTGCTTGGCAACATGCAACTCTTAGCTGAAAGCTTTTTTAAGAAGTTTGATGAACTCATAACGACTGTGGACAACATTCAGAGGCAAGTGTCTGTAAATAAATTAAACCCACAAAAAGAATGTGATTTCAAAGGAGTAGATTTGTTGGGAAAAAGTATGAACTCAGACTTAGAAATAATAGAGTTGACTCCATACACCTCCCTGAAGTTCAAGCCTGCACTTTTATATAACAGTAGAAAATAGTCTGGGTGAATAAGTTGTAAATTGGTCTTTTTAAAGTGGAATGAAGGAAGTTGGGGAATATATTTATCACATTTAACTAGGGACCAATTTCATCTGAACCTTTTTGGGAGAACAGACTGGCTTTGGAGATTGGACATATTGTATTTAAGCAGACAACACTTGGTAAGATATAGTATTAAGAAACAAACATGGATATTTGATCCAGGATCAATCAGGGTTAATTTTTGGAATGATTTGTGATAGTTAAGAAGCTGTGGTAATTTTTCTACGAATTGATTACCATAAAAATTCGTTAACAGAGGTTTTTGGAATTTTAATCTTGTCTTTTTTATTATTACTGTTCTTCCTGTTAAGTATTTTGTTATTAATACTGCATACAGACAATAGGTTAACAACTTGTAAATAGAATTCATAATTTAAAATTCTGTGGGGCTGTTTTGCAAGGGGTGGGAAACTAATATTGTTGTATTAATCAGCATTCAACTAGGGAGGACAATATGTGTATATGTGTTAGTCTTTTTTTAACGCACCTTTCTCCTTTAAAACTCTCTTCTTTGTTCTCTGTTTTTCTTTTTAATTTTTTTGGGGTCTTTTGTATTTTAACTTTTTTTTGAATAAAATAAAAATAGATTTAGAGAAAAAAAAAAAACAAATTGTGAAATCCTGCCCTGTAACAAGCTGCCATAATTATGCATACCTGATTTAACAGTTTCATCTTCTGAACTGACCTCCACCCACTGGTTATCACTGGCGAGCAACCGATTTTGAGATTCACTGAGTGGCCTAGTAGGAAATGGCTGACTAGTAGAAGAGCTGAAAAATAAAATTTCTGTTAGAGAGAATGGATTCCCACAAAAGTTCACTCTTGCAATTCTTCGTGAAATATGTTTAGAACTATACTCTGTTGCTTCTAATTATGTACTCCTATAGCCCAACAGTTCTGAGCTGCAAGCCTTGAATGATTTTAGATTTTTCTTTTTTAAGAGTTGCTGCCGTCATCTAATGGTTATTCAGATTTCCAACGCTCAGAATTGTAGCCCTAACTGCTGTATAACATTCATGTTTAGCCTAAAGAAAAATAACTCTAAATTTATGAGAAAACCCAAAAGCAAGATTAGATTTTTAAAAAAATGATCACAAATATTATACTCAGACACCTTGAACACTGTTGCTTTATTTTGCCAAGCAGGATTACTAACTTCTGTAAAAAGCAATCTTGGAAATAGTTCTTCCAACAAATAGCTAAAGTTGTTCAGAGGCTACCTATCAGGGATATTTTAATTTGGTTATTGATTGGACCAGTGGTGGGATTCAGCCAGTTCGCACCACTTCGGGAGAACCGGTTGTTAACTTTCTGAGCAGTTTGGCAAACTGGTTGTTAGAAGAAATCATTAGGGCAGAGAACCGGTTGTTAAATTACTTGAATCCCACCACTGGATTGGACTCAGTGGCTTAAATGCTACTTTCAGACTTTGAAAGAGACAGCTAGAAACTTTTTGTTTCTAATTTCTCCACTTGCACATCAAAAACAGGTGGCAAGAATCCAATCTAGGGCTCAGCAAACTTCACAGAACAACAACGAAATACAAAGTCAAAGGAAAAGTAGTCAAAAAGATTTTCTGCACATTTTCTGTTAAAACAATTTAACTTAGTAAGTTTCCAATACACATCTCCTATTTATTTATTCATTTGATCTGCCACAATCAGCAAGAAATTAATGTACAATTATAATAAAGATAAAAAATAAAGCTAAACAACAAAACCAAAAAAAAAAAAAAGGAATGCAAACAATAGAACAAAATTGATGTATCCCATATAGGGTCAGCCTAGTGTGTAATCCAGAAACGTGATCGGTTAGATTAATTCTACTTTATTGTAAGCAGCGATGGTATTCAGCTGGTTCGGATTGGTTCAGGTGAAGCAGTAGTAGCGACCTCCTATGCAGTCCTATTTAGACACGTTTTCTAAGCCGTGCGCATGCATGCAAGCCACGCACGTGAGCAAAGTTTACATTATCGGTGCGCGGTGAACCAGTGGTAAAATTATATGAAACCTACCTCTGATTGTAAGCTTACAAAAATAGGATCTTGCAAGTTTGAAAGTACAACACCTCCTTGCATTTACAACCCAAGAAACAAGGGAGTGTCCCTTCTAAGACATTTATCATACCCACATACCCACATGTGGGCTTAGCTGCCTCTTGTCTGACCATTCCTCTGGCTGTGGCTCTTCAGCCTGCCTCCCAAAGCCATTAAACATAGGCCCTTTGGCCTACTTCTGTTTTTAATATCTTGCAGATAGCCAGCAATTGGAAGTGAGCGTGGGTAGGTCACTTCTGATCCTTCGAAGGCTGTTCTGTAGCAGTGGCCCAGCCAATTATAAACAGCATCTGTAAACTTCAGCCCCCTGCATTCTGGGAAAGTGAAGGATCAACAGCAGTTTCTCTTTTTTACTGCTGAAATGGTGCCATTAGATTCAGGTAAAAGGTAATCCTATTTCCCCATGGTAGAGGCAGGGATAGAGAAGATTGGTTCCTGTTGGAGGAGATAGCTATATTGAAGCTCTCCTTGTTTTAGAGAACAGGTATAACTACGCAAGCTTTTCCTTCCATCTCAAAAGTCAAGATAAATCACAATTTTTGGGGGCTCCTTTTTACTTTTTTAAACCTACTTTTCCTTTCTTTTGCTTTTTAGATACCTTTTTGGGAACCTTTTGCATAGCCAAAAAAACAAAACAACAGTGATAGATTTCTCTGAGGACCTATGGCACACAAGGGCAAGAGGGGTTAAGCCACCAATGCATAACACTGAATAGCCTCAGTTCTCTTCCACAATTCCCCGAGGAGGTGTGATAAGTGCTACGGTTCTTGAATTGCTGGCCTCTCAATGGAATGATACTTTTCAAGCTTCTATAGTGACTTCCTCAGGTCATATTCCATCTTAAAGCTCTAGCTACTTTTCATTACCCAGTCACGAACACCCAGTCGGGCTGCAGCTTTGAAGATCTTCACCTACAACCAAACACCCCCATTTTCACCATTCACACATATGTTGATGTGACAATCCTTTTACAGATGGGTCAGGAAAAAAAGGAAGTTTTCATTATCAGTTTCCACTGCCCAAGCCCTGGCCTTCTTAGAGGCAGATCGTTGACAGGGGTGACAATCAAGTATCGTCCACAGATAAGGACCAGCCCTCTCCTCAGCCTTAGCATCAGGCAGCAATGATCCTCTCTCAATATATTCACATGACAAAAGATTTATAAAACAAACCTCTCTTATTACAACCAGCAATTTAAAGCCTTGTTTGGAATACTTGATTTGGAATATGGTATTCTCAATACTAGTAACATCTGACAAATATCAAGTAGATTATATTGGGAAGAAGGAATAACTTTGAGAAGCAGGAGGAACAACTGCAACAAAGGCAATGGTCAAATGACATATATCTGAGTTTGGAGCAAAAATGTAGATTGAGAAAGACCCTCCCTAGTTCTCACTAAGATAAAAGGAAAGGGGGAGGGAGTATAGTCAGACTTGCATGATTCTGTTATGGTAATTTTACAATAGAAATACTGTAGTATTAATATTTATTACTTTGGTTTCCTAGTCTTGTCTACCTTAAAAGGGTGATAACCACACATTGTTTGCCAAAAAAGAATTCTGCACAATCTAATCAGACATCATCAGTCTGCACCTAGACTTGAACTTCATGACTCATATGAATTCAGTTTGGCATTGATGCCAGGCAGCAATCTTGTCCTTTTTTTCTGCCCTATCCCAGACTCTAAATTAAAGAAGAAATGGTCCAAACTGGATGTTAGAAAACAGCTCAAGAGGAAGAAGAGATTTCAATCTCTTCGTTTCCCTAGACAGCCCAACTGGCCTGCAAAGCTTCCTTTAGCACCTCTCTTCAATCAGAATAAGCTTGAAGTAAGGTACTTCCTTATAGTGGAAGCTGAGCACTTAGCCTGTCCAGGCATTGTCAGAAAAAAGGCAGAGGTATTTATAGAGTGGGCCATCAATATCTTCAACCTGTATAGAACCTAACATGTCCATCCCGTATTCTTATCAACTCTGGTTTTGTTTCTATGACCAGTCTTACTGGTGTGTCAATTAGAAACTGGAAGAGAGTGGTTTCCCTCCACAGAAACCCACACCAGAATCCTTATTAGCTCTGTGTCTGAAGAGAGTGGGATTCCCAAATCAGCATTTTTCTCTCTGCTCTAAAATAAGAAACTTCACAATCAGTCCATTATACTGTTTCAGACAAAGGGATGATGATAGGCAAGCAAATTGAGAGTTCCATGCCAGGCTTCTTCATATGTGTTGCACTATGCATTCATTCTCTCATACACTCTCATTGCAATTAGGTTTAAAACCATTTGGGAAATGAATTCTTGTCTCTGATTAACTGCTGATGAGTTAAAAGTGGTCCACTGTGTGTGGGAACGTGCAACAGCAGACTTCTGTGCACCTATGTAGAAAGCATTGCTCACACCTTTTAACAGTTTCATTTTGGCTTGAGACAGCAAGCTGCTCGGGATCCATAATCACCAGGCGTGTTGGAAAGTTGCAACCATCTCCTAAACTGCACAGACAAAACAGAACAAATATTTCATTACCTTGCTGAATACACACAAGAGAAACATCTATACAACTTTTTAAACATCACATTAAGTGGAAGAGTGGTACAAAGACCAGGAACATAACATATTCAGCATCAAGTATTGTACCTGTTGCAAGAAAGAGCTTATTGTAGCTTCATGTAGCTTTTAGAGAACATTAACAATTATTTGACATTAATAATTTGTCTGCAAATGTCAAACGGTTGTCATCTAAAAAAATAGAACATTCATAAGCTGCTTTTCAGATCAGGAATGTCTGAACAGTATGTTCTTGCAATCTTTATCAGTACATTCCTGGTTTAGTCTATGTAATTCCAGAGTACACTGTATACTCTTGCTTAACTTTCTGGATCAAACAATTATGAACTCTTTACAATTTTTTAATAAAGGCTTTTAGATATTGCTGAAGAAATTATTCATGAAGGCAATATGGTCACTAGGAGTTGAAAATTACTTGATGGCGCATTGTCAATCAAAAGAAATTGTAACTGGCTAATTGGACTGCTGACTTCATCAAGTACTATAGCAGTGATGGCGAACCTTCTTTTCCTCGGGTGCTGAAAGCACGTGGTATAAGATGAATATCATTTAAAGATTTATAGACTTCTGAACTCTATACCCAAAATTTAGAATTCATAACTAAAATACATAAACGACAATACCTCGTAAAAATAGGGAGCAGCCAGTATTTCTTTTCATCTCCAAAAACCTCTCTTAGGTTTTTTTGACATCCAAGAGAGAACCCATTTTTGTCAGGCCCATTTCGAAACATTGGTGCCCGGAAAGCTTCTATATCACACATAAAGAAAGGAAACAAATTAATCAATTTAGGACAGTGAGAAAGTCTTCCATAGTGGAATATTAAGAATAACACAAGATTGAGTCATCTCTCATGAAAATATTGTCACTTGCAACATGTTACATGTCTTAAACTACATTGCAGAAAAAACTGTTTCAGATACAAATCTACAACAATTTTTTTTCGTTTGATCAGACCATTATAAAAACTAAAAAAAAAAAAAAAAAAAAAAAAAACACCAAGAGAAAAAACTAATACTTTAGAATGCTATCACATTTGTTTAGCTAAACAGGATTGTAAAATTTATTTCGGTCAGCAATTAAAAAACACAATTTTCCTTCCAAGCCCTTTGCAATTATTAATATTACTTTCTTCAAACAGAATAAGCTACTTTGCTGTAATTTCCATTTTGTGTAATCTAAAAGCATGGTTTTAGATGGTTAAGTTCAGAATATATAGAAATCCTTATTTATTTCCTTTTAAACAGTCAATGGGTGTGCAGTCTATAACAAAGTGATTGTGACCTGGCATCAATAGGGAGATATTTTCTTTCCATCTTCCCTAAAGTTTCTGTAGTTAGAAATAACTCCTATCATAATGATTCCCGTTTCCTTTATTCATTTTCTTAGCAATGTTAAGTTTAGTTTGATAAGAAAAGAAACAGGAATCTGACTTTTGCTGAGACAAGATTGTAAGTCTAAAGACACTTTAGAGGTGTCTTTACATAAGGACACAATGAGACAAGCAATCTAGAACTAAGGAGAAATTTCCTGACAGTTAGAGCAATTAATCAGTGGAACAACTTGCCTCCAGAAGTTGTAAATGCTCCAACACTGGAAGTTTTTAAGAACAGATTGGATAACCATTTGTCTGAAATGGTATAGGTTTCCTGCTTAAGCAGGGGGTTGGACTAGAAGACCTTCAAGGTCCCTTCTAACTCTTCTATTCTGTTCTGTTCTGTTCTGTTCTGTTCTGTTCTGTTCTATTCTATTCTACTCTATTCTATTCTCTTGGGCCTAATAATATGCAAATATGATCAGATATTACATTTACAGGGTAATCTTGGGTCAGATACAACTTTGAACATAGACACAGCTCACAGAGTTATGAGAATGAGATGGAGAACCTGGAGCTGCTTGGTCAATGGATGGGGTAGGAACTAAAGAATAACAGAAATAATAATAGTAATAGTAATAGTAATAGTAATAATAGTAATAATAATAATAATAATAATAATAATAATAATAATGATGATGATGATGATAATGATAATCATCCCTGTAATTTACTAACCAATTGTTGATCTGTTTTTACCAACTAGCCAGCAGTGGTAACTAAACAATGACAGTATGCTGATGAAGAACATGGCAGCCACAAAGAAAAGGAAAAGGACATGGAATTTTGCCCGGGTATCTGGTAGTTCGTTCTGAAAAGAAAAAGAAAAGAACTGTATTAATGCATTTTCATCCATTTTCTGATCAAATGCTATTTTCTTAGAACTATTTTATTCTGAATTAAAATAAGTAACATGGATTCATGTACAGCAGCTAACACTTAAGATGTGAATTTGACAGCACACAGTGTATTTCTTTGTGGTCATAACTTTCACAACTAATAGATAAAATTCACAGAACTGGAAAGGTTAACAACTGACTGCCCGCCAGTCAGGTCAGGAGGAAAACAAATATTGTTCAAATTCATCTTCTTAAATTGGACATTAAGGAAGGATAGAAGAGCTAACAAATTGGCAAGATGGACTAACTAATGATTAGCAAAGGAATAGTTGTTGCGCTGGATGAAGTAAGAAAGATTTAAGCAATGTTTTTGTTAAGGAAGAAAAGAATGATAAAAAAATTAGATTTGTAAATGATGCATTTAAAAAATTTAAGGAAACTTCTTGAAAATATAAGATTTTAACGTAGGAATCCTTCGACTCCTCGGAAGACTTTTCAGGATTTCCTCCGCTAAGGGAAAAAGTAACTCTATCTATAGAAGAGAAGGCTGAATTTCAGACTGTATTTGCAACCAATAGGTATGGAAACCTCTGCAGTTGACATTTAGCAGGAGCAGAGATCCGAGAGAAGAGGCAACCTAATACAACACTTAAATGTGCAGAACCCATGGTATTTCCAATCCCCAACACACTGCAAACCATGTCCATTTCAGCTGATGTTGATTAATGCCTTCTCTTGAAATCAATTGAAAGATTAATTTGGTGTTAAGAAAAGGGCTGTGTATTAGGTGCAGACAAGCAATAACACTGCAGCATTTTTCTCCCTTCTCCCAGTATAATCTTGAGACAGAATCAGAGGATTGATCCATAAAGTTAATTAACTCAAAGAAGGAAGTACTCCACTTTGGTTTTCTTTTAACTGAAACGTGTGCGTGTGATAATAATTTTTATTTACTGTCTTACTACTATTTTTTTTAAAATATGCCAACGTTATGTTCTTGGGTGATATGGATAAGACACTTTAAGGGATACACAAATGTTTAAAATCCAAAATTGTATATTTTTGATGATCTATGAGGGAAGTAAGCCAACTTTTTCCACTTTCAGTCTACACAAGAATAACAGTTACTAAAAGAAGGAGCCCACAAAGCACAAAGGAAGGGGAACAAAAGGCTACTGGTTTTTTGGGGCTGCTGCTCTTCTTCCCCAAAATAAAGTGACTTCAGAAAGCATGAGTCTAGTTTTGTTCAGTGAAGACTCTTTTGGCAGTGAACAAAGAGCTCAAGGATCTGATATTGATAGTTCAGGAAGGACATAATCTAGTCTGGGAGAATAAGACCAAATTTCTAACAGGTTTTCCTCACCATGTAGGTACTTGTAGGCAAAGTTCAAGGGAGGAAGACCTTCCTTTATTCTCTTTATAATGATTATTTTTGTGTGTGTTCAGGGAGAAATGGGAAGAGAATCAAACTGCAGGTGTGAGGAATACACCTTGAGATCCTGAGATGGTATGGACTCTGGATCACATCCTCTGAACACCAGTGGCCTAGCCAGAATCTTGTTGCAGAATCTTGCAGAGGCTTGTTGCAAAAATTTTAAGGGTTTAAATCAGGCCTGTCAAGCTGGCGGCCTGTGGGCCGGATGCGTCATGCGCAGGCCACGCCTACCGCAGCTCCACAAAGGCAAAAAACATCGCGATATGTCATGATATATTACATGACACGATCGAGTTTGACACCTGAGGTTTAAACTATTTAAACAAGATTATACCTCATGCATTTCAAAACATTTGTATCGTAACAGAGTACACTGTACGCAGGAGAAAGAAAAAGATAATTCTTTATATATTTTAAAGATATTTTCCATATACTGAAGATTCATGTGTTGAGAAAAAAGTTTAGTGTTTTATTAATGTAGCACAATTTCTATGTGCTCAAATTGCTAAATACCTTATTAAACAATTAATAGTTTCATTTTAAGAATTCAATAGCATATTCCTTTTAAACAATGACAATACAACGGGGAACTGAAATTGCTTCTTTATTAATAAAATATAGATAACATTAACATCCATTTAATTTTCTGTCAGTATATGTTACACTTCAGAGCACCAATTTCTCCCTCAGGCATTAAATAAAACGCATATTGCTATTTATAAAGAACTAGAAATATTGTATAATAGTATTGTAACCCGCTATCAGAAATAAAGGTACAAAATAACATACTAGCAGAGACTACTGCTTAAATTGCATTTTACCTTTGGACAATTCTCAGCAGATTTCCTGCGGCAAAGCTTTGTGCAAATAAAGACAATTTATTAAAAGGCTATAACCCCTTAAGACTAGTGTTCAGAAACAAGTAAAAATGCTGTTAGAAAACTGATGGTCTTTGCGTGCACAAGGTGTAAAGCGTGCAGTATTCAATGTCAAGAGGCCAATAGTTTACATTACATGAATAAGTGAAGATGAACTTGTGTTTGCATAATGATAAAGGAGTCACTGATTTTAATGGTGTACATTCAAGGCACACCATTAAAATTAAGAGATCTATTCATTGCTCTCTCTAATTTTCATTATCGGAAGCCCAACTTGGAATCATCTCTACAATAGAAATCAACTAAGTAAATTACTGGTAATTTCTGTCTACATTCATCATAATTTGAACTAAAATTTGTTACCCAATTATGAACCAAAGCATTTTGACACTATGATTTATTATTTGATTTCTCTGACCCCTTAATCTAAATGGTCCCTGCACTTCTTCATCTCCTGAAGAATATTTAGGAAAAGTATTAACACATACAAAAGACACACACTCTGTCCAGTTTCTCCACCTTGTAATCTTAATTGTCAACTCCAGTTGAAAACAGTTCTGCAAATTCCTTCCTGTTTATATGATAAACATGTACAACAAAATACATGTACACATGGCAACCTTTTTAAATATGTGCATATTAGCTGGAAGTAATATTCCAACAAAAAGCCATGTTAAAAAAAATTAACGTGAATAGGCATGAACATGCAGAAGACTAACAGAGTGCATCCAAAAACAACAACTAGCAATCAGAAGACATGATGAAAACACTTATTCTCACAACATGGATAGACTCAACCATAGTTTCAACTGGGGAAAATGTGGGCATCCTAGACCATGATGCAAGGGAATGCCTCAAAGCTTGACATTCAGACGAATTAGCCATAAACTGATACATAGAGATAAATCACATTTACACATCATTCAAAAAAGTCCATAAAACATTAAGGAAATAACAACAACAACAACAAGAGTACATCATCTTCAGCAGCCAATACCCAGAATAAGCAAGGATTAACATCAGACAAAAAAAAAAAAAGCAAACCAAAAACAATATCCTAATCAAAGAACTACCAAAAAGAAAACCATATCCCCACCAACACTGGTAGGACAAGCTACTATATATAAACAGAGAGCAAACCCAATTAACTCCCTGCTAGCATTAATGATGTTACCTATTCAGGTAATTAAATATCTGCAAGCAAACGATCAAACTCAGAGACTACTAAGACTTCACAATAACATGAATTAATAATTGAGTAAGTTATATTGAAATGCTAAAATGTACCCTATTGACAAACAGAGAATTAGGAATATTTTTGGAAGAAGAACAAATCATGGAAACAAGTCTCTCTCTCTCACACATATATATACACACACAACCTCCTAGGGATTATTCACAAACTCACTTTAGAAAATGAACTGAGTCGCTCTAAAAGGAAGATGGAGGGTCTCTAAATATGGTAAATAAATTGGATTTCCTATACAGATTTATGCAAGCAAACATACATTCTCTCTCTCTCTCTCATTCCCCATCTCAATCTTTTCTCCTTCTGAAGAAATAGAAAAAAGGGATTATAATGATATAATTACATTGGGAGGGAACAAAAAAGTAGCAAAACTCGATGAAGATTAGGCAAAGAGAAGAACTCTTGTTTAAGCGTCACAAAAGAGTTAAAATTCTGTTCTGCAAAGAGACTTCAGACAACAACCATGGTTCAGAATAATCTTCAAAGGCATTAGTGCTTTGCCACAATCTACCACAAGGCTGTTTTAGGCCCAGTACTCTTCAACATCTTCATCAATGACTTGGACAAGGGGATAGATGGGGAACTCATCAAATTTGCAGATGACACCAAGCTGGCAGGAACAGCCAATACTCCAGTAGATAGGCTTAAGATACAGAAGAAACTTGACAAACTGGAACATTGGGCCTATCTAACAAAATGAAATTCAATGGAGAAAAAAGTAAGAAAAACAAAATGCACAGGTACAGTATATATGGTACCTTGCTCAATAGTAGTAACTGTGAGAGGGATCTTGGAGTCCTAGTGGACAACCATTTATATATGAGCCAGCAATGTGCAGCAGCTGCCAAAAAAGCCAACACAGTTCTAGGCTGCATAAACAAAGGGATAGAATCAAGATCACGTGAAATGTTAATACCACTTTATAATGCCTTGGTAAGGCCACCCTTGGAATACTGCATCCAGTTTTGGTCGCCACAATGTAAAAAAGATGTTGAGACTCTAGAAAGAGTGCAGAGAAGAGCAACAAAGATGATTAGGGGACTGGAGGCTAAAACATATGAAGAACGGTTGCAAGAATTGGGTATGTCTAGTTTAATAAAAAGAAGGACTAGGGGAGACATGATAGCAGTGTTCCAATATCTCAGGGGCTGCCACAAAGAAGAGGGAGTCAAGCTGTTCTCCAAAGCACCTGAGGACAGGACAAGAAGCAATGGGTGGAAACAAATCAAGGAGAGAAGCAACTTAGAACTAGGGAGAAATTTCCTGACAGCTAGAACAATTAATCAGTTGAACAACTTGCCTCCAGAAGTTGTGAATGCTCCAACACTGGAAGTTTTAAAGACGAGATTGGATAACCATTAGTCTGAAGTGGTGTAGGGTTTCCTGCCTAAGGAGGGGGTTGGACTAGAAGGCCTTCAAAGTCCCTTCCAACTCTGTTATTCTAAATTCTGACCTCTGCAGCCATTTTAACTTCTTGGTTATTCCTTTATTTTCAACTGTTTTTATATATTTTTCAATGAATAGCCAGACACTTCTCTAGGGACATCAGCTGATTAATAAATTGGAAACTTTTGAGCTTTATTGCTGAGGTTTTGCATACTTATTCCAATGAGGCTAAGCCTGTGCATGATGCTCCAGGTGGCTTAAGTGCTGTCTTCTACGGTTTTCCCTTGATGGTTAAGTATGCAATGAAGGGACAGGAACTATCAGAAAAAGTTGTCCCCTGAATCAAATAATACCCCTATTCACTGGTAATTAATCTTTTTTTTTTTAAAAAAACAAACACCTCCAGGTAATAAGGTAATACTTAAATTAAATTAAAATATTTGATACTTAATGTGAAATGTTAAGGAAATATGACAATCAATTTTGCTCAAAATTAATGCTACATAAAAAAAAAAATCCCTTAGTCCATCTATGGCTCTATTCCAGATTCTGCTCAAATCATTGGGCCAGTTGCCTTGGACTAATGAAAGCAGGCAATCCAAGTACATCAGGATATCTATAGATTTTTTTTCATCCTATTTTCCACAACAATTCATATTTTTTAGCCATAGTTTTGGCAAAATTAAGTAACCTGAAATGTTCCTATTTGGCAAACAGAGGGAATTAGGGATCTGTTGAAGTACAAATCATGGAAGGAAGTTACACACACACACACACGTAACCACCAAGGTATTATGCAAAACACACGCATACACACCTAGCATGGGGGTTATGCAAAACACCCTACAGAATAATAAGTACCAAAGCTGACTAAAATATTGATATGACTTACCTATTAAATAAATTTCATAAACAAACAAACAAACAAACAATGCTAGACTATGGTTTACTATGCTTTTCTCACTAAGACACAAAATAATAACATATCATGGTAAACAATAATATGTCGTTATGGATCACAATGCTAGTTGCATGCAACCCAGTAAAAACAAACCATTTTATAACAAACAAAAGGAAGAAAGGAAGGAAGGAAGGAAGGAAGGAAGGAAGGAAGGAAGGAAGGAAGGAAGGAAGGAAGGAAGGAAGGAAGGAAGGAAGGAAGGAAGAAAGATCCTTGTTCCCTAGATATTTAGTAATAACAGAATAAGTGCAGTGTCAGAGACAGAAAGCTCGAGTGGAAAATGTAGCCTCCAGGATGTCGGCTGGTTAAATCAGAAATCTCAGCTTCAACTAACTTCTCTCTCAATAGGGACATACATATTATGCCTTAATAAGCCAAAGTATTGATATGCTAAGATTATTTTAGCACATTTCACCTTTTATTTCAGTGAGCCATGCTGCAATATCCAGGAAGGTTTGGTTAACTACAGTTTTCCATTACATGCAAATTGGGGAATTACTGTTTCAAAGTTTGGAATGCATCAAGATATTAAAAGAAATTCAAATCAAATTTCAAAATCAAACATTTCAAATTTCATTAAGAATCCTATTGTCTTGCAATTTCTCAGCTGTGACTCAATACAAAGTCTTCATTACTTAATGTGCGTGTACATTAATGTGTACATTAATGTGCACATGCCAAGAAGAGAAAAGGAACTGCATGAATTGTACCAGTTAGTCTACAAATATCTGTATTTGCCTGACTCATGAAGAGATAACACAGGTGTGTGCAGGTTAACAATAAATAACCCCTCATGATTAGGTTTACCCTGAGTAAAAATAAAAATAAAAATTGAATGCAAAAATGCATGTACAAGTTATTTTTACTATAAAAATGTTTCATTTTGTGCTTACTTACTGTATAAATTATTCACATTCAAGTAACATCCTTCACAGTCTATGAATGTTAGCCAATTCTTTTCCAAAACCATAATGCTGCTATTCCAAAGGTTTAAAGCAATATTAAAAATGATCTGACTTATGGAGCCAGGTCATGCTATTCAATCAGAATGAAGATTAAAAATCAGGTTTATTTTGAAATTAGAAGAGGGCAATGTTGATATGAATGTCATACATATATAATGTGCTTTCTTAAAACATGCATGAAAAGCCAACATAAAAGATACAATCCACAAGACAGCAAATTCGGCTGCAGCGAACCATGTATTATATATAAAATTTAATTATTTAGTAATTTACTACTTCACTTCAAATTGATGACAGTTAGGTATACTATGAAGCATGAAAACACAATGCTTCTATATTTTCTTTTTAAAGTTTAAAACTTTTTAATTTTAAAGAACTTACTGTCCAAAACTTTATGAAATACTGAAGAACCGTAGCAGCAACAAACAGACAATACAGGAGGGAATAAAATAAAAAGAGGAGAAAAAACTTGTAGTTGGAAAATCCCACGCAGTTATTCACCCTAGAAAAGGAAAAAGAAATAGCTATTTTTTTTCCTTCTACAACACAGTTGGACAATTTTTGGCAGCCATGTTATAGATGGTCTCAAAAACAGTTGCTAATGGGATCGCCTGTATCCTCACAATTTGGCTATAAGGATCACAGTCAGTTACTCTTTCCTACAAAGCAAACTAAAGGAATTGCTGTTTGTCACCCTTCCAGAATATTTTCTAGCTCTTTAGCTTGTTTTTGCCTTTTTGGGAGGGTGTGTGTGTGTGAGGAAAATAAGAAGGCATTAGATGGATTTCTGAACAAAGAACTAAGAACACCTATAGACCTATATGGAATTCAAGACTATTGCTGAAGATGGTAGCAAAGACTGATATTAATGTTTATTATTTTTTTTAAATCATAAAATAAAAATAAAATTCTAATTGTCTGATTGTTGTTTTCCAGAGAAGCCTCTTATGCTTTTAGTATGACTCTACTAAAAGCATAAAAGTTTGCATTGCAACACATTTTATTTATTTATTTTAATTTATATAGCCGCCCACCTAATCATAATGACTCAGGGGTGGCAAACAATAACAAAACACAACAGTAACAAGGTAACAAAAAATACATAATTGACAGCTGACATAAAACCATAAACCACCATCAGTATAGCCGTGTTAATAATTCCTACTCTTAACTCATTTTGTGCCTTCCCAATAATAAAAGAGCTTACTTATTTGTTTTGGTACAAAACCAAAAACAAGGAGGAATTTAAAAAAAAACATACCAAGGACAATGATGATCCATTTTCAGTACACATCTAAAATAAAAGAAGACATCTGAATCAATGCAAAGGTGAAACATGAATAGTATTATGCTTTTTTAAATAAATATATCTAATTCAAACTTTCAAAGTCTTTTCCAGCACTGTAATATATTGGAAACCATTGATCACTTCACCTCTGTATCCAGACTATTTAAAGCAGTTAGGAAGAAGCAAAATATTACAAGGTAGATTCATGGAGTTTACAATCAAGAAAATCAGAACACAGTTGTAATTTGAGAAAAAAAGATAGGGGTATGCTCAAGCCTTAGAACCCTTTTTCACTCAATTCATTTTACAATAGGGAGAAGAAATGGATAGAGGAGTGCATAATGTGTGCATATTCACTTGCATATTGGAAGAACAATAAAGAGGCACTTGGCACAAAAATGGCAAGAGGAAAGAGCAGCTCCCTCTCCACTTAATTTTGCTATTCTTCCACATAGTTACAACTTTTCTACAACTACCTTTCATTTTCAAGTCACTGGAAGGATTTTTTTTCCATGCACCTGGTGTTTACTACCTTTAGCATTAATTCAAATTAAAACACTAATTGTCTGTGAAAAATGCTATTACTACAAAACAACACACTCAGCTTCTAGAGACGGAATCCTTCTTAGCATATTCTAAAGCAGATCAATGGAGCACAACAGCAATAAATGATATACTGGATGCATGCATTTTCAGCTGGGGATCTGTAACACTGACACGGGAATTCAAAAGGTTGTGAGATGGAGTACTATGGGGCTGTACACTGCCAAGAAAGCAGGGTAGTGGAGTCAATGCAATAGAATCCTATCTTACTTCTGTCACAAACTGAAAGCCATACAATATATAGGAGGTAACTGGCTTAACTTTAAGTTAAAAAAAATAAAAATAAAGTACAGCACAACCATCGTTACATAATTTGCTTTGAGATGTGGCACTAAATGGTTATTGAAGTTTTCCTTTTTGTATTTTTTTAACCTCCATATTCCCAATATGTGAATTCTGAGTGTGTGTTAGTACATGGCGTTCTCTGAACTCATAGGATGCAGCAACATAGATTGGCTTGCGCAGAATAGCATGAGTATGCTTGGATAAACATGAGTTTTGGTTATGCTTGTAGCATATTACCAAAAATCTACCAAAATTGATGGACCTTTTCCCCATTTTACAATCAGCAAGGAATGCTATATACATGGCAATAAGAATGGTAAACAGTCTACACTTTCGTATATTGTTGAAAACATTATGTGAAAACTGAAGTCAGGATGTATGGTGAAGAATGATATATTTGGGCTATCTTGTGACAACTATAGCAAATGAAATGTTACACCTTGAAATGTAAAAGGAGAAGATGATGTGGAACACGGTTTAACTAATGAAATTAAATTGTATGAAATGAAAATTGGTTTTTATGTGTCTGTGAAAAAGAAATGGATACAGGGCTGTACCATTTAGATAATAGGGCTGAATGAACATGGTCTAATCTTATGTAGCGGAATTGAGGAATGAATGCAGGGATTTGAAGCAGTAATTATGAATGAAAGTGCTAAGGTATATGTCATAAAGTATGAATTGGTGCTATTTAGGTTGCTGTAGATTTATGGGGGTGGTGGTTAAAGACACTGAGCTTTTCAGCTGGAGAGTTGACAGCTTGGATTTGGGACCCAAGTTCTGCCCAACGGGGTGAGGTCTTGTTACTTGCCCCATATCCTGACTACCTAGCAGTTCGAAAGAATGCAAATGCAAGTAGATTGATAGGCACCACTTTGGTGGGAAGGTAACAGTATTCTGTGCATGTTTGGCATATAGCCATGCTGGCCACATGACTCCAGAAATTGTCTTTGGACAATGCTGGGTCCCTTGGCTAAGAAACAAAAATGAGTACCCCCCCCCCCCACGACTGACAGGGAAACCTTTACCTTTAGTTGTTTATGAAAGTAGGAATCCATGACTGATGATATCCATAATAACATTCCAGTGAATGTAAAAACCAAACAAGAACTGTTTGTTAAGTGTGTTTAAGAAGGTGCTTGGAAGAATTTTGATCAAATAGATAAGAGAGTTGACAAGGACCAACGTCTGAGGCATTGCAGCTTAATGGCAGCGAAGGAATATGCAGATCAGCTTTTTGCTTTTCAGCAGCTCACTAAGAAATGTTTGAATATAAGAAAGTAAGTTTATTCTGTTTATTGATTTTAAAAAAAGCATATGATAAAGCAAATATGTTGGAATTAAGGAATGTTTTCAGATTTATTTTTTTTTAATTTGATTTATATGCCGCCCTTCTCCGGAGACTCAGGGCGGCTTACAATGCGTTAAGCAATTGGTTCCTGAATGAAGAAAAATTGACATAGAGGTATGAGATGAAATAGAATGCTTAACAAGAGATTCAACACTGATCAGGGAGTAAGACAAGGATGCACAATGTCCCATTGGTTGTTTAATGTATTTCTGGATAAATATGAGGAATCTGTGTGGTGATTATTTTATTTATTTAGTGTATGACATCTACACAGGTCATGCAATCATTGATATACAAATTTAGTTTAAATAAAGCGTCAGCAAATATATATATAATTATGGGGACAATAGCAATAGCACTTCACAGTGCTATTATTTACCACTTCACAGTGCTTTTACAGCCCTCTCTAAGTGGTTTACAAAGTCAACATATTGCCCCCAACAACCTGAGGTCCTCATTTTACCGGCTTCGGAAAGATGGAAGTCTGAGTCAAACTTGAGCGGGTGGGACTTGAACTGCTGAACTGCTGGCAATCAGCAGTCAGCAGAAGTAGCTTGCAGTGCTGTACTCTAACCACTGCGCCACCACAGCTCTTATAGGAGAAAGAATATTAAATTAAAATAAAACCATAATAAAATTACAATAATATGGAGCCATAAAACTGCAATGGGATAGATGTTATAATTTGATATCTAAGGAACTATCTAACTGCTTCTGGTGAGTCTGAGATGAAATCATCCCTGAAAGCACTATCAGGAAAATTCATGAGTATCTGAGCAATCAATGTTTCTATGCCATAGCAACACTGACATACACCAGACTGTGATTTTTATTGCAGTCACAGCATAATATAACCAATGTAAACATAATTTGACTGCAGTTCTGAGTAACCATGGCTCCCAATGCTTGCTTGCTTGCTTGGGAATGATAAGCAAGGCATCTTGGCATGGAAAGCATGATAAACAAACATTCAGATTCTTGAGTGAGTTAATCTGTTCTGCTCACAAAAAGACCCAAATGAATGTCAGTGAGCAGTGCACATCAATATGCTGGTTGGTTTATAAGATAAAACATTTCAAGTACAATTTCCAAAATTTTAGGGAAAAAAAAAGATTTATCATGATACATAACTCTGTAGAGCAGGGATGTCAAACTCGATTTCACTGAAGGCTGCATCAGGGTTGTATTTGACTTCAGGGGGCCGGGGTGGGCATGGCCAGGGTGGCTGTGGCCATTTTGACATCACTCATGCCGGGGGCACCTGTGGTGACCTGAGCACTCTGCCAGCAAAAATGAGCTCCTGAGCTCCGTTTTCGGCTGCGACGGCCTCCTACAACCCTCTGCCAGTGAAAACAGTGTTCCATTTTTGCTGGCAGAGGCACCATGGGCCAGTCCTTCATTGTTTCCAGGGCAGCCCGCGGGCCAGATCTAAACACTCCACGGGCCGGCTCCGGCTCCGGCTCCGGGGCCTTGAGTTTGACACCCCTGCTGTAGAGACTTACTTACTTATTTATTTATGGAATTTATATTGCTGCTTATTCGCCCATAGCGACTCAAGGCGGCTTACAGAATATAAAACCTGATATAAGAACAATAAAACTAATAAAAGAAGTCATATAATAAATTAATATAATAAAATCACCCCGTACCCCCCCTGTGATAGCACCTCACACGAGCCATTTAATGGGCTCTATCCCGCTCTGGGTTTCCCAGACCTGCTGGCAGAACAAGGTCTTCAGTGTCTTCTGGAAGAATGCTAGAGTGGGGGCCATTCTAATCTCTTGGGGAGATGATGTTCCAGAGAGAGGGAGCCACCACGGAGAAGGCCCTTCTTCTGGGTCCTACCAGGTGTATCTCCCTAGGGGATGGGACCCACAACATTCCCTGCCTCCCGGCTGTAATGGGTCGGGTAGATGTGACCGGCAAGAGATGGTCCCTCAGATAACATGGTCCCAAGCCAACCTTTATATGCTAGTTTAATATGTCATAATTATTGGTTTAAATTAATGTTTGTAATGAGTGAGCATCACCCTGGGAAAGCTACTTTCACAATCATGGTATTGCCAGTGAACCCAACAGGTATTCAGATTCCTTTATTTATTTAATCCCCAGAGGGCATTTACTCTGGCACCATGTCCCCGAAGGTCAATACAGAAGATTCCTTACTTAGAGACACAGTGCTTTTGTGGCCCTGGACACACAAGAACAACAGCGCATGTACTTCTCCAGTGCCTTTATGATAGAGACATTTATAGTAGCCTCATCTCACTATTACTGCATAAATACCCAGAATGTACAGGACAATTTTATATTCCTATTGCATCAACCCTGCCACAAAATACAGTGTTGCCATATTGTGCACAGCAGTGCTTAAAATTCATTGGATGATGACCTGTGCCATAAATTAGACTTAATGAGCATCTAGTTCATCATATAAGAGTGCTCTGTAATTTGAAATAATCTTCCATACACTAACCTTTATTCTCCCCTACATCCATCTAATGTTTCTATTCCATTTTTTTGATTATTTTAGACTTGTTTATGTATAATTTCTGATTTAATATATTTTTATATTTTCTAGCTTCTTATAATTATGTATTTTCTCTGCTTTTTAATTAACTGTACCCCACTCTCTTTATGCCAATCCATGATCCTAACAGAGATCTGAATGATTGATGTGTGAACTCAGACCATGTAACTCACCAATATGTCGGTTTTTGATCACATAAGACTTATTAAAATGCTTTATTTCTCTCTATTTCTCTCTTTCTCTCTCTCTCTCTCTCTCTCTCTCTCTCTCTCTCTCTCTCTCTCTCTCTCTCCCTCCCTCCCTCCCTCTCTCTCTCTCTCACACACACATACACACACACTCACACATAATCATGGAATACAAAATATATAGATTAATTTGACTGTTTTCTTTTCTTTCTCCCTTGCTTTCTATAATGAATATTTCGTTACTTGAACATTCTTTAAAAGACACAATTTACAATAAACCACAACTATTACATCCTTTTTCATGAATACATGGAATACATGAATGCAAACTCATGAAAAATATAGCTAAATTCAAGCCCATTTTCATCCAGGGAAGGTCACTGTGTGAATATGGGCCTGTCAATCTGTTTTATATAAATGTAACAAATGAAATAAATGAGTTTTGATACTTTTTCCCCACTTGCAAAACAAGATTATTATGAAGAAACGCCTTATACAGGGAGTCCTCAGGTTTCAATGGAAATTGGGACCAGGATTGCTGTTGCCATGTGATGTGGTTGTAAAGTGCTACATCATGTGTGACTGCATCACTTAAAGACAGAAACCAAGGAACTCCCAGTTGTCCTCATAACCCCAAGACATGCGGGGCGTAAAGCAGGAAGCAGCAGGGATGAGCCTTGAGAGGTCTGGTGCAGGCCACACCTAAATTGGGAGAGGGAGTGCTGCAGACGCCAGGGAAGGAGGGTGTGGGATGCAAGTAAGCGCAGGGAGATTGGGGCAGAGGGAAGCAATACGGCAAGCAAGAAGTGGGGGTGGGGGGCTTATCAGAGCAACTGTGCAACCTTCCCTGCTGCCAATCCCCACTGATTTTGTTTGGGGTAAGCTGGCAGGGAAGGCCTCAAATGGCCACACCGTAACTATGAGATGCTGCTACAATTGTCATAAGTGCAAGCTGGTTGTCAAATATTCAGAATGCAATTTCCATGATTGTGTGTAGGGTGCTACAATGCCCGGAACTTTGAGAGAAACAGTTGTAAGTACCACTCATTCAGCATTGTTGCAACTTTGAAGACATGCTGAAGAAGTGGTCAGTAAGCGAGGACTATCTGTATGTGGAAAAGGAACTCTTGAGACTTCAGGTATGAAGGTATGTTGGAAAACAGACTCATCAATCCAACCTAGAATCGGTATATACTTACAGGTCACATGCAGAACAATGATGACATCGATCAGGTTTGATTAGCTGGCATCTATCGCAGTATCTAATAGCTAAATTGAAGATTTCAAAGTCAAGATATGAAATACGAAGCTTTAGAATTAGGACTTTTAAAACTTTCCTACTTCTCAAAACAGAATCTAGAAGAATTCAAAATGTAAACAGGGAAGTCATATTTCAAAGATAAATTGGTAGGGAGTAATGTGAAAACTCTCCAATAAATTATTTATTCATATAGATTTTATTGGCCACCCAACTCCAGTACAGAGCTGCAAAAGTAATAGGAATGTAATCTATCTGTATATCTACTTATAGAAATGTAAAACCTGAACATAATCTAAGCCAGCGGTCCCCAACTTTTTTGGCTCCATGGACTGGCAGTGGCAATGGAAGGGGATGGTCTTGTGAATGCAACTTAATCCTGCCCATGTGCAAATAAAGCTTCACACACTTGTCTCCTGCTTGAACAGCCCAGTACTCGACTGCAGCCCAGGGTGGGCGACCCCTGATCTAAATAATATCTGGAACAGTTAATTTTGATTTTTCCCTTTTATTGCCATATACCTTCCAGAGTCACAAAGAAATGACTCTGAGAGGGGAACCTGATAGATTTTATAAACAAACAAATACCCAGAACTTTGAGTTAACCACATGGAGTCTCTATGTGCAAACTGAGTGGCCATATACCGGTAAATTAAATAAACAACCAAACAAACAAATACTACTAGATGAGATCGCTAGGGCTCGCTGCCTTAGAAGAGTGAGCAAAATTCTCAGGGACGACTCTCACTCTGGTCATCACTTCTTTACCCTCCTACCATCAGGAAGGAGATATAGAAGTATAGCCAGCCGCACAAACAGGCTGAAGAACAATTTTTATCCGTGGGCTGTCAGACTCCTGAATGAGAAATAACACCATAACTATGTAGTTTGATGGACTGCAGGGCCGGCACAATGTGTAACATGTTCACACTGGTGCAATAGGACTGGGTGTTTTGTTAATATGATTTATTGGGTTAGGGATTTTTTGTCTTCACTGTGAGTTGTATTGTGTTTGGGGGGGGGTACTGAGGGACACACCAATCTTTTTGTACATATGTTGTGCACTGACAATAAAGATTTGAACTGACCATGCCAGACTTTCAAAATGAGAGGGAAGTATCATTTCCCTCACATCTTAAACAAGGAGATTCAACCATCATTTTTCACAAAATACCAAAAATATCTTTGCAAATAATGGATCTCCGGTACCTTTTGAACCTGGATGAATGCTATAAATGCAGTTAGTACAGGGGTTATGCAACTCAGCCTGGCTAAGGAACATTTTAGTAATGTTCATGTGATACAGATATCAGGAAGAATGTTTGTTTTATTTTGGAAAATCTGTTGATGTAGAAATAAAGATAACACATCTGGTGCAAGTCAAGGGAAGGCAACGCTAATGGCTTACCTCTTGATGTTGTTGTCGTATAGACAGGCAGATCTTTAGCAGCTCTTCTTAGAATTTCATGCTGCGATTCTGGTCTTTCTTCTTTTTCATATTGCTCCTTATCAGTTTTTGATAAGCAAAACTGCAGAAAAGGAGAAAAGCATGTTTGTTGTCTGCTAATTATATTTAGCATCTGCTAACTTATATTTAGATGATATGTATAGAATTTTTATACATTATTAATTCAAAGAAATATTAAACCAAAATCAAAGAGCTGACCAGTTTGTATCACCAAACAGATAATGTATATTATCCTAACCCAAAATCTATTTCCCCTTTCATCTCTTTAGTACTGTACAAACGTATCTCTTACCACTCTACATTATTAGTAGGTATATGACATCTGGTAATTATGAATGCATGTTAATTATATTATCTATATTTCTGGTGGATTCAGCAATTGTGACTGTCACATAAAATGTGCAGTGGCCTAGACAGATGGAAACTGCACTGTTCAAATTTATATAATGAACATTTGCGCTGGTTGGCTGGAAACAGGATTCAACTCATTAAACCATCACTTGCCCACAGGGATCAGAATTGGATGATGAAGGCAATTCAGGAATGATGCATTAATGAACCCACTAAATAAAAGCATGAGACTGAAGCCCTGGAAAATTTCAACACTTTGCCAATCCACACTGACAAGCTGAGCACTGCCCTTATATTTTAACACAAGATGCCATAATGTGGAAAGCATTTCAATTCAACAGGATGATATCATAGTCTATGCATTGCATAAAAAAGTGACTGTACAGAATTGTAGCTCCAATCTAAGTAGTTTCAGCTTCAAAACAACTTTTGTATGTACCTTTTAAAACCTTGTCATCTGCATGAATGTCTCTTTAGTATTACCTATTTGTAAACAGGCTGAAACTGGGTTTAGGATCTTCTTAAGTGCTATGGCAGATTCTAAGCTTTTAAAAATATGTAGTCACAAATTAAAAAAAGGTGAAGCCTAATGAGATGCTGAATGCAATTCAAGGGCTGGTTTTGATTAATAAAACCTTATCTGCTTGATTCCTTGATATCTATGGCATTGTTGTCTCTGTGAATCTGCCTGCCCAGTGTAATCAATCCCAGAAATGATGGTTTGGATCTCTCCCCATTAGGGTGACAGAAGGGCAGTCTGTTTATTCACAAATATTTGTCTGTTTTTAAAATTTAAAATACTACCTAATACTCTACCATTGCTCTTCTATTTTCAAAAATGTACTGTGAAAACACACTTCAGGCTAACTTTTGAGAATAAAAGAAAATAAATATATCCAGGCCTACAATTAAAAAAGACCCAGATAATATTTGACTCTAAATCAGGGCTGTCAAACTCACATCGTCACAGCGTCGTCACGTGACGTATTAGAACTTTTTCCCCCTTTGCTAAATCGGGCGTGGGCATGGTTAACGCGTGATACATCCAGCCCGTGGGCTGGGAATCTGATAGCCCTGCTCTAAATAGAAGAGCTATTTAGCAAAACCACTAAAACTATAACTGCTGAATTATAATTGTCTCAGGCTGCATTTTGATTTACCATAGGGCAGGGATGGCTAACCTTTTTGCTGTTGCGTGCCAAAAGCGGGGGAGAGTGCGGGGGTTTGAGTGTGCGCGTGCCCACACCTATAATTCAATGTGCCCTGCCCCCGTGCATGCACACACGACCCCCCCCCACGCTCCCACCGCTTTTGGCCCATGATGGCACGGTGGGCCTGGGTAGGCCTGTTTTTTGCCCTCCCCAGGCTCCAGAGGCTTTCTAGGAGCCTAGGGAGGGCCAAAATGGCCTTCCCCACCCTCCCTGGAGGCCAGAAACGACCCGAGCTAGGGCAACGCTCGCGTGCCGACAGATATGGCTCCGCGTGCCACCATCACGGCCATAGGGCATTGATAAAATAATTATTTTTAGGAAGGGTCATGTTTAATTTAAATTAGCAAAAGGAGTTCCTTAGTGAATCTCTCTTTCTCTCTCTGGATGTAACATGGATTAGAGCATTGATAATGACTTCATAACGACACTGTACATTTCTATAGAATTTGGACATTATTTGGGTGTCTTAAAATTAACAGCACTCCTAAGTGAGAATGAAGTTTGTTTTGAGCATAATTGTTAAGGTAAGAATGATTATAAAAATGTACAGATTGTGAATTGGTTTATACCTATATTAAGACTATGAAAGAAGAGCACAAGGGCCACCTATCTAAACTAGCTCATTCAAAATAGGAAATTGTTCAAATTAAAGAAATCCAAATTAAGCTGTGGCAATGCAGTAATTTCAGAAAATAATTGTCTGATTTTCATTCACAACACTGCAATATAATTTATTAAATGGGAATAGAAAAACTAAACAAAAAGAAAACTTAACAAATCTTATTTTAAAGTAATCATTAGTATCACAAACAATTCAATAGTAAAAACTGCAAAACTTTGCCAATGATAACATTTACCTCATTGGAAGGGGAGGCAGGAGATGTAAAAATAGTCTTCCAATAGGACCACGCAAACATAACAAATGACAGATGAAAAATCACAAGGTAGACAACTGCAATAAAAATAAAATACAAATAAAATTTCAGTGAAAACTGTTAAAAAGAGCAAAAACAATAACATGAAAAAGGGTTAGGGGATTAAAGCAACATTTCCTTTGACCTACTAGCAAAATAAATTTGAAGACATAATTGTAGTATATGAGATTGCACAGAACCCTGAGTAATAGTCAACAATAAATCAATAATAATAGGGTCATACAAAAAATAGATCAGTTCCAATTGAGTCAATTGTAGGCAGTTGGCAAACAGAAATTATAGATATGGACGTTGTTCCATCCTAGAAACCATTACCACAAAAGGATGCTCCAAGCATATGGATTACTGCAATTGAATTGCTCTTAAATAATATCTGGAAGCAGTAACTGGTTCAGAATGCAGGGGAAAATCAGGTTTTGGGCATCTATTAGTTTATCCAAGTAATTGCACTGCTGTAGTTGTTTTCTAGATCCAATTCAAGATACTAGTTATCATCTTTAGAAGCTCCACATGGCACAGACCCAGGTTAGTTGTGGGACTGCCTCTCACTAATAGTATCTACACTCCTACTTGTGTTTCCCTGAAAATAACACTGGGTCTTATTTTCTTTTGGGCACCAAAATAAGCATTAGGGCTTATTTTTGGGGGTGTCTTATTTTTTCCATGTACGGGAGTCCCACTTCTTCTGCTTGGTCATGGTGAGACAGGAGACCCCGTGATGCGCCAGTGCTGCTGCCACAAGGTGGGGGTGTAGCTGCCCCACATGCCATGCACTGGCTTACCTCAGGGCCTCCGCAGCCAGGCCATCCACACCCGGATATCTGCCTCGCCTTGCAGCCCTGGCACCAGCACACTGCTTGGCATCCTGCTCCGTTGTGATAGCAAGCAAGCAGAAAAAGTGGGCCGGCGATCACGTGGGTTCCTGCTGCACATGCTTGCTGGTGCTGCCACCACAAGGCAGCTGATGGGGCATGATTGGCCTGGCTGCAGGGGCCCTGAGGTAAGCTGGTATGGGTGCGTGGGGCAGCTACACCCGCCGCCTCACCTCGTGACTGCGGCACTCTGAGTAACCAGACAGAATAGGCGGCTGGCTGGCTGCACAGGCTCTTAAGGTTTATTTTGGGGGTAGGGCTTATATTAGGCACATGCATAAAACATGCTAGGGCTTATTTTCAGGGTAGGTTTTATTTTTGGAGAAACAGGGTATTAGGTAGGTGAGCATACTCCAGATCTCCTTTGTTAAATGCTGGTACCTGATGGCTGCCCCAGTCCTTTGGAGTAGCCTCCCTCCTGAGATACAAGGGATCCTTCTGTTTGAGTTTTCCACTTGGCTTTCCCCCCTAACACTGGACTAGAGTATGGGTTGAACTGGGAGGCTGTTTAGTCTGGTGCCTGGAGGGGAAGACTATTTCTGATTTTAGCTGTGTTTTTATGGATCGTTGTGAGCTGCCTAGAGTCATTATACAAGATAGGCAGCCAGATAAGTCCTGATGGGGTTTCTTCTTTTGTAGCCAATTTATTTTAATCAGCCAATATTAATTCAATTATTTGGAGATCCTGATCTTTCTATGCTTTAAGAATGACTTGTAGGAATAGCATACATACAAACACATATGCACACACAAAGAAACCTGAGATACATAGATACATATATGAGGAGTAGAAATTGCCAGAATTGTTTTCAGCTAATAATGGCAACCATAGTAACTAGTAATTGCACTGGAATTTTGTCTTTGCTTTTTATTTTTCTGGGTTTTAAAAATCAGGGCCATCTTCTTTTTAGATAACCACAGAATTGATAACAGAAGCCAGTTTTGCCTGAGGTTTCTAAACTGAGTTCAGAATCAAAGGTATGTTTTCCTGCATAAGGAATATACGATAGCAATAATATATATGCAATTTGAGATAAGCACTACAAATATTATAAACTGTATTTTATTATTACAAAATATGGAACTGGAAATCATCATGTGTCGAAATCCTTGCACTTATAAAATCCTTTTTTTAAATTTATTTTTTACTTTTAATTAGTTTTTGCATTTGGTTTTAAGAGTTAATGTGTTTTTACTGTTTTCATATTTTGCTTATTGGTTGTGTTGTTATGTGGTTGTTTTTAATATGTGAGCCGCTCAGAGTTGCAAATATGAGTTGTGTGTCTATACAAATTGAATACATTTGAATTAATAAAATCCAGCCTCAGCGTCAGAAAAGGTCATCCTCTATTGCACCTGGATAAGCTCAGTCTGCCAACATAATTTGGTACTCCTAATTTATATCTTTCTTAGTTCTGAAATTATGAATATTTATAATAAGCAAATGTATAGTCCGTGAGAAACTATTCTATCTTGATGCATTCATTCCTATTTAACATCTGCATGGAGTCATGTGTTGTAAATATAATACTCAGCTTTATATCTCAACTATGGCCTAAACAGAAGATGCCGTTGAGAACTTGTCAGTATGTCTGGGAGGCTGTTACAGCCTAGATAGAGACAAATAGGCTTAAGTTCAATCCCTGAAAGACAGAACAGTTTTGAGTGAGGAAGCTTTCCAGTTATAGAAAAATTCTATCTAAGTGACCAATTTTTATATATATCAAGGGCAATTGCAAAATTCCAACTGTAGCTTTATGCATGCATGTTAATTGCTGCATATGTTCTAATGCTTATTAGGTTGGTTTAACTCCATAAAATCATCGAATCAAAGGGCTGGAAGGATCTAGGTCTTCTAGTCCAACCCCTTGCTCAAGGCAGGAGTTCTTATACCATCCCAGACAAATGCTTTTTTTTTTTGTTTGAAAACCTTCAGTGATGGCGCATCTATAACTCTGGGAGGCGAACTGTTCCATTGATTAATCGTTCTGTCAGGAAATTCTTCCTTATTTTCAGGTTGAATCTCCCTTTGACAAGCTTCACCTGTTGCTTCTTGTCCTGCCCTCAGGTGCTATTGGAGAATAAATCAATGCTCCCTTCGCTGTAACAGCCCTTCAAGTATTGGAAGACTGTAATCATGTCTCTCCAAGCCTTTTGTTCATTAGGCTAAACATACCTAGTTCCCTTTGCCGTTCATTTTAGGATTTAGTCTCAAGGTCCTTATCGTTTTTTGGCTCTTTCTAGGGCCTCAACATCTTTTTTATATTGTGTTGATCAGAACTGGATGCAGTATTCCAGATGTGACCTCACTAGAGCAACATACAGCGGTACTATCATTTCCCGTGATCTTGGTGCTATCCTTCTGTTGGTGCAGCCTAGAACTGCATTGGCTTTTTTGGCAGGTGTAGCACACTGCTTACTCATACTTAAGAGTGATCCATAAGAATACCTAGATCTCTCTTTCGGTTACTACTATTGAGCCAGGTACCGCCTATTCTATACCTATGTATTTGTTTTTTCCTGTCTAGGTGCAGGGCTTTAACTTTTCTCACCACTAAGCTGCGTCTTGTTGGATAGAGCCCATGCTAAAGTCTCTCAAGATCCTTCTGAATCTTTATCTTTCAAAATGTTGGCAATAAAGTAAATAAAGCAATAAAATAAATAAACCAACCAGTAATATACGTGTTTTAGTAACAAGAGTTTATTCAAGATACTCTTTGCCTTAGAGATCATATGCATTACAGAAACCTTGACTCTGAACTAATCATGCCCAGTAATTGAAAAGCAAATGGCTTAGCTAGAACAGGTCACATATGATTTTATAAACAAAGGGTTCATAAGCTCGCTTGCTCATAATACTTGCAGATGCAATAGAAAAATACGAACAAATTCATTATTCTGAAAAAATACACATGCTATCAGTGTTTCTGTTCCTTGTCCCAAATGTTTCTATAAGCTAAGAGTAATTTACATAAAATAAGTAGTAAACATTACAGAGTTCAAAAAAAATGCTATTATATGAGCAAAAAGTTCTTATTTATTCCATGGAAGAAACTGCATTTAAGAATTTAAGAATGTCAGAACGTAAGTGTATAAATAGCTGTGCTGTGCTGATCTAGCTGTGCTGGATCAGCCAAGGTGCTTAGGCCAGTGTTTTTTCAGTGCCAACCAGATGCTTCTCACAGGTAGGAGAGGGAGACTGCTTTTGTTCACCTCCAGCTAGTATTGGAAGGCATGCTACTTCCAATCCAGAAGCAACCATGAGTCAAGGTGGTTTGATAGATGCGTCCTCTGTCAATTTATCTAAGCTAAATCTGAGAAGCTAAAGCAAAATCTTTATGTCAATAGCTTCCAGTTCATTTACCATGTGCAGATTGCTAGTTTTTGTACTTTAGGGTTCGTAATCCAACTATTTTTTCTGAATAGGTTTATAAAGTTACATTAAAAAGATAATGGAATGCCAGTTACTACAATTGGCTTTATCTCTTAAATCCCGAAGTTGCTGTTTCAGTGACTGAAGATTTTCTGTTTGTAAACAACTGCAAATAGCCTTCAGGAATTGTGAAAGAAAAGAAAGGACCTTTTGTAACTAATTGATGAACTGAGGGGAACTGTCGCAGAATACTGAATATTTTATGTTTCTGTCACAATCTCATAACAAATGAGTAATTGTTGACCTACTTTCCAAGCTGACAAAGAACAAAAGTTTTAAGAAGAAATACCATTAGGCCTCAGTGCAATCCAGAGGCATTAGGAGGATCTGTCTGCTCCAATGACATTATACACCACTGAATTTCTTTTGGTGGGGCAGCCTTGAATACATACAATTTTATGAAACTATAAATATTACTTGAATAGAAACAATTGGCTGAAACAATTGGTTTTGAGAATACATACGATATTTTTAACAATGTTCTATTTAAAAAAACAACAACTGTTACCCGCCCAGAGCCATGAATCTGAGATGGGCAGCCATATATTGTTTTGAAAAATGAACTGAGAGAATGAATGAATGAATGAAAGAATATATAAATGGAATCTGTCACATTTAATCGTTACATTAAAACATTTGTGAGAAAGAATAAAGTATTTGAATTGAAATGCAGTAAAATAAAACCGAGCTTAACTTCATTTGAACAATTATTGTTAAACTTAATCATTTCAAATACCTGAGTTCACTTGAAATTTAATTTAATAGGGTGTGTGGCAGGTTGGAGGTGGCTAATGGTAAATATAAATTAGCCAGGACCTGGTTAGCTCCTAAAACCCATGCATTGTATAGTCATCTAACATCCAAAGGACCAGGAGTTCAATTCCCAGTACAAGATTTGAACTGCACAGAGTAACATCTGCATCTGAGATGTCCCAAGACAGGATCAAATTGGTTGTGCTTGATGGTCACTGTAACTGAAACCACCATGCAGGATAAACTGTGTAAAGATAATGAAATTCCCTCCTGGGGATGAGCTGAAAGTCATGTGATGCCCAGTCCATGGAAGCATGACATAACAGCTGTATCTTTCTGCTCTGGGGGCAGGTGGTCTGATTATACCATTCTAATTCAAGACAGCTTCTAAGTAATTCTCCCAAAACCTCCTATTTTGGAATAGATCAAGATGCTTTTTTTAATGGGCTTTACCAATATGTTAATCCCTTGGGATGCGTTTAAACCATTTACTTAGAGATCCTGTATTGCTATTGCCTTAGCAAAAAAGAGATTTCAAGATTTTAATCTTATACAGTTCGAAAAGATGATTAAAGACTTACTTTTGCCTTATGCTAAAAATACACCTCCCCCCAATGAATTCTATCAAATATTTATAGCAGCTAAAACTAAATTGGGGCTACCATTTTCAGAAAAATCTGAATATTTGATGAAATACTGTATTTTAATCAGATTTAGGGGGAATCAAGAGAGAAAGCTGGAAAAGTATCTGATGGATTTTTAATTGAATGGTTTACAATTTTTCTAGATGTATCAGAAAACCTATATTGGTAGAGATTCACAATCAACCCTCTACTTTTATAAATTTCATTTTAAGAGGTCAATGTTATAGAAATATTAAAAAACATGAAAAAGAAATGTATAGGCATTTATCTTAACATGGACGCTAAAATATTAATTGCAACACTAGCTATGAGGCGATAGTGAAATTGTGGATAATTCACCCATGTCAGTTGGTATTTATAAAAAGTAGACACACGTTTGATAATATCTATTTGACAACTTATGTTTTGGGAATAAAACATGGAAAAACACAACTGAAAGTGATCTTGGAGATCTTCTAGTCATGGCAGATAATTTAGAATAGGATTTTCTAACCTTGTGGGACACTGAAAAGACATTTAATACAGTTCAGATAGGATTTGTAATAAGGAGATATGGATTTCCATCATCTTTTGTTCACTGGGTTACAATTTGGTATCTCCACCTATTGCTAGGTAGAGATACCAAATGGAGTTTTGGTATAGAGCAATTTTGTGGTATCCCAAGGAAGCCCTTGTGTTCTTTAATCCTTAATTTAATTGTGGTAACTTTAGATTAGACAGTCTCAAGACATCAAGAATGTAAGGCATATGATAGTGAATCTAAACTACTTTACATGACAATGATTTAATGGCCAGGGTAAAATTAGGGTAAGTTTGAAATATCATTATTGAAGTTGTATAGCAATATAGTTTATACTCCTGTCAGACTACTAATTGGAAACAATTTAATGTGCTGCATTTGAGTTTTATGATAAATGTAGACAAGGAATTAGAATTTACATTTTTTCCCTGCTTTTCTCATGACAGACTATAGGAGAAAAGAGATCCAGTTTTCTAATTTTTATTCCAGATTCCGTAATTGTCAATTCAGACTATTTTTCACAACAATTGGCTAGTCTATGCATATCCCTATTAAGAATGATTAAATAAGGATTCCTTTTCTAGATACCCTTTGAGAAACTTACTTCACAAGAAGCCAAGGACTTAATTTCTTTAATAAGAACAAGGTTGCATTGTAGCACCTAAATCTTGATGACCAGAAAAATTTGAAGTACCGTATATTTTGGGGGAAGTCTCTTTTCTAGTGTTGAATGATATCAGCAAAGGTTTATTCATTTTTCCCTCTTTGGACACTAGAAAACTGATTGGAAGGCTAAGATGGAAACGGACTCATTATTTTGCTGCTACTTGTTATATTTTTAATCTCTCTCTAAAAGTTTAAAACTGCTGCTTTCATGCATCCTTTTTTACTTTTTTCCCCCATTACTATCTTTCCAGATCTTATTAGCAGCAGCAGTGCTAAAGAACATGAGTAGTTGCTACTATCATCTTTGATCTTGAGAAGATATTCCTTCTAGAATCTTCCAGCCAACAAGTTCCTGACATTTAATTACAACTGCAGATAGTTTTTTTAGAAGAACAAATTGCTTTACTTTTTAAACAGATAATCTTGCAAGATTACAGATGTCAAAAGGAAATTTCTAATTTCCTATTCTTCTCTAATTAAGCATCTGTTTTCTTCTCCCTGCAGCCTTTCTCCATTTCCTAACATCATCTGTAACCAGTTTTTCCCTACCATTTTCTATAGAAAAAACAAAGAACAAAGAATCCAGTCCCATTATTTTGTATTTTAAAGGTTGTTAAGGAAGGAGAGGCATTGCTGGGGAAAGCAGAACATTCTGGGGTGGAATTTGGAGGGAAAGAGGAAGAATATCTTTGAAATCTGTAGTTCAATATAGATAATTGCTGATTTGAACCTCACAGGTGAAGTTGCAGCAATATTCAGTTTACAGAAAAAGACGTGCAACCAATTCAAACATTTGGAAAATTGTAATTTGTGCTATTAGTTGTTTTTAATTTTTATTCCACCTTTATTATTTTTACAAATAACTCAAGACGCCAAACATATACAACATATCTTCCAACTCATGTTTTCCCCACAACAACAACAACAACCCAGTGAGGTGGATTAATCTAAGACAGAGTGATTGGCCCAAAGTCAACTAATTTGCTTTCATGGCTAAAGTGGGACTTGAATTCATGCTCTCCTGCTTTCTAATCTGGTGTCTTAACCACTAGACCAAACTATTATGGTGAATGTAGGTTAGAGGGCACACCAGTATTTATTGGATGAAAAATGTAAAGTACTCTGCATATTTTTTGAGATACTTTCTGGCTAGAATAAATTATTTTTGTTTATTTAGCTCAGCAATTCTTGTGAATCCTTAATTTGATGAACGGTAAGCTTATGCTGCTTCTGTTGCTTCAGAAAACAGTAATTTTAGATTTAAGCAAGCGTCAGCAATACTTCTGTTGCCAAGGTCCCATTTTTTCAAAAGCCGAAGGCGTCCATCACATGACGGAAAGGCCTGATGCTGGAATTACATTTTTTTTTCTTTTCAAAACTCAAGCAATTAGTAATTTTGCAAGATAAAACTCAAATACTCTATGACTTGACATATGCACAGAAATAAAATGTTTTACAAAGAAAGAATCATACCTTTTTCTCCAATTGAGGTAATTGTAACTGGAGGAAAAACGAAACGAGTGTGAGTCAATTTTAGAAATCAAGCACATTAATAAAACAATGTATTCAAACATATTAAGTTAAGAGAATGTGCATTTTGTCATTCTCCACTCCAAAAAAACTCAATTTATTTGCATAGGTATTAACAAAACAATTGAAGGGTGGTGCCCATTTTTCCCTGGGGAAATGAAGGAATTATTTTGTTTGCCTGCCACTGAAAAACAATTCCTCATTTGTCTGTCTATAGCATGTATGCTTCTGACAAACAAACATGCTGAATCGGTAGTTTATTTCATGCTTCCTTCAAGTGATGAAGATTAGGAAACTGAAATGATGAAAGTTATATAATGGCAGCAGACAAAAATTCAGCCGAAGGACCCCATTTTAAATGATCACACCAAAGCTTAATCAACTGAAATGATAACAAATCTAAGACTTCTCCCAGCTCCATTTTTCTTGGTGTGCAATAATCAGTTATAATTTCCTCTTTAAAAATGTTAGATTCTTATTCCACTGATCAGCAAGAGTTCAAGGCGGCATAAACTACACTGCCTGCTCAGGGGTGAAATCTACTTACCTTTACTACTGGTTTGAGTAGTGGAGAGATTCAAAAACAGGTTACTTCCTGGTTAAAACCAGGAAGTAATGACATCCTGATGGGTGGGCGGAGTCTTGTGCTGCCACTACTACCGGTTTTCTGAACCATGTGCTGCTGCTGCCGCTACCGGTTTGCCTGAACCAGAGCAAACCGGTAGCATTTCACTGTGCCTGCTCCAATTTTTCCACAGAACCACCTTGGGAGCAGGGGTGAAATCCAACAGATTTTAACAGGTTCTGGAGAACCAGTAGCGGAAATTTTGAGTAGTTTGGGGTGGGAATGGAGATTTTGCAATATCCTTCCCCTGCCACGCCCACCAAGCCACGGCCACAGAACCGGTAGGGAAAATTTTGAATTTCACCCGTTTGGGAGGTAGCTTGGGCTGAGAAAGAACAGTCTAAAGACACCCACTAAATTTTCATGCCAAGAATGGACTTGAAGCTGCATTTCCCTGGACTCAGCATAGACCTTTAATCCTTGCACCAGGCTATGGTTTTCAGATTCAGAATAACCTAATGTTTTAAGTGGATTTCAGATGTCACATTGTCTTTCCCTAAAAAGGTTTGAAGGGTTGAATTAAGCACCGAAGCTTTATTAGGGCAAAACGATGAAAAATGATATGCATACCTTTCATTTTTTGATCTGTGGGGAATCACTCAGTAAGTCATTATATGATATTTTAAAAAATAATACAACAATGAGTTTGTAATCTGGTATTTACTAATAATTGTATATATTCCTGGATAAGCCTATCTGTGGATAAACCAACTCTCGAAGTTTGAACCAAAGTACCATGAAAAATACACCACCAGCAGATAAATTGACTCTCAAAATTTTCATATGCCTTAATTTTTACAATTGTCCTAGGTTAGTGATGGCTAACCTTTTTGCCATTGCGTGCCAAAAGCGGGGGTAGCGCGGGGGAGTCACGTGCGCATGTGTCCACATCCATAATTCTATGTGCCCCGCCCCTTGAGCATGCGCACATGACCCCCCCGCACTCCCCCTGCTTTTGGCACACAATGGCACCGGGGCCCAGTAGGCCTGTTTTTTGCTCTCCTCTCTAGGAGCCTGGGGAGAACAAAAAATGGGCCTTCTGGTCCCACCGGAAGTTGGCAAATGGGCCATTTCCAGCCTCTGGGGGGTCTCCGGGGGGGAGGCTATTTTCGCCCTCCCCAGGCTCCTAGAGAGGCTCTGGAACCTGGGGAGAGCAAAAAACGGGCCTTCCCCACCCACCCACAGGCCCTCTGGAGGCAGGAAACAGCCTGTTTCCCTACTTCCGGTGGGCCCAGAAGGCCAAAAATCAGCTGACCAGGTGCGCATATGCGCCGGAGCTGAGCTCGTATGCCCACCGATATGGCTCCATGTGCCACCTGTGGCACGTGTGCCATAGGTTTGCCATCACAGTCCTGGGTGGTGTATTTTTCATGGTATTTTGGTTAAAAAAATTGAGAGCTGGTTTATTTATAGGTGAGGTCTTATCTTCGAGTATATGTGGATAATTTTAAAAAGTATTACTGATAATACTTTTTATTATCAGTATTGGTGGTGCAGTGGTTAGGATGCAGTATTGCAGGCTGACTCTGCCCACTGCCAGGAGATTGATCCTGACAGGCTCAAGGTTTCTCAGCCTTCCATCTTCTTGAGGTTGGTAAAATGAGGCCTCAGATTGCTGAGGGCAATATGCTGACTCTGTAAACCACTTAGAAAGTGGTGTAAAGCACTATGAAGCAGTATGTAAGTTTAAGTGCTATTGCTATCATCATTAATTTTCTTTCCTTTAAATTTATCTGAATGGGAATAGGTAGAATGGCATTGAATAGAATCAACTTTATATTTGCGTACATAATGAAAATAATTGAAACATTAATTGGTATGTTTAATATTTAGCCTTGAAATTAACACACATATTCAATAAGAAGTTTAAATACACTAATTCTAATGTTGCATTATTTGCTTGATAGCTTAATCCCATCTATGGCTATTCAAAACTTAATATCTGCAAGCTCAGTGTAGCTTAACTCCATTGGATATAGGAGCTCTTAAATAACGTTTCCTTCTCAGATAATGATACCATCTTAGTTCAGCCTCAAAGAATACAATGGCATTTGAAAAGTACAATAGAAAATTCTACATTAGAGCCAGTGTACTGTAATAATAAAATATAATAATAGTAATACAAAATCTGCCTTTATTACTTCATAAGTAACTCATAGCAGATCTAACACCCCTTCTCCTATTTTTTCCACAGCAATAACCTTGTGAGCTGGATTAGACTAAAAGAGAGAGGTCACCCAACTAGCTTTGTGGTTTGTTTGTGTGTTGGGGCCTGATGCCACTTAAGTTTTTGAATATTTTGTGTCTGTACTATTATTGGGGGGGGGGGGGGGGCGTTTCCCTGGCTATAAGCCACTAAAACTCTGTTAGATTGAAGCAGGATATACATTTTACCTCACAAACGCATTTTTAAGCCAAAGAAAATATTAGCCAGAAGTTGTCATCTACTGCAACAGGGATCCTAAATGCAGTTAAGTTACGATTTAACAGTTCCCTGATTGACAGTTTGGATTGCAACTGGCAGTATTTGTGTTCAGATATCTTTCCAAAATAACAGTATTTGAAGTAACCCGGACAGTTCATATACATATATGTTATGTTGCTTCCATATCAAAGGACACAAATTATATATTTACATTCAACTGACATTAAATGACAGATATGAATGGCAGCAACTTGTCACTAATAAACATTCAGGAAAAACAATTCACCGTGGTCTTTCCCTTTAATCTGCCATTCTCCATCCCACCCCCATGACTGTGTAAGAATCATGTCTGGGGTCTTAACTTGCTCTCATCAATAGCAGAGTTGCCTTGTGGTAAGATGAGTGGCCAATAAATTTAATAAACAGATAAATAAATAAAAAGGTGACATTTATCTTTGCAGTAGCATCAGGTCTAATAGATGACTAAGTCATTATAACACAAAATACTATGTACACTATTTGAGAGGCAAAGCAGCCAAGTGACATTGTACAATGAAGAAAATGTCACTACCGTCTCCATCTGGCATCTACCTGCACAGAGATAGGAATAAATCTCTCCTAGTGACAAAATAATGTCTCTCCGGATATGATTGAAATGTACTTCACCACCAGCACCAACCCACCTGATCAATAGTGAATGATGCTGGAATTGTATTTTAGCTGTTTTTGGAAAAATAAATGTTGATTAACACCTTGCCTTGAGCATTTTGTTGGCTCTTCTTCTCTCTTGAAATGAGGGATACAAATACAAATTGCTTAATAGATTTCAGTGAGGTTTACAAATGAAACTGTCTTGAGGATTGAGCCTTTTATGATCCTTCAAATCCAACATGGATTGAAGCCAGCAATGCTATTGTGAAAACCTTGGCATCTTTTTTTACCCACCCTGAATCATCTGTACTCCATGTGTTGGTACTAATAAGTTCTGATTTATTTTATAATAACAACTTATTTTGGAAATTCAAGCTATTGGCTGGCTCACTGATTATTTCTAGGAATAATTAAAAGCATTCCAAGTTGCTCAGAAATCTGTCATTTTTACATCTCTTTCATTATGATAGTTTTTGTTTTTCCCTTTATAATATACAGGTGTGAATATGTATGTATGTATGTGTGTGTGTGTGTATGTATAAATATATATGCCATTTATAGAAGGAAAGTATTTATTTTGTCTGAATCTGACTTTATCTTATCTTACAGTTTCAAGTTGAATGAGTTAGTTTGAGCAAATGATTGCTACTTGGAGCTTGTTTTCAAATTATGTAGGAATAATTTCTAGTATGATGCTGAGACAACGAGGATCACACAACTTCCTATAACATTCCCCACATGCAATCTGAATAGCATGCTACACAATACTTTAGGAACATTTGGAGAAACAAGTTTTCTATTTCAAAACACTTTGGGTCAGGATATGTAGCAAACTGGGATCTTTAGTTCTAAATATGGAACCCAGGGATTCCAAGCAGAAGAGTTTTGAGTAAGATTGTAAGAGTGTTTTATGAAAAAGTGAATGGAAAAAAGGCCGGAAACTAAGGGGAAGCCAGCAGGAATTCAAGGGTAGGGAGGAGTGAGAAGGCACTAGGGCAGAGGTGTCAAACTGGTGGCCGGTGGGCCAAATGCATCACGCACAAGCCACTCCCACCCCAGCTCCGCAAAGAGGGAAAACATCGCAAAACAGCAATGTGATGCAGTAAGTTTGACACCTGAGCACTAGGGAGATGGTAAATTGGGAGAACCATATGATATGATAACTGGGACCACTGGAAAGGAAGAAGGAAGATGGAGTAATATGCCCAATCGTGTCCTATCTATCCTGTGAAATCCTTCCAAAGCTCCTGTAAGTTTTCCAGCCCAGAGTCAAAACAAATATTCCACGTTTTGTTTTTGCTGAATCACAGCTGATCTGGAATGACTTGCCAAAACTTCCAAAAGAAAAACAGTTTGTTTGGGGTTCAAAACTAAACAAATGTTCTCTTTTGTGCACATCTCTACCACTATATATTGTATGAAAATACACAATTTACAAATTATTGCTAACGAAAGAAAATGGGAAAATAATTATCAAAAAATTGCAATTGTGTAAAGCACTATAAAGTGTACTGTAAAGTGAATATTGGGTTTATCCAGATAACCTGTGACCTGCCGGATTATTGTTTCCATAACTAAAGAGAGAAACAGAATGATCACAGGTGGGCAAAAAAGCAGTGGCAGTGGGAACAACTTCCAATTGGCTTCCCTATTGAGTTTCCTTGGGGAAAGCTGGCAGGGAGCATTGGAAATTTTCTTTCCCTTTCCCCCTCCTCTAATTCCTGCTAGCTCCCCTAATTACTTTGCTTGTAAATAGGGGGGCTTGTAAATAGGGGAAGCTTGCATGGACAAAGTCAGTGGGAAAGTCAACAGGAATCTGCAAGTCCAAGGGAGTGTATGAGGTGCTCAAGAGATGCTGTTAAAAGTCAGGGAGGGAACATGGGAGGGTGGTTGGAAAGGGTGCACAGAAGGGTGCATGAGAAATGCTATGCAGGTTGGGGAGAGTGCATCTGGGACAGCATGGGTCACGAAGAGTGGATAGGGATCTCAGGGATATGTGAGAGGTGCTTTGAATATAAGGCATTGTACTGAGCATAATCCTCTCTTGGCTGGGAAATATAATGTGGCTTCTAAGCAATCTGTATCTGGTTTTAAAGGTTCCTTGTATATTGATCACTAGCTGCCTTCCTCAAGAAACCATTAACTTCCATAAACTGTTTTTAGTGTCTGCTAAAAATGGAATTTCACCAAGCCTGAACAGGAAAACAATGATCAATCTTTAATCTTACCAGGCAAGCTCAGCACAATTAGGATTGCATGAGCCCAAACTAAAGTCATTAGAAGAACATGAGCCTCTTCAGCTGATGAGGTGCTTTTTTGAAGTGGCTACCATAATATACTGCACAAGATACTGAATCATCTCCTCTTGACATAGCCAAATGAACTAGCACAGTATATTTGGGAAGCTGCCATGCCTAGAGTAAGTATTGCTGATTCAAGAATCTATCCACACTGATGCTTCCCCTTCCTCTGGCACTGTAAACTTTACTGATTCACTTCCCAGAGAAAAGCAACCAGTTAGCTACCTCCCTTTCTACTCTTTTAGATGCTCAACAATGAACCTTCTTCTGCACTAATCTTTGCTACCATTTCCTACAACGTACAACACCCTCGTTCATTTGCTATCTTGACTTTAATTTTGTCCAGAATAATCAGAACAGGTATGTGCTTTTTCCAATCTTGAAAATGCTCCACTAATAATATGCTTTTGCAATAATAAAATGATAAATATTTGGGATGAAAGAACGTCTACGGAGATTCTCAATCATCAAGGTCATGGTTGTCCTAAAGGTGCTTTTCAAAAAACAACTGGAGTTTGTTTTTTCCCCATGAAAACTTCTTGCTTCTAATCCTTGGTAGTACAGGGGTTTAAGGCACCCTGTTATTAAGCTTATTAAGACCAGCTGCCTGCAATTACTGCAGGGTTCGAATCTCGCCAAGGCTCAAGGTTGACTCAGCCTTCCATCCTTTCTAAGGTAGGTGAAATGAGGACCCAGTTTGTGGGGGCAATAAGCTGACTTTGTATAAATATACAAAAGGATGAAGGCTATTGCTGAGCACATTGTAAGCCGCCCTGAGTCTTCGGAGAAGGGCGGCATATAAATCAAATTTAAAAAAAAATTAAAAAAAAAAATCCTAGAAACTTTTTCAGATTCTGAAGAACTGAAGAAGCTTCTTGAATGAGAAGCGAAACAATTTCAAGGAGGAAAAAAGCAAGGTAATACATTGCCTTTTGAAAAACTCCTTTGGTGCATTTCGGATGGGACTTAATAAAAAGCACAAAGATATTTTACCGTGATCCTAATTAGCTAAGTTAAAGAAGAAGCCTAAATTGGCCTAAAATTTCTTGTCCTAATTGCCAATCCCTAATCTATGCTATGCTGCCATCAAATGGAGCCATCTATGATGAAATGCAGCCACCTCCCTCCTGGAAATCCAGCCTACATTCCACCACACTTCCTTCTATACTATTTGCAGGATATGTTAGGGAAAGGGGTTGGTCAATTTGTTTGGCTTCCATCAAACATTGCCACCTGGCAGGAAATTACCACTCTGGGAATGAGCAACACACATATTTTTACAGAGGATTCTTCAGTTGTCCAAAGAAGAATGGCTTTGGGGACAGGGACTGGAGATGTAAAGTAGCCAACACACTGGGATTTTCCCAACCATCATATGACTGGGGTACTGGCCAAATGGCTCCTGTTGGCTTGAGGGGAATTAATTAACTTTATACTAGAACAAGTAGGAGTTGAGGATAAGGCAATACAATTTAGTTTCTTGTTTTATTTTTATTTTATCTAAACATTTTATTGTTAGTATGCAGGATGATTCTGAATTACTTACAGTCTCTCTGATTATGGTGGAGATAATTCCAGTAAACAAATAAATAAATAAAATCAGCACAGCAGAAAAAAAGGGCTCCAGTGCATGCATATACTATGCTTCTGGCAAACTGGGGACAGATTAAAAGATTTAAATCTCTCATGGTCGTAATAGTTCTCTCTTAATGATCGCAACTGAATCCAAAATTTTGGTCATAAGTCACTGTAATTAAATGACAGAAACAGAGGTGAGTTTGTTGTGAATGCGGTTGACCGGAGACTTGTAAAACACAGGAACTAGAAGAAAACAGATTTCACACTACAGGGCCAGAGAATTCAACCCCAAGGTCTAATTAGGCAATCATGCGAGACACTGGAGGTTATTTTAAGTGCTGCTTTGCTCAGTTTTATATTTTTCAGCCTATTTGCTCAGATTGATTACAAATTATTAAGCATTAATATTAAAATGAAGATCACATTGCCATGTGATTTGTTGCAATTAAACTCTTTCTAATCTGAGGTCTCCAATCTTGGCAACTATAAGAATTGTGGACTTCAACTCCCAGAATTCCCATGTTGGCTGGGAAATTCTGGGAAGTGAAGTCTACAAGTCTTAAAATTGCCAGGTTAGAGACCCCTGTATTAATGCTTAGTTTGATGTTTGTATTAAAAAACTGCCTTTTTTATTACTTAAAAGTTTGGTTTGAAATCTCACCCCAAAAACTGCTGAGATCTGGCAATCTTGGTGGGGAGGGGGGAGTAGAAAACTGGAGCCAATTATATATAAATTTTTCCCAAGCAGGCAACATTTCCTGCACTGCCCACTTCAAATTCCAGAGGAGAACGCATCTCCCTATTCAAGGAATGGTGTTGTTGTTGTGTGAGTATTGTATATAAGAGAGAGGGGGCTAAGTGAAATTCTTTTGTGGAAGAGGCAAATAGCTCACTTGCTTTAAAATTCAGAGACAAAGGTTGTGAACAGGATTTCCCATGAAAGGGATTGGCAGGCTGATGTAGACAATCCTGTTATGTCCCACTTGCTAAAACTATTCATTTCATTGACAAAATACCAATCTATACTTAATCTATTATATACCATTCATGATAGTGTTCAAAATAAAGTACAGTAATAATCACAAAAAGTGCTATAGATCTTTAGTTATCTAGAGAAGAGGTGGAGAACTATGGCCCCTTTATGGCTTGTGGGCTTCAATTCCCAGAATTCCTCAGCCAGCATAGTTGGTTCAGGAATTCTGGGAGTTGAAGTCCACAAGTCATAAAAATGCCATAGTTCCCCACCCTTGATCTAGAGCAGAGGTGTCAAACTTGATTTCATTGAGGGCTGCATCAGGGTTGTGTTTGACCTGTGGTGGGGAGCTGGGGAGCATGGCCAGGGTCAGTTTAAATAAGACATTATTAAATTTCAGCAAAATAAGAACCTATCTCGGGTCCCTGTTTTGCAAAGAATTCACATTAATCAATCTTTGCCTTGGATTCACAATCATATCAAAATGTCAAATACATATTATAAATTGGAGAGAATCTGATCGTGGTTCATGTCACATAAAAGGATTTTTGGCTGACAGGAAATGAGAATATAAAAACAAAGAAAGATAAGTTTCCTCTTTTATTAAAGGTCAGAATTTTTCTTCCCAGTAATATTGTTTTATCTCATGCATAAGTCTCAGAAGATGTGAAAATAAGTTTTTATCATTTTAAAGATCTCCAACAGAGAATCTGCCTGGGGAAAGAAGAATCCTGACTTCTTAATGAGAAGCTAGAAGACACAATGATACTAATGAACCTTGTAATAGTGAAAAAGTATTTTTGCATAGCATGTTAACTGTCTCAAGTCTGTTCATTCAATTTGGGTCAATAACATGGATGAGAAGGGACAATATATGTATTTAATTTCCTGAGATATGACTGAGATAATAGAACTGTTTTAATTCTATCAATTTTAAATCAACCATAAATTTCTGCATATAGAAGCTTGTCAACATCTATTCTTGACACGTGATGTGCTTAATGCAAGTTAGTACAGCATATTTTCATGTTGAGGATTCAGCTTTAAAATAAAGGACTGGACTAAGTAACTTTCTCTCTTCTTCCAAAATTAGCTAATCCAAAACTAAAACTATTCTAGTAAACAGTGTCAATGTACGCTACAATATTTACATTCAAAATGTAAGGGCATTACAAATTTCTTGAGAGGACGACTCCTAGAATTCTAGGTACCGGTAGGTATCCAGCATGTGAATTTTGAGGGTTGTCTCAGCAAATTTTGAAGCACTACCTTGGACAAAGCTTTTGTACATATAGTGAAAATGTTTACTTCAAACATTGATTTCCCCTCATATATTTCATACTACGGTACTTCCTTCTTTCTACTTAACTATAACAAAATCTAATATTTGCAATATTGGTTACTCACATTTATTCAGGGCTATTCATATTTGTTCATATCATATCTCTTTCTGTTGTCTTCCTTAGCACAAAATGTAATCCAGAAAACTCCATGAGGGTAAGGATTAGGGTTATTTTGTTTAAGAAGTCTTCTTTAGTACCATAAGCATAGACAGTGCCTTCTATGTAATAATAAGATTCATATCTTATGCACCTATTGTAGAATTTGCAATCAAAATAGTGGATAAATAAAAATAGTATCTACTCTGGACTCTTCTGATCAAATTCAGACCAGTCTGAAGTCTTTTTAGTAAAAATCAAGTCAATCAATCTTGACCAACCATATGCTAGTTTCCTGAGGTTAATGGACTACATTTTTATTAAATTTATACGGCCAAGAATGGAACTACATCTTACCGAAATACCTATTACAAACTAATTGGAACTGGGTATGCAAAATGTTTTGCACAAGTAATATATTACAAGTTAGATTTAATCATATTGATCCACTAAATCTCAAACCTAGGATCAGATCCTGCTTTAATACTTTGGTTTCTATATGGACTTTAATTTATATTTTCCTATTTTAGATGACATCAGAAAACTGTTTTGAAAAACCATAAAATGTTTGCAGAAACTGAGAAACATGTTAGATTACATGTGGTCGGAGACCATTGTGTCTGGACATGGCTTAGATAGCAATTGCTCAGTTTCTTTGTATGAAAAATGTAAGAGAGAGAGAGAGGGAGGGAAGGAGAGAGAGGGGGGGGAGGGGGAGGGAGAGAGAATATGAAAGTTATTCCACGTTATTGGTTTCTGTGTATTTCTGTGAAGAATCAGACTACTCTTTAAAATGTACCTAAATCAATACTTCAGGAGCTCTCCTTTCAAGAGATTCTTGAAAGTGTTTTAAACATTAGTATATAATTAGTAGACCTCTGCATACTTGTCAAAACCCTTTACTGTATATTCTTCAAGGAGGATACCTGGTATGTGTAAATTGCTACAACTGCAAATTAATCATCATGCAAGGGAAAGTCATTTTCATAAAAGACTGAGTCCTGGTGACTTCAGGGGTATGTATATTTATGCTTTAAAGTTCAAAGTATACTAGCTCAGTTCAGTTGTTAAAATCACAGAATGTTCAAAGCACAAAGAAGACACTGCAAGAAAAGAATATCATTGCGTCAAGATTGAATATAGGGAGAATCTTCCTCTACTTCCAGCTTCAACATTTTCATCTGGCCACATGCAGGATATTGAAAGCTGTATGTACAAGCTTTGTCTGCAATCTGTAACTTAATTTTTATTTCTAATGTTTTCAGCAAAAGGATATAAATTATAGGCATAGAACAAGTACAGCTTGTTGTACTTGTGGAAGAATAAGTCAAAAAGGCATTATTTAAGACCTTGTGCTTAGAATAATGTCCCTTTTGGATACCTATATAGAGCTACTACATTTGAATCATTTTGCAGAGCTCAAGAATTGATGCTAAGAGATGGTACTTTAAAACAAACCATTAATGGCGTTCAAAATGAGATAAGCTTTTAAACAATACTATTTCAAGATTTATACTGAAACTACAAGGAGTTCAGCTTTGCTCAGGAACAGTAAGTTTTAGTACCTGTAACCTGTTGGGACATTGTTACAGAGATACTTCTTTACCTAAAAAGACAAACAGAATGACCACAATGGGCAAAAAAATCAATGTGAGCAGGAGTGACTTCCAGGAATGAATTCCAGGTTCGGTCTACTTCCCTGTTGGGTTTCCTAATGGGAAAACCAGCAAGAAGCATCCTTCCATCCTTCCTTCCTTCCATCCATCCATCCATCCAATTTAAACTTTGTACCAGCTTCCTCACTGACTTAATAAAAAATAATACATGCCACACAGCTTGAGAAGTGCGCATGAGGGTGTGTGAAAGGTCCAGCTTGGGGTGGGAAGACAACATAAAGTGTGGTGCGGAGTTGAAGTCCACCAGGCTTAAAGTTGCCAAGGTTGGAGACCCCTGCACTAAAGCAATGTTTCTCAGCCTTGGCTAGGTTATTCTGGGAGTTATAGTCCGCCAGGCTTAAAGTTGCCAAGGTTGAGAAACACTGCACTAAATTATTTCTCTTCCCAATCACCCTTTGGGACTCAAATGTTGTCTAGTTAAAGGTAAGTACATTTTGCTGTTAGTCAAAACATTTATATTGTCTTCTCTGAGTGGCAGGCTCATAATTAATCCAACAACAGTATAAAGAATCAACTACAGAGTGGGCATTATATTCTGATTTCTGAATGCAGACTTAAACTTGCAATAGGAATTCAAGAAATTAAACATGAAGTACATCTTTAAAAAAAAAAAAAGTGACCGCTCAAGGATTTTAGCACAGTCCGAAAAATGAACTGCAACACTTAGGGACGGGCACACCTCGGTTATCAATCCCAACCTTGGGATGAAAGACAGACTCTAAAAAGGATTTAATGCCCATGATTCAGAGAAAGCAATCAATTTAGCAATGCTACCCACACTTTTCTTGGAATACACCCCTCTAATAAAGAAAGACGTAGTTCTAAGATAAGGCTACACAAGAGGCATTTTGCTCTTTTTTACAAACACCCTGTTTGTACTTTCAAGTCAAAGGGGTGACTTGCCTCATTTCAATTCCTCTCCTCAAACCGCAAGCCTTGATCCACAGGAAGGATTCAAAAGAGACTTTGTCCGGGGCTTGACAACACGAGGATGGATTGCTATTTTCTCCCAGATTAAGGCAAATGCCCAGGAGTAGTTTTAAACACGAGGTTTCCCGATCCCTCCACTCCTTCCCGTTCAATCGTATCCAAATCTCGGAGACTGCTTGAACAAAGTCTGCGGTGTTGTTGTTTTTTGGGGGGGGGCAAGGTGTTTTTTCCCCCCCACCTTCCCAAAAGTGGTTTGCCATTGCCTCCTTCTTGGGGCTGAGAGAAAGTGAGGCGGCGGCAGGCAACAGGTTACCCCACCACCACCACCACCACTACCAAGCCTTTGAGAATGAATCACCCCTGGACTTTTTTGCGCAAGAAGGAGGAAGCCGAAGAAGCCGGAAAGCCGACAAAGTAATTTAGGGGGGAAAGGAGAGCACCGTTTCCCTTCCCGCGGATCCCGCCTTTGAAAGCAACGCAGCGCAAGTGCGCCCTCCCCGCTTATGGGGCAGCTTCTTCTTCTTCCTCCTCCTCCTCCTCCTCCTTCTCCGGGCAAGGCGGAATCTCCCCGGCGGGAGGGCGGCAGCGAAACCTCGTCGGCTTACTTACACACACAGAGCTCCACCACGTAGGCGTAATAGGACCAGGCCACGACCAAGGCGATGAAGACCACGGGCACCCACGCCAGCACCTTCTGGCAGCACTTGAGGACGTGCGACGGCGCCATCTTCCCCGCCGCTGAGCTGCCGCTACCGCCCGCAGGAGCCATGGGTGCCGCAGCCGCTTCTCCGCCCGCCGCCTTCTCCGCTCGCCGCTGCGGCGATGCCTGCCGCCGGCCCCCGCCCTTCCTTCCCTTACGCTAAGGGGGCAGGGCCTGGGCGCGCCTGCCTTGCGCAGCAACTCCCGAGGACGGAGAAGGTAGCGCGGCGAGCGTGAAGGGAGAAAGCGGCGGGCGGCAGCAGTAGCAGCTCCTCGCCGCTAAGACTGCGGGAGTTGGAGGGCGTGTGTGCGGGTCTTCTAGCCGTCTCGTCCGCCGTGTCTTGACCCGCCCGCCCGTCCTTCTCACGTAGACCCAAATCGCCGCAAGCAGCCCTCGTGGCTGAAGGAAAGAGGCGGCTCCTCTGCGCGATGCCTGGCCGGTCGCGGCGGGTATTTCAGACGTTCTCGGACGCCATTCCCTTTGGGGATTGGCCGAAGGGTGGGGGGATCCTCAAGAGCTGGGATCGCTTTCTTCTTCTTCCCTCTTAACTCGACCGGTGGATCCCGTCCGGGAGAAAAAAAACCTCCCTGAGCGATCCTAGTGCCTTCCTCGGAAGGGCGTTGTTCCTAGACAGGCAAGCTTGAGTAGGTCGGGATAAAAAGTCACAGGCAGGGTGGAAGGTCGAACTTTGGCTGATCCCTGGAGCTAAACTGACTTTAGATGATCAAATAGATCACATTCGAATAATAAAGTCTGCCAATCCTGGGTGGGTCCCTTCCAGGGGTGAAATCCAGCAGGTTCTGACAGGTTTTGGAGAACCGGTAGCGGAAATTTTGAGCAGTTCGGAGAACCGGCAAATACCACCTCTGGCTGACCCCAGAGTGGGGTGGTAATGGATATTTTGCAGTATCCTTCCCCTGGAGTGGGTTGGGAATGGAGATTTTGCAGTATCCTTCCCCTGGAGTGGGTTGGGAATGGAGATTTTGCAGTATTCTTCCCATGCCATGCCCACCAAGCCACACTACACCCACCAAGCCATACCCACAGAACCTGTAGTAAAAAAATTTGGATTTCACCACTGGTCCCTTCCCTTGGGAATTGTAGGGCTTTAGGCTAGACTGGGCAGTCAAAGGGGGGGGGGAAATCAAGGGCAAGGTTTTAGGTGATGTTGCGAGATGGCCATTTTGCTGTCTACCTTGATTTGTGAATGTGGGAAAAGGGTGAAGTCTCAGTGGGTGGCGACGCCTAGTTGGGCATGGCTTATTTTGACAGTTCAGTAGGATCAGATCTGGGTGATACTCAAAATAGGAGACCCGCTCCTATTTCCTTTAGGAAATAGAGGGGAGGGAATCTGCTTTTCATCCATGAACCCCACATGGCATAAATAGCATTACCCCCCCTCCTATTTTTCTTGTGAAGTTGCCAAGAAAACTTATTTGGATACTTCATGAAGTTGGCAGGAGTTAACTTTAGGGTTATGCCAGTTTGTCTTTATGAAGGCAGAGTGGATGTAACAGAAAGCTAAACATGTCAAGAATCATTTTCTCAAACCTGGACTTCTCAAAAGTGCTGGTAGCCAGTCCTACAGTTAGGTAGAATGAAGCATTTGGAGGACAGTGCTGGTTTGGAAACCAGCCTAGTTCTGTGACTGTTTTGTTTTGTGCTTCTGCAGTCACACTTGGTCAGAAGATACAGAGTAAGATATGCCATCCAAACATACCAATAGTCCAGCCATCTCATCTGCTGCCTTTCATCTGGTATATCAGTCAGCTACTGTATGTGAAAGCGAAGGCATTTTGGTAGAAGCTAGGTTACCCTTTTTGTTTCGCAACACATGAAACATTTAATTCATCTTTATGAAGTACAAAGATGTAATTAAGCTTCATCTTCATAATTAACCCAAGAATAAGATGTAGAACATGGTTCCATATAGACATCTAGTGATTAAAGTCTGTAACATTAGTGAATGATGAATCATACAACTCTGTTATATATTGTCAAGTATTTGCAAGCCATTGGCACATGTGTCATATAGACACCAGTGGAGGCAGAGAGTGTCTCCACCCGTGTGGAAAGGAGGGGCTTACCCTGAGTATAAAACCCCCTCCAATGTTTTCCACCTTGCTCTCTCCATCTCTCTTTTCATATTTGTTCCTCATGAGACTTGATCTCTGTTGTACATAGTTAATATGATTTATCATATGAATAAATACGTTTAAGACATTTATTTATGCATCTGCCTCTGAACTCTTCTATGATCCTGGGTGTTTCTACGATCCCAATTCCACATATATGCAGTGTGTTAGCGCTGATATCAAAATAAATGTTGGTTCTCACTGCAACTGATAACTGCATCCTATAAAATTTAAATATAAAACAACCCATTTTGCAGGGTTTAGAACCTGAGACAAAGTGATGATCCCAGCAACTATGGGCACTGTTGTTTAAACTACTAAATCAATGACTTAAATTGCCTAAGGGATCGTATTCAAATAAAGTGTGTACTGTTTTGTATTGCATCAATTCCCTTCCCCATCTCTGCTTTCAGAAAAGGCATCAAGGTAAATAATTTCAGTTTAACCTTTTGAACTACATTAGTAAAAGTCTTATTTTGTTATTGCTATGATAACATAACAATTGGTTCCAATTCGTTATCTTAATGTTTTAAATTATTTTTGTATTTATTTAGAACTGGAAGCCTTGTATAGTTTATTTGGAAGGTAAAGCAATATTATTCATAATCACAATCCTTTTTTAAAAACTTCATCCCATTATACAGTGTCAAGGATATTCTTGTGCAGTTTTTCAACCTTAGTAAGTTTTACGATGTGTGGACTTTCACTGCCAGGATTTGTCAAGTCAATTCTGTGCATTCCTCTAATCAAAATAAATGTTACCAGCACTTGGGGTGCACTGAGTCTAACTGCTATAGCTCATTATCCTGCTCCATCTCTCACTTCTTGTTGTGTTTATTTAGCCAGGCTAAATTTGGTCTATTAATTTTAAAATTCTCAATACATTTGTTCAATTCAGGTAAAGGATGCGTATAGTCACTCTTAGCTGAGCTTACAAACTCAGACATCTTTCCAGAAATATTCATGTATTGTTATTTTCTTTTGGCATACTCACCTGCAATGCTATTATTGAAGAATGAGACATGCTCCACTTATAAAATGTAGTTTCTTGTTATTGATCTGTTGGTGAGGTCTTAGCAGACTGGATTAATGGAAATTTACAACCTGTTGAAATACCGTAGCATTTGTAAGAGCTGTATAAAGAGTGTCTACTTTCTCAGTATGTGCTTACCCTATAATCTTGGTCAACATTTTCATCTTGCAAAGTAGGGATGTGCTACACTTTGTGGCTATACACATTACATATGTTGACATCTTCAACAAGGACATGAAATATCATTATCCCAGTCTACTTCTGAGCGTCTTTTCAGCAACCTAAGAAACAGCAACATTCAAGGATCCTAAAAGATATTCATATACAAAATCCCACTGTAAGCATGTTATAGGAGTGCTTAAAAACTCATTGCTTTGGTTAAGGTTGTTATCATCACAAGAATCAAAAAAGACAAGGCCCAAAAGAGAAAATTAAGACCTATTTAACAATCCAAAGGGATTTAGGGATTTATATTGAACTGTATATTATAGGTGCCTTTGATCAGTGCCTAAGGGGTAGAATCATGAAAGTAATTTAGCAGTTATCTCATTATTTTAGAAATTGTCAATTTAATCTTTGCAAATATGGACAATAAATAAGGAAGGGAAGATAAAACACAAGGCTCCCCCTTGTGGGAGTTTGTTATTTATTTTCAAATATAGAAATATACTTTAAGAAGATGTTGGATAACCATTTATCTGAAGTGGAGTTGGGAGTTGGGAGCAGGGAGTTGGACTAGAAGACCTCCAAGGTCCCTTCCAACTCTGTTACTCCTATTCTATTCTATTCTATTCTATTCTATTCTATTCTATTCTATTCTATTCTATTCTATTCTATTCTATTCTATTCTATTCTATTCTATTCTATTCTATATAGATTTGCTTGCCTCAAATGCAAGCATAGGAAATGAACACTGTGGGTCCGGTCTTTGAAACAATGTCATTGTTAAAACTTATGTAATACATACTGAGTATGTATTCTCAGTGGCAGCTTTGGCCTTTCGATGAGTCTTTTGATATACAGCATGTCTTTCACCCTCTAGGCCTTTAGGAAGATGGTTAATATCTGGGTCTTTACCCTAAGCCTTCGGACCAGAATGAGTACAGCTCCCATTTTCTGGAGGTATAGTATTTCAGCCATGTTTGCCATTGTCTGCCTTTTTAACATTATGTTTTATTATATAAAAATACTATTTATACTTCCTTACACTTGCCGAATCCCAGCTGAGTATACTGAGTATCTGAGTATAATCCCATGATATTGTTTGGGTAGGTTAATTTTAATCTTCCAAATTATCTTTTCCATGCAGTCGATGAAAATAGAGGTTTTGGTTGCTTTTTCAGCTATAAATCAATGAAAACAATAGCAAGGCATTTAACTTCTGAAGAAGAAAAGACATACATTAAAACAATTACAAACCATGGAAAGAAATGTATCTCACTATTTTGAGTTTGGTTATTTCTCCTCTCCCTACTCTACTTTTCAATTTTTGTCCTGCTGTCAATCAAAATTTAGATTAAGACATCTAGTGTAGGGATCTAATGGGTTCCCTCCACCCCCAGCTTTTTACTCGCATTAATGCAGAATATAAAAGATTTGTGCTTACCATGAGTTATTTATGAAGTCACTGTGTCTCTACAGTTGCATTACATAGTCCCGAATTCAATGAAATACTGTTTAAATGTATCTGGAAGCTTATGAGGGAAGACATATTCTTGGCATCTGTTGTTGATTTTCAGGTATTGACTGTGGAAAAGAATTATTTTCCCAACTATGCCTAGTATATTAGCTTAGCCTGTTCCTAGAAAATAAAAGCCCGACGTCTTCTGTCCAAGTTTTAATAATATTTTTCCCAGCTTGATGCCAGATTCAAATCCTAGCATGAGTCATACTGACTGAAATTCATGAGGGCTGTAACTGAAGATGCATGCAAATGATCAGCGCTACCAATTCTTCTATGTAGATGTTGCAGATACTTTAGATCAGGGGTGTCAAACTCAAGGCCTGCAGGGTGCTTAAATCTGCCACATGGAGCCGGCCTGGAAATAGCAAAGGACTGGCCTGCAGTGCCTCTGGCAGCCAAAATGAGGCAAGGGGGGCTCCCCATTTTTGGTCTGGACAACCTGCAGCACTCTGCCAGCCAAAACGGGGTACGGGGAGCCACGTACGCCCCCCATGCCCCATTTTGGCCGTCCCATCTCCCTGCCCCCCCCCGCCGGCCCATGGAGAACAATGATGATCTAGCCCTCGAAGAAATCCAGTTTGACACCCCTACTTTAGATGCTGCAGCTTGTCAGCATCCAGGCTTCCACATCCAGGCTTCCAACTGGAATTGATGTAGGTGAGAATGTTCTCCCAGGTCTCAAAAGAAGATCTGGATAGAATTCTATGGACTGGTTTGGATCTGTGTTCTGAATATTCCATGTTCTGTCTTCTCCATGTTCTATTACTTATATATCTGCAAAGGATAACGCCATGGATAGAAAGTTTATTAGATGATAAGTAAGTCTAGTGCTTTTGCAGTACAGTTAGTTCTCAAGTTATGACCATAATGGAGCCTGCCTGTCATGGTTGTAAGTTGTGATGGTTGAAAATTTTTAAAATTTTGCAACTTCTTTTGCAGAGTTAAGCAAACATCATGGTTGTTAAGTGAACCAATGCTAGGCTACAAGTGCGGTTTTGCCAAAAGTGCAAGTTTTGGCAAAAGCATCATAAAATGCAATCATGTGACTGTGGGATGCGGTAAATGACATTAAATTGCCAAGCACCTGAAGTTCAGTCAGATAACTGTGGAGGGGTGATGGTCGGAACTTAGAATCTGGGTCATATGGAGCCCCTCAGTATGTCTGTTGTAAATTTGAATGGTTGCTAAGTGACTAGTCATAAGTCAAAGAGAACCTGTAACAGTAACAGAGTTGGAAGGAATCTTGGAGGTCATCTAATCCAACCCCCTGCTCACGCAGATCTGTACTGGGGATTTGAACCGCCGAACTGCCGACCTTTCTCATCGACAAACTCAGTGTCTTAGCTACTGAGCCACCTAGTCAGGTATTATATACCTGTAATAATGTCTTAGTATTTACACTGAGAAATTAATATTAGGAACCATAACCATAATTTGATATTGTTAATCAGGAAACCTGAAGTTGGAACAGTTGCTTATTCAAACCATAAACCTCTGTCTTAATATTACACTGCTATCGAAGAATTTCAAGATAAACTAATAAATATTGTTTGGAATTTCAAGTTTAGACACAGCTGAAACTAGTAATGCTACTGGTGAGATTGATCATGTAAATACATATACTGTAGCACTGTCTTGCAGAAATGGCTCTGCTGTAACATATTACATTTGAACTTACCAAATAAAGGAAGAAGCAGTGCTGTAGATAATGTGTATGTACGTGGAGAAATAAGGGGATTTTAAAAAAATTATCATATTTAGACCAATAATTGCATTCTTCATTCTTATCATTGTGTTTTCTGCATTCAAAGCTATATATAATTTTCTGTTGAAGATATCCCAGAATGGTAATTATGCAAGACAGAACCACGAATAATAACTTAACAATATTAGTTACATCTATTTATTTAATAGATTTATATGGCAGCCCAACTCACAACAGTGACTCCGGGAGTTTTCAAAACTCAAAGCTTAAAACTCCAAGACCACCATCCCGTGGCCAGAACAATTATAATCACACTAGGCACTTAATTGGTTGTCTATCAGACTGGAATTCCCAGGCCCACTGACAGAACTATGGCCTTCCAGAAAGGTAACAAGGTGGCAATATATTTCAAGTAATCATAGTTCTCTGTAGGGGTATCCAGTGGTGGGATTCAAGTAATTTAACAACTGGTTATCTGCCCTAATAATTTCTTCTAACTTCCAGTTGGCCAAACTGCTCAGAAAGTTAACAACCGGTTCTCCCAAAGTGGTGCGAACTGGCTTAATTCCACCACTGGGGGTATCCAAATGTTTTCATCATTAAACAGCCTAGAAATGTTCTGAATCCTAAAGTTATTTCAAATCCAGAAATCCATTTAAGTTTGTAGCCTTCCAAAATAGAAACATCTATTTTGTTCATCTCTATTAACATCCAGGTAGTGTCAGGCAACACTAGAAATATTTATAGCATGGCTGTAAATCTTGGTTCTCCAGACACTTAACTCCTATAATATCCACAAATCAGCTTATTCAAGTTTCTTTTTTGCAGACAAGAATGAAGTAGATTTGCCCACTGCAATATAAAGAAGTAAAAAAAAAATCGATATATAGGCCTATGCCCCAATCCTATAAATCCTATGCTTTTTAAATATGATCATTCTTTTCATGATCTTGGAGGCACTTGGTCTATGTGACAAAATGGTTCTCTTGGGCCTCAAATTGCTGCTCCTGCCTTACTAATTTAATTCCTTACAGATAGTACAGCATTCTCCGATATGGCCAATTTATCATCACCATCATTGCAATCATCATTTCTCCTCAATGTTACATTTAGCTAGTGCTATTATACTGTAGTAAGACATAGAAATTGACTACACTTATCTAAATGTTAAGTGCTATTTTTTGGATCCGCTTTTTCTCTGTGACAATGAGTAGGCAATAATATTTAACAAATAACTGTTCCCCAATATTTTTTTATGATCAGCTGAATAAATCACAATCAGATATAAAGCGCTTTTTTTAAAGAAGTAAAAAAAAATCAGGAAATGAATCAACATCAATATTTAAAAGTAGCCGAAGCAACAGTCAAATTATACTGACCTCTGAGATTCTAGATAGTGCAAAATGAATACAATTAAATGACAATGATTTGAAGAATGCATAGCAATGGGATGTGTGTTATCCTAGTTACAAATATTGTTGGTATTCTAACAATATTTCTTGCTGTAGAACTATATGGGATCATAGCACTAATGAACGAATATGCAAAGGATTATTTATCCAAAGTAGCACACGGTAATTGTACAGTTATGTTTCCTTCAGTTTCAGTACAGTTCATTGGCTTCAAAAGAACGAACATATTACAGAATCAGCAAAATCTACTGAAGTATTATGATGCTATAATTGGTGTCAATAAACGTTCAACATAATCCCATGTGTTTACTTAAAAATAAGTCCCACAAGGTGCAATTCAGCAGTTTTGGTGTCATAGACTATCATTATTGTGAATTTTAATGCATCTTAATATATAGAATCCAAGAATTTTCTTTGCATCCACTTCAACTGCCAGTCCACTTTAATATTTTCCAATTCCTTTAGAATGATTTAAGACATTCACCAGCCAGGAACAATGATTTTAGGATTTAACTTTAATGCATTCAAATTACTGAACTGTTTACTCTTCAAGGTTCCCATAACCAAAATATTTAACTGTTTGAATAAAGGCCATTGTTTGAATGACCCCAGTGGACTTGCTAAGATCCAAATACAGAAGAACGATGGGATGTTACAGGACCAATTATCTAGAGAGCTAAGTATTTCTGGTGAAGAATGTCTAGGGATATTTTTGCGACAACTATGGGCTGAATGATTGAGAATCTCCGTAGACATTTAGCCATGAAATTTCTAGTTATGTTTTTAATCATAGTATTTGTGGGGAGAATCTCATTAGAGGTGATTTGCATAGAGTAACGTAAAAGAAATAAGGCTACAATATCTGGGCTAGTTACTGCAGTAGCAAAAAGATACAGCTATAAATCACTCCTTGCTCATTTAAAACAGATTAATTTGAACTCTAAAGACAGCCATGTTTGAAAACTAAACTTTATTCTGTGGTGGTCAGGCAGAAAACATAACTTATGTAGATGCATGCTTTTAAAAAATGAATTTTTCATGACCAGCCTCGGGAAAGTTACTGGAGTGAAAAACAGTCACTTCAACATATATGTTCCTCTCTTTGCTCTGGGAGATGAAGAGATGAATCTTCTATCATTTTAACAACATTGCAACTCTCCTATGAAAATGGCTGGCTTAAATACAAGTGATTGGCCCAAAGTTGTCCAATAAACGTTAAAACTGTGAATGAGGGCTTCCTTGGTCCTAGTCCAACCTTTAGCCTATATACTACACCAGAAGTATAATATGCTGTTAATATTCATTCACAGCTCAAGTCAAGCAATTATTACAGAGAGTTGTTAGGAATTTAAACAATGGATGTGATGGAACTTGACAGTAGGCAAATCAATATACAGTACCTATATAATGCTAACATTCATTTTCTTTTAATGACTTCACTGTGTTTAGCTTCTAATCTTTGTACACTTGTGCAACTTACAATCTTCCAGCTTATGTATACATTTTGGTATTTCCAGCTTACAGTGAAAGATGCAAATCCCTGTGCAAACAGAATAAAGTACAGAATACATGAAGAACGTAATAAAAACTGGTCTCCAAATGCAAAAATATTTTCAAATGTCTATAAGGTACTGTGTTCTAAGAATACCTTTTGCTGACTAATTTCTTACCTAGAATTTATGTTAGATAATTTATATAATTTAAAGCTCAAAAACTTATAAAAATTCCATTGCATTGTTGTATTTTTCATACTTTTCTTTCCTTTAATTATTAAAAATGGGGATGTTCCCATGTGTGCTATGAAACTTGCCTTTAAAAGATATTTCCTGATTTACAACCAGTGGTGCATTGTTCCCAGTTCACCCCGATTTGGGCGAACCAGTAGTGGCGGTGGCGGGAAGCTCCGGCCACCCATCAAAAATGCTCTGCACATGCGCAGAAGTGCCATGCACTTGCATGCCGGCACTTGCATGCCGATAGCGAACAGGTAGCGCTGGGATTTGAAACCCACTACTGTTTACAACCATTTATTTAGCAAGTATTCAAAGTTACAATGGCACTGGAAAAAGTGACTTATGACCTGTTTTCACACTTACGACCATTGTAGCATCCTCACGATCAAAATTTGGGCACTTGGCAACTAGCATTTGTAATCTTCCCAGCTGGCTTCTGACAAGTCAAATCAATGCAGGAAACCAGATTCATTTAAGAACCGCATGATTCACTTAAACTCCAGTGATTCATTTAACGACTGCCGCAAAGAAGTTGTAAAATGGGGCACGATTCACTTAACAAGTGTTTTGCTTAGCAATGGAAACTTTGGGCTCAATTATGATGGTAAGTTGAGGACTATCTGTACAAAATTCCAGATAGGCTGGAAAACTATCTATCTGTGAGAACATGAGTACCATCCAAAATAACCCTAAAGCAAATTCTATTGCTGTAGGGATGTGCAAAGTGTTCTATGCATGGAAGGACTAGTTTCAGGTGGTCTGCCACAGGATCAAAACTAGCATATTTAAGAGAGAAATGCTTTGGGGAGAGACAGAGAGAGAGAGAGCAGGAAAAGACCAATGAGGTTGCAGGCAAAGGAGGCAAGGAAAGGAAGGTGGATACTAAAAAGTGGATCGATCAATTGCATATGCTGCATTTGAAGCCAAGCACGCTGGAAATGGTAGTGGCAAAGGGGAAGGGAGGAAAGGAAGGTAGGTATGGTACTGATTTGGGCTGGTGGTTATGTCATGATTGAAGCCAAGGACATCAGCAGCTAAGGGCAAGGAACAGGAAGAGCTGGGAAGAGCAACAGATGGGCCATTTGCTAGAGGAGCCATTTGCTAGAGGAGGGGAAGAGGGCCAAGCTAAGAAAGCTCCTCCCAGTTTTGTTTCAGTTAAAATGCAGAACAACCAAAAGTGCTTTGGGGGTTTCAGTTCTATCAAATTGCAGCACCCCTGAATGATTCCGAAACACAAAACGCATTTTCTTTTTCATGCCCACCCCTATCAAAATCAAATAATGGAAGTGTCCGATATTTAATGGTATTAAATGATTGCACTTCGTCTAGGATAGCCAATCTGTAAACAAATACATGAAAAACAAAGCAGAATCAGAAAGCTGAGTCACAAACGATCTTACAAATACATTTAAAAAGGACTCTTCCCAGTTTGCTTCCAAACTTCTTTTGCTCCTTTAATGGTTTCTCGTTTCACACATTTCCAGTAACCTTGGACTCCTTGTTGCTGAGGCACCTGTTTAAAAAAAGTAACAGTTACCAATCTATATTTAAGTTATAATTTTTTTAAGGCTGGCTACATTGGGTAAAGTCAGCTACTCAGATCCATCTGTCAGTTAACCATTCCTACTGGTCCAAACACATTTACCTGATTGCAGGACACATTACTTTCGTCTTGGTTAATCATCTATAAATGAACCTATCACAACCACAAGTATTTTTTTGTGGTTGGAAGCTGCTGGACAAATGAATCCTCCTTTATGATTAGGGATGATCTATAAATCATGACAGGAGGGAGCAGTTCTAAAAAGGCACTTCTGCAGTTTAGCTGTTTTATGATTAGATATGACATACAAACGCAGCAGGGCCAGCCTGCTCTACTTTGATGGGCAGGCTGGCACTATCCACTACTTGCCTCTTTCCATTTAGTCATTTAATTATTTTGTAGGAAGAGCTAAAACTTGAATAAAAAGAGCCTTGGTGGCGCAGCAGACTAAAGTGCTGTTAAGTAACACCAGCTGCCTGCAATTACTGCAAGTTCAAATCTCACCAGGTTCAAGGTTGACTCAGCCTTCCATCCTTTCAAAGGTAGGTAAAATGAGGAACCGGACTTTGTATAAAAAAGAACACCACTTAGGGGCCCCCCGAAAGCCCTACTAAGCAGGTATATACAAAAGTATGAAGCCTATTGCTTAATGCATTGTAAGCCGCCCTGAGTCTCCGGAGAAGGGCGACATATAAATCGAACAAATAAATAAATAAATAAATTCGCTTATTTTTGACTTTCTTCCCCATCATCCTAGGGCCGTGATGGCGAACCTACGGCACGCAGAGCCCTCTGTGGGCATGCATGCTGTCGCCAGCTGCTTTTCTGGTTTACAGCGCGCGCATGCACATTGGCCAGTTGTTCTTCGCGCACGCCGGAAACCTGAAGACCTGCTGGCCAGTGTGTGTGCGCGCGCACACACACACACGTTCCAGTTTGGGTACTTGATGCCCAAAAGATTCACCATCACTGTCCTAGGGCATGTATTTGGCATAAGTCATCATTTAAAAATGCTTTTAAGTACACAATTATCTACTTTCCTTTTATTCTTTTACTCATTACCACCATTAGAAGCTTTGGGATCAGCTGCCTTAAGCAATTTGTATACCAGCTAACCTCCTATTATAAACTGCTTGTTTTAATACGATAAATTTTATTTTATAAATGCATATTTATAAAGCTGATAAATTTTTAAAAAAAGACTCTACTAGGTCATATAAGCTCTCTGTGTATAAGCTTTCCTTATTTTATTAAAACTGAGGCAATTAGACATTTCTACTGAACATTTGAGAACAGAATTACCCTTAATCCACGATGCATCCTGTTTTTGAGGACTCCAAGGAACTCTGCGTGGCTGAGGCAATTATCTCCATCTAAATCAAAGATCTTGAAGATGGTGTCCAAAACATTATCTGAGAGCTCCTGCCCTGTAGCCACTTTCACAGCTCTCTTGAACTCCGCTAACACAAGCAAAGATATTTCATGTTTCTATTAAAAATAATAACTAGATTTATAATTCTAAAGAATAAAGGAATCTGAGAACTTTATATGTCTATTAGACTATACTCGTCTAATTAATAGTGTGATCAGAAAATGGGTGTCCATAGCCATGCTTAAACAGCTATGTAGCACTGTATTTATTGAAGAAAAAATACTTCTATTTTCACAGAAGTGGAACCAGTTACTTTATGGAAAATAGTTAGCTTTTTACCTGAATCTGCTTTTTGAGCACAGAAATTTGCCCAGTAAACAAACAAACAAACAAAAAAAAATTGAATTACAATATTTTACCTGGAATATTGTAACTCCTTTTTACATTTCTGAAGGAATTGTTATTTTCCCCTCGAGTATATGTATTCTAAAAGATTTATGAAATCAATCTATAATTAAAATTTTCTTGAGTTTGCTTTTCTTTGCCTTTGCCTTGTAAGGCCTACACTAACTGCAATAGAAAGTCACTCCTTACAATCATGCTTTATGACAATATATAGAAGGCTGGGAAGGAAGATAACCAAAATGCAATGTAATTTTAAAAAATCAAATCCATATCAAATGGGGGGTTTTATGCATTTTTAAAAGGATATAACAATTCTGTACTAGCAATGGATTAACAACAGATGATGAGGGGAAAAAGAGCATTACTATAAAGCAAACCAAAGATGTTGTTCATTTTTGGATTCTATTGTCTTATAATTTCTTATTTACATAAATGGCAGCAGCAAATTGATCCCATGTTTACTTGTTAAAGGTTCAGCTTTGTAGTAAGGTTTATAAATGCTATTTCACATACTATACTTCATATATGCATTCCAGTTTGTCACTTCTTTTTTAAAGAGATTTTTAAAAAAGAAGAAATATACTTAGTTTTTGATAGAGAAAACCCATATACAACTAGCCACACTGTATAAATATTTATTTTATACAGCAAAAATTGTGGATCTTTGTAAGAGCTTTTAAATGTTCTTTTTTAAGTTCCCTTTTTTAGGAGGGGTCAAACGAAGATTCTAAACAGAGTTTTTTGAAAGCTTTGATTGCAAGATATGTTTTAAAGGTAATGTTATTTATTCTGTTTTCCAAATCGGATCAACAGTTTGGAAGAGCCTTGTTCATGCTCAAGAGCTATTTTTCACTAATTAATTGAGAAAGCATCCATTGGTTCAATTTTCTAAATCAACTCAAACTGCTGAACTGGACCAACAGTCTAAATTGAATGGATGATTTGGACTGAAACTGATCTGCACACCTCAGTTCTACTATTATTCTAGCATAGCGGCAAAGCACACGGTACTATATTAATTAAAGAAACTTCTAAATATATTTTATTACAGTTCATCTTAAAAAACAAAAACAAAAGGAGGCATCTTCCAATAATTTTTTTTTAAACCTCCAAAACTCTTGGTGACATTATAGACACATCCATATATTTTTCTTGGCAGCAATGCAGAAAAAAGCTTTGTTTTCCTCTTCCTTCCAGAACCTCACTAGACCTGATGTTGTTTAGCTTCTGAGCCCAGACAAAGCCGAGGTGGTGTTGCCACCTACTGAGATTCCAGTTAAAAATCAGGTAGCAATATTGACTGGAAATCATTTATTTTTCCATTTAGAAACAATTTCCACTATTTTCCTTTGTGCGTGCTAAGAGATGGTGATCTGTCATCTCATAGCTGTCATAATACATAGTGAGGGACTGACATATAATGCATAAAGTTCAAAACAACTTTATAAAGCAAAATTGACATAATGGGGACATTTTCAGAATCCATACACATTATCTTTTCATTTTGATTTCATGAAGAACGATGAAGTGGTGCACTTCTTACCCCGTTTAACTGGACGGCTGGCTACAGTAAACATTTTCAGAGCAATTGAGAAATCTTCTAAACGGTTTGTAAATTGGCAGAAAGTCTTAAATTCATCCATACTGATACTCTGGAATACCAAAACGGGTGAGATGTTTAGTCAAGACAGCAAAATCCAAGTGTATTCATAAGGGAGTTGTCAAATCACTATATAACTACGTACAAACAAAACAACTTGATTATATTTTGTTGTACTTTAGAAAGCTCTTCAGTTATATTATAGATGCTTAATTCAATATGAGGCAATTTATACCAACCTCTCCTGCTTGGATTCTCTCTTTCACATTTTGCCAATAAATTTCATTATTTTCTTCATCAGTGAAATACAGCAACCACTCTACAAAATCTTCCTTTCTCATGAAGGTCAGGCCTTTGGAAAACTGATTGAATTCCATTTCTTGCACTTCTGCTTGTAAATCCTGCATAAATCTAAAATAAATAAACAAATAATATGACAGCTTAGTTAAATGCAGAAAAGGGCAACCAAAAAGATCAGGTGCTTGAGAGCCTTCTCTATGAGAAAAAGCTAAAATGTCTGGAGCTCTTTACTATGGTAAAAGGTGATTGAAGCAGACATGATTGAAGCACTACCGGTAAATATAAAATCATATATACCATATATATATATATACTGTACAAAGTAAAAGAGACTTTATCTCACCCTCTTGAATCAGTCTGACCTGGGATCCTCCAATAAAGCTGAACAAAAAGAAACTTGGAACTGTCCAAAAGTATTTTTCAAAAATACTTTTGTGAAAAATAGAGTTGTAGAATTAATTACCATGAGACATGGTGATGACTGCCAATGTGGATGCCTTTAAAAGGGAATTAGATAAATTCATGGAAGGCAGGCCTATCAAAGGCTTGGGAATCAGTGCTATTTCTGGGATGGGAGCAACATGTCAGCTTTAGGGGAGAAATGGTATGAGAAGGCGAAGTCTTCACTTCCTGCTTAAAAGCACTCCAGAAGCATTTTGGTTGCCAAAACTAAATGTTAGATTAAGATTTCCTTGGACTGATCCAGCAGAGTTATCCTTTTGTCAAGACAATTATTTTCATACCGCATTTTTAGCCAAATAATACTTTACTCTTATCAACTGATGGTACTGTGTAAATAAAGAGTATCCTCTTAGAGTCACTGTTGTAGGAGAATGCAACATACAGACTGTTAGCTTCCATCTCTTAACAGCAACAACTTTCATTACTTCCGTGTTGCAGAATAACAGAAATTATGCCAAGAGGGCAGAGTTCTGTGAGCTGTTGACTTAACACAAGTTGAGTAAAAGAAATTACTAGGTTTTAAAAGTTTGCAATCTTAAATACACAGCTGGAAGAAATTAATAAATGCCATGAATTACAAAAATATTGTGCTTCCGCAAGCCTACCACTAGAGTGCTCTCTAAATTCATCTATGTTCATGAGTAACTAGGCTGAAAAAATGTTGGTATCTGCAATTTTTTAAAAGTTGCCTGAATGTGAAAGCAGACTTAAACATGAAAGTAGATAATGTGCACATATACTTTAATTAAAATCTGTTTAAAAAGAGACAAACTTTTAAGTGATGTAAGTAACAGAAATGAGAAATTGTTTGCTATAAAATACTCTTGTTCAAACAACCTAATGTTACTCTTATTCAAAATTTTGCTAACAAATGTATTATGAATATCAATGAAATACAAATTTGGTTATAGAATGGCCATCAGAGAAAAATCATTTATATCTATATTCATAGAGAGAGAGATCTAGGCATGCATATCAATTTTTATTTATTTTTGTATCAATTTATGAACTACATAGTACACTTGCAGAGTGGGAATTTATTTATTTATTCAATTTCTATAGCTATCATCTTAAACTAATAGAAATAGATTGAAGGAATAGATCATACATCCAGCTCTTGCTTATCAATGGAGACCGAGTGGAGCAATTGGCCAGTTTTAAGTTTCTGGGTGTTATTATAAAAGAGGACCTGACTTGGGCACTCACATTGCAGCACTGATCAAAAAGGCCCAGCAGAGATTATACTACCCGAGACTTCTCAGGAAACAACGACTGAATGGAAAATTGTTGGTGACCTTCTACCGCTGCACCATAGATAGTATTTTAACTTACTGCACCTGTGTATGGTTTGCCAATTGCAGAGTGGCAGATAGGACAGCACTCCAGAGGGTCAACATCATTGCCCAGAGGATCATTGGTTGCCCTCTCCTCTCCTTGGAAGAGCTTTATAGCTCCCGCTGCCTTAAGAAAGTTCAAAACATTCTTAAAGATCCATCTCATCCTGGGCACCCTTTTTTTGAACTATTACCATCTGGCAGACGGTACAGGACAATAAAAACAAGGACAAATAGGCTGAAAAACAGCTTCTATCCCAGAGCAGTAACTATATTGAATTCTACTGTATAGTGCAATATTAATGCAATATCAGGGGTTTCAATTCAATTGTATAGAACAGCGGTCATCAATTGGTGGCCTGCAGACCACTGGTGGTCTGCGAGAAAAATTTGGTGGTCGGCAGAAAAATGATTTGCATTTTTTATATTGCACTAAATATTATTTATCTTTTTTAAAAATTCATATTAGTTGTCCACGGGATTTAAAATTATGAATTTAGTGGTCCCTGAGGTCCGAAAGATTGGTGACCTCTGGTATAGAATATGAAGGATGTGTGTTTGTGTTTTATTTTTATAGTTATAATGTACACTGAAGATGGCATTTAATTTCATTGTATGAGGTGCAATGACAATAAAGTAAACTAACTAAGTAACTAACTAACTAACCAATGACTCTAACTAAGAACAGGACAGGATGCAGAACAAAATTAAATATATATATATGGCAGCCAAGAGAAAATATAATAGATATCAATATAGCCAGGAAACCGGGTCATTCATAAACATGGAATTGTATGGATATCTGTACAATTGTTTAATTGAAGAACTTTTGATAAGATTGTTTCCCCAGTATACTACTTTTGCATGTAATGTTCACAAGCTACACATGAACTTGACCTTTTTAGTAATATTTACTTGAAAAACAGAACATAAATTCAGAAAAGTATAATTGTTAACATTTTTAAATTATGTATGATTTCAGGATGCATGTAATAAGGAGTTCAGTGCGGAAAAATTAATTGAAAAATATTGTGGCACCTAGTAAATGAGGAATGTGTAGGTAGGGCATCTTCACGGAATCACACATTCCCATAGAATATACAATTGGCTGTTTTGTTTAATTAGGTTGTCTTTATCTAGTTTTAGGATTTGTGTGGAGAACATATCACAATTTAGCTCATATTTATGCAGAAATATTGAAAATTGAAGACTTCACCAACTTTTAAACACAAGTTTATCCAGTTTTAGGACTTGTTTAAAGAACACATCACAATTTAGCTCAGTTCACAAACTTTTAAACATCAGTTTATGCAGCTCCAGATTCAATGGAATTCTTGGTGTTCTCTTGGTGCTGTTGGACATTGGGCAATGCCTGCAAAACGACTAAGCTCAAAAAGCACCAAGAACTCCACAATATTAAGCATTACCACTGTAAGACATAATCAACTCTTCTTACATCTTGAATTATACACCTTTCCAAAATATTTTGTGCTGCAACCCAACCAATTCCTACTTGACATCTACCATTTTCTTCATCTATAGCATTGTTCTTTGCACTTCTTGTTTACAGAGCGTAGTCATTTCAGTTCCTTTTATTTTTCTTATGGCATTTTAGACACATCCTACACTCGCTAGTAGCCATTCTTCTCTCCCTCCCCCACTTTTTTTAAAAAAGCCAAATGAACATTTGACAAATTCAAATGTTCCCTGGAGAGAACAAAACATTCCTGTTGCTTCTTGCAAGGTAAGCCGACTGTAGCAGCAGTTTGATTAGGTCGTTCTAGATGGACAGGTTCTATATATCTTTGGCTCTCTTCACAAAAAGAACAAAACAAGAGTGACTGCTTCCTTTATCCACTAGTCTCCTGAGAAAACTGATTTTCTAGGTTCATTTCAATCAGATTTCATTAGCAATTTGGGGATAGAAACTAACAGGCACCCTGTGGAGTTCTTGATGTGAAAGAAAACAAAGGCAAATGAGGATAAATGGGGCTGGAACATTGCAGAGGCATGATTATCCGTTTTTAACCACGATGATGCCAAAATGGTGGTAATTGAGGCTTCAGCTCAACTCTGGTAAGACTAAGTGATTGCGAATTTTCTGACTTGAGTGACCTTCCATCTTTATCTCTAAATGGGGTAGCGTGCTCCACAGTTGATATACAACTCGGGGATCCTTCTGTACACGTCCAAAAAACAGGAGACAGCTATAACGAGGAAGGGTTTTGTACAGGTTCATCTTGTGCACCAATTACACCTGGACCAGGGGACCCAACTTATGGTAGTTCATGCTTTAGTTACTTCTTGGGTGGATTACGTAACAAGGTCTATATAGGGCTACCCTTGAATAGCATTTGGAAGCTGCAGTTGGTCCAAAATGCAGCAGTATGGACTGCATTGGGCACTTCATGAAACGGCCATGTGACACCTCTGCTTCATACGATGTAGTGACTCTCTTGAGGGTACAATTCAAGTCATTATTACTTATAAAAGGTTCATGGCATGGGGGTCAGGATAATGGGGAGCTGTCGGGCTTGGTAATTTCTACCATTCTTGCAAACTTCAAATTTAGCCCTTCTCAATTTCCCTTCCTATTTTGCATATGCTTGAAAAAAACAACAATGCTAGTTTAAAAGCTTTATTGCCAGCATGAAATCGATAACATGCATATAAGGCAAATTGCCTTCTTAATGGTAGAGAATAAATAAAATGAATCAAGTGCACTATGAAGTAGAAGTCACAAACCGTGTAATGATCTGCTATACAGAAGACTTGCTGTGTAGCATGATTTAAAGTCACTTCTGCATGCTAAGTTTAAATTATGTGTTGCAAAGAACAACAAATCAACAGGAAAAGTGAAAGACTAAATAATAAAGCCTACATTTCATTTCAGTATTTTGAAAAAACAAAATCTCTTAAGCATACATAAGCACCATTAAGCCTTATGAATGAATCTTTCCCCCCTCCCCCATCCACATCATTTTAAGGAATGTAAATTACATAGTTAACAATATCTAAGCTTCTGTGACAGGTTTTAAAGCAGCCTAATCAAATGTAATCACTCCTGCTTTCTCTGGCTACTCCGCTGATCAATGGAAAGCCTTTTTAACAAGAACTTGGAAAATGATAAAAGCATTTACCATCATTTTCCCCTCTGCCTTTGACAATGATCTATGTCTGTACAGCTCATCAGTCATCTGTTGTAAAAACATCATGGCACTTTGATCAAAAAGCCAACAATAGCCTCCCATGTGAGGTAGAAATGTGAAAAACTATGAGATAGAAATCACATTTTTCCTGAACAACAGAACCCTAGAAATGATGTGCTTGAGTTACTTACAAATAAAATAATGTGAAAAGTGATATCTCCACAGAGCTTTAAAGAAAAATAGACACTGATCCTTTCATTCACCTTTCTGTGCATTAAAACAAACTCTACTGTCATGTCACAATGCAGATGGATTGTGGATATATGTGGGCAGTGATAAGGAGACACATACCAAGTGCATGAAAAAGAAATGCCTCTGTTGAAAAATTACCTATATAAAACCCTATACTTATCCTAACAGCTCTAAGAGCAAAATGTGGGAGTCCAATTTTGATTACAAGCTTCTATCTGCGGTAGGCAAAGATCTTTAACCTACATTTGTTGAATGTAGTAGGTACACAGAATTATCAGTGTTATGCCTCATTGGATCAATGCAGGATTTTATCTAATTACCCGAGACATTCCATTTCACACTATAAATGCAAACAATCTTTCACTGGTGCACTCTGGATTTAACACAGTTAAAGACCCCACTGTACCTTGAGAAAAAGGAGCAAATTTAAGCATATCAAAAACTTATTTTCTCGCAGAGCTGGAGCATCCTAAAACCATGGAAAGGCAAGTTTTTGTGGCATTAGGCATGGCCAAATCTGAATTTCTCCTTTTTCTTATCTTAACGTCATCTCTCCACTCTTCTCCATTATTTTAAAATCCAAGTTAGATACAATGATTGCATGATTTGCATGCATATTTTTCTAATATTATATTTCTGCAATTAAATTCCCATGTAAAATGCATTTCGCTACTTTCAGCAATATACATCTTTTTGTGCCCATTTATCCAGCTTTGCACTTTGTTGCAAAGTTGTAGCACAACATTCAGAAATTTACAACTACCGGAGAATAACTAAATTTTGATTTGGAAAATTTTAATCAGATAAATTTGTACTGGAATGAGAAAGAAATGAATTTCTCATCCATTTCCAGGAGCTCCTATTTTGGTTTTAGCTGGGAGTAAAACATTCTAGATAGTAGTATATATCCACTAGGAAAATAACTTGATTATGACCAACTGTATTACAAGTTTTTGACTGTTCCAGATTCTTAGGCTTGCTATGTCTAAGCAAAAATATAACAAAATAAAGGAATGAGGGAACAGACATGATGAAAACCACCAGGTTTCTTTTTGTGAGATGAATGGAAGAAGTGCCTGTTTGCATGTTTAAAAGGGGATTGATCATATTGAGTAAAACTAATACGATCCGTTTCTGAATTCAGGATTAACCAGATGAATACTGTATGTGAGTTGTGAATGTGGCTGCTTCTTACCCTAGCATTGATGTTCTGTTAATTGCGAAAGAAGCAATTGTATTATGAATTCCATCTAAATCAGGGGTGTCAAACTGGCGGCCCACGGGCTGCATGTGTAACGTGCAGGCCATACCCACCCCAGCTCTGCAAATGGGAAAAACATCGCGAAACATCACATGATGGCAGCGTGACACTGCGAGTTTGACACTTGTGATCTAAATTATTTAGGCTTAACAACAACAAAATAAGAGTTGGAAAGGACTTTCTAGTCCAGGGCTGTCAAACTCACAGCCGGATGCGTCATGCGCTGGCCTTATTCACGCCCAGTTTAGCAAAGGGGAAAAAAGTTACGATATGTCACATGACAATGCTGTGACAACAAGAGTTTGACATCCCTGTTCTAGTCCAACCTCCTGCTCAAGCAGGGAACCCTATACCGTTTCAGACAAATGGTTGTCCAATCTCGTTTTCTTTCCAATGTCTTGGCTTTCCAATATTTACATCTATAACATAGAAAGGAGTCAGTCTGCAGAGGTTCCAATGGCCCAAAGATACCATTGGATACACATAAGAGGAATCTTAAAGTGAAAAGGGCCAGTACTGAGCCAAATGCATGACGCCTCTCAACTGTTCTTTGGAAAGATACAACTGTCCTTTTATCCTATTCAGTACAATGCTTTGGCCAAACTATTTAAATTGTGAGCATTATCAATATATTTCATGTATTGGTGTAATATGGGCAACAATATGCTTATTAATAACACAGTGACTAGACAAAAAGAATCCTCACTTGCATAGAATAAGGTAAGCAAATCTGGGATAAAATTGAACTGGGTTTCTCTTGGTTTGATGTTGGTCAGAATATGCCCAAACTGATGGGTATTGTTTTTACTCTTATGAGGGAATGTTGGGTGCTTTGGGCCAGTCACTCTTTCTCAGCCCAACCCAGTTTACAGGGTTGCTATGTGGAAAATAGACAGGCAGAATGAAAACCTAAAGCCTTGCACCTGAGAATCAGAATTTTTGTATGATGATAGAAGGTATAGTAGACATCAATGGTTTGGAGCAGTTACAAGTGACTGTTTGCCATATTTTCAAAATTTACTGAGAATCATTTTCACTCAGATCCCAAATTAGAAAGAAGGTGCTAGTGGAGTCTAAGAAAAACAAAACAACATTTTATTTCCTCATACAGTCATATTTTGTGCTTCAATTATGAAGACTTGAGTGCTTTTTCACAAATGAACACTTCTTGATCCAAAATTTGGATGCCAAAGTATTCTTATTTTCTCAATGTATATCTAGATGACTGTATTTCACATACTTCTGCATAACCTGATATAAATATATCTCAAGCTATGTTTTTCAGCAGATGGTAACCATTAAGAAAATAACTATGAATATTAGCATGTGAAGTAGTCCTGAGGAAAACATAATAGGATTCAAAATGAGGGACCCATTTGCAGAAGATTCCTCAAAGAAAAGGACCGATATTAAATTTATTTATATTACTAAGTAGGATATTTTCTTCAGCATTTTTCAAGGTAGAAGTCGCATAACTTCAAGTCTTATATTTCCAAGAATACAGGGCTTTTTGTCTGCATTTAAGCAGTCTCTTTTTTAAAAAAATAGCATTATAAGAGTTTATTCACAATACAGGATAGGTTAATGCTCATTTTAATTAAGTGTTGAGTAAGAAAACAAATCATATTACAATCCTGATCTGAAGCACAACATGACATTAAAAAGATAGAATAAAATGCAGAATTATAATAATCTATATAAAAGACAGATGAAGATAATCAGAATCTCTATTATTAGTTAAGCATGACTTGTTTTATTAAATGTCTAAAAGTAAGAATTTAGTCTAGGCATTTTCTGGGAATAGCACTATAGAAATTAGTTCTATTAAAGCATTCCAGAGGGAAACACTATCTTGACATAACATCTAATGCAATTCCCACAAGTGTCCCAAATATGGAAAGTTATTTGGGATCCTTCTGAAGTAAAAGATATGACAAATATTTTTAAAAGGCTATAAAAATCAGGATGAGATTCCAAAGTAACTTTTTACATCTTGCAACAAAGAACAGAACAGGATGATACAAAGTAGTCCTTGATTTACGACCACAATTAGGATCAGAATTTCGATGGCTAAGCTAGGTGGTTGTTAAGTGAACCATACTCAATTTTATGACCTTTTTTGTCAGTGATTCACTGTTGTTAAGTGAGTCATGATGTTGTTAATCCAACTTCCCCCATTAGCTTTGCCTGTACGTCACAAATAGTGATCACATGACTTCAGGATGCCGCACTAGTCATAAACACAAGCCAGTTGCCAAGCGCCTGAATTCTGATCATATGGTGATGCTTTGATGGGCATATGTTAATCGCTTTTTTCAGTGGTATTGTAACTTCGAATGGTCACTAAGTAAACTAAGTTGTTAATCAAGGAGCACCTGTAGTTGACGTTAAATAAAAGCAACCTCATTGTGCATCCCAGTTTGTTGTGTTTTTTTGCCCCATGTGGACATCCTGGTTGATTTACGAAAAATCTCAATGCAAACCAGAAAAGCGGAATGTGGACTTGAAGTCATCTACCAAAGATGTTCATGCTTTGAGAACTTAAATTATTAAATCCTTGGTTCCCCTTTGCCTTTAAGAAGTATTGGATTAACCACCTGACAAATCTGGAATACGTTTTAAAAGAGTACTAAATCCATATTCTGTTTTGGCTTCATAAGCCTCTTTATCATAAACCTTATTCAGGTTTAACTGTTTTAAATACGTACGCCCAATTCAAAGATTTTATAATGCTACCTTTGGAATTCCGAATACTGAAGTTTATCTTTTCCTCCCTTTCCAAAAAAGTGGACCAGTAACATGGTGTTGATATCAGCACCTTCCATTTCTGGTTCCTGCAAGCAAGTAAAAACAAATCAGGAGTTAATATTTGGTGGAATAACTCCAGATGTATTTGTACTTTTGTAATCCTGTCATAAAAAGGGACGCAGCGGTGTCTCAATGGCTAAGACGCTGAGCTTGTCGATCAAAAGGTTGGCAATTCAGCGGTTCGAATCCCTAGTGCCGTGTAACGGGGTGAGCTCCCATTATTTGTCCCAGCTTCTGCCAACCTAGCAGTTCAAAAGCAGGTAAAAAATGCAAGCAGAAAAATAAGGACCACCTTTGGTGGGAAGGTAACAGTGTTCCGTGCGCCTTTGGCGTTTAGTCATGCTGGCCACATGATCATGGAGACGTCTTCGGACAGCACTGGCTCTTCGGCTTTGAAATGGAGATGAGCACTGCCCCCTAGAGTTGGGAACGACTAGCACATATGTGTGAGGGGAACCTTTACCTTTACCTTTAATCCTGTCATAAATAACTGAAGCAAAAGATGTAATTGTTTACCCTGAACAATGCAAATTAAAATCCAGGATGAACTTTAAATGAAGGAAGAGGCCTTCGCAGAAATAAAGCAATTTATTATTATAATATGAAAACTCTCAATTTGATCAGACTTCAAATAACAACTTTCCCAAATTCTATCTTGGTGTTAAAAATTGCTTTCTCTTTTATAATATAGGCTTTTGCTGTATGGACATATATGCAGTTCCCACGGACAATTTCAAAAGAAATATCAGAATAGTTTAGCCCCTTTTCCAATGGGTATGTGGAAAAAAAATATTATTAATTTTTAATGTTGATCACACAGGTTTCAAAGAGAGTTCTATTAGGAGTTAGTCAAGTCTCATTCTGAAAAAGAAACATTCACATAAGGAAGCACTGTATGACAACTGCAGGTACTTTAAAATATTATTTCTATTCTTATCAGTGAAGAAAAATATTTCAAATGAATCATTACCACAAATATTTTGTCAGTTATTAATGCAACTTTTTAAAATGTACTCCAGGATTCTATGCATTTAAAAAAAAAAAAACTCTTTAAATATTTATAGTGATACTTGCAAGTGAATATTTGCAGCTTATAAGTAGCACTGATTCCAGTAAGTATTTATCTCTATCTGGGAAAACTAGACTTACTTTAGAAAAAGGTAAAATAAATAAATAAAGAGTTCTAAATTTATATATCAAAATTTTACCTAGGCTGTTAGATATGCCAAAATATTAACCTAATAGCTACATGAATTCATCTATTTCTTATTCAAGAGAAATAAATAATTCATATATAGTTGATTTTTCCCCTTAGTAAAAATGCTTAAGAGAAATCAAGGAGTGTATTTCTGTATTTCAGTTATTCCATTTTTTTCCTGAAGGTTGCAACTATGCAAAGTGAGGGATTTGTACATTATAATTTTCTTTCATCACTTAGACTAAGTGGCATTTCTTTGAACACAACAACACACTAAGCATCATGGAATCCACAGAGATTTCAACAGTACCCTCCTTATGACATCTACATGACCTCTGTCTTTTCTTCTGCTGAAAAAGAAAGATGAGACAGAGATCTATTCATGGATTCAAATTCTAGTGGTTATTTGAATTTTAGCATTATCTACAAGTTGTATTAGTTCGAGGTGTATCATGCTTATTGCCCAAGTAACAACACACTTTATGGGAAAAGGGATAGCATTTATTTGTCCAATGTTACTTTCCACTAAACTAAGTAAAACGGGCCACGTTTAGGTCACTAGAAATAGCTTATTGTGCATGCTGTACTTTATCATTGACTTTTGTAACTGAAAATATACATATTAAGTTCAGTATTAACATGCTACACCTGGCAATGATGCAATTGATAAATTAAATATAATACGGTGCAACAGAGCGGGGAACCCTTTTGACTGGTAAAAATATTTGGAATTTTGAGAGAAACATTGTAGGTACTCTTGCAAAACATCTGCTGCTGCTGCTGCTGATGCAGGCTGTCTTGTTATAAAATTTGCTGAAAGGACAGCTGAGATGTTGTCATTCCCTTTCCTCTAATCTCCCAGGATGTTTTTTTTTTACTGTGTCCTTTTTGTGGACAGGGGGGCCAATTCTCAAACAAAGTCTGAGCTAGAGCCTCTAGCCCCGTGATGGTGAACCTGTGGCACGAGCCGTCACCCCAGTTCAGCTCTGCTGCGAATGCGCGTGCGCCTCCCGCCGGCCAGCTGGTCTTCAGGTCTATGCCATGCATGCATGGGGGCTGTGTGCGCATGCATGGGTGTGTGTGATGCATGCATGGGGGCGTGCGTATATGTGGGGTGCGTGCAGGGCCACGCACACATTTGTGGGGTGAGGGGTTTGTGCTGGTGGGTGCGCACGCATATGCAGGGGGCTGCACACACATTGCATTTTGGGGCTTTGGGTGTGCACATGCACATTCATGCGCACACTTGCTTTTGGCACTCGGTCCACAAAAGGTTAGCCATCACTGCTCTAGCCTTAATTTTTATTCACTGCTGAACTCAGAAATATTTACTTACTGCCACAAACCTTTGTACAGTGTAACCTCTAGCAAATAAGAAAGACAAGTTAATAATGTAAATAACAGGGATACTAGAGGTGAGAGCTTTGCTTACAGCATAAATGTGGCCACATTTATGCTGTAAATGTGGGTGGTTGAAAATTTGCTGAGATTTAATGGCATTCAATTTACCCCTTGACTCTCTCTCTCTCTCCATAAAGAACTAGGCAACTTGCAAGTCTCATGCAGATCCCAGAGATGGGGGGTGGAAAGAAATGTCTGGAATTTGCAAATCAGGGAGGAGAAACACACTGAAGCTTGCAAGGTGTTGAACTCCTCCTGGCTTTGCAGTTACAAAACCTGTAACCAGTTTCGATTGCAACAGAAAACCAAGCTGTTTTACCATGTTTTTAAATTAAGGAAAAAGTCAGTAATGAAATATAGAAATTTTTATTAAACGTAGTTTCTAAAGTAAAAAGAAAATACCCATAATAAATGTTATCCTAAGGAGATTCCATAATGGAAAATGGAATTTTTGCAAATTTAGTACATTTACCCAAAAAAAAAAAAAAGACAACGTGATCTCAAGCAGCATTGACCAAAGTCATGGAGGTCAATATTTATGGGCTCAACTGGTAACAATTATGACATTAATAAACAGCATTAATAAACAAAAGAAATAAAACATGTACAGTATATGGAGTGTCTGTAAAACTAAGACAGTGGGAGCACATAATGGAATTCTAGAATGCATTAGAAGAATTTACTAAACCCACTGAATGAAATTATGCCTCTGATCCTGCAATGCCTGTAATACCATGTCCATATAATTGGTTACTGTTTTCCTGTGGGATGTTTTTTCAACTTCTCATGTAGACTAAGGTATGCTAGGATATGCACATTGTCTCTCATCCAAGTATTAATCAAGTCCAATGTTTTTTTTAAAAAAACATTAGCCAATGTTGTCAAGGTGCAATCACCTACTATGGACCCTTCCAACTTGAACAACTATAAGGTTTTTACTATTTTTGTAACTTTTATATTATTTATACAATTGTAACTGGAAAAATTTAAAATATATTAATCATATTAAATTTTAGATAGTTATAGTAGTTTGCTATAGTAGTTAAAGACATGAGGCTTGAGACCATTTTAGTCATGCCTGAGACACAAAGCCAGCTGGGTGACTTTGAGTCAGTCACTCCCTCTCAGCTCTAGAAAGATAATCAATCAATCAATCAAAATAGATCTGGAAGGGACCTTGGAGGTCTTCTAGTCCAACCCCTGTTCAAGCAGGAGACCCTATACCATTTCAGATAAGTGATTGTCCAGTGTCTTCTTAAAAACCTCCAGTGATGAAGCACCTACAACTTCTGATGGTAAGCTGTTCCACTGATTCTCCTTAACTTGTCCTCAGCTAATGATAAACAACTTCTGAAAAATGTTCTAACAAAAATCATGAGCATGTCTAGTCATCAAGAGTGAAGAATGATAGAAGGCACCCAAAAAATCAAAACCAAAGAACTAGGCATTAATGCCTAATATACATTATCATAACATAATGTCTTTTTTTGTGGTGATGATCCATAAATCTTTTATCCTTATTACCATATTTTCCAAAGTATAAGACACATCTTTTTCCCCCAAAAAGAGGGTGAAAATCTGGGTACCTCTTATACTCCGAATGTAGCCCCACCCAGCTTCTCAAACGGAGGTTTCAGAGGCTGAAAAAAGCATCAGAAACGAAGCCCCCAAACAGAGCTTCAGAAAATCCCCCAAACAGAGCTTCAGAAAAAAAGCCTCCAAACAGAGCTTCAGAAAAGAAGCCTCAGAAACAGAGCTTCAGAGGCTTTTTTTCTGAAGCTCTGTTTCGGAGGCTTTCAGAGGCAGGAAAAAAAGTTTTTTCTGAAACTGAGTTTCAGAAGTTTCAGAGGCAGAAAAAAAGCAAAAAAAAGCAAGGCACAGAGCTCACAACCAAGGAACCTGTTGCTAAAATTCACCTTTGGGAACAGCTGATTGGGGGTATTCCGGGAGGCCAATCCACCTGCCAATCAGCTTTTTTCTTATTTTCCTCCCCAAAAACTAAGGTGCATCTTATACTCCGGTGCATCTTATACTCCTAAAAATACGGTATATAACCTTCACCTGAACTATGAATTTCCTCAGATTAGAAAAGTATTTTAGGAAAAAATGTCAGTCATTACTTTATTTACTATTTACAGAGACTAAATAAATAAGTAAACATCACAAATATTTTAATAGAGGAAAAGTTATATAGCTGCATCAGAAAATTCATATGAATCTTCCTTGGATTGGCACCTACCTGAGACAGGATGTCATCTCCTGAAGCTGTTTTAAACTCATCTTGCTTTCCAATTATTTTCTGAAGCTAAAACAAAAGGATGTATTTATTACCTTCTATTTTTCTGAGTGTGGGCAGGACATTCCCACAGCATACACAGAATATTTAATGAGGTTACAAAGATTGAGGCCTCCTTTATTTATTATGGAAGTCTCTACATAGAAAATCTTTTGTATAAGAACACTAAACAAGCATAGAATGTATAAATTATACATGAATTACAAAGTAAATGTAAGGTGTGATAGGCAGCCCAAGTATAGAACTATCTATCACACTGATGGAAGGAGAGGGGCAGGAAGGAATGTTTTATTCCAGGATTTTCCATGAACAGATATGGTCACAAGAACACCTGCTCGCTCACTGAAATTAATTCTTTAAAACCACAAAAATTAGCTTTACACTCATCATTTCCAAGGATTATAGATTCAAGCTTTGTTTGAATAATCCCCGTTTGTGTTTTTCCCAGCCTTGATTATCCTCCTCCTTAACCCAGAGAACCAATCCACAGTCCACACTGTTTGGGAAGGTCCCGATTCTTTGGAGATGTGAGAGTGTGTGTATTAGGCATATGATGGGAAGAACCAGTTGCACAATGACTTTATTGCAAACATATTAAAATACGTCCAGAAATATAAGTTTAAGCAGGACAGCAGAGCTTCAGAGAAAAGTAAAATCAGATAAATGCTTTTATATACCGTTGATTTAAGAGGTTTATCTCAAAGTTAAATGAGAGCTTACATAGAGAGGGTAAGAATTCTCCAGTTCAATTTTTTTTTCTTCAAATAGTTTACTAAGCAGCCTTATGAAGCCTAATTTCTCTTTTGCTTATTCTTCCTGTCTGAAATATAGGACAATACTATCAATTTGACTAGGGAAATTAACTGGCAAGCCACATTCCTTTGCATGCAGGAAATATTATTCTACCCCTGCCATTTCTAGATAAAGATTCTCAGGCAGTAGCAGTGAGAAAGGCCTTCACTAGATACCATGGACATCAACTCTAAATTAAAACAGTCATTACTGAATAAAATGATCTCACTTTGTAGATTGTAGCTTTTAAAAACGTATTGAAAGAGTGCATTTTAAACATTCTGAATAGTCAAAACACTGATATGTGTTTGATTCAAAGCTGTGTTTTCTTTTAAAAAGCCAGAATGATTAAATAATCATGACTGTCTATAAAATAAAAACAGGTTCTGGATTCAAAGGTTTTCTATCAAAAGCTGCTTTTGCTTATTGCTTTAAATCCCAAAGTAATCATCCAGCAAACTCCTGGCAGGATTTTTTTTTTTTTGTAAAACATTTCTCATCATGTGAGTACAGTATAGCACTGCTAAGCCCCCCTACCTTTCAAAGATGTTAACACCGTTCCTCAAATGGATAGCAAAAAGAAAAGAACATAAAATTTATTATTTATGATAACGGCAAGGTTAGAACCAGAAAGTGCAGGACTTAAAGGTTCTTAGAAGTGCTTATGTTTATCATTGTGAGACAAGGAACATATGACCTTCTTTCTAAACGATAAAAATGATCTCTCCTTACATCTCCCACAGGTAGTTCTTGACTTACGACTGTTCATCTAACAACAGTTTGAAGTTCCAACCCTCAGAAAAAGTGTTTTATAGCCTGTGCCTACACTTATGACTGTTGCATAGCTCCCACGATCATTTGATTGCAGTTTGGATGCTTGGCAACTGGATCGCATTTACAAATGGCTGCAGTGTCCTATAAGTCGCATAATTGCAATTTGCAACCTTTTTTTTATGATTTCCAGTAAAAGATGTCTATTGGGAAAACTGGATTCATTTAATGACCACAGTAAAAATGGTTGCAATATCGGTCCAGTCACATGATGACTCGACTTAAAAACTGCAGCAACTTACAGCTGCAATTCTGATCCCAATTGTGGTTATAAATTGAGGACTACGTGTACATTATAAACCTTAAAATGTACCTTTGATTCCTCAAATCCAATGTTAAAAGAAAGTCTGACAGGTTAAGTTGGAAAAAGCAGTATTTTCCTAAATTTGTTTCAGTTATTTAGCTTTTTAGTCACTTCCAGCTCTGTGTGATCTGATGGATATCATCATAATGCCTGTTAGCAAAGGCTTCTTTTGAATTCTTGTGAGATCATGGTTGTGTTATAGTATCTAGGGCTTTATTCATTTATCACATTTATATCCTGCAGCAATTCAAATCAATTTTCACCAGTTTGCATTACAAATTTAAACACAGATAAATTTAAAACATCCAGTAAAAATTAAAACCTTGGCTTGTATCAGCTTCTTTCTGATTGTTTTCAATTTTTCCAAGAGTCGGGGTCTCATTCTTTACATTATATGTCCAAAATGTTTAAGTTTTAGGTTCATTATTAGTTCTTCTGGTGAGATCTGTTTTATTTCATCTAATATCGAAATGCTTGTTCTTCTTGCTATACAAGTTATTCTTTCCAAGTTTTTTCCAAGTTATTCTTTCCAAGTCCCCCCCCCCCCCCAGCTTTTCTGATGATCCTGCTTTCTTATCCACATGATACAACTGGGAAAACAATGCCCCTGACAATATATAGCTTTGCTGTCAGTGAGATGTCTCTGCACTTTGTCTAGATCTATCACAGTCCTCCCAAGGAGCAACTGTCTTTTTATTTCATGGCTACAGTTACCATCATTCTGAATTAGGAAGATAAAGTCTGTTATTACTTCAGCTTTTTCCCCACTTGTTTACAATAGGATGGCAATGACTGTTGATATCATCAACCGTCAAGATCAACTGATCAATTGTTTCAAACCATACCTTAAAGAATTCTTTTTTCTCTACTTGTTCATTGCCATCTGCATCCAACATTTTAAAAGCAATCTGAAATCCAGTCTGTGGTTCTACAATAAATAATAGATGTGTTCAAAAAAAACCTTTACATGCAAGTGATAGAGTCTGATACTCTATATATAGACACATGCCTCCAGATTTATATACAAGAAATTTGTGTAGTGTAATAGTTAAGATAATGAACTGGGACCAGGAGACCTTTGTTCAAGGCTATCCTAAACCATGGAAGTTCAATGGGTGACTTGGAATCATTCACACATTCTCATAGCAACCTACTCTCAGAGATTTTTTTTTGTGGGGAAAATTGGATGTAGGAGTTTATGGATGCAATCTCAAGCTCCTGGAGTAAAAATGAGATATAAATTTATCACATAAACAGGTGGATGTGAAGCCATTTTTAAAACCATTTCTAGATTTGCTATCAGAGAGTATTGAGTATCTACAAAACCAAGTACAATAAAATGAAAGATTTACCCAATTTGATTGCTATTTTTAAGAATACATATTACAAATTCCATGCATAATATGGGAATGCCCTAAATTAGAGTTTGTGTTACTAAAAAGAAGCCCATAAATCAAAGTTTGGAGAGTCAAATAGAGATTGTTTCTACTGAGCCAATGTGCTAGCAAAATTAAAAGGGAAAGAGATTCCAGCTATTTCAGTGACAGTGTTAAGATCCTCTAAGAATATACAAAGAACCTCAGGGAAAATGAAATGTTCGTTTAAACTTTTACACACACACAAACGTACATACATAGACATACATACATTTCTAGAAATATATATATATATATATATACATACACACACACACACTACCAAGTTTAAAATTTTTAGTTAAAACTTTCAACTAAAATCCCTACAATTCTCAGTACATTCATGAATATCAATAAATATTTCACAAACAGGGTATCTACAGTCTATTGCTTAGGCTTTAGGGCAAGAAGCCGTACTGATTTAAGAACGGCCACTGAATTTTATTAAGTCGACATTTTGAGTCAGTAACACTGCATATGGGGCCTATTAGTTTATTGGAGGATAAAGCAAAATGATAAAGCAGTGAAACAAACCATATGTTGCAACAGGTTGATAAGGAGGCAGCCCCACAGAAGGTATAGGAGCTAAAGCAGCTCGTGCAGCTCACCAGATGACATTCTTATCTGATATGAGGCAGCTTTAATGGTATGTATTTATAAAATATAGGAGGTTCAAAGAAAAGCCCCACACACTTCCATTTAATTATGCAGACAATATTTTTAGGATGAGAGTATCAGATATTCGCATTGGCTGTTAACAGAAATTATATTTGGGTGTTGGCCATAAAAATAACAGTTAACTTTATCAAAATAGTAACAGCCCATATTTTTTTTCTTTAAATCACCATGGGAGGCAGATGCCAAGACAGACAAACCCTACCAAAAGCTATTCAACCAGAGAGATGAATCCTTAGGACTCTAAATAGGCTTCAGCCTTCGTCTTTCCTCAATTGACTTGGAGATACTGCTAGCAATTCTGAGAATTATAGTTCTGAGCCATTTGGAAGGAAGCTGGTGCTTACTCTCTTCCAACTATTCCCATGATCTGGGAAGGTGCTAACAGGTGGAATGGAAAATTGTGTATTTGAACACTGACTTCCCTAAACACCTTTTCTCCCACTCTCTCCAGGCTTCGGAAGCTCTTTTCAAGGAACAGAAAAGAGGCAGAAAGTGGCCATGCGGATACATAAATTGAAATTTAATCCAACCACCAAGGGCTTGCTTAATAGGAAAGTGGAATCAGGACACAAATATGCATTGTTCCCCAAAGAGGAAATTCACCATCTAGAAGTGAAGATTGATTCCATAGATTTTGTGTACCCCCCCAAGACAGCAGTGTTAAACACTGCTTTTGTAAAAATTACATTAGTGTACTAGTACTGCATGAATCCTAGCTTGACTTGGCAATCATGCCTAAACTGAATTGATTGATTAATTTCTAGACCACTCATCTCCCTCAAGAGATCATTGCAACAAGGAGCTACCCTTGAAGTGCACCCAGAAGCTTCTTTTAGTATAAAATATGATAGAGAGGACAGACCTCAAGAACTTATTATATTTCTATTAAAAGACCTTTTCTGGGAGCAATTTAAGATTTTGACTTTTAAAGCACTGAACAACTTGAGGCCTAGATATCTCAGGGATCCATCACAATATGAACTTGCCTAGACATTAAAATAAGGAAAGGCAAGCTTAAGATGCCTTCATTTTCTAAGGACCTGTAGAATGAATCTTTTTCTATATTTCTCAGTGTGCACGTAACCAATTATTACTCTAAGAAGTTCATATCTTTATCAGCTGAGTTTTGACCTGGATCATACAAATAAAAAGGAGCTAACAATAGTGATTAACATTTAATTAAATTGCAAAGTACAGTCACCATCAAAATACTTACTTGTGAGTATTGTCAGCAAAAAGAGGTACTCTGTGTAGGAAATCAATCCTGAAATACAAGATTGAAAGGTTAGTTTGGTAGTCCTCAGCAAATTGATGTGCTTTGTTTATAGCACTTCTTGCACAATTAGATTTTTATAAAAGTTCTTTAGTTTAATGCTCTTTACCTATTAAAAAAAAGCAATATCAATTAGTTTTCAGGAAAATCAGATTTTCCAGCCCCATTCTACTGCTCTACAATTCCCATCATGCTGATATCTTATTAAAGACTTGGTTTATTTGGGATTAATAGAAAGTCTCTTTAAATCTTTTTTGAGTTTTTACAGAAAATATTCAGTGTTTATACAAAGAATGAATAAATTAAGTGTGCTTTGTCATATTTAGTATTTGGGAGGAGACCTTTGCTAATGTTGCTCTGAAGGATCAAAGTATTTCATCCTTTGGCTGTCTTCGAAATGTGAAGACCAGATTTTCTTTAAGTCTCAGGGGGAATAGAGCAACACAAAGCTGGCAAGCTGCTAGATTGAACTGATAGAACTGCTGGGCATGGAGCCAGGAACAGGCTCTAAAAAAAAAAAAAAATTAAAAACCTGAACACATCTTTTCTACAAGGTGAAAGTGTCTTTTCTTTCCCCTTTTGAAGGAAAATTCCAACATTTCCCTTTGAAAGGCCTACTGAAGAGCCTGAACAAACACAAGATGCAATTGTCAAAATACCAACATGCCAGCTAAAGATAGAGAAGTATATAAAGTCTATGGGTTAAAGAAAAGAATTTGAAGCATCCCCCCCAGTAAGAACACTTTTAGAATTTTTAAAAAGATCTTTTATAAATAACACATACACACAAAGACAAGCTACGTTTAACGTGCAAACAAAAAATAACCCCAACCCTTATCCTGTATAATGGAAGAAATGTTGCAAGCAAATGTTTGAATTCTACCATCTACTGGGCAAGTCTTTTCTGTGATTTATATTTAACTAACCGATAGAAAAGGAGATTCGCCCACCTCCCCAACACACAGGATTCTCACATTAAATAATTCCTATGAATGGATTCTGCTAGTGATAGTTCATAACTGATGTAAAATAAGTATTGTTATGTTAATTCAAGGATGCATAAAACTTATATCCATGAAGTCAGAAAGATTATAGGATAAATATTAAGAGTTTTATTTAACAACTTACTGTGTGTTAAATTGCTTTCGAGGGCTACATAGTTTTTTTAAAATTCTGTTTGAAGAAAGTGCTTGAGAGCTAGGAGGAATGTATACTACCAGTTGGAAATCATTAAAGCAGTTATATCTATATCCCACATTGTAAGCTACCATAGAGTTTCTGCTGCAGCCATAGAAGAGATGCAGCTACTTCAACAAATAGCTGATAGATGCTGCATTTGCACTTGTGTACAGTCAAATCCAAACCACTGCATTGCTTTCACTAATTTTCCCCATTTTACTCAGCTTACTCATCTGTTAATGATTTCCCCCCTGCATCAGTTTATAGTTTGGTAATAAACTGTATACTAGCACTGAGAAGGTGCTCGTTCTAAACATTTCCCCATAGCACTGATATTGACAAATAAATGTTGATATTCAAAAATTCTTTTCTGTGCTATCACTTCCATTAAACATAGGGGACACAACGTATGATAGAGACATTGGACATGGGTGTCAAAATTTAAATGCCACACAACATTGCCATGTTTTGGAGAACAAATGCACCCAGATATCTTCTTCTGCTTCCTATTCAAACAAGGAACAGAACTTATTGAACTTAATTTGTTCATTTAGCCTTTGACTGATTATGTGCCATCAAGTCAGTGTCTACTCTTAGCAACCACATAGATTTTTCTCAAAGAAACTAGTGTACTGGGCTATGACAACAGCCCTGAGAAAGAGGAGGAAAAGCTGCAACCAAAGCAACAGTCAGGTAAGAGAAATCTCAGCCCCAAGCAGGAATGGAATTTGAGAAAACGTCTTCGACCTGAGCCTAGTATTCATGTCCTTGGTGTTCAAGTTTGATTAATTTCAAAGGGCTTACAATATTGATTTAGGAAGCCTAAATAATCCCAATGTTTTATAGTGTACTGCCAAACTAAATTGCAGAATTGTTATTATCTATATATTAGAGTAGAGTAGAGTAGAGTAGAGTAGAGTAGAGTAGAGTAGAGTAGAATAGAATAGAATAGAACAGAATAGAATAACAGAGTTGGAAAGGACCTTGGAGGTCTTCTAGTCCAACCTCCTGCTTAGGCAGGAAACCCTACACCACTTCAGACAAATGGTTATCCAACATCTTCTTAAAAGTTTCCAGTGTTGGAGCATTCACAATTTCTGGAGGCAAGTTGTTCCACAGATTAATTGTTCTAACTGTCAGGAAATTTCTCCTTAGTTCTAGGTTACTTCTCTCCTTGATTAGTTTCCACCCTTGCTTCTTGTCCTACCCTCAGGTGCTTTGGAGAATAGTTTGATACTTGATACTAGTTTCCCTGAACCAAAGGCAAGCTACAGACACTCTGAAATATGATCATGAAGTATCTCCAAGAATGACCTGTGTTCCCACATACATTTCTAGGCATTCCAGGTTCCAGCAAAATTCATTCTCAGCCTCATTCTCCCTCCCTCTCTCTCACACACACCTTTTTCGGATCTTTGTTTCTGGAGCTAAAATAGAGTTTGAAATAGCTCCAACAAAATATTTAATTTAGCAGCCTAGGCATCAAGCAAACATTTCCATATATTGAAATCTCAGGAAAGAAGATTTTAATATTAATTACATCAATAACCTAAACGGTTACCTCTGTCTCCAAGTTCTCTAAAAAAGGTTGGTCCTGGTCTAGCCTTCGTAACATTTGCTAGGGTAGAATCTATTTCCTTTGAACAAACCAAATAAATGACAGGTTAGTTGTGAAAGCAAAATCCATTAAAGCAAATAACAGAAAGAACAAAAGTTCTTTTGACAAACAGCATCAACTCTTTGCCTACCTTTTTTGTCAGTTTCTTGGCCAAAGTTTTACCTGTCCAAAAAAGAAAAGAAAAAAGAAAAAACACACCAGTCAATCATCTGTAAGTCAAAGCTTTGTTGAGTTCTGCAGTTTCTTCATACTGTGTTTTTAAAAGAGAAATTGCACGTGACACTACCAACAGCTTAGAAATATTTAAATGTTCATAATAGTTAGAAAAAAACCTACTGTTCTAGAATGATAGGAACAATCTATTCAATACTGCTACAATGCGTAACAAATAGAATAAAATAAACTTTTAGATATTTAACTTAAAAAAACTAATATACTTTCTATTCGTTATATTTACATATTGGCATAAAACTGAAATCACAAAAAACAGCTGTAATACAGCCTCCTTTCAGCCTTTTAGATATTCCAATTATAATCCCTAAAAATTGCAGTTAATATAGCCAACACGCATCTTCCAAACCAAATGGGCTGCAATAATTTTAAAACCTATTGCTATAAAAAACTACCACTAGAAACATTTAGGACATTAGTCCAAGTATGCGACAGGTGGCTATTATTGGTTTTCCTTCTTCTTTCTAGTTCTTAACTATCTCCCATGTGAATGTAGTGGAAATGAAACTGGTTTGAGTTCTGTCAGTGACTTTCTACTTGACAATAGAAAGATGAGTTCTCCCTGTAACTCATGAATCATATTGGAAACCAAAATAGAACTCCAGTTTTATTCACACCCAAGAACCCTGAATACGGTCATTAACATATTAAACCATAACTTCATTCCCTGGATCCTTTGGGATAAATACATCTAGAATTTTGTGATCACATCTTAACTGGCCTTGGTGAACACCAAGGTGTGGTTAGCATGCATGGTGCATCATCTAGCAAGGAATTAGAAACCCACTTGGAACTAAATTTGTTGAATGACTTATCATGACATTGGGTGTAGTCTACCATAACAAAGCGTCACACTTTTCACTCATTAAATATCTTTGATAATTTATAAATAGTAGTGGTGAAATCTGAACTGGTTTGCTACCGGTTCGCTGGCTGCGCATGTGCGCCAAGTGTGCGCTGAGGACGCGCATGCGCAGTACACACCAAAAGGAGGCTTGGGAAGGTAAGTAGAACAGCAAAGGGGGGGATCAGCTGTGCCGCGCGGTTTAGCTTCACTAGAAAGCAGGATTTCCTGCTTTCTAGCAAAGGTAAACCATGCGGCACAGCTGATTGTCGGAAATCCCAGTTTGGAGTAGCTTTTTTAAATTACTGGTTCAATCGAACTGGTAGCTTTTTTTAACTACCGGTTCAACTGAACTGGTAGCTTTTTTTTACTACTGGTTTGCCTGAACCAGTAGTTTTTATCACTACCGATTCGCCCGAACCAGAGCAAACCGGTAGCACTTCACTTCAATAGGTTATATAAAGAATTCTATATTTTTCAGGTTTATAACTTTTCACTCTATGTATTGTAAACTCATGAACTGAATTTAAAAACTTTATGAAGGTCTATATACGGCAATCAAAAGTAATAATAGTTTGATTTCTTTCATTGTTCTTTCATAAGAACGAACAGAAATTATTACAATTTAGGTCACAGGTGTTAAACATGTGGCCTGTGGGCCAGATAGCCCAGAATTGTCCTGTGGGGCCCTCCCGGAGATGGCGAGGGACTGGCCTGTGCTGCCTCAGCCCACTCGGCTTCACTCACCCACTCTGGCCCCCCAATGGCAAACAAAATCCTTATACAGTCCACGCTGGGATTGAGTTTGACATCCCTGCCTTAGATACTTCAAACTGCCAATGGCCGTTGGTTCAGACGTTGGATGCTTTTTAGCATCTTTCCACCTTTTAAAACATCCATTTACATAGCTTTTAAACAACAAACAGCAGATACACAAAGCACCAATGAGAAAAAAGCACATTTTTTTTCCAGGCAAAACATTATCCATAACTTTGCATGTATAAGAAACTGCCACCGGAATCAAGGATTACATCAGTGTTCTCTGTCATAAAAACAAATTTTGAATAGTTAGTTTTAGAGTTAGATACCAAATGAATGTCACACATTTCTTTGCAATCTAAATTTTATAAATTCAGAGCTTTGTAACATATATTTTACTTAGCTATTAGTTATCTGTTAATACCAATGTTCAGACTAAACCTGATGTTAGTATCTCAACGGCAATGAATTCAGCCCATGTTTTCCTGCATACAATACACTTAACCTATGCCTCTTTAGGAAGAACAGACATATAACCTTTTGTTATTCAAAAGTCACTACTTTATCATTTGTGATAATGTTGTAACGCAAAGGAAAAGTGCAGCATTAATAATGACCCTTGGGTAGGATTTTCCACAATTTGGAGTTGTCCTTTCCAATTGTTTAAGTAGAAAGGCAGAGCAAACCATCAGTCCCAGCTTTGCTTCCTGTTTTGCTTAGAAGTTCCTGCTGTCACCATTTATCCTTCAAGGGGCAAATGACTTGACATCCATACCCCTTAATGTTTTTCTGGCCATTAAAAAGTCAAAAAAACTGAAATGACTGCAATTGGACCATCTCCTGATGTAATGTAAAGGCATAGTGACAAGGGGATTCAGCATTTCCTTGCCTTTTGAAGATAAATCAAACTCAGAGGTCACAAAATCAAATGATGTTATTAAAAAAAAAGAGGATAAAACATTAAAAAAAATAAAGCATTAAAATGAGAACATTCATTATGAAAGGAAATAATTACAAATTTTACATGAAAAGAGAAAATCCAAAAGAAAACCCAGTGCTCCAGACAGGCCACAAGATGGCACTGGTCTCCAAAAAAAAAATTCCCTGCAAAATATAAGAATATTCTAAAGGAAAAAAAGTATCTTCATACAGTTAACCTTAAATGTGCTGAAATCAAACATCCAATTCCGTAATTTATATTCCAGAAAGATAAGAAAAATGAGACTTAATGCAACAACAACAAAAAAGCCAAAAATGAATCCTTGGGCAGATATTTTACCCTTTTCCATAAATTTAGATCCTGCAATGCACTCTACATGTGGCTGCCCTTCCAGGCCAGAAGTGGGGAGGGCACTCCTAGTCCCTTCCCTTAAACATTTATCATCTAATGGGAATTAGGAAGTGTGCCTTTTCCCTGCCCTACAGGACATTTTTCCCTCTGAAGTTCAGCAGGCCTCTACCTTCCTACCCATCCATAAAGCCTTGGACTTCAACTCTCAGAATTTCCCAGCGAGCATGACTGACTGGGGAATTCTGGGAGTTGAAGTCCACCATCTAAGAATTGTCAAGGCTATGAAACACTGCATCAGAGGATATCAGGCAAAGCGAAGCCCCATTTTTCTACAGATTTCTTTGTTTTAAAAAGACCAAACTTCCTCTATATCTAGTAGGACAAAGAGCTGAGGTACCTGTGTATATGACCAAGACCAGGGGTCTTTTAAATACTCAAAGAGCCATTTGGACCCGTTTCCCACAGAAAAGAAAACACTGGGAGCCACAAAACCTGGGTGGGCATGGCCAACTCAATGTCACTCACTTCTACCAGTCACATGACCCCCAGCCACGCCTACCCAGCCGGTCATTAGGGCAGAGAACCAATTGTTAAAAAACACCAGGAACCACAAAATCATTTTGACATCTCTTTCTCTCCCCTCCCTCCCTCCCTCTCTCCCCCCCTCCCTCTCTCTCTGTATCTATGTCTCTCTCTCTCTCTCTCCCCCTCTTCTCTGTCTCTGTCTCTGTCCTGGCCACTTCTCCATCCCCCACTGTCGCCCTTACCTTCTCAGGCCAGGCAAGGAGTGACTGGGAGGGGAGGGCAAGGGGCAGGGCCAGGCAGTGGTGGGATCACCTGACAGGGAGCCACAGCAGAGGGCCCAAAGAGCTGCATGCGGCTCCGGAGCTGCAGGTTGCTGACCCCTGACCAAGACCAAATTCAGTTGTAGGAGTATAAACGAAGAGTCTCAAGTCTGTTGGTTGCATTCAGAATAAACTGCATCATTTAATTCAGTTTGTCTCATTTTAAAGTGATACACAAAGAAGAAGAAATTCTCCTTCCTAATTTCTCTTGACTAATATCTTGAGTATCAGAGAAGATACTCTAATTTGGCAAATGGACAAATCGGCATTCATTCAACAGCATTGTTTAAACCGAGAAGAAAAACAGCACTTACGCTCTGATTTGTCAAACATAACTGAGAACAGGAAATCTCTTGGAGTCATGTAATATTCTCCTCCATACTCCAAAGAAGCAAATTTCATAAAACGTTGCTTTCGAATGGAAAGCTTTTCTGCCATCTCTTCATCCACAGCATCTTCCTTCTGAAACACAGGAAATGATATAGCAAATACAGGTAAATATATTCATGGCTAGAATCACCAGCTATGACTCAGCAACAGAACAAGACCTGAAACTATATCATTGCTGCATGCTGCAAAACAAATATTTATTTTAGACTAAGGCAATTGTCAAAAGGATCGTTGGCGTTTATGCACACATCTGTTTGTGGGTTTGTAGGCGTGCATTTTTTTTTAAAAAAAAATACTCCTGAATCTTACCCAAACTCATGGATAAGATGGAAACAATGAGGTGTGATTAATTCTAAATGTAATTTCACTTCATTAGCTGGTGGCCAATGCCGTGTCATTAGGCAGAAAAGATAAAAAGACAATAGAAATAATCAAAAGACTAGAACAACTTCAAATAAGATAAGATGCCCGAGATGCTTTAGTTGAGAAAAATTGTGTAAGTGATCAAGGGAACAGGGCGAAAAGGCAGCTGTCACAAAAATAAATACTGCTGTGTGTGGGGGTGGTGGTGGTGGTGGTTGAACAAATGTTGGTGCACAAATAAATGTTGCCTCTTGGGGCGAACGAATGAATGCTGTTGCATGAATGAAATGCTAGGGCTTGGGGGCAGCTTTTTGCCCCACAAGACAAGGTGCAGGGTGGGCGTAGTTAGGAGGGGAGATAGGCAGGTGGGGGAAGTTGGCTTGAGGCTGTGAGGGACAAAGTCCAGCATGGCTTGCATTGCGTACTTGTTTAATGATCTGCGATTCTTGGTTAACAACTGCAGTGAAGATGGACAAGATTGGAGTCTCTAAATGATGCAGTCGTAAGACATCTCATTACATGACTCCATGACTTGGCAACTGAAATTCCTGTCCCAACTGTGGTCGTAAACTGAGAATTACCTGTACTCTTAGGAATTATTTTGGAAATATTAAACTGGAATCCACAGTCCTATGTCTTCAGTTTCTTTTGTTATGCCCTAAATTCTGGAATGACAGAGAAATAGGTCTTAACTTTCTTCTGTGAGAAACTACTTCATGTATTTTAAGAATGTTGTATTTTTTCCTCACAGCCTTCTCGTCTCAAGGCTAAAATATCCATTCCCTTAATTTGTCACTCCAGGAGTTAAGTTCCAATCTTCTCTTAACTTCATTGCCCTTTTCTGAATTCATTCCAATTTGTCTGAATGTTTTTAAAATTCCACTGAAAAATAGAAACAATATTTAAGGTGGAGGTCTAACCAATGTGAAATAAAGTGGAACTATTTTTTTCAGTCATTTGAAAATATAATGCTACTGACGCACTTATCTTTTTGGAATCACGTCACATTGCTGACTCATATTTGGCATGCTAACAATTATAATTTAAGGAACCCTTTCACAAGCACTATTATGAAGCAGGCTGGTTCATCTGAATTCACACTTTATTCGTTACATATTCTTTTCTATGTGTTCTTTTTTCTGTATTTCTTTAATCCTTCAATTCTTTCCTTCTTTATTATCATGAGTTGCATCCAGTGGTGGGATTCAAGTAATTTAACAACTGGTTCTCTGCCCTAATGATTTCTTCCAACAACCAGTTTGCCAAACTGCTCAGAAAGTTAACAACTGGTTCTCCCGAAGTGGTGCGAACTGGCTGAATCCCACCACTGGTTGCATCACCTGAAAGTTGGAGGTCTGCAAAAGGACATTCCACTGGTAGAGACAGAGATAAAGGTAGCCAGAATAGGAACACTGCTTATTGTCCATAAAGGAAAAATTGCAAAAGACTACAGAAGTATTATGACGTAAGTATCAAGATAGCTAGATTGAATGTCATTGTTGCCTATGAAAATCAAGTTTCTGTTATGTCAAGTTTCAACTACTGTTGACTTCAGAATGATCCCCTCCCTCCCTTTTTTATTCATTTTATTATTTTATTTTATTTCTTTCCCTCCTTGGTTTCCCTTTCTCTAAAGATATAAGGACCCAGCATTATACATGAATTCATAAATATACTGTCAATTGTACATTGAAATCCTTATCCTTCATCCTCTTATAACTGATCCGTACCTCAGTTCTAATTAACCTTTAAATCACAGAGGAAGAACTGAGTCTGAAGTCTCTCAAGCCCAGGTTGAGGGCTTGGTAGACTCTGAAGATCTTTTAAAATGCCATCAAAAATAAGGAGGGTGTCCAGTGAAGAGCAATGCAATACTCTCTGAGTTTAGAGTGCACATCCAATTTCTATTTATTCTGATGAAAAATGAGTTTTACAAAACCAGTGCTCTGTTGAACTACAGCATCTCAACAAAGATGAACATGAAGAATGTACCTATGGGCTTGCTTTCTGACATAAAATTTTGTGTCTGTCTGTCTGTCCGTCTGTCCATCCATCCATCATCCATCCATCCATCTCTGATCAATCTAACGAACAACACCAAGCAGTAGCTAGAGACAAATTGTAGAAGCCAAAGCAAAATGCCTTTTCATCCTGCCTTTACTCTTGCTCCGGGTGAATGTTTTGTATGCCTTTACTGATTCCTTAAAACTCTTTTAGCTTAAATTTCATGGACGTGTTAAACAGAACAGTGTATTCAGCTTTATTCTCTTTATGACTCAGGGGTTTTCTCTCCCTACATCATTGACAATGATGACTGAAGCAATGAAAGTCCTGGCACTCTCAAGGGATGCCCTTCAACCAGCAACCTAAAAGTGAGTCATGACCGCAACTGAGTTTTTGTACTTGCTACAGAAGAGCTGGTGGCAAAAAAATAAAATAAAAAAATAAAAAAAATCACAAGGAATCTGGTAGCATTTTTCTAACAAATGTTATTGAATGTAAGCTGCTGAGGTGAGCAGTTTACGCCTTTCAACAAATGTGCTAGAAAAGGTGCTACCTGATTCCTTTTTATTCTTGTTCTGTAATTCTTCCCTTTGGTGGGGAAGTTGAATAAAGCCAGCTGAGCTATAAGTGCAGTCCAATATATGATAATCTTTTCAAAGATTTTCTGCAAATCTTAAGAACATTTTCAAATTTTACATTCTAAGAGCAAACAATTAGATAATGCTAGTAGTTCCTTTACTTTAGTCTAACTAAATTCAGTAGGACTTACTTCCACTTAGGCAAACCTGGTACTTTCAAGATATGTTATATTACAATTTCAAAATTCCCAGCCAAGCTATTGATTATGATAGCAAAAAAATTACAATCCAAAGACTGGGGAAAGCTGATCTGATATTAATCACCAGAAATATAAGAAATTTATTTTGAAAAATGAGTCAGAAGCATGGCTTTCAACTAGACTGAAGAATATCAGATCTTTTGGCTATTGGTATATGAACACTTATACAACTATCCAAGAAAAATTACTGCATTTTGGCTTTCTATGAGGAACATTAGTTGTCATAGCTGACGTTTAACCTTCCTTACTTTTAAAATGGTTTTGCCAGAAATTGACATTTACTTCCAGTTTCTGGTAAATAAGGCACATAGCAAACAATGGGTTTGCTTAATGTTTGACGCAAAATAATAATAATAAAATCTCACTCTTAATCAACACTGACTGGAACTGGCCTCGAAGAAAGGGGGGGGGAAGAGAATGAGCACAGTACCATGCAACCCCTCTCAGAAGCGAAATCCAGAACAATACCATGAATAATGGCATCAAAAACTGCCAAGAGATCAACTAAAACAAGAATACATGCACTACCTCATTCTACTCCCACCAGAAGTGATCCAAAAATGTGAGGAATGCCATATTTGGGCTACAACTGAAAGGGGTCTAGATAATTTGCTTCATCCAGGTATTAAGTGTTAAGAATAGATCAACTAAAACACAGATCTTGATGTTTCACAAGTGATATACTGGTAACTAAGAGAAAAACTGCAATGGCAAATACAGCAAAGTTTATGTTACACTGATTTGAATAACCTAATTTCTTTTAAAAAATCAGAATTAATGATGCATTCTAATTAAACTAAGTCCATTTAAGAGAAAAAGGGGTTTGTTTAAACTGGTTATGTATATGTATATGCATATGCATATATATGTATACACACACACATGTATGTGTGGGTCTGACTGTGTGAGAAAGAAAACACATTTTTAGGCATAATTAAATGGTAAAATGTATTCGGTTAATGTTTAGTTATTTTATTGCAACTACAGACAGTAGGAATTCAGGAATTCTAATATATCATATATGCCACAGTAGCAAGACATCAACTGAAGTAACAAAGAAAAACATTTCAGCATTAATTATGAATATAAATGTTCCTGTGATTTTATGTTAGACCCCTTCTCATGGTAACTGGAAATATCAATGTTAGATCTCTAATACTTAGTGGAGAATTAGACTTGAATGACTTCAAAGACCTCTGCAATGACGCAAATCATTTCTCCTTTCATTGACATACCAAGTAATCAGCTGCTAGGAAGCAATTTGTATCTGAACATTATTTACACAGACACAATCTGTTACTTGCAGGCAGACAGGCTTCAACACAGCAGTATTTTCTGCAAGCTAATTTTTAATTTGTGCAAGAAAGCATCTTAAATTATTTGGAAAGAAGAAAGACATTGATTTTTCTCCTTCTTTTACTCTACACAGAAGAACTAGCCCGAGGCAGTTGTAACCATACATGTACAAAGTACCTACCACCAAACCCTGTAAAGCTTAATTCATTTATCTCAGGAATGAATAATGGGTCTTAAATTACAGGCAGTTAATTCTAACCAAAAAACGGATGAGAATAAAAGGTACTACGCATTTCTTCAAATCTTGATATCATAAATAATGTGTTACCTTTCCTTCATTATTAACTTTCGAACTTTTTGAATATTATCTAGTATGTGAAAAAATGTACAGTTGTATGCAGTTTATAGTGTTTACTGAAGGATCATTTTTAAAAACTTGGTTCCTTTCAAAATGAATTGTTGGTTCCAGTTTTTTTCCAGTATAGTACAATTAAATGACCTTTCTTGCTCTTTCTCACACATTTACACACATTCCTTTCTTACAGTCTCTTATTCCCTCTCCTTATAGTTATAATTTAATTCTAGCTTCTATTCTACTTAAATACCCATTTATCATCAGTCATCAGTGACTGGTTCAAAGGATCTGTCCATGTTGGCTCCTGCCCAAACTCCATGACTCATCAGATACCTGTATTTGGGGATATAGTTTTCTGAACATTCTGGTGAAATCTCAGTGTCTAGTTCTATACAAATTATTCCATTGAGGGATTTAATCTATTGGGAATGACCATTTTTCAGGAGTCACAAACCACAGAGAAATTCTTCTTAATGGCCTGAAAACTTCCAGCTGTTCCTTAAGTGCCTCCCTGTCCTTAACTCAAACTACATCCTCACATTTTAAACCATGAACAAACTATGGTACAAGACATTACTAAAAAAAACACCCAGTAATAAAAAAAACAATCTGGAAAAGAAGGCACCACAATAACACATTTGACTAAAATCTGGGCAAAAGATAAGTCTTAAGCTGAACCAAAAGTTGAATGGAATGAGCCTAGAGGTGGGTTTCAGCAGGTTCTGACCAGTTCTGGAGAACCGGTAGCAGAAATTCTGAGTAGTTCGGAGAACCGGTAGTAAAAATTCTGACTGGCCCCACCTCTCTGCCTCCCAAGTCCCAGCTGATCGGGAGGAAATGGGGATTTGCAGTTACCTTCCCCTGGATTGGGGATGGAATTGAGATTTTACAGTATCCTTCCCCTGCCACGCCCACCAAGCCATGCCAACCAAGCCAAGCCACATCCACCAAGCCACGCCACGCCCACCAAGCCACAAAACCAGTAGTAAAAAAAATTGAAACCCACCACTGACTGAGCCCCATAACTGAGGGTTTGTATGAAAATTTTTGAAGATGGGCTCCAGCATGAGTCTGAAAGCTTGGAAGAGTAAATCTCTGATCCCAAATCATCATCTTCATTTAAGAACCTCATAATCCCTTGCGGGGTGGAGTCTGGACAATTGAATGGAGCTAGCAGAGTGTTTTAATGGCCGGATGCCCTTCTTGTCACCAATGCGGAGTTTTGTTCAGCAGATATATTCTCAGTGTTCCCAGAGAGAGAAATAGCTGCCTTTACCTAGGATCGAACTCTACCTCCAGGCTGCCGCACCACTCCAAATCTCTGATCCCAATGGCCGACCCAAATTCAATCTCGCATCATTATCCTGGGACATGTATATTCACCTTCATTTGTGAAAAAAATTCCCTCCCAATACTCTTTGTTCCCAAATTTGAGACACTTCAAAGGCTCTCAGTGGTCAGTTTCTGAAAAAAATCCAGCAAGAAAAATAAAAGTTGCAAGGTTTCAGATTTTTAAAAATTGCTTTACTTTTGGCAACACCATCTATATAGCTCCTAAAGGTAATGCAGTAATATATAGTTAGTTAACATAGAAAGATTTGTGAATGCAATACTGGTAGAAGGTTTGAATTCCATTAGAATAACATCTAGCTACCTGTGTCTGAGGAGTCCCAATAAGGATGAAACTGGTTGTCCAGACCTTCCAGGTGAGTAATGTAACTAATCTTTGAAAAATAACTTGTGATCTTTCTTGGCAGCCAATATAGTCTCTAGTAACTCTCTCTTTCAACATCACAAGTCTGTAATCCATTTTTGCTGGATTACATAAAAAACCCACCATGGTTCCATATAGCTTGCTGTAGATTATTCCATCTTGTCTCCCATCCCCTCAACCTAATACTTTAACTACTACCAGACACTGAGGTGAAACGTATGAACTATTTACATCTCAATCAGTCTAAGGAAATTTTATGGTAATTCATCAGGGTAGTTCCCCCTAAAGACTTTAATCCAAACAACAAAATCCATGAGATTAACCTAGCCCTCCAAGGCTTAATCCCCTTTGCTTCCATCACAAAAAGATGGAATGACTTGAAATGACTTCTACTAAATGATTTCTGGATATTCAACGTAATGTTCAGCTGGTCTCATGGAATATGGCAGGCTGGCAACCTTTTTTTAGTTGCCTACTAAAAAATTTTGACATTAGATTCTTTCTGGAAGAAATATGAGAACAAAAGTCTGATGAGCTGGAAAACTAAATATTCTTTTCTCTTCAGACAACCTCTAGTCTGCAAGGTGGATGTGCCACATAAAAATTGTTATTTGAATTCTTAAATTAGAAGTACTGTATGTCCATTTAACATTTTAATCCCATTAACTATAATGCTCAGAGAGCTGAAATTGGAAGCCAAAGGATTTGTTAACTAATGTCTACTTTTTTCATTATAGAGGAGAAACTAATGGGCCAATGACTCTTGAGATTTGGTGAAGAACCAGCTTCTGAAACTGTTTCCTAAATTAGAACATATTTCAGCAAGAGATTCCTCTAAGGAATTAATTATGAAGGGTGGAGATTGATTCAACTGGTCATTAAATTTGACCTACTGGTTCTAAATGTCTTGATTCCTAGTAACCAAAAAGGTTAGTTTACTTTCTGAGAGGCATTGGCATCAAGACACTATGATTGACTATCATACTGCTTCATTCACTCACTATTGGAACTGATTTTAAAGTAGTTTTCCATTGTAATAAGTGATCACTCAAGCTTTCTGAAGCTTTGCTCTTAATACTCTGGTATATGGCAGGACTGTAATGTTCCCAACACCATAATTAAGTTTGCTAGCTGTAATAGGAACAAATTTATTCCTGCAGGAAATTATGAGGGTTGCATGAAAAATAATGATCTACCTCTATAACCTCAGTTTAAACAATAAATGAAGCAGACAAATAATCCTTGAAATAACTTTGTTACCTGCCTTTATTTGGCTACATACTTTTGCCAAAGACAGACAAGCTTCTTAAAGCTGTCATGAACAAATTCCACATTTTATCTCTTCAATCATTTTTTTATTAGTGATTATTTATTAGTACTTTTTCTTAGTGGACTGAAATTCTGAATTTCTTATGAAAGTTGTTACAGCTGCTCAACTTTGTTTGCTAGTACAGGAAGGTGGTTCTGAATTATACTCACATTTAGACGATCTAGTTCTCGGGTGTCAAATTTGCGGTGTCACATTTCCATTACTTGACATTTCGTGATGTATTTCCCATTCACGGAGCTGGGGTGGGTGTGGCCTGTGTGTGACGCATCTGGCCTGCCAGTTTGACACCCCTATTCTAGTTATTTATGTGTTGTGTGGAATGTTATTAACATTTGGTACTAACTCTTGTCACTAATAAACTAATTCATGCTATCGCTTTTTTTTTAATGAAACCAAATCTAACATCCTAACGTGTCAGCTGGCATTTGAGTTACATGTTGACATAGTACTATGAATGTAAAACCATATGGCACAATCTCTATGTTGTATTATTATTTCAAATTAGAAACTGAGCCCAATTAAAGTGAATTTGAACGATGCTCTGGGAAGTCCTGACTCAAATTAGTCCAGGTTGGATTTATGTGCATCCAGCCAAGTACAAGTAGTCCTCAATTTACAACCACAATGGAGCCCAAAATTTATGTTGCTAAGTGAGAAATTTGTTAAATGAGTTTTGCCCAATTTTACAACTTTTCTTGCCACATTTGTTAAGTGAATCACTGCAGTTGTGAAATTAGTAATCCAGTTGTTAAGTGAATCTGGCTTCTCCATTGACTTTGCTTGTCAGAAGGTGGCAAAAGGGGATCACATGACCTTGGGACACTGCAACTGTCATAAATATGAGTCACTTGCAAAGCATCCAAATTTTGATCACATGATCATGGCACTGCTGCAATGGTCGTAAGAGTGAAAAATGTTCGTAAGTCACTTTTTTCAGTGCTGTTGTAATTTCAAACGGTCACTAAGAGGACTCCCTGTATTTCAATTCTACTTATTCCAAGCACACACAAACACACACACAACATATCTACGTGTGTGTGCACATCCACACTATTGCCTCAAGGTTTATGTATGCATGCTGCATATATTCCAACTTTTTACTTCTTTGGCTTTCCATGAAACTTTTTATGATGAGTAGGACTATTCTTTGCTGCACACCTTCCAGCTACAATGCATATTCTTGAACCCACTCACTCACCTCTACTTTAAGAGTCTTATCTCAGGCTCTCCTAGAAGTAGTAACAAGTCTTCAACAGCTGTTTTTACCCAGACTCCATTTTGGTTTCCCAGCTATGTTAGGGGTCTCCAACCTTGGCAACTTTAAGACTTGTGGACTTCAACTCCCAGAGTTGAGGAGTTGAAGTCCACAAGTCTTAAAGTTGCCAAGGGTTGGAGACCCCTGAGCTATGAGACTCTTCTTCTTCTTCTCCTTCTTCTTCTTCTTCTTCTTCCCAGAAATGTTTGTCTCCAGCTTTCTCCTCCTCCAGCTTTCTCCTCCTCCTAACCAATTCAATTTGTTATGGATAATAATATATTATTTCTTCTACCCTCACGGTCTGCTATCAGCTAAAACAACACATTCTAGTTGGGTAATGCATGACACAATAGCAGGGAATTCTGGATGGCAGCATGTCTTGCAACTTCAGTTACACCAGGATGGAACTTCTTTTCTGCACCCACTTCAATCAGGATTTCGTCTGGCATATGGTACCGAGACTGTTTTGCCACATGGCTTTTGCTAGAAGCTAGATGGGGAGTGTGGGTTGGGAATGTGACCCTGCTATTTTCCTCAAGTTCTCAGCAGCTTTCAATGATGTTTATTATGGTATTACTGGGCCTCGGGGATAATGTTTTCCAGTGGTTTATGTTCTTTTCTGTTGGGATGTGTCCAGAGTGTGCCAAAGGATCACTGCTTGATTCCTAGGTCTCTTCAGGGTTCTATCTTGTCTCTTATGTTTTTCATCATGAAAAAAAATTCTTGGAGGGTATAATTTAGAGCTTTGAAGAGGGCTCCCATCAGTTTGCTGAAAGCACTCAGTTCTACTTCAGTTTGCTTTCTAATTCCAAGGAAAAGAATCAGCGCCCTTGAATGCTGCTCATTGATACAAAATACGGAGATCACATAATACCTGCACTGAAAGATCTGGGCTTGTTAATAGTTGCTTTCTAGGCACAATTTAAGATTTGGATATTCAAAACCCTTAACAGCTTTGGATCTGACTAATCTTCTGTTCCTCCTGCTATGAACTTAACTAGTTATTTAATACAGCAGGAAGACTTTTTCCTCCTGCATGCATATGCGGAACATGGAATAATGAGTTTAATTTACAGATAGGTATTTGGAATGTTAGGATAAACTTCCTAAGAGTAAAAACAGACCAACAATGAATACTAAGGGTAATTGTTGAATTGGATAGACCTCCAAAGTGGATATTTTAATGTAGATACTTGCATTGAGCAGGCACTTGGGTTTGATTTACTAAAGGATCTTTTATAATCTTATGATTTCCACATACTGGTCAAGTTGTATGTCTACAGCTGAACAATCTTCAACAAGAAGAATTGGTTTAAATTCAATACGTTGTTGTATCATTTCTTCCAGCCAGATTTTAATCTTGTACCAATAATTTTTTGCTTCGGGACAAGTCCACCACATATGGTAATAAGATCCTGGTATTTGATGACATTTCCAGCATTTAGCTGATTTATCTTTAAACATTTTTGCTAACTTCTCCGGTGGCATATGCCATCTATAAAACATCTTATACTGATTTTCCTTATATGCTGTGGACATTGTTAATTTATAGTTCCTTTCCCATAGTTGTTGCCATTTTTCAAATTCAATTGGATAACCAAAATTTCTACCCCAGGCTATCATCGTTTCTTTTACTTGCTCCTCCTCCAATTCAATATACAACAAAAAATTATTTAAAAAAATTATTAAGTTTTCTTCTGTTCCCATGAATATCTTATCCAGTTCAGTGTTCTCCATATAAAAACCATAGTTTAGCATCTTTTTCATATCTTGCTCTTATTTGCATATACATGTACCAATCTATCTCAATTCCCTGTTGTTCCAATTCTCGTTTCTCTTTCAGTTCCCCCTTATCTGTTCATAACTCATTATATCTGACAATATTTCCAGAATTAAAGACATTTGGGTGTATCAAAGCTTCCGTTATTGATAACTATGTTGGTATTTTCACATAAAATTTATCTCTAACCTTCTCCCAGACCAATAACAATGCATTTCTTATATAATGTCTATGAAAGTATTGTGTATCTTACTTCTACCATGCCATAAAAAGGTATGCCATCCCAGTTGTAAATCATGCCCTTCCAGTGTTAACAACCTTGTATTTCTTAATTCAATCCATTCTTTCAACCATGTCAATGTTGCTGCTTGATAATATAATTCCCAATTTGGTAAACCAAATCCCCCTCGTAATCTCGTATCTGGCAACATTATTAAATTTATTCTTACTTTTTTACTTTGCCATATAAATTTCCTCATTATCTTATTAAGATATTGAAAGTAAGTCTTTTCAATTTTTATTGGCAGAGTTTGGAATAAGAATAATCTAATAAATCTAATAAAAATCTAATAAAAATCTAATAAATAAATAATAGTCTTGGTAATATATTCATCTTTATCAATGCCATCCGACCCATAAGTGATAGTTGAAGATTCTTGCATTTTTCCAAGTCTTTTTCAATTTGTTGCTTTAACTTGTAGTAGTTTTCTTCTTTTATTGTTGCACATTTTGAAGTTAAGTATACTCCCAAGTATTTCACTTTTTTCACCACTTGCATGTCTAGATTTTCTTTTATCTCTATTTTGTTTTTCTGTTGTCTTCTTCACCAAAATTTTTGTTTTATCTTTGTTTATTTTCAAACCAGATACTTTTCCGTAACCTTCTATCTGTTCTAGTAATTTAGGACCTGTTATTTGTGGTTCCTCTATAATAAAAACTAAGTCATCGGTGAACGCTTGTAATTTATATTCCTCTTTTTTGACTTTCATTCCTTTTATCTCATCACTCCGTCTAATGTTTCTGTTTAAAACTTCTAGAATCAAAATAAACAATAATGGTGATAAAGGGCATCCTTGCCTGGTGCCCTTCATTATATTAATCTTTCCTGTCATTTCTCCATTCATCATTATCTTGGCAAATTGTCTGTCATATATTATTTTTATAGTATTTATAAATCTCTCCCCAAAATCTCTGTAATTGCTTTATCATAAACTGCCAGTTCACATTGTCAAAAGCTTTTTGTGCATCTAGAAACATCAACACCATTTGTTTTTCTGGGTGAGTTTAAACCAGAGTTGTTCCTACTGGGTATCTTTCCAGAAAAAAATAGTAAGGAAAATGTATATTTGATTATACATATAATAACAGCTGCAAGAATTGTGTATGCTCAAAATTGGAAATCAGAGAAAATACCTTCGGAAGAAGAAGTAAAAAATTTTTTAGACTGTGCAGAAATGAATAGATTAACTTTGATGATTAAAGATAAGGTGGAATCAGAATATTTTAAAACATGGAATTATTTTTATAGTTGGTTGGAAAAGAGATATAAATGATTGATACCATAATTGTGTACAAATGATGATTATAATATTGATTTAGAAATGAAATGTTAGAATGGTTCGGATGAATATGAAGATAGAGGAAACTTATGGAAGATGGAAAAGAAGATGGAAAAGAAGCCTAGAAGATAACACCGAGGTGTCACAGGGAAGGGAGGATTGATGTATTAAATGTTTATCTTGTTTTAAAAAAATAAAAAAAATATTAAAACAAAAAACAAAAAGAATGTGGAGACTTTCATGAAAAAAACAAGTATAATTAGAAATAGCTTCCATACAAATAGACAGTTCAACCTATTATGATTTGTTTTGGGGACTCATCAAGATGTTGCCTTAATCTACAGTGATTTTAAATCAGGCTGCTAAACATGGTGCTCAAATTTAATGTGGACCAAGTATTAATAAAGCAAGTATTAATAAAGGGATTATAGGTTTGTTTGAAACAATACATTTATATGCAAAATAAATTTGACTTTGAATAAATGTACACTTTTTTGGCAATGTATATATTTTCTGTTTAAAATGGGGAGGTATATCAGTATGGCACCTTTCCCAACAATTACTATATATTTCATGCTGCAGACTGAAAACTGCAGCTGATTCAAGAACATATTACTTCTGGAAATCTACAGGTGCTTTAACAATGAGACGTTTTGCTGAAATTGTAAATGTTTTATTAAAGGAAATTAATCCAATAAAATTTAATGTCTCCTTTGAACAACTTATTTGTAAAATGCACACTAAATAGAAAACCATAGTATTCTCTTTTGTAATGACAATAATTATATTAATAATTTAATATACATTCTAAAATTCTATTATATTTTTCCTATATTTTCCCATATTCAGAAGTTTCATATAATCTTTTTAAATCGTCTCCTGCATCATTTTTTTTAAAAAATCCGGGGTTTTTTCCCCTGCCAAATAAATTTGGTTATTGCTTGATTTAGATCCATGAAGAATTTTTTTGATAGATTTGCTGGGGCAGTTTGCAACAAAAAATTAAACTTCGGTAAAACATAAGATTTTATTGTTACCCGTCCCAAAAGTGATAGTTGAATTGTACCCCACTTGTCAAGGTCTTTTCTTATTTGGGTTAATAATTTATTATAATTGTCCTCTTGTATTCTCGAGCATCTGCTGGTTAACCAAATTCCCAAATATTTAATTTTATTGATTACTCTTAATCCAATCGCTTCCTGTAAATCCTTCTTATCTTCCTCTGAAACGTTCTTGATTAATATATTTGTTTTCTTTTTGTTAATTAATAGGCCTGCTACCGCCCCAAATTCTTCAATTGTCTCTAATAGGGATAAACCGGATTTTATGGGATCTTCCAAAATAAAAGCCATGTCATCTGCAAAGGCCTGAGTTTTATATACCTGGTGTCCAATTTCAAGACCTTTTATTTTTTCCTCGCTTCTTATTTTACGCAGTAGTGTTTCTAATGATAATATAAAAAGTAAGAAGGATAGAGGACAACCCTGTCTTGTGCCTTTGCCAATAGAAAATTCTTCCATCAAGTCCCCATTTATCTGTAATTTAGCCGTTTGTTTGGAATAAATGGCTTTAACTGCGTTTATAAATCTTATTTATCTTATACTATTGGTCTGTGTATAAATTTGACAAATAAATAAATAAAAATTTACTTATGATTCTTAACAGATAAGAGTTAGCCAGACCTCTCGGTAACTGCTCCTTTGATATTAGTGATAGCATCCTGCTTTCTGCTGATCTATTGCTATTGCCTTCAATTTCCCCAAGTATCAGTCTCCTCCAAAGATTTATGCTTTGTGTCCAAAGTATTTAACCTGCAGCTGAGTTATTACTTCTTCCAGTGAGCAGTCAAGTTTTATTTCATCTAGTTTTGAATGATTTGTTCCACTTCCTGTCCAAGGCACTCTTAACAATTGTCTTCAGCATCCCAGTACAAAGGCATTAATTGTTCTATGTTCATCTTTTCCAGTGGTCCAGCTTTCATAGTCATACATTGCTACAGACCAGGCTATGGCAATACAGGATTAGTATTTTGAGATTTCTCCACTTTCATACAGGCAGTCTTTTGAGTTACAACTGTAATGTAGCCTGCTCTTTATGGTCATAATTTGTGAGGTTGTAAAGCAGGTTGGCCATGTGATTTTACACCCTTTTAATCCTTTTTTGCAGCGGTTTTCAGCGAACCAAGGGTTTGCTACGGACACCGTTTTGCTGATAGCCAGAAGTAAAGGCTAGTTTTCAGTAAAACTGTCACAAAATGCAGTCACGTGACTGTAAATACAGCCCGGTTGCCTGACAAGCCCTCCCTGACCATCGGAACTTCGAATCCAAGTCACAAGTACCCCCCTTAATGACTTAAGGACAAGGACATGCATTTTATCTAAACATCTTCTCCCAAGAAGCAGGTGCCTCCTTTCGTCATGCTTACTGTAACCATCTTTTTGAATTTTTGTGCCAAGAAAAACAACATCATCCACTTTTATTACTTGTTCATTGTTTTTCTACTTAACTTTCACCATCAACGACCAACTTATTAAGTCTTCCTCACTTCCAAACCTCAAATTATCAGCATATCATACATTGCTAAAATTTCCTCCAGCAATTTTAATTTAATTTCTTTTAGCTTGCCATTTCTAATTATATATTTTGCATATAAGTAAATTAGATAGTGCAGACTAAACTATGCAATGGGCACAATTATGTATATGGGGCCATTTGGTTTTTGCTGGTAGCAAAAACAAAAGGTTGTTAAGCAAGATTGAATAAAAATTGACCTAGTTAAAGAAAACGACATCTTATTTGAAACCTGGTTTCAAAAATTGCTTGATATGAAATTCTAGCCTGTCTGAGAACTTAAATTCTGTCTCAATTCTTTTTCAAATTTTTCAATTGGAATAACAATTTCAGACCTCTGCATGAATGGCCATTTTACTGGAATACAGACTAGTGACGTAGTGATCGTCTTTATATTGTTTTTAAGCATATAGTTATTTCAAAAACCTGATCAGACATCATTTATACACACCTTACACAAGAAAGGTCACAAACTATTTAACTACATTGTTCAATTGTTCTGTTGTCTGGAAGAACAACTTAAGAGTACCTCTGTGGTTAAGACTTGTGCCAGAAATCTAAAATGTGGTTTCCCTACGTTTCCCTCCCTCTCCCAAACTTTGTTATTCCCTTTCCCTATTAAATATTTGCACCACTTAAGCTTTTGCTTAGATTTTCCCACTTTTAAAGTTACGTCTCTTTTGAAAGGAGTGGGGAAGGCTTTTGAAAGGAGGAGGGAAACACTGTTGTCAAATAATTAAAAAAAAAAAATCCTTGAACTTGTTTAAGTAGATGTGTCAGTACTGTAATTCTATTATACAAGCAAAGAGAATGCAAGACAGCCTCTCATTCATATAGGACAAATAGCTGTGCCAAAAGCACAAATTACACCTAATTATAGGGTATAACTCTGTCATCTCTCTTTTTATAACCTAGTAGTTTACACACTTTGATTTTTTTTTTTACTTCCATTTGAGTTTATTAACATCAAAGCTTTGTCATCACTTATCTGTTTCCACCAAGTTTTTACTTGGGGCAATAAAGAATAAAAACTTCTTTACATTCCAGCTTTTTGGATGCAAGAATGGTTTAGCCTGCATTGTTCTTATGATGTTTTATACAAAGGTTTTAATAACCATGTTGTTAAATTTATTGCCCTTGGCGGAGAAGTCTTAAAATACACTATAATTTAACCTACTATAGTATTAAATACATCAGTAGAGTGCTCTGAAATTATATTCATATTAATACTATTCCCATAAACAAGACTAGGTATCTTATGAAGTTTTGAATAAGAATATGCCAGACGGTTTTAGATTTTTTAAATCAATATTGTATGCCAAATATGTTACTCATATTTTAATCAAATTCATCAGATATACTGCATCACATTTTTCTTTTACAATTTTTTTTTTTAATTTTATTTATATGCCGCCCTTCTCCAGAGAGTCAGGGCGACTTACAATGCGTTAAGCAATAGCCTTCATACTTTTGTATATTTATACAAAGTCAGCTTATTGCCCCCACAAACTGGGTCCTCATTTCACCTACCTTAGAAAGGATGGAAGGCTGAGTCAACCTTGAGCCTTGGAGAGATTCGAACCAGCAGTAATTGCAGGCAGCTGTGTTAATAACAGAGTGCTTAGACCACTGTACTATCAAGGCTCTTAATTAAGAGGTATGATGGCTATAATGGGTTAATGGGGGCAGGACTATTAGGTATTAGGGTATGTATGTTAGGTATGTTTGCTGCTCTGATAAGATATAATTTTATTATCTGTACTTACATATATACCTACATCAGTGGTGGGTTCCTCCCGGTTTGGCCCGGTTCTCCCGAGCCAGTAGCGTGACGATATGACGTCACCGAACCAGTTCTGCCCCCCGCACTCCCCCATCCCCCGCGCCACCCCCACATTATTCTTACCTTTTATTTGGCCTCACCCCCAATCTATTGCTGCCTCCTGAGTCCCAGCTGATGGCTAGAGGGAAAATATCTGTTTAAACTCTTGCCGCGGGGCTTCAAAGGGCCGCCCTACAGCTGATCAGTTAAAAGAAAACAAATGAGTAGACCAGTGCCTGCAAAAATATATGACTAGATCAGTGCCAGCAAAAAATAAATGGGTAGACCAGTGCCTGTAAAAATACATGAGTAGATCAGTGCCTGCAAAAATACATGAGTAGATCAGTGCCTGCAAAAAATAAATGGGTAGATCGGTACAGCTCTGCAAGCAGTTAAAAGCCTGGTAGACCAGTACATCTGCTAAATCCTAAATAATTGTCATATGACCATCAAGCCACGCCCACAAAATAAGCCACGCCCACAGAACCGGTAGTAAAAAATTTTAGAACTCAACCCTGACATACATACAATCTTTGTATCACTGAGATGTATTGTGCATTTATTTTTTATTTCCTTCCTTCTTTTTTCAAACTTCAGGTCTCAAAATTTGAACTCGTTTTGATTCCAGCTTCCATCACACCCAACTCTGCCATTTTTAAAATATATTCCCTGCACAAGTGAAACAGAGACAGAGACAATGCATACCATCTTTATCTCATCCTTTGTTAATCTGAACCCTTCAGTTTCTCCAAAGTCAGATTTTACAGTAGTAGCTTCTTGTTCACAATAAACAAGAACATGATTCCTCTGAAGAATAATTAAGTGTTCTGTTACACCCATTAAATTCCACCTTTTGGCATAGTCTACAAAAAGGCCTAGATGTACTCAATAAAACAAGGACAAACCTTCTTAAATTCTCTTGATCTCTCCATTCTTCTTATGTTAAATTATCTGATTTCATGTCACTCTGCCTTTTCTGAAACCTGCCTGTTCATTTGGCATTTCTTTCTCCAGATATAGCACTGTACTCTTTTCTTAAATTAAGATCTTAAGGCAAAATTTTCTTTGCCTAAAGAATCAGTGCAATGGTTTATAATTTGCAATGTCTAATACCCTGATGGCGAACCTATGGCATGCATGCCAGAGGTGGCATGCAGAGCCCTCTCTAGGGGCATGCGCACCATCGCCAGCTGCTCTTGTGGTTTCTGGGGCACACATGCGCGCCGGCCAGCTGGTCTTTGCCAGCACCAGAGCGCCAGAAAATGGCCTGAAAATGGCCAAAAAACAGGCTGTTTTTTGGGCTGTTTCCAGGCCTTTTCCAGGCTCGTTTTTGGGCTGTTTTCAAGGCCGTTTTCTGGCTGTTTCTCAGGCTGTTTTCAGACAGTTTTTTGGGCAAAATGACTGTGATGGTGAACCTATGGCATGTGTGATGGCACCTGGATGGCAAACCTATGGCACCACCTCTCTGTAGGCATGTGCGCTGTTGCCAGTTGCTCTTCTGGTTTCTGGCACGCACATGCGTGCTGGCCAGCTGGTCTTTGCGGGAGCCGGAGAGCTGGAAAACGGCCTGAAAACAGCCCGAAAAAAGGTGAAAAAACAGGCAGTTTTTCAGACCATTTTCGGGCTGTTTTTGGCCCATTTTCAGGCTATTTTTGGCAAAGACCAGCTGGCCGATGCACATGCATGTGCCGGGAACCTGAAGATTAGTTGGCTGGCGCACACATGCACACGTGTTCCGGTTTGGGCACTCAGTGCCGAAAAGGTTCCCCATCACTGCTTTATGAGTCTACATCAGAAATTCCCAAATAGTTGGGGTGATTGCTGAAAATCCCAGTAGCTAGGTGATCAAATATCGCAATTATTTAAATGATAAAGTTCTCATTCTTATTAATGCCTAACTCTATTGCAGAGTAGCGAGATGAAGAAAATATTCTAAAATTGTATTGTATTCTAAAATTACTATAATACTGTGTGCGATGGAACAATTCAGAAAACAGTGGGAATACAAGCAATTCAAACAGTGGAAAATAGGAACAGGTTTAAACCTAAAATTGCAGTATATGGTATGCAAATATTTATTTGTACATTAGCATTAATTTCTAAGTAAATTATTTGATGATTTTTAAAGAATGATTGGCAAATTGTTTAAAAGGAATCTAGAAGTTGGCCATATTGAGTAGATGGCTATAATAGCTCTGGGATTCATATTGAGTAGATAGGTATAATAGCTTTGGGATTCTTTTTCAATTTTTTGACTGCCTGAAGGAGGAACAAAATAATAGTAAGTTAAAATACAGTCAGATCTCTACTATTTGGCAATTTTAGTGAATTTATTAGCAATATGCAACACCATCATAAACCTAAAGCTTGAGCTAAAAATAGCTCTTGCAAGTGGAATGCCAATATCCTTATTACTGCACAACAGGATACCTGGTCTACCTCTTCAACTATACAGATTTCTAGTAAATAGCTGTCAACAAGCCTGTGCATGACTGAAATCAAATTACTAATACTATGGGAATAGGCTTTTGAACTTTGTGCCAACAAAGTATCACGTATCTAATCTAAGAAGGAATTACAGACCAAAAGACTGCTATTATTTTATTAGCCATACCACCTTCATTTTGATCTGCTCTACTACGCTCATTTAAATCTACTTGTCAGTGGGATGGCAGAGAAAGTACAATACATTTTATGTTCCAAAGCAGCTATAATTCTGTTTTGAAACTTCTGGTTTTTTCAGGTTTTAAAGAGTTTTGAACAATTTTTACAGCATTTGATCTAGAATTAATGACATAAAAAGAGATTATAATGTATCTAAGCAATAATTCCTATACAGTTAATTAAATGAAGTAATCAACTCAGACATAATGTCATGCTTACTAGTCAAATAATATGTTAATCTTGATTTCAAAGTATGAACCCAAGTCATTTAGGCAAACATTGTAGTGTTTTCTCTTTTAAATGAATTCAATCCAATTGTATTTATAGGTAGTAAAAGTTTAAACTTCTCAAATATCCATATAATAATGTAAAACAACTTTTTCACACAGGTCCGAGGACATTTTTTATAATAAGATATTGCACGTAATATCTTGCATTTCTATCTGATCAACCAAGCAAACAAAGAAAAGGAAACACACAACTTTCTGAGCTTTCCTTTATAAAAATTGCAAGAATCAGAATGCTGGCTAACATAACACACTGAAAATTAATTTATGAGATGTGCCACAATCTTCTGCCCCTTATCTATTCTCTTATACTTCGCATAATAATGCAAATTTAAAAAGTTGAAAACTGAGGATTAACAATCCCTTCCAAAAACAAAACTTTATTCATTAGTTTCTGCTGCGTCATCGTTCACTCAAGTTCTTGTATCTTCTGCTACAACCATGGAGCTAAATATCAGATAGGTAGGATATACGTATGTATATGAATAAGAATGTGTATGTGCATATGTATGTATGTATGTATGTATGTATGTATGTATGTATGTATGAATGTACATACTCAGTGTACATACTTATTATATGACAATACGTAATATTATATGCTCTCAGTGTACACTTATGTACACTGAGAGCATATACACCAAAGACAAATTCCTTATGTGTCCAATCACACTTGGCCAATAAAGAATCCTATCCTATCCCATCCCATCCCATCCCATCCCATCAGAATGTATGTATGTACTGTGTTTCCCCGAAAATAAGACCCTGTCTTATATTTTTTTGAACCCTGAAATAAGCGCTTGGCCTTATTTTCGGGGAGGTCTTATTATTTTGGGGCACATGGAGGAAAGCAGAGGAAATGGTGGGAACCGGCTATGCATGCGTTTAAATATTTTTGGGGAGGGCTTATTTTCAGGGGGGGGCTTATTTTAGTGCATGCGCTCAAAAGCCCGATTGGGCTTATTAACAGGGGATGTCTTATTTTAGGGGAAACAGGGTATGTATGTATGTATGTGTTATGTTTATATACATACACTTTCAGGTAGTCCTCAATTTACCATAACTGAGGCCAAAATTTTTGTTGCTAAATGGGATAAATTAAGTGAATTTAATCCCATTTTATAACCTTTCTTGCCACAGTTGTTAAGTCAGTAACAGAATTGTTAAGTGACTCTTTCCCCATTGACTTTGCTTCTCAGAAGGTAACAAAAGGTAATCAATCGCATGATTTGGGGACACGCAACCGTCATGAATATGAGTCAGTTGTCAAGCATCTGAATTTTGATCACATGACCATAGGGATGTTACAAAATAGGTTGGAAGCAGGGGTGAAATGCTCCCGGTTCGGACCGGATCGGTTGATCCGGTAGCGATGGAGACGGGAGGTTCGGAGAACCGGTAGCAAAAATCCTTGCCTCCCCCCCCATGCCCAGCTGAGCCGCGCGATCATCAGAGGCTTTTTTTCTTTTAAATGGCTCTGACGATCCAAGCTGAGTTGCCTGACCGTCAGAGAGCTTTTTAAAAACCCTCTGCCGATCAAGGCAACTCAGCTGGGATCTTCAGAGGCATTTAAAAGAAAAAATTTTTTTTTCTTTTAAATGCCTCTGACGATCCAAGCTCTGACGATCCCAACTGAGTTGCCTGATTGGCAGAGGGTTTTTTAAAAACCCTCTGATGATCAGGCAACTCAGCTGGGATCGTCAGCTGAGATGATGCTTTTGAAAGCATTTTTTTACAACCTCTTCACCGAAGAGGTTGTAGAAAAATGGTTTTAATTGTAATATGTATGTATGTATGTATGTATGTATGTATGTATGTATGTATGTATGTAGGTCTTTGGTTATTCGGGTTTTCTCCCGCGTAAAATTGGAGCTGTCTTGGCAACGTTTCGACGAAGTCTCATTCGTCATCTTCAGGCTGGTGTTCTCGGCTTCGTGCTTCTAGGAGCAATGTGTGTGATCGCAGCTGTTTCTTCCTTTTAACTGCCAGTGGGAGTGTGAACTGATTGGGTGGGAGCTTGGCTGTGTTCTGATTGGGTGGAGGTGTGTTCTGATTGGTTGGGGGTTTGGCTGTGCTCTGATCGGATGGGGGGGTTGGCTGTGCTCTGATTGGATGGGTGTGTGTTCTGTTTAGGTGGGGGCTTGGTTGTGCTCGGGTTAGTCTGAGTAGCAGGGGGATTTGAGCTGGTGAGCTGTGTTGCTGTTGTTTGGCTTCGTGTTCGTGGCCGTGCTATCTCTTCATGTTGGGTGTCAGTCTGCTTCATGTATGGATTGGAGGGGTTTAAAGTGGCTAATGATGCAGCTGTGGTCTGGCTTCTGGTCCGTGGTCGTGCCTGATCATCAGTGTGGGTTTGAGTCTGCTTTCTGCGTGGATGTGTGGTGGTTACATCCTGTGTGGCTTTCGTGAGTGTGGGTCTGGTATCATTCTTTGTGTTAGGGACTAAGACTAACCCAAGCACAACCAAGCCCCCACCTAAACAGAACACACACCCATCCAATCAGAGCACAGCCACCCCCATCCAATCAGAGCACAGCCAAACCCCCAACCAATCAGAACACACTTCCACCCAATCAGAACACAGCCAAGCTCCCACCCAATCAGTTCACACTCCCACTGGCAGTTAAAAGGAAGAAACACCTGCGATCACACACATTGCTCCTAGAAGCACGAAGCCGAGAACACCAGCCTGAAGATGATGAATGAGACTTCGTCGAAACGTTGCCAAGACACCTCCAATTTTACGCAGGAGAAAACCCGAATAACCAAAGACCTACATACAAACACCCGCGAAAACCTCAGAAAATATTATATATATATTGGCCACGCCCACTCAGTCACATTACCCCCCCACCAAGCCACGCCCACAGAACCGATAGTAACAAATTTTAGATTTCACCACTGGTTGGAACTGTGAAAAACAGTTGTAAGTCACATTTTTCAGTGTCTTTAACTTGTAACTTTAAATGATCACTAAATGAACTGTTGTAAATCAACTATCTGCTATTCTTGTAAGTATTTGTTTTCTATGTTTTACTAGGCATAAATATTAAAAGTATACAGGTAAAGAGTCTGTAATGTGAATTTTTACTTGCAACTAGCATTTCATTCTCTTTTTTTTAAATGATGATACTGTCAATAAGGAAAGCCTCTGAAAAGCCTTAAGATATTCACTGTTAAGAATGGATAAGTATAACAGTTTTATTTCCTTCCTGAATAAGGAATGAAACAACCTAGCTATTGTATAACAAAGGTATTGTACAGTTGTGTTGGGAATATTGTTCCTTTAATTTAGCAGATTAGTCAGTCTGTTTCAATTAATAGATGGGTCTTAATGGAATGTGGAAATATTGCCCAGCATCAAGTTACACAACTGAATCAACTCTATTTTTCTTCCATTCCCATATCCTGAACTTCCGACTACAACTCCTGTCGTCTTTAATTTAATTAATTTAATTTAATTTATCGCATTTCTATGCTGCCCAACTCCCAAGGGACTCTGGGCGGCTTACAGCAAAAATAATGCGAAAATAAAAAAATTGTTAAAAAATATTGTAAAAACATTTTAAAACATTAAAAGCCCATTCATGGCCGGATCTCGCAAGATTGCAACAGCGAGATCAATGGCCCCAAGCCTGCCAGAAAAGCCAGGTCTTCCACTATCATGCAGAATTATGAACATGTTACTTCATAAATCTGGTGCGTATCAAATTTAAAGCAAGTTTAGCTTCTCTAGCAATTCAATTGTTATACAAATCTTTTTAAAAAAGTTATTTCTCCATCTATTTAGGGAAAGTTCAAGTTTTATTTTTGACATGCAAAATATCTAACTCTTTACCATTATGGCTCTTCCTCAATTTATCTCCATGATTTATATTTGTATAAGACACCCCCCCCCACAAAAAAACCCCTTCAAATGCCAAGGATAGGATTATTGATAGTGAAAAAAAAATGATATTTATTATAAAGATCCTTGATGCTACTTAAAACCCAAGATCATAATCAAGTGCCAAGGATTACAGCAGTGACAGAGAAACTGATGACTAATGACAGTACAGTCATTTGGCTTGTACTATACTTTTATCTTAATGAAAGCATCTTCTCGGTAATCTCCGTGATTTAGAAACCAAGTACACTGATCAAACTACAGTTATTAAAAAATAAAGCCTTGAATATTAGAGAACATTAGAAAGACATCAAGAATTCTAAAATTCTAAAACTTCAGCTACCTCAACCCAGTGGTGAAATCCAAATTTTTTTATTACCGGTTCTGTGGGCGTGGCTTGGTGGGCGTGGTGTGGCTTGGTGGGCGTGGCAGAAGGATACTGCAAAATCTCCATTCCCACCCCACTCCAAGGGAAGTATACTGCAAAATCCCCATTCCCTCCCCACTCTGGGGCCAGCCAGAGGTGGTATTTGCCGGTTCTCCAAACTACTCAAAATTTCCACTATCGGTTCTCCGAACTGCATAAAATTTCCGCTACCAATTCTCCAGAACCTGTCAGAACCTGCTGGATTTCACCCCTGACTCAACCATACTTTCTTTGGTCACCTGGTACCTCTCAAAGAAAGCCATCTCTATGATCATCCTGACTTGACTTAATAAATTACATCTACCATATTTAGTTCAAGAGGCAGCAAAGTTTAAGGACCCCAAGTCTGCTAATCTTTCCACAAACAGATTTTTTTTTCCACATCTTACAGAATCAATCAAATCTGACATAAAAAATCAATAGTTTTAACATCTTCACAACACAGAGGTACTTAAAATTCCTAGCAAACTGATACACAGATTAAAAAAAACCCTATGTAACACTTCACTGCACACCTTCCACTAGCCTTAATGAAACATTAACACAAACCATGGATGTGTGAGTATATTTTCAAAGCCAATGCTCAAGATATAAATACCTTGCATTTATAGGCTGTAAGTGATACTGTGTTGTGAAACAAATGCACACCCTTAACAAAAATCCATTTCTAAATTTAAACATAACATTATGGCCTTACAGATTCCATACGGACTATATTATTGACTGTTTTAGTCACTCAGCATAACAATGTCTGCATTTCAGTAATGCAAACTATGATGCTCATGATATATTTAATGCTTCGGTTATTTAAACTTCAGAGATATCTGAAACTTGAACTAACTTAACGCAACGTGATATAAAACCCATGCAATGTTGGAAGTTTAAATAGTTTAATTATAGTTAGTACAGGCAATTAGTGACTTTTGAGATCAAACTGAACAAAATTGCAAAATAATGTTTCTATGCCACTGTATTCTTTGCCCTGAAATTCAGCACTGCTGTGGATCAGGGAAAAAAAAAAAGCAAATAAAATACCAACCCTTAAAGATTTTATATTATCTTTGTCAATAACAGCTGAAAGGGTATGCCTTTTCTGAAAAACACTATATATTTCTTCCACAATTATTTTGTGGGAGGAGATCCTTGCAGCGATCACTACAAACCCCTCTTTCTTGCTTCAAATCCTGGTCTTTGGTCCAACAGAAAATGGAAGATCTTCCTTTGCTGTGATGGGGAAGAAAAAAAGCTGCCTAGGTGTTTGTGCGTGTGTGGCAGGAAAGAGCTGTGTTAGCACATTTTCACAGGAGTAAGCATTCTACAGAATGACAAGGCAGGGGTGAGTTGGCATGCAAGAGAGCAGCCTGACACTGAAGAGTTAGGAACAGTAAGGTGATGGAGCCAAGTAGGATATCGCACTAGTAATTGCTGAAGCAGAGGAGTGTTAGTGAACTGTTGAGCAGCAGCAGCAGCAGATCCAAGCCTCAGTGTAGTAGCTCCATCAATTATAGGTAGTCCTCAACTTACAACAGTTCATTTAGTGACCATTCAAAGTTACAACGGCGCTGAAAAAAAGTGACATATGACCATTTTTCACATTTATGACCATTGTATGGTCATGTGATTTCCATTTGGATGCTTGACAACTGACTCACTTTTATGACGGTTGCAGTGTCCCGGAGTCATGTGATCTCCTTTCGTGACCTTCTGACAAACAAGTCAGATTTGCTTAACAACCATGTTACTAATTCAAGAACTGCAGTGATTCACTTAACAAACATGGCGAGAAAAGTCGTAAAACGGGGCAAAACTCACTTAACAAATTTCTCACTTTACAACATACATTTTGGGCTCAATTGTGGTCGTAGGTTGAGAACTACCTGTAGCCAATGACCTTTTTCTCCATTTCCAGGAAATTTAAGCAGTATCACCAATGATGGTTCATGCCAGAAGCAACAGAGTCTAGCTGTAACTCTCAAAGCAACAATCCCAGTTTAACTTAAAACGATGCCCTTGAAGTGATGTCCCGGTGCCTGGAGGCCGTACGGATCTGGATGGGGAGGAACAGGCTCAGGCTCAACCCATCCAAGACTGAGTGGCTGTGGTTTCCGACGTCCCGATATAGTCAGTTGACGCCATCACTGACTATTGGGGGCGAATCATTGGCCCCCACGGAGAGGGCTCGCAACTTGGGCGTCCTCCTGGACTCACGGCTGTCTTTAGAAGAGCACTTGACGGCCGTGACCGGGAGGATTTTTCATCAGGTTCGCCTGATTCGCCAGTTGCGTCCCTTTCTGGATCGGGACTCTTTACGCACGGTCACTCATGCCCTTGTCACCTCCCGCCTGGACTATTGCAACGCTCTCTACATGGGGCTCCCCTTGAGGAGCACCCGGAGGCTCCAACTGGCGCAGAGTGCGGCCGCGCGGGTGGTAATGGGAGCGACATGGCGTTCCCATGTAACACCTCTCCTGCGCGAGCTGCACTGGCTCCCGGTGGTCTTCCGGGTGCGCTTCAAGGTTTTGGTTACCACCTTTAAAGCGCTCCATGGCTTAGGACCCGGGTACTTGCGGGACCGCCTACTACCACCAATAGCCTCCCACCGGCCGGTACGCTCCCATAGAGAGGGGCTCCTCCGGGTGCCGTCAGCCAAACAATGCCGACTGGCGGCCCCCAGGGGGAGAGCCTTCTCTGTGGGGGCACCTACTATCTGGAACGAGCTCCCCCCAGAGATACGGAGGATCCCGGATCTGCGCACCTTCCGCCGCGCCTTAAAGACCTTACTATTTCACCAGGCCGGCCTGGCCTAATTTTCCCCCTCTTTTATAAAAGATTTTTAAAATTTTAAATATTTTTTAGTATTTATATATTCAATTTTAAATTGGTTTTAAAAGTTTGGGGTTTTAAATTTGTCGGGGCCAAAATTATTTAATTTGATTTTATTCTATTTTTTAAATTTTGTATTGTATGTGTTTTTATTGTTTGGCTGTGCACCGCCCTGAGTCCTTCGGGAGTAGGGCGGTATAGAAATCTAATAAATAATAATAATAATAAAAAAATCACTAGGATTGGGATGAAAGAAGAAAGAACCTTAGTTTTCTCCCTATTCTACAAGCAAGGAAAATGCCCAGACCAAGACAAACAAATTGTCAGCAGGTAGAACTATCAAAGATTGGCTGCAGGAGAAAAAGGAGGAACCCAGAAGGTTACAAAAATTAAAACCCATCTATAAAGAATATAAAAAGCACAGCTGCACAAGCATAAGAATAAATAATGTGAAATAGGATATAGAAATAAGACAGGAATAAGACATAGATAACAGTATATTTTTATTTGGATCTTTTGAAAAATACTTTGTTTTTGTTTACACATATCAAAACTCAATACTAAAACCACCATGAAAAATTAATTTGCAGAATGTTCTGTTGCTTTTAAAAGAGGGCGAAGACAAAGCTATACTGGGGTTCTTCAGAACATTGGTCACGTTAAAAAAATCAATAAAAGAAAACCATAGCTCTGTAATTAAATGTGTTTTATAAATATTGATCATTATCATTTTACAAGCTTACTGGTACTTAGAATTTGTACTCATGTATTTTCTGCAGCAGCATCCAGGAAATTTGTTGCATAAACTCTCAAATTTGACATGTCAAGCTGGGGATTAAAAATGGAACTCTGAACATCTCCCACATGAGTTCATGCAAGTGCACTAACTGGGAAAAGCTACTGGCAAAGCATCAAACATGTTTTACAACCCCACTCTTTATATCTTATAAATACAGATCTTGTGTTTGAAACTGAGGCTGGATAGTGCTCTTTCAGCCATAATATGATGTTTAGGTCTGGAGGACTAAAGATTCCTTATCTCTGATTTCATTCCTATGAAATATATTCCAGCATGAAATAGTTCTATATTAGCTTGGCAGTTATCTGCTATTGTCCCTTTTATTTCTGGATTGTAAGAGAACTATCCATATTACTGGCAAGTAAAAAGGGAAAAAGAGAAATACATTTTATGGAACCTTTATAAAGAAACATCTAGTGCACTGGTTATGCCCGTTTCTAAATTGAGAGGCCCTTCTCATGATCACTTGTGCCTTAGTCATCTCTCATTTTGATTACTGCAATATAGCCTACAAGAGGCTACCCTTGAAGACCATTTGAAAGCTACAGCAGGTATAGAATATATGGCTTGAATCGGTAAGTACCTATCTCATTTTGCCCCCATGGCGCAGTGGTTAGAATGCAGTCAGCTACTTCAGCTGACTGCCTGCAATTTGGCAGATCGAATCTCACCAGGCTCAAGGTTGACTCAGCCTTCCCTCCTTCCAAGGTGGGTAAAATGAGGACCCAGATTGTTGAAGGCAATATGCTGACTCTGTAAACCACTTTGAGAGAGCTGTAAAAGCACTGTGATGCGGTATATAAGTCTAAGTACAATTGCTATTGCTATATCAGTTAAGCCTGTTTAAATTATTTATTTTTTATAGATTGCCTTGCTCTGGTGATTGAGGGGCTAATAAATAGATTAAATAAGCAATATTGCGAAATTAGTAATAATGTCTACAATGTATTCAATGTAAAAGAACGGAATATTTTTTTAAAACATGTGAAAGAGCAATAAAACTATAAAGGCAGAGGCCTATTTTTTCAACTTCTAAGTTTTGATCTTTTAATATCCAGAGAAGAAAACTGGAGAACTGAGTTTGATTTAACTTGATTAGAAGGTGGAGTTGATACACACCTTATAGAAAGGCTGTTAAAAAGCAAAAACAAATCAACAGTAGTGAAGAACAGGTTGAGCTCAATACTTAGGTTCAAACAATTACACCATAAAGACAAAGCATTCAAAACTGAGCTTGGTTAATGAGAGAAGTACACTTTGGAGAGGTATGTTAATTCAGACGATTGCACGCTGTCTGAAAATAAACATTAAGTTAAAGCCAACAACAGATGTTTCACAGAAGTGTCCCATCTCAAATTTTTCTGCAGTACATTACTGTGACTCCAATATTGGAAATACAGCGCTAAAGATAAAGTATCACTATGTTTGGTATTTAGCAATACTGGAAAATTACTGTACTTATTGCTACACAGTATCCACAAAGAAGAATAACATTTATTTTGAGCATCCCAGGAGACACAAAACTCGAAAAAAGGGTTTTTCTACAGGTCATTGAAGAAAAGGAAAGTTAGTGAAATTTTCATAATTGAATAATTCAGGGCATAAGTGTACACTTTAATAAGTTTGATATGATTACAGTGATATGGAAACATTAGTGTATTTAAAGTGTTCAATATATCTAATATACGTTATCTCAAATATCCTTTCAGGAACTTTAGAAAAATCAATTTCTTAAACAATCTAGAGCAGTATTTCTCAGCTTTGGCCAGTGTAAAATGGCTGGAGTTCAATCCCAGAATTCCCCAGCCAGCTCTGGAAGTTGAAGTCAACCCATCTTAAAGTGGCCAAGGATGGGAAACACTGCTCTCCAAGTATGAAGGATGAGAAAGAGTAGCTTTTTATGGCCTTCAGGATCTGAAGCAGCAGCTTCCCATCATTCTATCTTTATTTCTTATGTAACCAGACTCTATTATTAGAGAGTGTTTTAATGTGCTTTGGTGAGATCCAGGGTCTCTCTTCGTTGGTGAGAGAGTTTTCTATTTTATTTTCTCAAAGAAATATTAATGAAGCCTTCAAAAGTAACTTCAAATATTTCATCTTTTTAATCAAAGGAGGAAAAAATATTTTTTGAAATCAGAAACAGCATGTTTCCAAAACATTATACATCATCTTGTACTAGAAACATTTTACTTATAAATTATTCCTGCATAAGCATATTTCAGCAATCAATTCAATTAATTTTACAGCCACCAATGCAATAAAACTGCTTTAACATGATGTAAATCAAATAGCACAATTGACAAAAGTGTTTACTTTTATAGTAATCTCATTACAGTATAGCACAAAATCAAATCAAGGAAAAAATAGTTTTTATGTAATATTCTTTTGCAGTGTACCTGTACTAAAATTAACCTTAATGAAATGTTTTGCTTACAAATACTTTGCTTAAATCACAAAGTTTAAAGAGAACAACAGTCAGGGTGAATCTGGTCAAATCTTTTCTGAGCAGTCACTAAACATAATAAATACAAATTAATCATTCTTCTTAAAATTGTGTGCAAGAAATTCAAAGTAAAACAAGAAGGAATGGTATATATACAGCTGGCCCTTGAGTTATGCCAGCAGTTCGGAACTTCTGTTGGATGGTGTCCATTAAGCATGATGTCATGTGATTACACCACTTAGCGTAGGCAACCCTGGAAGATCTGATTAATGTCATAATTGCAGGGCTATGTGGGTTGTTAAGTAGGAAAAGGTGGAAGACCAAAACAAGGACCATGGACATGCCACTGGCAGATGCTACAAAGAATGAGAATGGATGATGCCACAGGCAGGAGATATGGAGTGTATGTGGGTCAGCAAGGACTGCGAGCAGCTGTGGAGTGCTGTGTGTGTGTTACAGCTAAAACTTTGAGGACTGGACATAAGCATACTATAACTTATAGTATAACTATAAGTTCAACACTGTCATAACTTTGAATGGTCCAGAATGAATGGTCATAACTTGTGGACTACTTATATTGTCCAGACATACAATCATTGTGTGTGGATTCCATTAGAATTAGTTTTTCATTTTTATCTAAGTCTAAATTTTATAATATACCATTGTTCCTCCTTCAACACATTCTGATTTAAATGACCACATTCTGTATAGCAAACCTTCTGTCTCTTGGAAAACATATCAGCAGGTCCCACTGTAACCTTTTTACATATCACAAAAGTTGACAAAGTGGGGTTTTTAAAATTCAGTGGGACCTGCTGATATGTTAGAACCTAGATAAGAGACCACTAGGAAATCCTAGTATTAGAGACAAAACTGGGAGCTAAAACTATCCTGGAAGATAACAATTAGGAAACCACTTCTGTATGGTTGTCAAAATTGCAGGTGAACGCACAAAGCTCCATTTGCGCATGTGCGGGATTAAGTTGCACACATGAAACCATCCCTTCCTCCTGCCACCATTGGTCCAAAGAGCCTGAAAGGTTAGGGACCACTGCCATGCAGGATCCAAGGAAAAGGCCTTCAAATCACATGAAGACATATAATAGGGAAAAAAAAGACGAAAAATGTTTTCCTGAAATTAAGGCACAAGCAGCTTTAGATAAATGGGAATCTGAGAACATTTCATTGTCTTCATAAGAAATTTACATACAAGTCAGGAAGCCACAGCAGAGATAGAAGATGGTGAAAGAGACTGGCTCCAAGTTCGCAAAAGAATGTAGCAAGAATGTATATGTTCCCCTTATTTATTCGTTCTGTATGCTGAATATATACTGTATTAAGGGAAGCCGGTTAGGAAGGAAATGAACATGGTTTTAAAACTGGAAGAAGAAGCAACAATAATCTGCTATGCTGATGACACTTGGTAGCTGAAAAATGGAAAGGATCTGCAAGGAATGCCATGAAAACATAGAAATAAAACTAAATATAAGATCAAACTAACAACAACAGACACAATGACCAGGTTTATAATTGAAAATGAAGGTGTGGGTGTGGATACCTTCTGCCTTTTAGGATCAACAATAAAAGAACAAGTAATGAAGAAATATGCACTTGGCTGAGCAGCCACAAAAGGCTTTGGAAAAGATATTCAAATGCTATGATGTCTCTATACCTATGAAGATCAGAATTGTGCAAGCCATGGTATTTTCCTGTGACACTCTATGGAAAAAAAAGTTGGACATCAGAGAAGCAGGCTAGGAAAAGTATTGATGCTTCTGTATTGGAGAAGAATATATTATGGGCAGCCAAGAAAACAAACTAATAATTATTGAACAAATCAACCCAGAGTTCTCCCTTGAGGCACTAGTGACCAGGCTCAAATTTTCCTACTTTATGAAAAATTGTGGGAAGACCCAGCTTTCTGGAAAAGGCTCTAATGATGGGAAAGTGGAAGGAAAGAGGGAGAAAAACAGATGGACTCAATTACGGCAGTGATGGGAGTACCATTAGAAGACCTGAAAGACCCATTTAAGGACACATTGTCATTAAAGAAGATCCATGTGTTCTCTAAGACTCAAAAAAGACTTCAGCACCAGAGGGCAGGACAAGAAGCAATGGGTGGAAATCAGAGGTGGGTTTCAGCAGGTTCTGACCAGTTCTGGAGAACCAGTAGCGGAAATTTTGAGTAGTTCGGAGAACCGGTAGTAAAAATTCTGACTGGCCTCACCCCCATCTATTCTCTGTCTCTTGAGTTGTCTCCAGCTGATGAGGAGGAAATGTGGATTTTCAGTAATCTTCCCCTGGAGTGGGGTGGGAATGGAGATTTTACAGTATCCTTCCCCTGCCACGCCCACCAAGCCACACCCACAGAACCGGTAGTAAAAAAATTTGAAACCCACCACTGGTGGAAACTGATCAAGGAGAGAAGCAACCTAGAACGAAGGAGAAATTTCCTGACAGTTAGAACAATTAATCAGTGGAACAACTTGCCTCCAGAAGTTGTGAATGCTCCAGCACTGGAAGTTTTTAAGAAGATGTTGGATAACCATTTGTCTGAAGTGGTATAGGGTTTCCTGCCTAAGCAGGGGGTTGGACTAGAAGACCTCCAAGGTCCCTTCCAACTCTGTTATTCTATTTGTGACTTTCCAACCTAGCGCCCCGCTCCGTATGTGCTACTACTCCAACTCCCAGCATCTGCACACACACACACTACAGCAACCATAAAATAGAATAGAATAACAAGAGTTGGAAGGGACCTTGGAGGTCTTCTAGTCCAACCCCCTGCTTAGGCAGGGAACCCTACACCACTTCAGACAAATGGTTATCTATTTTGTTGGTCACGGATGATGGGAGCTGTAGTCCTTCACATCTGGAGACAGCAGGCCAAGAGAGAACTTGAATAAGAAATCTCCAGCATATTAAACATTATTTAATATTACATACATTGACAGCAGCCCACAAAAAAACAGCCTTGGTGGCGCAGCAGACTAAAGTGCTGTTAAAGTAGCACTTAGCTGCCAGCTGCCTGCAATTACTGCGAGTTCAAATCTCACCAGGCTCAAGGTTGACTCAGCCTTCCATCCTTTCGAGGTAGGTAAAATGAGGACCCGGATTGTGGGCGCCAATAAGCTGACTTTGTATAAAAAAGAACACTGCTTAGGGGGCCCCCGAAAGCCCTACTAAGCAGGTATATACAAAAGTATGAAGGCTATTGCTTAACACATTGTAAGCCGCCCTGAGTCTCCGGAGAAGGGCGGCATATAAATCGAACCAATAAATAAATAAATAAATAAATAATCTATGCGCAAAATTGGAAGAAGGAAAATTTGCCATCAGAAGAAGATTTAATTAGAAAAAAATTTAGAATGCACAGAGATGGACAAATTAACAAAAGAACTCAAGGAGAAAGAGGATACAGAACATTACAAAGTGGGGTGTCGATGGTATGAATGTTTGGAGAATAGGAAAAATGAGAAAGAGGAATAAAGGAAGGAGAGAGGGGGGAAAAATGTTGAAGATCAAGTTACAATGTAGACGAAATAAAGAAAGATGGAAAATAATTGTTGCATAAGACAAAGTTAAAATATGTGTAAATAGCAAGAAAGGATCACTTCGAAATAGCTGTAGGAAAAAGGGATATGTATATAAATGTTGTGTGTTTTGTGTCTTGTTTTAATGTATTCAAAATAAAAAACTTCTTAAAAGAAAAAAATATCCAGCATGAAATAATCCCTCCCTCCCCCCCATCATTCTTCCTGCAAACACTAATAATGGCATTTCAATAGCAGTTTCCCCACTCACCTGCGCCAGGACCAGGAAGAAGCCGCCGGTCCCCTCCCGCCCGCTCCACCCTCTGCAGGAGCCCACCAAGGCGCCTCCTCCGAGCAGGGAGGCGGTTGCGAGCCACGGTCCCGTCCAGCCTTTGCGCCCTCGGAAGCTGCCAAGCACGAGCGCCCCGCGCCTCCCGCAATTGCGGACCAGAGCGGCCCAAGCGGCACCCCACGCCGCCGCCATTTTCCCGGAAGTAGAAAGAATCGGTGACATCAATCCGTAAACATTGAGTAGTTAGAGAGCCACCCACAGTTCTCAGCTTCCGGGTTCGCTTCGGATATTCCGTATTCTTGTTCCATCAAGGGCTGTCGTCGGGAAAAACAGCCACAACGGAGGCACACAATAAAGGCAGGTTCTTCCTTTCTGGCATAGGTCTTCGTTGCTGGTGAGAACGAGTTTCAAAAAAACTCGCCTTTTCAATATTTTAATGGTCAACCAATCTAGATATGTTTTGCAAGGTGCATTGAATGCTTTGGGTATAATTTTGAGTTGAGGGGTTTTGCATGGGAAAGAGGTTTGAAGCAGTACTTTAAACAGTAGTTTTGCTGGAACCTGATTAAAAACAAGAATTAAAATGCCCAGCTCAAACACTAGCAGCGGGCGATTTTACAGGGAGATGGTGAAAAAAAAGCAAGTCTGACCAATAGTAGTGGAATAAGTTAAAAAAAAAAGCATGTATTCATTATTGTTATGGTTGGTTGCATAGACAGATGTTTGGACTGTCTTTGGCATTTTTTTCCTACCTTATCGAGTCCATCCCAAGGACCTGGAGTAAATCGATGTTATTTAATAATATTAAAGGTATCATCGCATGATGTAATTATTATTTTGGAGCAGAAACATCTAGGTCGATGGGCTCCATTACCACGTACATAATATAATTATTCTAAAGGGAGGTTGTTGAAAGGGATTTGGAAATCAACTTTGTGGAGAACAAAAGGTTACCTCTAATTTTTCTAGCTCTTTCGGGGGAAAAAAAACCAAAACAAAACACACGTTCTCTTGCTGCGCATGCGCTATTTCAAGAGCGCGTGCAGGTGATTCTAAGGCTGAGCTAGATGCTTAATTAGGCCAAGTAAACAGCTGCTGATCTCCAACATTAAGCTTAGGTTTTTTTAATGGCTTAATTTTTTTGTGTTAATGCATGGTTCAATATACTGAATTAATCTAGGAAGTAGGGATTCCCCCCCCCCAATAGCCAAAATAAGCATCTGTTGTGCAGCAGCTATACATTTTGTGCATGCAGATAACTGTGGTCTAATGGCATTGTCTTCACCGATGTGAATGCCAATTTTGAAGTACTACGAGAATTAAAAATCACCCCGAGGGGTTTCCCTCTGCTGCATGGAATTGTTTGGTCCCTCTCCTTGAGTCGCAGAAAGCTTGATCCTTGATTTCCTTCCAAGATAAACCACAACACCTAGCATTATTTACTGAATAGCATTGGAATGAAAAAGGAATTACTGCAGTTAAGCTTGTCTTACTTGTGGACTGGGATAAGTTAAAAGTAATATGATGGGGACTTGGCAAAGAAAAAGTTGGTATCAGGCAAATTTCTGCCATCATTGACTGCAGGTGGGGACATGGCCGCTCTTAAATTGTTGATCTCCAGGGCATCAGGTTTGAATAACTGTTCAAAATCACATCTTGCCCAGTTAACCGTAGTTTAGGGAGATAATTTCAATTTTAGGGATTCACACAGCCCACCAAATAAATCGTAAATTAACTACATGAATAGCATTTAAACAACACATTTAGGCTAAAATGTGGTTGGCTAGCTTGTAGACTTTAACTTCAGTTGGGCTCTCTAAATCAGTTTACTCCCTCCTTTCTCCTGAGAAAGGAAAGCACTGAGAAGAGAAGGAGCTCAAAAAGTACCTGCCTTTTTACCAATAAATTTTAACTTCATTTTTCCACAGAGGAACATTTCCCATTAATCCTCTGCAATCAGCTCACTGGGCCAACCTTATCATTTGATAGAGTAAGATCAGCAGTAGAGCCTGCTGAATGAGACTAGTAGCTGCTCCACTCTAAATCACTATTTCTTAAACTTGGCAACTTGAAGATGTGCAGATTTCAAGTCCCAGAATTTCCCAACCAGCATGGCTAGCTAGGGGATTCTGGGAGTTGGGAGTCCACACATGGATTTCAAGTTGCCAAGATTTAGAAACACTACTCTAAATAATCCTTCTTGTCTGATCTATTGAGGACAGAATTACATGTACCCTGAAATATCCTAGATCTCCTAAATAAGTCTGCTATCTCAGTTCTAGTGAGAATTCCTTTCCCAGGATTAATAAAAGATTCACCTGCCAATCTAGTTTGGAAGAGGTGCCTTTGTATACTTTGTCTCCCTTTCAAGCAAACTAAATAAATGTAGGTTTTCCAGCATGTTTGCCAAGGCAATATATATAGGTCCAGCTTTTTTCAAGTTTTTTAACTTTAATATAGCCAAAATACTAATTTAGTTCACAGATCATACTTAGCTTAGTAAATTGTTAGGTCTACAGTATATCCTGACAGGGTTTACAGTTATGGCTAAATGGCTAAACTAAATTATAGCATATCACAATGTCTGAATCCAAAAATCAGACATTTTCTGTCAAACTAGCAGAAATCTAATAAAGAACGCCCCAATAATGTGGCTCAGATTGAATACCACTCTCTTGCTTCTGAGAAGTTATTTCCATCTATGGAAAGCTTTTTCTTGGTAGAATACTCAGCTTGAAAAATATTCCTCTGCTTTAATAATTTTTTTCTTTTTGGCAGTCCTTTGGACCATGCGTTGTTACTCCCTTGCTTGTTTTTAATTTGCTAAGCAATTAGTCAATTAAATTGTTTTAAAGACTTGCATTTTTATAATTTTAGTCAACCACTTTTAATTCCATACAATTAGTTTATAACTTGATTTCATTATTAATTGTCAGTAACCTAATCATGTGAGGAGATAATGCCCAAAAATAAATATTACAAATATAATGTGCTGCAAAAAGCAAAACTAAAAATTCCTCTGGAACTTATAGAATATTACAATTTTCTTCTGTTGTCTATTTCCTAATATTTGCTGATGAGCTACATTTTGAAATAGAAGAAAAAAGTTGGATTATACGTAAGTATAATATGATTTGTTTGGTTTTGGTTGAAGACGGGCAATCTAGCATTAAGATTTATAAAATATAGTTTATGGCTGAGCATGTTGTACAAATCTAATGGCTGAACCATAGTTAGCCTAATGACCCTTATCATAAGTAAAGCTAGCTATTATTAACATGAATAACATTAATGGATTGGGGTATTTAGAAATCTACAATTATTATATATATAACTCTAAAAGTTATGCCTAAATTGATTAATTTTCATTTAAGAACCTATGAAGGGGCCCATTGGTCAGGCTTGTGGCCCATCTAATCTAGTCGTGGTATTTTATCAGGTACTTTACAGGTTTACAAATATGGAATGGGGGTGATAATTCTATTTAATTGTGCTCTCTAGCAACTGGTATTTAAATTCCTAGCACTTGGATTCCAGTCTAGCAAGATTACCCTATGAGATAGTCTAGACAAGAAAAAACACAATCAGCAGTACTACCTCTATATTGTAAGGTTACACTTACAGAAGCTTGCAAGACTTAAATTATTTCTCCCTTCTCTCCTTTTACTCACCAGAAAACTAGGAAAGATCTCTTCTGAAATGTTTCCCATACCTTCCCTTCTTGTGTGGGCTGAGATATCTTTTACATTCAGGTTGATTAGTCTGTGGCTCTCCCTCCAGTCTCCCAATCATTACATCTGCCCGTTTTGGGGTGACCAATTCCTGGTTATTTCTGCTTTTGGGCAGGACCTTGGTGTGGCACAAGGCAGTTACAGTAATCCGGGTTAATCTTCAGACTTCCTTCCTTCTTGGTAAAATTCTTGGGATGTTTGTGAATCTCAGTAGTGTCTCCTGTATACTAGTTTGTACATAATAATTTCATGTTTTAGACTTTTGTGTATTTGAATATTGTTATCGTTGTGGCTCATTATGGTCACTGCTAAGTTGTTCATGGTCTGCATAGTAGGCCACCTTGCCTCTGAAGATGCCAGCTGCAATTGTCGGTGAAATGTCAGGAAATCTGTTGTCTAGACCATAAGCATTAAATCCTGAAACAGAACACTTCCCAATGTCCAATCATCTTTTTTCTAAAACAATAAATTGCTGGCCATCATCATATTAAAGGGCAGCAAATTTCATAGTTGCACTGTTGCTGAATGAAGATCTTCCTTTTTACCAGTCTTGAATCTCTTCATACAGTATTTAGTTTTAATTGACAAGTTAAAGGTTGAACTTTGTTGAGAGAAAAAAAAATACAATTTATAGTCGCGCTTCCATACTAGCGGCTACATTATTCTTTTTTCAGGAGTGATGACCATGGCTGCATGTAGTATTCAAATTCTATAAGCAATCCTTATTTTATGATATTTTGTTCAGTGACCATTCAGAGTTAAGATGGAACTGAATGAAGAGACTTTGACTGGTCCTTGGAGTTCTGGCCATTGCAACATCTCCATGGTCATGTGATAACAATCCGGACATCTGAAGCCCAGGTCACACTTATGATGTCACAGCAAGCTGTAGTTATATGATTGTGATATCTGATGTTCCCTGATGGCTTCCCATAAGCAAAGTCAATGGGGAAGCCAGTAGGAAATCACAAGTCACTCCCACTTCTGTGTTTTATTGCCCACCATGGCACCCCTTGCAACATGTCTTTGCATTCTGTATCCTGCCAGTAGCATCCCCCTGTGCCATCTGCACATCTGCCCTTGCCCTGCACCTGCCCATGGCATCTACCCACCCCAGTGCCACCCATATACTCTCCCACAGTCTGTAGTGTTTTCCAGTGTTATTACCCCACTCCCACAGCACCCACACACCCATCCACGCTCTGGAATACCTCACTATGGCACCTTCTGCCCCCTCACAGTAACTGCATGTGCTCTGGGATGCATGCCTGTGACACTCCCCACTTGCTCATAGCTCTCACCTGTAGCTTTGACCTGCCACCCTGCTTGCCTGGGAATCCCAACTCTTGCCCCTTAATAACCTGCATGATCCTAAAGTTAGGATGGCAATTGGGGCTGTGTGATATGGTTGCTAAGCTGATTTCTCACCATGATTTCAACATTTCTTTTCTGATTACTTACTCATTGATAGCTCAGATCTGGATCTATGCAGAGTTTGGATTTCTTTCTTTCTTTCTTTCTTTCTTTCTTTCTTTCTTTCTTTCTTTCTTTCTTTCTTTCTTTCTTTCTTTCTTTCCTTCCTTCCTTCCTTCCTTCCTTCCTTTTTCTCTTTCTTTCTTCCGCCTTCCTTCCTTTTCCCTTTTTCTTCAGCTACTCAGTTTTCATTATGTCTGCATACTAGGACTTGCTTTCCTAATGGTAAATGACATGCTAGTGAAATAATGCTTTCCATAGCCTAAATTACATCTCCATAATATTATCATTACATTATCATTATATTTTTAAAGTTTCAGAGTTCATTGCTTCGGCTTTGTTTATATTGTAGCAGTACTCACGTTGGGAAACATCCAACCTGGCAGAGAGGAAGGATGAAGCACAGATCTGTCTAGAATCACTGCACAACCATAAAGGAGCCAGAAGTGGCCCTCCCTGAATTCCTTGGAGCCTTATCTAATTGTTCCCGAGGAAGAGCTGCCAGACGAGAGATTCCTGTATTATAGGCAAAACATAATAAAGTAATTAGTTCAAACTCCACATGTGTGGGTCTGGTTATTTGTGCCTCACCACTCACTAACCACAAGTTGAAAAAGTATCACCCTTCAGTTCTGATACTTTCTGATTAGTATTTTCCCCGACTTGTTACAATTATTGAATTACTTTTAAGCAGTTTGGGAGTGATAGAGCAATTAAAACACAAATATTGGAAAGGTTGCACATTTCTATATACATTGTATTTGCCAGTGAATCACCTCTGCAAATTATGCTATTATAAATCACTACTGAAGATGAAGAACTAATCTATTTTTTTTTCCTTTTATGCCGTTTATTAAATTTGTAATGGCTACTTACGCTATCTACCATTGATTTAATAAGGCTTTAGTAGCTGTCAATAATGAATTCATTAGTGTTATTAATAAATACTATAGGGAGCAGTCACAAATAAATTCTGTCTCCTTAGTATTCATATTTATTTTCTTAAATAATCTATTTTACCTCATCGCTTGCCTCCAAAAGATGGTAAGATAGAATTTGTCTAGTTCTTATAGTGGTTGAATCTGCACAGTGCTTAAGACTGTAATGTGGTTTGTTTTGATTTGGCTTAGTATCATGTAAATCCAGCCATTGTGGCTTATAAACCATATGTTATGGCTTGATGTGATCTGTGAATCTAGCCATCGAGTAACTGAAGAGTAATCTCTTCTCTTTTAAATAATGGAAACTTCAATTAAGGTTTTTTTTTTCCTGGATAAAAATCCTTTGTTGTTGAGGGTGTATGAGAATTAAATGAAAAATGATGTTTTCAAATAATCATTGAACACCCCTCAAAACTTTGACATCATGATTACGCAGAACGCAGAACACAAGAAGGAAATTTTACTGTATTATGAATGATTTGTGAGCTGGGCTTCACAAGCCACCCAAGCCACACAATTATAAATTGGATTTCATTGTCTTACCTCTCTGCCGTACACTCCAGCCTTGGTACATTGTGACGTCCATCTTTCTCAAAACTGAAAGAATACTCAGGAATGAAGGCGAATATATGTGTCCCAGGATAATGTTGCAGGATCCAATCTGGGTCAGTCACCTGGACCAGAGATTTTGTCTTCTGAGCTTTCAGACTTGTGCTGGAACGTCTTTCTAGAGAGAAGTTAGAAAGGCTAAAGAGAAGTTCCTTGAAGATTGGCTCAACCACGAGCCCAAAAGCTTGGAAGACAAAACCTCTGGTCCTGATGACCAACTCAGATTGGATCCTGAAAGAATACTCTATTGACTCAGTCGAAAGGACTCTTATGAGTGGAGTTCTTTCATGAGAACTTTAGAAGCGTCTCTATTGTTGGCAGAAGTAGGTAACAACTGATGTGATTATGAGGAGAAGAAAAGACAGATAACAAAAGACCCCATTATAACCATTATTTTCCTGTTTCATTTATTAAAATATCCCATATTAAGTAATGGAGCCGGATGCATTATTTTTCATGCATTCCTCGTGTGTCTATTTATATTCACATTTTAGAATTAGATTTTTAAGAGCGCAGGAAATTCTTACATTTGACTACAATATCTAGCCCAATATATCTACTACTAGTAAGAAAGGAAATGATAAAACATACCTCTGTAAATGTAGCTTGCACAATCTGCCAGCTCTGTCAGTCCATTCCCAGGATAAAGAACAGCCCTTCATTCCAGATTGTCAATACACATCACCAAACCATATTTCCCACCAAGGAAATATGTGCTCTATACATCATGTACTGAGCCAGCATTATCTGGCTTTAGAAAAAAATAGTTGATTGATCAGAAAGTTGTTGTACCAATAATTTAAAAAATGGGGACTAAGGTTCGTTGCTTCAGCATCTGATTGGGTTTGAAATTCCCAAGCAATGGGGAATTCCAGGAAGAGTGAAACAGAAGAACAAATGGTTCAGATAGTGCTATTTTAATGTATTAACAAATACATTAAACAATCTAGTAAGGAATGGTGCATTAGGTTTTTAACGTCAAATGCTGGGGAAATCAGGAGATTCAGGCAATTCAAATGAGTATAAAGATTTATTGCAAGCTTAAGCTCTCTACAAGAATCTGACCAACTAACAGACAAGAGAAATGAGTGGGAGATAAGAAAGGCTTTCCAGCTGGGCTGGACTTAGATCTCTTGTGTGTGCACAGTAACTTGTGACTTATGACACATTTGACCCTTCCCTTGAGCTCAGCCTGATCATTTCCTACATCAACTTTTTTTGGGGTGTGTGGTGTGCTAAAATCTCACTGACTCACTATCTCTTTGTATAAATTATAGAACTGGGGAGTATGAACATCAGTTCATCTTTCAAGTTGGGCATGAATATATTTATTTGTAATGTTTTGTGTCTGTGTGATTTGCAAGAATATCTTAATGCCTTTTTACATAAATTCCTTTTGAGATCTTGGCAGAAAGCATTCGTTTGTAGCAAACCAGCACCATCTTGTGGTCTGCCTAAATTTTTATATTTTCTGCTGGATTTATCTTTAAGCAAATTCTAATTGATCTGCTCAGCTCTGTAATTTAATGTTTACAACAATGGATGATTGTATCTTAAAAAGGATTGTTATATTTTTCTTTTCATTTGTTCAATAAAATCTTGTTAAAATTAATTTCATTTTGTTTATCTCCTGTGAGATTGATCTAGCCCCAAATGAAGGACTGAATCCTCCATCCATATGCCTCTATGCCACATAGCCAAAAAGTGGCACTACAGAAATTATTTCACTTTTTGCATTTTTACCTTTTAATCAGAAGTAAGGTACTACTGGTTATGAGAGCTTATTTCTCTCACACAACAAAGTCAGGATACAAGTTACCCCCTGCAAGATAGGTTGTGACATCCACAAGCTCAAAGTAGGAGATGAAGCTCCAGAGAACTTCTGGGAGAGTAGGTTTTTGAGTGTCCTTTACTTGACATGCCATATAAGATGGTTTATATGTCAGAAAAATGCCTATTATTTTTGTGTCTCCCCATTGTGTAAGTACAGTACACAAGATCACTGCAACAAAACTTCATGAGACCGGTGCCTTCTCCCCAACCTTCATTACAGCTCATCTGCTTTACTTATTATAGCATGTATGCTCAGAACAAAAATGGCTATATGGGGATTTAATTCAGTTGGAAGACTGGACAATTTACAAGTTTGACAGATTTGTAAAAATGAGAAACAGAGTAACCAAAATTGAGAGATTTGCCCATCTTTAAATAAAAAATACAAGAAATTTAATTGAGTGTGTTCTTCTACATATGTTTCAGTGCCTTCACAATATGAGGACTATAATTATCACTAGTTAATGCAAGATATGTGCTACCAATTAATGTTTATGCCTGATCATAGAAGAGAAATGTGTAGGAGCAACTTCAGGCATTTTTGGCATGTTTAACAAATGCTTTCTTCCTTCTTATCTTTCTTAGCATATACACTACAGATATAAATTACATGAAATCACATTGGTAGTTAGAGCAAGGTACTGAGGTCAGGCTGATTGATAATGGGATTTCTATCCCTGTACTTAAGATATGATACTTGTAATCATATAATCACTTCATTCCAAAAGACCAAAATAATTTTATGTTTTTCCCTGAGAACGGGTGAAATGTTCCATAGGTTATGCCAATTTTTAGATATAATAAAAGGCTATGATTCATGGTATAGTGAGGCAGAAAATGCAGCTATAAATCAAGGATAATGCTAACAATGACGAATTTGACTTGTCTTATATTTTGATAATGAACCAAATGCATGTCTTTTAAATGTAAAATAGGAGGTTTATGCACATATAGAAAATTATTCAGAAGTGCCTTGGACTTGGATAAGCAAATCACTTCTTTATTCATTAAGGAGTCATGTCTTTTTCCACACTTCCATGCAGAAAGGATGTTGCTGCTTTAAGAGTCATTTTAATAAGCTATCTTTCTAAACCAGCTGTATTTCTTTCAGGCACTTGCTTTCATAAAAAGTAGAAGGTACTGCTTTAGCATAAGGTCAGAAAGACTTATTCCAAATCATCATGATACAGACATAGCCTTATAATATATATATTTATTTCCAAAAATAAATGTGTATTTATAAAATCTAAAGATATATATTTAAAAGCAGATTTACAAAAAAAGATGTTTTCTATTGTACAAAGTTAGCACCCACCCCTCTCCTAGAAGAATGGAATATTTTGAGAAATATTAAAAAGGCAGAATATTATATTTCCCTAAAGAAGAAACATGCTCTTTGAAAGCAGCTTTCTTAATAGCCCCAGCAGGACTGAGCCAGCCTATCTACAAGACAAAAGACCTTCAGCTCCAGGGTGATGGGATTAAGACATCGCCCTTTAGGACATAATAGGACCATTTAGCAGAAGACACAGAGCTCACTGCATTGCACAATCTCCTAAGGACATTGCATCACTCAGCAAACTTCAACCAAACCTGACAGCTCAGACAAACATGACCCCATAGGAATCTGACAACAGCCAATAGAATACATGTTCTTGCATAGGAACATGAAGTTCAAGTTCAAAGCCCAAGAGAAGGTATAAACCCCCCACACTCTCAACCCAATGTGGTCAGCTGCCCAGAACCATGTGCTTGGTGGTTCTGCTTCACCATTAAATCATCTTTCCAATCAATCTCCATGTTTCCACTGTCCAGCTTGGAACTGAACCAGATGACTATTTCTTCCAACACTTCGCCAGGACATTATTATTTGTTACAGCAAAGAAATCTAGTTTTCCTCTTCTTATCTGATTCACTTTTGTGCTATTTCCTTCCTTACAAAATAAGGCAGAGATATTTTAAAGTCAAGAAATAGGTGAAACTCTTTGGCTCAAATTGCAAAGTGAAATACAGGTTTACTCAGAAATATGTCCTACAACATTCAATGAGGCACTCCCTAACACAAGAGTGTCCAGTTTTTGTGGGCTGATGTGCACAAGTGGAATTTTGAAGAACATGAGTGGCATAACAACACTTTTGTAGGTTGATTAGGATAGTGAGGCATCTGGAGGAACAATTGATGTTTCCTATGAAAGAAGATTAAGAGGAGCGATCTTGAAATATCTGATGGAACTCTCCTGCAGAAAATGTTTTCTGCTGCTCCAAGAGTGGAATTGAAATCAACTGGTAGCAATGCAGGCCAAAAATCAAGATTTCCTTAAATATTACGAGAATCAAACTGAAGGCACTGCTTAAAAAAACGAAGCAGACCTGCCTATGGAAAATCTATCTTCTGCCAACTTGAAGAGTTTAAAAGTACATTAAAGGGGAACTCCCTTTAATGCACATTCCTTACTTAACACTGCTAATTCCTCTTTCCCAATGTGAAATTACTTTGCAAAGAGCAAAGGAAGAATTTCCATAATCCCGTCTTCCATCTCATGTACCTTGGCTTGCTTCTGGGAGCATTAGTTACCGATATGTTGCTGTGCCTTGTGAATTTGGAGAAAAGAAATTTTTAAAAAGTCCTATTTTAAGACCTCTGCACTAAATAAGAGTGTGTGTACTGGTTTGGATCTTTCTGTGTGTTCTGGAAGAATATGAAGAATTTTGATATCCCCGTCAAGGAATGAGGCCCAAGTGTCTTTATATAGAAAGATTATGTTTACACGATAGCTATTATTGTCAGGCCAACCCTAGCTATTTTGGCATTGCTGGTAAAATTAGTTTTGCTGTCTTTCCTCCCAGAGGCAAAACAGTGTAGCATATGTCTTCAAATTTTCAGCTGAAAAAAAAAATATCAACCACCTGGATAGTATTATTTTTTATTACTGTGTAGTTGAGATTTGCGTGTTGGAAAGAAATGAGGGGAATACCAGCCAAGGTTAACTACTTTAATTTCAGAGAGAGGAGAAAAGTAACAGACTTTGATATGCCTTGACTTTGACTGAATTTTACCCAGAGAGAATAAACTAATTGTCTGTATCCACTGGGGTTTTTATATTGGATGTGATATGGAGTTACTTTAGCCTTAGTTACTTTGTAGAACAAGTTATCACCAAAACTAGATGGAGAAAGTGGAACCCTATAGGTTTTTGAAGCTTTAAATCCATCAACAGTGGAAATCTCCTGGGCTCTCTGTGTGGACTGGCCCTTGATCCTTAATTAGGATGCACTGAGAAAGTAGTGCTGGTAAATGACTGTTGGATACCTAGGTTGTTGATATATGGAGATTTATGCCTGTTTTTCATACTTACGACCATTGCAGCATCCCTATGGTCATGTGATCAAAATCTGTACACTTTGCAACTGACTCATATTTATGATAGTTGCAGTACCCCAATGTCATATGATTTGTGACCTTCTGACAAGCAGTCAATGGGGAAGCCAGATTTACTTAGTATGGTGTAATATGTTGTTATAACAATAATCAGTTACACACGCACATATATTATGAAAATTTATCTAGACACACACACAGACACTTTTTTTTAAAATTTGATTTATATGCCGCCCTTCTCCGGAGACTCAGGGCGGCTTACAATGTGCTAAGCAATAGCCTTCATCCTTTTGTATATTTATACAAAGTCAGCTTATTGCCCCCACAACTGGGTCCTCAATTTACCTACCTTAGAAAGGATGGAAGGCTGAGTCAATCTTGAGCCTGGCGAGATTCGAACCTGCAGTAATTGCAGGCAGCTGGTCTTAATAACAGGGTACTTTAGACCACTGTACTACCAAGGCTCTTACATAACTACTGTAGTGGTTTTTTTTTAAAACCTACTGTATTTTGCATAAATGAGTCCCATGTTTCACTAAGCACTTTTAACCAAATTCCAGGGCTACTCCTTCCTACGAGGCCTCGGGTTACCTGAAACAAGATTGCTGGATAGCTATCCCTATAAAGGTGGAGAAATATTGATATTTTGTCCCCTTTACTCTAGCATGTCTAGCTTGTGGTTCGCTCCTTCTCATCTGAGCCTAGAGTGCTCTAAGCAAGTCCTTTCCTACTTCATCTCCCTTAGCCTCCCTGTAAACCAGGTGGAGTTCCAGGATCCATGGCAGCAGAGAGATCAATTGAGTGCAATGAGATCCATAGCTCTAGCTGGCCCTTTTGTAGCTGCAAGGGCTTTGGTTGAACCATGCAACAGACCTTCCAGAACAAGCTGACGTTCCCATTGAAACATAATTGGGCCCATTAATTGCCCAGGGTGGAACAATCTAATAATTTTCTGTGGTTGCTATGACACACTGAAACAAAAGCTAATTTTGTGAGTTTGGTTCACATAACATAGTAACTAAAATGTGGTTGTCCACTTGGTGGTTTTGTATGTGATACAAGCGTATAGCATAAACAGTGAACACAGATGGAAGTCAGTCTCTGGAATGAGAAGACATGGTTCTGCCAGTGGGCCTGGGGAACCCAGAGTGGGATGGAGCCCATTAAATGGCTGGTATGAAGGTGTGTTGTCACCAGGGTGGGGTTAATGTTTTATTATTTTTCTTACTATTTTTCTTTCTTTTATATGTGCTTTTGTCTTTGTAAGCCGCCTTGAGTCGCTATGTGCAAGTTAGTGGCAATATAAATTTTCTAATTAAATAAATAAATTTGGATGTTCGTACTCATGAAAGCATGAGGATAGTGATCTAATGAATGTTAAAAACAGGTTTGCAGGCCAAAGTTATTAAAGTATGAGATGAATGTTTCAGATAAGGTGCATTTCTCCGTGGGTCAAGGGCAGGATGAAATTAGCCACAAACCAGGAAATCTTCACAGTTGAATGTGAACAAGGGATTGAGTTAGTGTTCAGCATCTTGCACAAATCCAAAAGTAAAAACATAAAGATTTCAGATTTCATTCACTTAAATTTACTTATTAAATTTGTGTGCTGCCCAACACCCAACAACTCTGATTATTGCAGCCATGAATTTTTCTTGGAAGAATTATGGAGGTATCTTGCCGTTGTCATCTTTGAAATGTTTTTTTTTTTCAGCTTCATGGTTTAGATGACAGGCAGGCCTACAATTTCCAGGCAGTTCTTTATCCCAATGTATCTATTTTTTGATTCATTATGTGCTTCTATTTTTTGTTCACTCTTAGTGACCACATAGATAGACAGATCTTCTCCAGGCCCATCTGTTCCTTTCAGATCTTCCAAGTGTGCATTCACTGCCACTGTAATTGAGTCTATGCACCTTACTATTGCTGTGTCTACTTTCTCAGCATTAGATCCTTCTCTAGAGAGCTGGGTTTGCATGATGTATCTGAAGTAAATAATATGAGTTTGTTCATTTGTTTTTCACATGAGAACTCTGGGTTGATTTGTTCAATGATCCACTTGTTTGTTTTCTTGATTGTCCATAATATTCTCAGGAATCTTGTCCAACAATAAAGTTCAAAAACATTAATACTGTTCCCATCTTGCTTTTTCAAAACCCAACTTTCACTTCCATAGAGATGTCTGTCGAATGGGGAGTAGGTGGTGAGGTAGAAATGATGCAGTATACTGCATTATCAAATGGCAAGCTTTGTCCCCTGTGCATTGTAATGTCTGCTGCATGTACAAAAGAGGTTCAGATTGAATCGGACCTAGCTTGATATAGCGTTTAAGGTGCTGGAGATCATAGTTCTAATGTTCCCTTAGATATGAAAGCTGGTTGGGTCATTTAGGCAAATTCCCAATCCACCTTATATGGTTATTGTGGGGAAAATAGGAGATAGGAGCCTTATATTGAGCTATACAAAATAAATGCAGGATATTCTAACCAAAATTCAAGTTGTGGGATGGGCAAGGACACATCCATAGGAAAGAGACTTCTATAAAGCTATGTGCATATTTAGTATGTTGCAAAATTAATGCCAGAAAAATTGTAAAATTGTTAAGATGATTCCTTTCTTCCTGTTACTTAATGCCCATAAAGTAGTTGAACAATGCATTTTTCTATTTTTCTCCTTTGCTCTGAAATACCTCATTAAAAGAAACACACCTGGCACCAAACCTGCATTAGAATAGTACTCATGATGTATTTAAGCAGCCTTCTCCTGGATTAAATTATACAAATCAAGGGAGAATCTGGAAAATGACAGTTTTAATATTTACTAGACAGCCTGTATCCTGTTGGGTCATCATTTTAGAGATATTTTCTTATCTAAACAAAGAAACAGATTGACCAATGGCAGGCAAAAGGAGTGGCGGGAGTCCAACTTCCTTCGGCTTCCCCATTGCGTTTCCTTGTAAGAACATGGCAGGGAGCAGTAGAAATTTCCCTTCCCTTCCCTTCCCTTCCCTTCCCTTCCCTGAGAACAAAGTTTTAGTTGTATATAGATTTATTAAATCTTTCTCCGAGCAGCCTTTTGTTTTTATAAATCTTAAAAGAGTAGTATGCATTTAACATAATCAAAACAATTTATACAACAGACAGTAAAATAGTAAAGCAAAATTATTAACTGCAAGAGCCCTGTAACAATTTAGATAAGGGAATGATTTATAGTCCATTACTACCCTTAGTCAAAAATAATTCCTATGGGTTTCAGTAGGATTTAATTTCACGAAAGTAAATACCGGTAGTAGGATATGGATGTTGTACAGAGAATGGACCATTCCAGATAACTCCAGAACATTCTATTTCTTTCCAGGTGGAATTCTCTGGACCATGCCATTTCAAGGGGACAGATCCCAGAAGTAAATACTCTGAAAAGGATGCCATATGACAGATTGTGAGCATAACATTCTTAATAAAGCAAGCCTGTGAGGCTCAGACCACGCTTCATAATAACTTGAACTATTACTTTTTTGAAGGGTTTGCTTCTAGAAACTGCCAAAATGCCCTCTCTCCCTCTAGAATAGTGTGGTCTGGAATGAAACAGAGTTTTTTTCTGGATCAATGAATTTTGCACATTCTAAGTAGAAACTGTAATTGTAGCCTTAAACGAATCAGGGTATTCTATAATGTATTGTTGTTTTAAATTATGTCTTTATCGGTTTTTAAACATCTCCTTAGTCTGATATATTAAACGATTTAGATGTCTTCAGTGGGATTAAAAAAAAGAAGGAAAGTCAATATAAAGTGTCTTGTTTTACATGATTCTTGGGATCAGGATGGCAAAACAAGATCTCCTGGGCATAATCTTATGGAACAAAGCAGAAGAGAGATTTGATTAATTCCTACAGAATTACCTGATGCTCTGCCTTTGTTCAGGTGAATGCAACCATAGAAATAACCGCAGGAAGCATCGCCAGTCCAACCCACTGCCTACAGGCAGGAAAATGAAGCAGTATCTTGACAGATACTTATGTAGCCACTTCTTTCAAATTTCCAGTTATGGAGATTTCATTTGAAAGAGCATGGTTTTTTTCATAGTTAAAGCAGAACAGAGAGATACTGAAGCATGGGACTAAAAAGAAGAAATCTTCATTTTTCTGGATTTCTTTAAAAATGAAATAGACCATAATGGAACTTAGAATTGTGGTTCCAAAGCACTCTATTAAAAACATGATTAAAGATACTGAATACAGAATTTCATTAAGAATTTGACTGAACTGCTACCTAAGAGTCAGACTGTCACCTTAAAACATTTATTGGGGTGTATGTGTGTGTGATCTCCAAAGCTCAGTTTTCTTCTGGGCTGACATATTGTGTGGCTTCTACTGAGAACCTACTGTCAGGACATTTTCACAAATGATGCTCAAAATCAGAATACAAAAATAATTTTAAGAAGCTGATGTGAAACTCAATATGTTAGCTAAATTATACAAACAAAACACCTTTGAAGTCATTTAAAGCCAATTGATTTAAATGGCAAAGAAGTAGATTTTTAGTTGGATATCAGGAAAAATATCCTAATGAGAAGACCTGTTCAACAATGACATGAGCTTTTTTAGAAGGTGTTGAATTCTCCTTTAATAGAAATTTTTAATGAGAGACTGGGTGGCCATCTGTGGGGGATGCTGTAGCTATGGATTTCTGCATTGGTTAGGGAGTTGAAACAGGTCATCTCCAAGATGCCTTCTGACTATTAACTTCTGATTCTATCATTTGAGTTTCACTCCTGTGACTACATGAATTCTTATAGGCAAAAATGGGAAATTTAACAGTATTTGCCAATGGCTTCTTCCAGAACCTTTTGATTTAAGAAATCAAGGATGAGGAGTCTAGTTAGGACTAGGAGTCTAGCCAAAGTCTTCGAACTTTCCAGTGGTTTCCTATTCCTGTCCTTGCTTAGCTTTTTGAGACCAGAGTAACCTTGTTGCATCTTATGGTCCTCAAAAAACACAGTTGCAAGCTATTTTAGCTGAATTTCTGTTTCACAATAACATCACTGATGGGTTTTGAACATCATTCTAAGTCATCATAAGGTTGGCTTTGGATATTGTGTGGACACAATCATCATGCTGTATAGATTGTGGTTTAAAGTTAGGTATGAATACAATCAATTGAAATTCAATCAACAAACCCTTAGTTTAGCATGTCTTGTTGCATCTTAAGATGTATTATTTCAGAAGTTTAGATGGAGAACAGATATTGCATCAGGCTGCTGCATATGTTATCCCAGTTTAAGAGGATGTACATGGAGGTGAAATCCAGCAGGTTCTGACAAGTTCTGGAGAACAGGTAGCAGAAATTTTGAGCAGTTCGAAGAACTGGTAGTGGAAATTTTGAGTCATTCGGAGAACTGGCAAATACCATTTCTGGCTGGCCCCAGAGTGGGGTGTGAATGGAGATTTTGCAGCATCCTTCTCCCAGAAGTGGAGAGGAAATGGGGATTTTGCAGTATCCTTCCCCTGGAGTGGGGTGGGATTGGAGATTTTGCAGTATCCTTTCCCTGCCACGCTGATCAAGCCACACCACGCCCACCAGGCCACGCCCACAGAACCGGTAGCAAAAAATTGGATTTCGCCACTGGATGTACATTTATATATATATAGTTGTGCAGGGCAGTGGCGATTTTATTAGGTATTTGTGAGGAACTGAAACACTAAATATACAGGCAGTGCCTCTCACATTTTAAGGCAACTTAAAAAATGTCTGACATCCATCTTGCCATCAAATTAAAGGTGGCATTCTGCTAATGCTAGGAGGACAACTCCACGCTGGCTGCAAATTACAGCCCTAGCAAAGTCTGATTCTGACATTACATGGTTGAAAACTGTACCCTGACACGAAAAAGCAATCCTGTGGCTGAACTTTTGATGTTCTTTGATAGGGGCGCTTACCACACGAGGGAGGGTCTTCCTCACAACCGAACCCGGAACATTTTCAAGAGCTCCAAGCGTGTCTCTTGCGTGGGTCTTTTGCTCAAACCGTTTGCATTCAAGGATTCAACCAGCCGTTTAAAAAAAACAGCACCATCACCCAGGTTCCAGATTCCACGTGGAAAACCGCATCCCAACCTCCGGGCAGGGGGAAAAACTCCAGGCGGGGTTTCCTAATCAGCTTCGCGCCCCGGCAAATAATAATAATAATTAAAAAAAACTCGAGCACGTGGCGCCTTATCGAGGCCACCTCGCCTCGCGGCCGGTGCGGCTGAGCAACGAGGCTTTTCCTGCTTTCCCTCCCGCGTGGGTTACTTCAGCAGCCTGCTGTATTGCTGCAGAAGCGATGGGCGCCCGCGTGAATTCGGAGCTGCTGGAGTGGGAAACGGCTAAAGATGCTAGAAAAATGACTCGAAACAAGAGGGTTAGGGCAGAACTCCAAAGAGTCTCCAAGGAGGACAACAACCCCCACCTCAGGCGCCCTCAGAAAAACGCTCCCTCAGCATTCGTGGGGAGATCCTTCTGAGGAAGCGTCCCTAAGTTTGGCAGCCTGATCACTCCAGATCCACCCCACACCCCGGTCTTCTGATGGTTGGACTTCCGGGTAGCAAATAATAATAATAATAATAATAATAATAATAATAATAATAATAATAATAATAATAATAATAATAATAATAATAATAATAATAAAACCCTTCGAGCCTCGTCAGGTCTTTTATTTATTTATTTATTTATTTGGGAGCCCCAAAGGACCGTTCCGTGCGCGAATTCTGGAGAAGCGTGGAAGTTGCTTCCCAGGGAAGTTGTGAACGCGGACTTGCCGCTGGGAGAGAAAGAAAAAAAAAAAAAGAAGAAGAAGAAGAAGAAAAAACAGCGCCTGCGTTTGCAGAGCGCGCCTGTTTCTCCCACCATAAAAAACTTCGTCCCAACTAAACGCGTTTAAAGCTCAAGCTGCCAGCCTTGGGTTTTTTAAAATAACCACTTAGCCTCTTGGGAAAACTAGAGCCGGGCTGAATGCAGAACATCAAGCTTTGGGGTTTTTTTTTGGGGGGGGGGAGGCTCTCCCTTTTACATACTCGGCGAATTCAGTGACCAAAAGCAAAAATAAAATAAAATAAAAATCCCAATTTGATCTAAGGCCGTGCTGCTCTTCCTCTCCCTCCCTCTTTCTTCCTCTTCCCCTCCCCCCCCACCCCTTGTGTGAGCTCCTGACTCAATTGCGGCTTCAAAGTTTCTGGTCCGCATCGTTTTCTGCCCTACTGCATACCCACGGACCCAGGAGTGTCGCAGACCAGTAAAAAAAAAAAGTGTGTGTGTGTGTGTGCGGGTGTCGGTCCTGGTGAGAGAGCGGCGATTCAACTGCCTGGAGCAGGCTGGGGGTTGGGGGTAGCTTCTATTGCAGCAGGTAATGTTGAGCGCTAGGACCTGGGAGAGCCCCTCCGCCGCCCGCAAGCTGGACTACCTTAAACCCAGCCCAATGCCTCTTCCTGCGCCACTTTTCCCTGCGTGCTTGGATGGGAGAGCCGCACAGACGAGAGCCGCAGCAGCTCGGGGGGCTGGAGTACAACATCGCCCGGCTAAGCTCTGCCGAAGCTACACCTGTTCCGAGGCAACTCGAGGAAAAGATCCCCGCACTTGGACGGAGCTGCCTTCCCCTCTTTGCCTGGGTGGTTCGAAGCTGGAACGTCGGCCGGGCTGGAACCGAGGAGCATCCGCGTAGGATTCTGGATAATAGATCTGGACGTCAAAAAGTTTTTTAAAATATTATTATTTTAAGAAATCCCGTTCTCCTTTCGGGGGGAGGATTTACCTCGGCCAGCAAATGTGAATGTCCCCCCCCCCTTTATTCTTCTCCCCTCCTTTTTAGGATTCATGCTGATAGATGCAGTCTGGTATAGACTTAAAAAAGAGCGCATGTCTTTGGGGAAGCAGAACCCATAAAAAAAGAGCCTGGCGTCGGCCGGGCATCTGAGATGCCATATATCGATAATGTATGTCCCCACTGCCTTCTGTAACGCCTAAGGCGCCGAAGTTGCTATGGTCATTCCGCTCCTAAACCCCATGGAGAAACTACGGATTTTTATTCTTTTTACGGCTGGATGGGCAGAAGATCTCACCGCCTGCTAAGAGCCCCGGGAGCATAGACCCCGTCCGCTGCTTCTAGACCCACAACCCGAGGGGGCCGAGAGCTATGTCCCGGTGCGGAGCGAGCGCGCTGCTTTTTTCAGACTGAGTGGCGATTTGACCTTGAACCCCAGGCCAGCCAAAACAGCTTTTATTCTGGTGTCCTATTTTTATTTTTTATTTTTTAGTTTGGGATCCGTGCGATTATTGATGGATTAAAGCAGAAATCTTTTTCCCCCCTCCCCACCTTCCCTCAATGTAACTGCAAGTGGAAGGGGGAAGAACGGAGTGGAAACACATTCTTTAAAAAAAAAAAAAATTAAAGGAAGAAAAAAAAATTATCTTAGGTTGGGCACCAGCAATTACAATTTGCTGCCAGTAAAAAAAAAAGCGCTTACCTTCCCCCCCCTCCTCCTCCCTTCCCCGCTCCTGATGGCTCCTTTAGGTGAAGTTGGGAACTATCTCGGGGTCCAAGACGCGGGCCCCTTTGGGAACGTGCCCGTGTTGCCGGCGGACAGCCCGGTTTTGTTAAGCGACCACCTGGGGCAGTCCGAAGCAGGTGGACTCCCCCGGGGGCCTGCGGTAACGGACTTGGATCACTTAAAAGGCATCCTGAGGCGGAGGCAGCTCTATTGCAGGACTGGATTTCATTTAGAGATTTTCCCCAATGGCACGATCCAAGGAACCAGGCAAGACCACAGCAGATTTGGTAGGTATCTGGGCGGTTAACCCCCCTGGTGGCCGTGGGAGGGCTATGCCAGAAGTCATCCTGACCCCTTTCCTGCGCAAGGTGGGTGGGTGGGTAGGTGGGGTGGGGTGGGGAGGAAAAGGAGTGGGCGCTGCTGGTGGATGGCATTGTGGTGAAACCTCAAGAATTTGCGACCCCTTGCAAGTGTCCAAGTAAGAGTTGGGGGGGGGGAGCAGTATAGCGTGGTAAAAACCACAGATGTGTCCCGCGCTCGCTCTCCTTCCTTTGCTTAGGAAGTAAATGCAAGCGTTAATAACGGACGGGGAAGGGTCCTCTCCGCAGAGGTGCTGCCCGTCTTTCAGTGACTCAGTTTCCAATCAGGGCAGGAATTCTCTGCCTGTTTAGCCCGGGCGTCTCTTTTAAGTAAGCAGACGTGCAGAGAATTGGGCTTTTCACTTTCATAATTCTGTAAAGTGTTTTCGCGATCTGTTCTCCCTACCCCCCCTTTGCTATCTGCTCCCATCCACCTGCTTAAACTGCAGCAGAACGTCTCGTCCCTGCACTAGCTCTTCGCTGCTGAAGGGACCCCCCCCTTTTTTTGAGAGAGAGAGAGAGAGAGAAGGGCTGTCCGCACACAGCGAGACCCGCTGTCTGTCGGTACCGGCATAATAAACCAAGACGTTTTGGTCCCGAAATAATTAGCCTTTGCTTATCTTGGCGTTTCTGTTGCATGGGTGGATGTCCGCATGCTTAGATATCCCAGTGTTAAATGAAAGACCCGAGCTGGCTAGCAGCTGAATCCAGACTTCGCTTAAAAGTTTTTTTTATTATTATTATTTTAAAGCCTCTCAAGAAATCTTCTGTGACTCAGCATAGACAGCCGGCGAACTTGTTCAGCCTTCCCCGACTCGCCGCACTCCAGAGGTCCTGGAATCGCAAATGCCTTTGTCCCCAAAATTTGGGAATGATGGGAGTTGTAGTCCCTATCTCTTGTTGCAGGGAGGATGCTATGCCAGGCATTCAATGGGACCGTCCGCGCGTTTTGATTTATATCGCTGGGTTTTAAGTCGAGGGGTCTTGATTTAATTGTACGGACTGAACTTTGGGAAATGGAGATGATGAAGCAATCCCACTTTAGAGAGCCGGGCTCCAAGTGCTGTTGGTAGGACTTGATTTGCGAGGAAATCCACCTGACTGCACTTGGCCCACATCGTGCAAGATAAAAAGTTGAGTGGGGATTTCCCTTCCCTTTCCCCGGTCGTGCTTTAAAACCAGTTGTTAGTGAACAAAATCTCCATTTCGTGTCCTTTACTGCTTTCGAGAGAGCCAATTGGAAATGCCGCAGTTCTGTAACGAAAGGATGTCCTTCCATGGGGAAACGTGAATCAGATCTTGTTATAACCTCCCCCCCCAACCTTCTTTTATTCTTGCCTGAATTGGGTTTCCTTAGCTCCGAGGACACACACCCGCTTTTCAACCCCCCCCCCACCTCCACCCCAACGCGGTTTTCGGAGAGAACCAGACTTGCGAAGCTCCTAGGAACCCTTTTCCTTAATAAAAGGTGGTTTGAAGTGTAGACGCGGGGGGCCTGCGTGTGACATTGAAAGGAATCTTTTAAGAGGCGGTAGCAATTCCCGGAGGGAAGAAAGTTGGGCCATTAAGCAGGAATTGGGTTTTTTGAGCCTGCTCTGTCTTCCGCACGCCCCTTTTGCTCCGAAATGGCTTTGCGTGGCCCTTCTGCAGCGGTTTGAGATCTGGTGCAGGGTGTGATGAGCATGCATGCATGTGTCCATATAATGCATGCATGCATGTGTCTATATAATGCATGCATGCGCGCGCTCAAAGATCGGGCTGGAAGCGTCACGGTACATTTTTCGGGCGCGAGGTCGAAATTCGGAAGCGGCGGCGTGTTAAAAGGCGAGGTCTGCAATCGGGTCTAACGCTCAGCACCAGTCCGCGGGCTCAGCCGGCAGCAGGTGTACGGTGGCCGAGCTGAAGCTGCTGCTCCCTCGCGCATTTGCGCGGCGGCAACAGCAGCAGCTCGAAGACAATGCCGCGGGGTCCTAAACTCCGCCATCTCCTCTCTTTATCTCCACTCGCCCGAATTGAATAGCCCCCCTTTACAGGAGGACAGCACTTTAAAAAAAAAAGAAGAAATCCATGGGGCACTGGCTATGCCAGCGGTTCAGAGCAATGCATCATTTGCAGTTAAATTCAAGATCCTTCCTTTTGATTTAAATGGCTATCCATCTTACCTGCTACAACTAGGGGCTCGTAAAAGTGGTGAAGGAAGACCTCTGTTGATTTTGAAGTCTGAGAAAAGTGAGAGTTAAGTAGTAGTTGGATGGGAAGCATCCAGAAAATCCCAGCAGAGCAGATCATATGGCTAAGAAGACAAGTAGCAAATCACTTCTGCATTGTTATCAGGGAAACACTATGGGCTATCCAGGTAGAGTTGACTTTGACTCAAGGAAAATTTAATTAGGGGACTGCTTATTACACAGAATGGGGAAATTATGCCAGCTATTATTCTGTTTTATAAATCAGAAATACTGGAGGGTTGGTGGTTTTTTGTTTTTTTTTGCTTCTTTTATTTTTTTTTAAAATTTGATTTATATGCCGCCCTTCTCCGAAGACTCAGGACGGCTTACAATGTGCTCAGCAATAGCCTTCATCCTTTTGTATATTTATACAAAGTCAGCTTCTTTTAATGTAACAAAAATTCAGTTGTTTTCTTCACTTGAAAAGAATAGCTTTGGAGTGGTGCACAAGAAAATCTGGAAGATTACGTAAAGTTATAAGGGCTGGATGTGGTGGTATCCTCTTTTCTAGCAGGATGTTTGCAGAGTAGTAAAAAGTCAAGGGGCACCCACCACCATGCGATCCAACACCTTCCTTATCTTTTACATATTTATCACAAAGCACCATGAAGAAAAAAAAAGATTGCAATACATAGCTCTGAACACCATCTTCAACTTTTTTTATACCCCCTGCCAACCTCCTTATTTTCTACTGGTATTGGAATTCAGATCCAGTAACTTTGGGCTGGATAATTGTGGCTGCAGAAGTCCGAAATGTATTGAAAGTGTGGTCAATGTCTATTAGTAATAAGTAATAAATATGGGTTTTGCTTCATCACAGCAAATTATGCAGTGAAAATTATATGGCTGCAAATCCCTCATGACCACCCATTTAGGGCAGATTCCACTGAATTCAGTAGCTATTTACATATAACTTGTTGCTCCATCATTAACTGAATAAATCCAACTTCCTGAGTTGATAGGCCATATTTTCAGCATGCACATTGTGTGAAGCAAACCCACAGGTGCTATTTCTGAAGCTGTGCAGGCTGCAAACTGGCTTACAGTATGTCCAGCTGTTGCAAAGGAATCCTGATTGTAGATGAACTAGATTAATAGAGCAATAAACATGAAAGAAAAGCTGCGTGCACAATTCAGATTCCTGGAATGGCACCTGCAGAGCACAGGTGACTCCAAAAGAATAAAAACCACCTGTGGTATACATTATATCTTTTAGAGGGGGGGAAATCTAGGACTGAGCCTCACTGAATATCCCTGGCAAGACATCAAGCTTTATGTATCTTGACTTCTTTTATACCTAGTTTGGTTTCTAGATTGTACAGAGACCAGGGTAGTTATGCAGTTATATAAAAGCTGTAGAATATGCTTTTTTAAAAAAGTTTGCCTTTTTATTAAGATCAGTAACAGGAATTCATTCAGTACCATCCCTAATTTATACTTGCACCCACTCTTCTCCTCAAATTAGCTATAGTTGACAGGAGATTTCTATTCAGTCCAGAATACTGTTCTAGTATGTTTGGGGACTGCAGTTAGTAGTGCAACTAAAATATTCATAATAGCTTCTGAAAAACTCTTCCCCAGTGCCTTCCAGATGTGCAAATTCCAAATTTCCAGCATATCTAGAAGGCACTGGGTTTGGAAAGGCTGTTCTACAGTCTATCTCTCAATGATTGTATATAGTTTTCAGGTTATTTACCCATTTATTTAGGCTGCCACCAGAAGTGTACTGCAAAAATTCAGGCTATTAATGGTTACTAGCCAAGAAATATAGAAAACTCTGCCATTGTCCAGCAATTACATTGATTTTTGCATTTGATTTTAAGTCCATTGTAGCTTCATGCCAAAGAATCTAACATATAGATTCACTGTGGTGTTTACACCCTCCTCACATTAGTAAATGTGTTCAGCGATGTAAAAAACAACAACCACCTATGTGCCAGTTTTAGCTTGCTATAAAGTTTACATCTTTTCTGCAACATTTTTAGTCTTCTGGACTTGAAAACCCTGTAACGCGATTCTGGGTGACCAAGCCCGTTGTTGTTTTGTGGTTTTTTTTTAAACATATCCACTATACAAAGTATCGCAGTCTCCCAAAATTTGGGCACCCTGATCTCTAGAATTAGTGTGGTGGAAAGGCGTGCCTATTGCGTTGCCCCTACTCTCTAGTACTACACGCATCCCTCGCGGATTTCTCTTACTGCCCCTCCCCTTTCCGCAGTTAGCTGCTGGCAAAAGCAGGAGAGAGAGAGAGAAAGAAAATTGACTAAACCGCAAAGTAACCATCCACGGTTTTAGTTGCCCAATAAATTCAGGCCGAGTAATTTAAAGGCCGCGGAACCGAGACAAGAACGCACGCGCCATTGGGAGCCCCGCGCGCTCTATCTATCCAGTGAGCTCTTGTCTACGCAATAGCGGGCAGGGGAAAACCCGGCAGATGCGTGACAGGACGGTTCGCGCCTCCCGGATAAAAGGTTGGCAGCAGGGCCAATTCTGACGTAGGGAAATCGTGGTGCAAGGATATGCCCACGCGCCGTCCCGAGTGGGGGCGGGGGCGCACATCTCCGTGAAGCGCGGAACGTCCTCCGGTGAGGTCTTGGCGACGTCCTTCAACCGCCTGGCAAGACTGCAGTGCACCCACTAAAAAAAACTAGGGAGCTGGGTCACAGGAAGGCCGCCAAGGGTGTGTGGCAAGGAGAGCTCCCGGAGCCCCCCCCCACTGGTCGTCCGGAATTGTGCAGCGCAAAGATGGGAGCCTTGTTCTCACGGCTCCAAACGGCTTTCAGGATCAACCCCCCCCCCTTTTTTTTTGCAGTCCGTCCCGCGGGGACGTAAAAGCCCAACTACTGCAGGTGTGTGCTCCCTTCCCTCCCCCGCCGTTCATTATTTCACTCCCCCCCCTCCCCGGAGAGCGGACTAGGAAATCCAGTTGCAGTGAAATCGCTGGGAAAATGGAGAAGGGGGACCCGCAGTCACACTTTTGGGGACGGTGTGCGGAGGGAGCCCTTCTCTCTCTTTTTTGCCCGGGCTTTCCGCTGCCCTCCCCGGTTTGAGGCCTTTGAAGAGCAAGGTGGTGCCGGAGGAGAGAGGGAGAGACACGCGCGAGCCTCTTCCCTCGGAGGACTGACCTCGCCTCGCGGCCCGCTTTTATTTCCCCTCGCTGCCTGCGGCTGCTAAAGAGAGCTTGCTGCTTCAGGAGCTATTTTGGTCTTTTCTCGCCCTTTCTTTTCCTTCCACCGTGCAGCCGCAGAGCCAAAACTGAAATTCAGCCGCCAGGCTCGTTTTTAGTTTGTGCTCTCATGTATGTAGTAAACTGATGGTTAGGTGTATGTATCTGCCTTCCTTGTTTATTGTTTCTCCTGTTCTCCCTGCCCCTAATGGGCTGGTACAAAAGATGTGGTTCGAAGTATCCAGGACTTGCCCCTTCAGAAGGAGATCGCCTTGTTTTCTACTGTTCAGAAAGGATTAGAAAATGTAATGATGGCAAAAATGTTCAGGACTTTTGTGGGGGGGGGTTAACGCTCTGAAAGGAAAAGTTGTTTGACATTGGAACATCTGGTTGGGAAGCTGCCCTTTACGCAATTGGAAAGATTTAAATGGAGACTGTGATGCTTATTTATCAGGGAAGTGGGTACTGAGGAGCCCTGGGCAGATCACGCGTTAAACAAGGGGTTACTTAGTGTAGGTGCATTCAACATTGGTTCTGCAGTTGGTTTTGTACAGCATGCTAGGCTAAGATAGAGTTGGACAGTATGTGGTTTTGTATGGAAGCCAGGTGATTCTCTTAACATGTTGGGTGAAGCAGAACATCTGGTTAAGCTATAATACGGATTATTATTTGGGCAAAGAATCTTTCTTATGTGACCTCTGGAGAAGGGTCTAATGCAGAGGTGGGTTTCAGCAGGTTCTGACCAGTTCTGGAGAACCGGCAGCGGAAATTTTGAGTAGTTCGGAGAACCGGTAAATATCACCTCTGACTAGCCCCGCCCCCATCTATTCTCTGCCCCTCGAGTCCCAGCTGATCGGGAGTAAATGGGGATTTTGCAGTAACTTTCCCCTGGATTCGGGAGGGAAAGGAGATTTTACAGTATCCTTCCCCTGCCACGCCCACCAAGCCACACCCACAGAACCGGTAGTAAAACATTTTGAAACCCATCACTGGTCTAATGGTGAAAAAGATAGAAGAAAAGAATAGGACCATCAGCAGCACAGTCAATAGACTTTGTTATTGTGGTGATAAGTTCAGAAAAGCTGAAGGACCAGGTTAGGGACAGCATCATGAAGAGGATATATCTGTAGTCACTAAGTAACATCTTGATGGTCTGTAATCAGTCAAATCTAATGTGACCTTAGGAAATGTGTTCAATTCAAATTTACATTTTAGTGCATTGCGTAAATCCAACCTGTGGGGCAAGTTAAGCAATACAGAATGTTTGGGGCCATCTATTCTTTATTAAGACAATTTCCCAGATAAGTCCCAACTTCCATAGTTTAATGGAAGTCCAGATCTATCCATTCAACTATACTCCATATCTGAAGTGCTTAATCAAACATGTAAAGGATATCTTGACTCTCCAAACAGGAATTTAGCAACTGAGGATGCAATTTATTCAAAGAACAGAAACAATAGGAAGGGAGGAGAAGTTGTGTTAGAAGTATCTATACCTGTTTAAAAATCTTCAAGAATCTTGAGGGGGAAAAAAAGAAGCTTTGAAAATGGAATAGAACTCTAGGAGGTGATGTGACTGCATCCATGCAAGGATTTGGGGACGTGGCTTATCATTTACTTCTTCAAAGATATTTTTTCAATATGGTACCATATTCCTGGAATTTTCAGTTGGTTCCTCACTCAGGCAAACCTTAAAACTTCCTGAATAATAGACTGTTGGAATGCCATAGACATAATTTGTCTTTTTTTGACAATATAACTTCTGACCTTCTAATTAGCAAGCTTTTGAAAAGTTGGTTGGAGTACTTGGCACTTAATTAGATATGACCATTAAATAGCTAACTGTTAGATTGTTCCATCTCCACCCCGCCGCCCCATCCCAGGACTCTTTCATTGCTAGATTTGACAATATGTTAGATTATGCAGGACCTATTGGAAAAGTTTGACTTCTGACAGAGTTGGGAATAATACCTATGAATGTGGCCTTATTGAGTGGTATAGATTTTATGCCCATGAACTGTCAGGTGGATTGATTGGATAGGCATGCTAGCTGACAAGATTGGCGTCTCCTGAGAAGAAATGCTGATCCGTGGCAGAACTCAGTTTTGTCAGAGTTGTGCTTTTCTGGCAGTACAGTATGTAAGTTAGTAGAGACTGACATAACATTTGCTGATAAACTTGAAATATTAAATAAAAGTTGGCTGAATAGAATGAAGTTTAGCAGAGAGAAATGTAAAATGATCTTAAAGAAAAATAAATGAAATCTACATGTATAAGATAGGAGTTTTCTGGCTTGGTAATGATTCTGGTGAAATAGGAATAATAGCTTATTGAGAACTAAATATAAGTTGATGTGATGTGGCTGCCAGAAGGACAAATGCAATTTTAAGGTGCAGAACTATAGCTTCTAAATTACACAAAATAATGTTCCAGTTTATTCTGCATTCTGCTTACCATATTATAAAAATGATTTAGACAACAGGGAGAATTAGGAGTCTAGGAATTAAGTTCTCTGAAGACAGGTGGAAGGAACAGGGCATGTTTAGCCCTGAGAGGCTATGGCAGGAGCATATGGGAGCACTTGGTAAATACCTGAAAAGATATTGCCTAGAAGAAGGTTTCCCATGACATGGAATAATGCATTTGAGGAGAGCAGGTTCCAACTGAATATTAGAAGTTATTTTCCTTGTAGTAAGAGCAATCCAAAGGGGATGTATGTGTATGTACACCTTCGAATTAGTGTTGACTCCCTGCAGTTTTCTTTCCAAGATTTTTCAAAAGTGGTTTGCCATTGCCTCCTTCCAGGGTTTAGAGCAGGGGTGTCAACTCACGTTGCCACGGCAATGTCACATGACGTATCTGGACTTCCCCCCCCCCTTTCACTAAACTGGGCGTGGGTAGCACGTGACGCATCTGGCCCTTGGGCCCGGAGTTTGACAGCCCTGGTTTAGAGTGTGTGACTGGCCGATGGTCACCCAGTTGACTTCATGCCTAAGGTGGGACTAGAAGTTAATTTCCCAGTTTCTAGCCTGGTATCTTAACCTCTGTACCAAACTAGCTTTCAGATCAAAAGTAAAATCAAGTAACTAGAGAAGTGGTGAGTTCCCATTTACTGATTTTATTCAGGTGAAGGTTGAGCAATCATCTGTCAAGAGTGCTTTAGTTTGGATTCTTGATCTGAGCAAGTTATTGGAATCAGAGCTTCAAGTAACTCTTTTCATTCTGTTGTCTTTTCTGTACTTGAGTGGTAGGCTGTCTTTAGGCCCAATAGGCCTTTTGGCATTTTTGGATCTCTCAAATAGCTGGAATACAGGATAGTTTATCTGTTACCCAAAATGGCTACCATAATGTCCTCCGGGCTACTGACAACTTTTCCACTTACCTAAAGGACACTGTTGCGATTGCTTTGTCTTGCCTATTTAAGTCCCTCAAATACTTTTCTGCTATTCAAGTTAACTCCCTCCCCCCCCCCCCCCCCCCCCCCCCCCCCCCCCCCCGGAAAGTGTGCATAGATACAAACTAAGCTGTGGGCTATGGCAAACTACCATTTTTAATTTTCCAAGTACAGGTAGTCCTGGATTTAACAACCATTCAGTTACTGACCATTCAAAATTATAACAGCACTGAAATGGGTGACTTATGACTAGTTTTCATACTTAACAACCATTGCAACATTCCCGGGATCAAAATTCAGGCACTTGGTAACTTGCATTGTCCTGTGATCCTGTGATCACCATTTGTAATCTTCCTAGCTGGCTTCCAACTAGCAAAGTCACTGGGGAAAGCCAGATTCACTTAATAACCATGAAACAACTGGTGATTTGCCTAACTGGCAAAAAAGGGCAAAACTCATTTTTTGCTTAGCAACAGAAACAAAAACATATTTTGCTTAGCAACAGAAATGTTGGGTTCAGTTGTGGTCGTAAGTTGAGGACTACCTGTATATCTTGCAAAGACCCCAAGGAAGTGACATAAGATTTTATGCCATATCAGTTTTTGGCACCCATGACATTTATCAACAGACTGTGTGTCAAACTGCAGAAGTAGGGTATTCCCTCTATATTACAAATTATTTCCTAACTTCTCACAATAAATGTATGAAACAGTAAACACTACATATGTTGCCCTGAGTTTGTTGAAGGAAAAATGAGATGGAAATTAAATCACATGTCTTGATTCTTAGAAGTTCCTGCAATATATAAGCCTTCCTGTCACATACACACCTGCCTATTTTAATGATGGGCATTTTTAAAAAATGAAACATTTGGCAGGTGTGTGGATTTTCCCTTTTCTATAGAGTTATAGATTCCTTAAATAAAAGATGCCTGTTAACTTTTATTATTTATGCTGTTCTGGAAGCAGAGCCAACACTTTGAAATGGGAAGGCATTTGGCAAATACATTTCCCATTACCTTCAGGGAGTTTTCTTCACATTCTCCTCCAGGCAAAAACAATTTCTGAATGGAAGATAATTAATCCTCTTAGATGAAAAGACAGCAAATTAAAAAACAAAGCAAAAACATACATGTTTCTGGGGAGGGTCTGAAGAGTCCCTGGGTTTTTTTTTTCCCCATTCTTCTGCAATCTGTGACCTTCCATGCATAGCTTGTGACTTCAGCTCACATTGGTGATGATGCAGCAGTCAGATCTTTGCAAAGACCAGGAAAAGCTGCAGCTGTAACACAGTTTGGATTTTCAGAAAGACTGCAGATGGAATGCAGTAACTGCATATTCTACATTCAACTATATTGCCAGCTGTTTTATAGAATCTGATGGGACAATTGCAATGGGCAGAATATTTTCAGGTCAACAGATAGAAGATACCTGTATTATTAGGCTGGCCCTCAAACCTACATAGTCCTAGTGGCCTGATATATTAATTCCCTTGAAACTGGATGTTTTCATTAGTTCTGTGGGTGCATCTAGCTGATGCAAGTATTGCTTTTGAACAAGTGAGGCAAAATGAATAGATTAAAGGGAAGCTAATTATGAATCTAGGGGATGCGGTGGCTCAGTGGCTAAGATGCTGAGCTTGTTGATCAGAAGGTCGGCAGTTCAGCGGTTCGAATCCATAGTGCCGTGTAATGGGGTGAGCTCCCATTACCTGTCCCAGCTTCTGCCAACCTAGCAGTTCGAAAGCACATAAAAAATGCAAGTAGAAAAATAAGGACCACGTTTGGTGGGAAGGTAACAGCATTCCATGCGCCTCTGACATTTAGTCGCGCCGGCCACATGACTACGGAGATGTCTTCGGACAGCGCTGGCTCTTCGGCTTTGAAACGGAGATGAGCACCGCCCCCTAGAGTCGGAAACGACTAGTACGCATGTGCGAGGGGAACCTTTACCTTAATTATGAATCTAATTTAATAAATACCTTCATATACTGTTATAAACAATGTAGTGTTGGTTATAAGAGGGTTTTAGATATCCTCCCCTTCTTAGGATATTGTTTCCCATCATGTGTGTATGAGAAGACATTATTTGTCTTGATTTCTTTTTTGTGTGGAGTTGGGGGGAGGGATTTAATTTCTAGCTTCTCTAATACCTGCAGCAACTAATATAGGGGTTTGCTCTCAAATTGTGCTTTTGCATTTCCTTGTTGGTCAGTTGCAGGGAATACAGATCAGATCAGAATGATTTGGTGAGTTCCTTACTTTTTCAGGCTGCAGCAGTTCACACTGCTTTGGGGGTAGTGCAAGCTGAAAACAGTTTGGTATGAAAGTATCATCTCTTTTAGGGGTTCAGCTATGTAGCAAACCATAATTGGGTTTGTTTTGTATTGGAATAGCATGGTATGTGCTTGTCAGTTTTTATTTATTTATTAGATTTCTTTGCTGCCCATTTTGCCTTGTGATTTTTAAAGAATGATTTATGACTTGGTATTTTACAGATCCCCCTATTAAGTTGATAAGAATATCCAGCATATGTCTTCCAAGCCAACATTTGCAAAAATTCTGATGTTCATAATTTAGTGATTTAAGCATTGTCAGTCTCTGTTATAGAAAGTACAATGTCACAGCTTTACCCTGGATATCTCTCATTGCCATGTCCTACTTCTTGATGTACTGATTGTTACCTCATTGTATTTCTGAGTCTGAAATTTCTCCTTGGTACTTAAAATTCTCCTTGGAACTTGGAAGTATTTCAATTTTCAGCAATTCTTTCAAGAGTGCAGTTAGTTTTACATGCTAAGAAACATACATATGAAACTTAGCCCAATTCTGAGACTAATACTTTTGGCCATGAGTTCTGTTTTATTTTGTCTTGAGATTTTTTTTTTCTTTTTGAATAAGTGATGCTTGGTTTAATACTACTAAGTTGAACTATAGCCCTATAACCTTCTACCTTGTCTCCATTTTCTTTAACCTAAATCCTAAACTGTGATTAATTATAATTATAGGTAGGGAAGATAGGTTTAGCATTCAGTATGAAATTGACTTGTTTGAAATTAATCATAGTTAACTGTAGTGTGCCATGATCCATTGCAAACTATTAATCTAAAACAAATCTTTAAAAATCTATTGCCATAAATATTGCTGATCTCATTGCTAATCCTTATTCTCTCAGTAAAGATGCCAAGGAATTGTAGTTCGTTTTTAATGTGGAAAAAGTAAGAAAAGCAAATGATAAATCCCCTGGCATGTTTTTCAACCCATCAAGCACCACCTACCTACTAGTAGCAAAAACAATCACCAGTTAACTTCATTAATGTCTCTTGTGGGAATGGGTGACTTTGGCTAAATTCTTTGAACCAGCTGGATTAACTCAATTTGCTCATTTAATACATCATAAGTATAGAGGTGCCTCTCACTTGTTATCTCTTAGGCATGTTAATTCTGAATGTGGGTCTAAGCATCTTCTGGAAAAATGCTAAATCCATTTCTCAAAACAGCTCAACTGACAGATTGCAGTCAATTTGCCATCACTTGGTGAATCCTTAGATGCAGCTCAGGAGTTCATGCCTTCCATGACAACCATGGACCTGACCCAACTAGTTCAGGGTCTGACTCATGGGGGGGGACACACTTGACCTAGTGTTTCTCTTGGGGCAGTGGAGATATGATCTGGAATTAAGGGGTATAGATGCTTTTCCCTTGTCATGGTCAGATCATTTCTTGCTGAGGTTAGACTTCAGGACGCTACTACTCCATCGCAGGGAGGCGGAACCAATTAAGTAGTTCCGCCCCAGGTGCCTAATGGACCCTGAAGGGTTCCAGGAGGAGCTTGGGGAGATACTTGACTCCCTTGTCCACAGTCTGGCTGAGTCCCTGGCGGCTGCCTGGAATAGGGCGGCATCTGGGGCACTGGACCGGATTACGCCTTTGTGACCACTCCATGGCGGTGGATCCAGGAAAGCTCCCTGGTTTACTGAGGAGCTCCGGGAGATGAAGCGCCAGAAGAGACATTTAGAGTGACGCTGGAGGACCAGTAACTCCGAATCTGACTGAACAGTCTTAAGAGCCTTTATTAGGACTTATTTAGTGGCGATACGGGCGGCAAAATGTTCACATTTTTCCGCACTTATTGCATCCGCTGATTCGCGCCCAGCCACCCTATTTAGGGTGACTCGCTCCCTCCTTAATGTAGGGGGAGTGGAGCAGCCCTTGCAGGGTAGAGCTGAGGAGTTTGTGCAGCTTCTATTGGATAAAGTCGCTCAGATTCGGATGGACCTGGACTCTGATTGGGCAATTCCAACTGAGATGACGGGGGCAGGTCTTAGTCCTATTGTGTGGGATGAGTTTGAGCTGGTGACTCCTGAGGAAGTGGACAAGGCTGTAGGAGTGATGAGTTCCTCCACTTTTTTTTGGACCCGTGCCCCTCCTGGCTGGTTTTGGCCAGCAGGAAGGTGATACGAGACTGGCTTCAGGCTTTAGTTAACGGGTCCTTGAGGGAAGGGGCCTTCTATTAAAGGAAGCGGTTGTAAGGCCCCTCCTCAAGAAGCCTTCCCTGGATCCAGCAGAATTAAAGAACTTTTGTCCAGTCTCCAACCTACCCTTTGTGGGAAAGGTTGTAGAGAAAGTGGTGGCACTTCAGCTCCTGCGGTCATTGGAGGAAACGGATTATCTAGACCCTTTTCAGTCTGGCTTCAGGCCTGGCTACAACACGGAAACTGCTTTGCTCACGCTGATGGATGATCTCTGGTGAGCCTGAGATGGGGGTCATTCCTCCATCTTGGTGCTACTTGACCTCTCAGCGGCTTTTGATACCATTGACCATGGCATCCTTCTGCGACGACTAAGGGAGCTGGGAGTGGGAGGCACCGTGTTAACGATGGTTCTCCTCCTATCTCTCTGGTCAGTCATAGTCAGTGTTGGTAGGAGGACAGAGGTCGACCCCTAGGCCCCTCGTTTGCGGGGTGCCTCAGGGCTTGATCCTCTCTCCCCTATTTAACATCTACATGAAGCCGCTGGGTGAGATCATCCGACAACACGGGGTGAGGTATCAGCAATACGCGGATGATACCCAGCTGTATATCTCTACCCCGTGTCAATTCAGTGATGCGGTGGATGTGATGTGCCGGTGCCTGGAGGCTGTGAAGGTCTGGATGGGAGTCAACAGGCTCAGACTTAACCCAGACAAGACCGAGTGGCTGTGGGTATTGCCTCCTAAAGACTATGTTGATTGTCCATCCTTGGTTCTGGGGGGGGGAAAGAGAAATTGTCCCCCTCAGAATGGGCTCGCAATTTGGATGTCCACCTAGACTCACAGCTAAGATTAGAGCAACATCTAACATCTGTGGCTTGGGGGACCTTTGCACAAGTTCGCCTGGTGCACCAATTGTGATCCTACTTGGATCAAGAGGCTCTCCTCACAGTCACTCATGCCCTTGTCACCTCACGGTTAGATTATTGCAACATGCTCTACATGGGGCTACCCTTGAAAAGTGTTCGGAGACTACAGTTGGTCCAGAACGCAGCCGCGCGAGCTGTCATGGGTGCATCTAGGTACACCCACATTACACCAATTCTCCGTGAGCTGCACTGGTTCCCTATTGGTCTCCGGTCACAATTCAAGGTGTTGGTTATTACCTTTAAAGCCCTACCTGGCTTAGGGCCAGGTTATTTTCGAGACCGCCTTCTGCCGCATAGCTCCCAGCGACCGGTAAGATCTCACAGAGTTGGTCTCCTCCAGGTCCCGTCAGCTAAATAATGCCGGCTGGTGGGCCCACGGGGGAGGGCCTTCTCTGTGGCTGCCCCAGCTCTCTGGAACCAGTTACCTCCTGAGGTCCGGACCATCCCCACCCTATTGCCGGAAAAGACCTGGCTTTTCCGGCAGGCCTGGGGCCATTGATCTTGCTCTTGTGATCTGGCAAGATCCAGCTATGAATGGTGTGAATGAGTTTTTAATGTTTTTAATTTTTAAATGTTTTTTATAATGATTTTTTAAAAATGTATTGTGAGCCGCCCTGCGTCTTCGGAGAGGGGCGGCATATAAATTGAATTAATTAAATTAAATTAAATTAATGGAGGAGATCCACAGTGTGAAGTGGGAAAGGAAAGGAGTTTTCCTGAAGGTTGTGCTCAGTATAGACCAGGGGTGTCAAACTTGCGTCATCACGGCGGCATCATGTGACGTATTGGGACTTTCTCCCCCCCTTCGCTAAACCAGGCGGGGGCGGGGCTAGCACGTGATGCATCCGGCCCACAGGCTGAGAATTTGACACTCCTGGTATAGACTTTCCTCTTTGCTAGTATCCTGGAAGTCAAGCTTTTTCTGAAAATGCTCTAGCACTCTTTCAAGAGAATGCAATAGACCCACGTTAGAAGAACTTGGCTCACATGCTAATGTGATACTTTTGGCTCAACATGAAACAGGAGGGAGCAGCCAGGAATATGAGAGTTTCATCCTCAGCTAGTTCTAACATGGAATAACCAAAATGTCACAAAGTATAGCTGCTTCTCATCCACCCCCTCAAAAGCACAGATGATATGGCCATGTGAAAACTCTTTGTCAGCAGAAACATCAGAAAACCTATAATATCCCTATTGAGGATAGAACCAGAACTATATAGATAGTAACAGCAATAGCATTTAGACTTATATATCACTTTACAGTGCTTTACAGCCCTCTCTAAGCAGTTTACAGAGTCAGCATATTGCCCCCAACAATCTGGGTCCTCATTTTACCCACCTCGGAAGGATGGAAGGCTGAGTCAGCTTTGAATAGCTGAGCTCATTTCTTTCCTGTTTGAATTAACTCGTGCACCATTGAACTCACATGTTCTCAAAAACATCCCCCGTCCCCAAAAAACCCCCATTAAACCCATGTAATAAGGAAACTTTATTACATTAAGATTTGTCAAATGCTTTGGAAGATGCTGATCAGGCATCAGGTGGCAGATGTCTTCTGAAAATAACTGTGCTATGCAGCCAAAACCAAAATGGCCTTGGAGGCCAGTGTCCAGTGATTGGAGAGAAGAGTCATACCCGAAACAGCCTAAAGTAGCCAGTGAGCGACTGGGAAATCCCAACCTCTAACCACATCGGTTGATTAAGAGTTCTAGATTGTATTCATTGTGTAGTAAGAACAGAGAAAACACAATTTCAGAACTGGAATGGGTGAATATGGTTTTAAGTAGCCTCTGTTATGGGCTGGGGATGATTTGATGGTCTGGGATGGCTGAAGATGACCTTAAGGTACAGGTAGAAACGTATAAGGAGAGGCATTCTTTCAGATTCTTTGACATCAAGCTGCGAAGTCATCACTTCTATTGATAGGTACTATCCAGCCAACAGGGGGTAAAGATCATAGGTATTTAATACAAACAAAGCAGTACTTTTATGGATGCAATTGTAATTTTAAAACTATAGTGGTTTAGTGAATTGCATATACATAGCATATAGGTTTATTATTTTGTTAATAACATGTTAAGTCCTCCAGTGCTAGAGGGAATTCTGAGGTACCTAGGATTGTGTGCTGGTTTCAGGATATCCCAAAGTATTTACTGCATTGCTTAGTAATGGAAGTTCCAGTTCCAATTGAGGTCATAAATCGAGGACTACCTGTAAGGTGGCACAGCAGGATTTGAGGAAGATTTAAACATTTAGGGTGATGTCATCTTTATTCCAGTATTAGAAGAACTGCTTGGAGAAACATCCTTCTATGGGACTTAACAATAAAGTAAGTCACAGTGGGATAGATTGCATTGCAAAGTGTTTAGTTCTGCTGTTGTGGAGAGTAGAACAGATGTGCAACAGTTTTATTTCAAGAAGCCGTAATTCAGACCTCAGTTGCAGATTCTGGATTGAAGAAAAGCTTGGATTAAATTTTACGTCCAATTCTGGGTAGAGTAAACATAAATCAGAATGTAGACTTCCTGATTTTAAAGATCTACCAGTTATGTTTATAAATGGCCTAGCATATCATATGAACCCAGCTATTCTGGTTATATTCAATAAATGATGATTAAGCAGATCACAGTTTAGCATGTTTTGTAAATATAGGTGACCTTTTTGCTGATGAAAAATATGTTTGGTCACCTACCTTTTAAATGTCTCAAGGAGAATTGCAGTAAACTGCATACATTCAACAGCAGAATGAAAACAGTTGAATGCAGCTTTGAAAGAACGTTGCATTATATCCAACAGGAAATGGCCATATGCAGCTGGCATGATGATTTATAAATAAATATCTTTACATTCTGATATACAGATTGTATGTATTATAGATCAGTAATTCAGGGCTATTCTTCATAGCCAAATTTAGTGCTACACTCGTGCCAGCAGAAATTTATAATGGTATAACTTTCACTATCCCATTGGTGGTCCCTAGCCAGGGTGGATAAAAATTGATGATTTAAAAAAAATCAGATTTTTTAAAATTTAAATCGGATTTTTTTTAAAAAATCAAATTTATTTTAATAAAATGCTTTGGGAGTAAAAATCTATATAAAGATAGTTTCCTTTTTAATATACATTAATAATTTAGTTTATTCAGCATGAAATGGACCTTAGTTATGTAGCATGAGGCTGTATATTCTGCAATATTGGGACTGTTGGTGAGTCAATAGCGGGTCAGAGGAGGAGCCGCTGCAGGACAGAGATGACAGTTGCTCTTTTAAAATTATGATTTAAATCGAGTTGATCTCAATCAAGCCTTTTTACTAGTGATTTAAATCATGATTTAAATCATGATTTAAATTGACTTGATTTCAATCAAATCAACCCTGCCCCTAGCTTACCAAACATTGCTATCTATATACCATAATTCTCTATAAAAACCCACGGTGGCGCAGTGGTTAGAGTGCAGTACTGCAGGCTACTTCTGCTGCTTGCCAGCTGTCTGCAATTTGGCAGATCGATCACCAGGCTCAAGGTTGACTCAGCCTTCCATCCTTCCGAGGTGGGTAAAATGAGGACCCAGATTGTTGGGGGCAATAGGCTGACTCTGTAAACTGCTTAGAGAGGGCTGTAAAAGCACTGTGAAGTGGTATATAAGTCTTAAGTGCTATTGCTATAGAGGACATGGTGTGGTTGGGGGGGTGAGGATTCTCTTGGCTTCATTTTCCTTCCATTTCACCCAATATCACCAATTGGTGATATTCTGTAATTCTATTAGAACAGGTTGGGCAAGAGGTAAATTTTGACAGATGGCTACGCTAGCAAGTTTAATCATTGTTCAAACTCATTCTGTAAATGTTTTTTATGCGTATATTAGTGCTTTCCTGGAATAGTTCAAAAATAGTCCAATCAACAACTGAGTTCTATTTTGAAGCATCAGAAAGTGAGCTGGGTTTCTCTGTCCTGCTTCCCTGCTTAGCCCTCCCTGTCAGCTGCTGTTCAGAACAATCCATGCCAAATTATGCAAAAAACATAATTGGTCTCATAGCTTTTGTCATTAAAGTCATGGCTTCATAAGGCCTAGCATTAGAACATCAATTGGACATTCAGAACAAGCTGACTGCATTTTTATCTGGGCTATTTCCCTATCCTTTTTGCATATTTTTTGCATAATTTTGCATCGATTGTTCTATTGATTATTTTGGCTTGTTTATTATTTGATAAAACTGTTATTCTACCGGTAATAATTTTAAATATTTGGACTCCAGTAGGCCACTGTCATCCAAGTTGTAAATCTGATGCCTTTGCAGTATTGAATAATATATAAAGCAAAGCTCAATAATAGTTGCATAGAACTTTACAGGACAAGTTACAGAACTTCACCTGTCAATTTTTTCCTTGTTGCTGGATTTATGATGCTGAGATAGGTTATTGCATCCTGCAATAACTTTTTATGAAAGATGTGCAGTTATTATTATTTTACAAAATCTAGTGTGTACTTTTCTATTAGTCACATTTTCCTTATACATTAGTAGAGATTATGACTTTATTCCCATCGATTAAAATTCTCTCTCCTTTCCCATTCCACTCAATCCTTGCCTAGTCTCATGTACATTTTAAGCCTGTACCTTTGCTATAACCATTTTTTGGGGGGATGTTTTCAACATTTCAGTCATATTAAAAATGGATGTTCAGGAAATGTTTTGCTTAGACATTTTGGGTTAAATTCTGCCATGTGTTTAACCAGTTTCTGAATAATCTTTCATAGCTGTCACATAAATATTGTTGTGCTTTTGCCCTTTAAAGTAGCCCTCAAGTGTTGTTTCCAACCAATTTGTAGGTTCTGGCATGTGAACAGTTAGCTGAGTCATTGGATCTGCTGAGGCACTTCATTAGAAGGACTTATAAAAATATCTTTGAACAGTAACTTTTTTTGAAGGTCTCATCTTTTGGTTTGACGTTCATATGAAGTTGTATAATTTCAGAAAATAAGGACAAGTCAGGTAGTGGGGGAGGGGAGGAAAAGATGGGTTGGCTATGCAGATGCAGGTAACATATCAGATTACAAATACCTTATCAATTGACAGTTGTATGTGTTAAAACCCCTTGTCTTTATTCTTGTATAATGATTTGTTCTTCCGCAATAATTTGAGGAAAAGCTCAATACTGCCTTATGCATTAGAACAGAGGTGTCAAACACATGTCGTCATGGCAGCGTTACTTGACTTATCAGGATTTTTTCTCCCTTTGCTAAACCAGGCGTGGGCATGGCCAGTGCGTGACACATCTGGCCCGTGGGCCGGGAGTTTGACAGCCCTGCATTAGAACTTCCTGAAGCTCTAATAACTACTGATGTGTTGACATTCTTCTTTTTGGCAGAAAAACAGCTGCAATTTTAACAATACGTCTGAGTCAATTCAAAGTCAACACAAGTATATTAAAACAGGAGAATGAAAGTTGTTAATACGCTTGCTTTATATATTTTGCAGGTATCCTGGAATTTATCAGTATAGCAGTCGGCCTGGTCAGCATTCGAGGGGTAGACAGTGGACTTTATTTGGGAATGAATGAAAAAGGAGAATTATATGGTTCGGTAAGTATTATGCAGTTAAAAATTTGTCTTTACCTAGTCAATTTTGGTTATTTTTGTGTCTAATGGGCTTCTTTTAAAATACATTATTCAACCATATCATCAGCAATTATGTAACATTATTAGGAAAATACCCAAATCTATCAATGCTTATTTTTTAAATTTTATTTAATTCAATTTTGATGAATCTTAGATTTCATTTAAAGAAAGGTGCACATTTTTGTATGCATTTCTTCTGTGCTCAGAATTTGATTTTTGAGTACTATTAATGTAATCTGCTTTATGTGTAGGTAATCTACAGTTAAATTCACAGTCTAAGACTGTTGGAAATTTAACAATTCAAGCACTACCTAAGACAACTACTACTACTACTACTACTACTACTACTTCTTCTTCTTCTTCTTCTTCTTCTTCTTCTTCTTCTTCTTCTTCTTCTTCTTCTTCCTCTTCCTCTTCCTCTTCCTCTTCCTCTTCCTCTTCCTCTTCCTCCTCCTCCTCCTCCTCCTCCTCCTCTTCTTCTTCTTCTTCTTCTTCTTCTTCTTCTTCTTCTTCTTCTTCTTCTTCTTCTTCTTCTTCTTCTTCCTCTTCCTCTTCCTCCTCCTCCTCCTCCCCTTCTTCTTCTTCTTCTTCTTCTTCTTCTTATTATTATTATTACTACTACTACTACTACTACTACTACTACTACTACTACTGTTGCTGCTGTTTGTGTTTTTTCATCTACAGCAGGGGTGTCAAACTCAAGGTCCGGGGGCCAGAACCGACCCACAGGGTGTTTAGATCTGGGCTCGTGGGGCCGCCCTGGAAAAAGCAAAGGACTGGCCCTGGTACAAGTGACATTGAGCTGGCCACATCCTCCTGGCCACGCCCTCCAGCTCCCCCGAGGTCAAACACAGTCCTGATGCGGCCCTCAATGAAATTGAGTTTGACACCCCTGACCTACAGTGTTATACTGGCATATCACTTGGATAGCATCACATAGCAGCTATCTTTCTTAGGTGTAGATAAAAACTTCTATAAATCAAAATTAATTCCTGGTGATTATCTGAAAATATGCCTGTAATTCTCAAAAATAATAAGGAGCTGTTCTGAGCTGTTTTTCCAATTTCCTGGTATTGCCTATAATCCTGAGTTTTGCTAATGATTGATATATCAGGAAAACCAGACTCAACCTTGTTTGCTTTTTCAAGAACAGCCCAGAAATACAATAAATGTTTAATTTCTGTGCTGTTGGCAAAGCTTTTATACGGCATATAAATAAACAGTGGTAGGATTTGATATAGCAGAATACTTAGAAATTCTAAGGCATTCCAATCCCTATGGAACCATTATAGGTTGAATGGCATCTTGATAGCTATACTGGAGCATGTTGCATTTGGTGGACACAGTAGATGGAAACTGCATCTCCAGAATCCCATCAGGACCATAATCTTAACTTCAAAAGCCTTACATAAGCAGTTGCTTAATATTTTTGTTACAGTTATCTGTCTTCCTTTCAAGCTTCATAACCACAGAGAGCAAGTGATGTCACTGGCATACAGCCATAATAAATGATCCTTGGGGGGAATGCTCTTTTATTCAGAAAAACGGGTCCCACTTCATCTTGTATCTTTTTCTTCCTCAGCTTTAGAAGGTTAGTAAATATTTATAGTTGGAGATGAACTGTCAGTGCATATTACAGATCAGAAAGGCACAATGGGAAGGAAAAAAAAGCAGAATGCTGAAGCGAATTACTTATTACTGATGTGGGTGAGATAACTCTCTCTCTACCCCCTCCTTCCCCCCCTCTCTCACACACACAAAGACTGCAAGCTATTAGCCCCACAATATAGCTATGTGATATTTCTGAAGATAAACGGGCTTGTAAAATAACTTTTTCCTCATCCTACCAACACAATTAAGCAGTTAGAGAGTTATTAAATGTAGGCAGCAGGCCATGTAAAAAGGGCAGGACATACAGTGCAATTTCCCACAATGGGCAAAATCATAATTGACCATGCTCTATCTAGAACAATAGGGAAACACAATTATAGAACACTAGTATAGGTGGCAGAGAACCAAATGTACGTTGGGAGAAATTGGTATGGCATGGAAGGGACATTGGAAAAGTAACTTGCTGAATTGAAGGTCTTCCATAGACCAACTGTGTAAAAGCATGGATTGTGTTCCAGTTACTCTGGAGACCAGTACGAAAGATTTCAGTTTCAGCTCCACATTTATGCTCTCAAGTCCAGTTGAAACCAAAAATTGGGCTGAAAGACCTGAGGTCTGATTCAGTGTCTTTTTCCACGATAACTGAAAACCATATCTGAGGAAATCTGAGGTCTAGTCCCCTACCATTATAAATGATTATGGCAACAGACATATGGCACTTACTTTTCTACTAGTAAAAATAAAACTGTGTTAGCAATCTTACGGACTAATGAAAGTACTTATTTGTTTCACTCCAAATAGAAGAAGATTTAAAAAATGGTCTCCGGTACTTAATGGCCTTGATTTGTTCTATGTAGATCTCATTTTCAAATAGTTATTATGCCCATCTTACTTTTGAATAACGATCACTGTTTTTGTCTTGGAATGCTTATTATTAAGTTGTGATGTCTATGTTATGGGGCCAAGGCTTGGATTCTCTGCCTTAATTCTACTTGTGTTGTAGATGAGATGTTGTGTCATTAGTATAAAGAAGGAATGCTAGTTTAGTGGGATGTAGTTCATTGTTAAAGTTTGGCTCATGGAGTTAAAATGGAAAATGTGGGACTAGAATGAACGTTTGCCTCATTCCTCTCTGAATAGGAATTAGTACAGGCAGGCAGTCAGAGGAAAAACTGCTTTGTGCTGGCATGAAGTTATGTAATTATGTCATCAAAAGTAGTACTGTAGCATTCAGTCAATTGAGGAGAACTAAATCAATTGAAGACCACTCTCAGTCTCTGTACAGGTAGTCCTTGACTGCAACAGTTCATTTAGTGACCGTTCAAACAAAGTTACAACGGCACTGGAAAAAGTGATTTATGACCGTTTTTCAGAATTACGACCTTGCAGCATCCCCATGGTCATGTGATCAAAATTCGGACACTTGGCAACTGGTTCATATTTATGATGGTTGCAGTGCCCTTCTGCAACCTTCTGACAAGCAAAGTCAATGGGGAAGCCAGATTCACTTAACAACTAAGTTACTGACATATCAGCTACAGTGATTCACTTAACAACCGTGGCAAGAATGGTTGTGAAAGGGGGCTAAACTCACTTAACAAATGTCTCATTTAATCACAGAAATTTTAGACTCAATTGTGGTCATAAATCGAGGATTATCTGTATTTCTCCCTCAATTTAATGTGGCCTTTCCTAACCTAGAGTCATTCAAATGAGTGGAATTCAATTCTCAAAAATCCTATCCAGGACAGGAACATTTACAGGTTATAAATAAAAGACAATAAATTTGTAAGAACCGAGTTCTACATTCCCCTACGTTTCTTCATATAATGGTATACCCCCATTTATTTCTGTATTTGCAAATTTTATCAATACATCTGAATTTCTGGGACCTTTTAGAATGTGAAACAATCAAAAAAGAACTCCCCGGTTGTTCAGATGCTTTTAAAAAATGGTGTAATTTGAACGAGGGAAATAAAATATAAGTAAATGGAAGAAATGTTAAATGGGGCCAAACCTCCATTCCTCTTTTTGTAGAACCATATATCCCTTCTAAATATTTGATGATTTGAGGTGAGAATTTTAAGAATTTGCAGGAAAAAAAAGCTTACACTTAAAGATAGATATCTTTAGCTTTCTTTTTAAAAAGGAAAAAAAAAAGATCTGTGGAAAAATTACCAAACTGAGGTTCTATTACAGCATTATTTATTTATTAAATTTATTTGCCGCTCATCTCCTTTTGAAGCAACTCTGGGTGACTTGCAGCCGAGTTCCAAGAGTCCTTCTAAGACAAAACAATGACACTGAAAAATGCAACTGTACTTATTTAATATATTCATTGTTTCATATTAGAAATTGCCTTACAATATAACATATGAAAAATGTGTAAATTAGCATATCATTTGCTAATTGTGTAACAAGATTGAAAACAACTATTGGCTGTCTGAAGTATTTTAGTTCTGAAATCAAGTTTGCATAGAACAAGCTAGCACTCAAATTTAAAAAGACAATGTTACTTAACAGCTACTGCAGTGTAAAACAAATATTTAAATGTATCAAAACCAAATGCTTGATACTGGTTTATTTCACTAATGAAATTGGTTTGGTAAGTAACTGGTTTTGAATCTGAGTGGGTATCTTTCCTTCCTCAGTTAATTTTGCAATAGGTACCTATGGACATTTTAATGCCATGTTGAAGTACAGAAGCTTTTTGTTGTTGTTGAAGATGAAATGTACACAAAGCTTAATGAAATACTTGGCAATGGTGTGTTTGGGCCATATGTTGTGGAAATTCTTATTTCCACTGGTGGGGCTTGTATAGGAAAAAATGCCTGGGGCATTGTCCCCCAAGGCTTGAAATGCTGCTAACAGAAAATGGGCTTTACTTCTAAACTGCAATGCGATGAAAAGTGGCTGTAGTGTAATTCCATTAGTTTCAATGAAATGTATCATCTAATATTCATGATCCTTTAGGGTCTTGTTGACACTGGCATAATTAATACCTTCATTTTAACAGCTGCCAACAGTGGCACAAATATTCTGGTTATGGTCTGGAGTCAGTGTATATTTTCCTATACTCCTGGGTTCTTGAAGCATATGCTAACAAATAGTGTTCAAGGTACTGGCTTATTTTAAGTACCATATTGGTACAGGGTTAAAAAGCTGGGGGCGACTGTGGTATACTGGGTGCCAAAGCTGTAAAAGTGTGGCTGGATGCTGACACTGCAGTACTGACACTTGCCAAATGACACATGCATCCATTAGCAAATATAGCCTGTGCTGAAATAGTTTATTGTTGTAAATTCCTTCTTCCAGGGTGACAACCATGCTAGACTTTTAAAGATCTACAGACGTTCAGAGAATGTGGTTACGAAAGTCATGTAAAATGTAGGGAGCCATGGAGATGACCTTGGGGGAAAAAGATTCAGAAACCACTGCAAAAAGAAAATGTGCAGAAGCTTGCCCTGAGCTTTGAGAAAAGAGAAAGTATTAGGAAAAGACTCACACTTACTGCTCCCTGATTCCGAAGGGTATAAGAGGGAGGGATGGAACAATATAATCAGCCTTGCAAGAGCCTGTTGCTATAGCCTTTTTCAGTAAAGTAGAATTTTTTGATTCATGATATCAGATATTAGATTTATGAATTAAAAGCTTTTGATATTTTGGGCAAATATGTTTGATGACATGCTGATTTTTTGGGGGGAAGACCCTTCCTGACACACAATCCATGCTAGAAGGATTTTTAAAAGACTCCAAACACAAGCTTTTTGCTACATTGGAGAAATGTGTGTTTGATCTACAACGAATGGATGATTTCAGTTACAGGATTTCTGCTGAATACATACAAATGGGTCCTTTAGAACTACAAGCCATACTTTCACAGCAATTACCTCAAAATGTGAAGGATTTTATGGTTTTCCTAAAAGTTCATAAATTTGCAGACCCCATAAGACTCATCTACTAAAGATAGGACATACATCCATATAGTCTACTCAAAAGCAAACAGCATTTTAGAAATAGAAAGAACTTTTCTCATTACAGCTGCTACTCAGTTGTCTAAACATCACTTTCCAATTCATGATGCGAGCTAATGCTTTAGAAATGGTGGCTGAAGTAGTTCTCCAAGCACAGAATGAGGGCAGGATGGATCTCTTGTCATATGCATTTTATTCTAAATTGCTTTGATTAGCTGAATACAATTATATGAAGGCAGCATTCCAGCAATGGAGACACTTCCTGGAAGGGCAGGACACCTAGTACAAATATGCACAGACCATGTGAATTTGGAAGTTCTTCAAAATGTAGAACTTGGAAGATCAGGTGGGCACAATTCTCCCAGTTCAATTCCCGTGTCTTATTTTCCCTGGTTCACAGATTAGGCTATTAAATACCCTGTCACATAAACCAGAACATGATAATCTTCCCCTGCTGTAACTTTGCCATTGCCCAGGAGTTAGGCCCTCCTGAAAGATTGGTGCAGAGAGGCAGAATGTTGGTCTTTTAGATCAAATGAAAATGCAGGAACCACAGGATGCTTACTCCAGGTCTTGGATGGATAATATCCAGGAGCCTTGCAAGATGGTTTTTCACCCTACATGTCTGAAAGGATGGTATCTCAATAGGCATTTGTAGGTTCCCCTTTCTTTAAGGAGAGAAAGGTTTATAACACTGTCGTGATCATAGAACTGCTGGACATTGGGATGTGTTTAAAACTGCATTGGGTTCTCAGATAGTTCTCATGGTCAAGTGTGAGAGTGATGACAGAGATTACATTTCATCTTGTCATGTTTGATGCTGAACAAAGTCTATTCATGGAAAATCCATTGACTTGCTTCTCCCTCTGAGTTCTTGTTTATGACCTGGGATTACACTTCCACACTTCTTGTAAGATTATACTGGCATTCTTGGGGTTATAGATTTGTTTACAAAAATGGCTCATTTCATTCCTTTGCAAGAGGTCCCATCATAGGAAAAAGCACAATTTTTTAAAAACATGTTTTTAGGTACAGAAACCTAGTCAATCATCATATCAAATTGTGGACCTCAATTTACCTCCAACTTTTAGAAGGCCCTCTTCCATTTATTAGACATTAAAATCCATTTGTCATCTTCTTGACATTCAACCTTTAATGGTCAAGCTGAACATTAAAAACAGATTCAGGAACAATATGGTGTTATGTCTCTTGTCTAATAGACAATTGGACTGCACTGCAGAATTTGCTTACAACAACTTAATACCTTATAATTTGCACTTCTATATTTTAGTACCTTATAGTTCACACATGCAACTTATAGTTTGTACTTCTATATTTTGTTCCCCAGAACCCCAACATCTGCAGTTCTTCACACTTCATGCTTTCTGCATCAGAGCTTTTCTTAAAGGAAAAGCTGGTTTTGGCAAAGGCTTTGCACAATCAAACTGCAGACATGCACAGGCAAGAAGGTACCAAAATTGCAGAGGGGATTTGACCTGGATTTCAACTAATTTTTTTGTCTTTAGTATGACCCTCAAAAATTTTATTGGTCCCATCCTAATAGTACAATAAATTAATCAATGGCCTTTATCTGAAGTTGCCTGCATCAATGAAGGTTCAACCCATCTTCCATTGTACACAGCTTAATCTGTAAGAAAACTTACCCTTCCCATTTTGATGGGTAGAAAAGAGACATATGAAGTGGAAACTATTCTGTGTTCTAGTTGCAAGGAAAATAATTGGAATATCTGATTCACTGGAGGGCCATCCAGATTTGGAGAGATCATAGGAGAACAGGAGAATGACAGACATTCATGCCTGTGCTTATAGGTTTCATCTATAATTCCCAGGAAACCTTCATCCCTACAAAGACAAAAGACCTAACAAAGAAAAAGGGGTCAAACTATTTTCCAAAGCACCAAAAGGCAAGTCAAGAAACAATGTTTAGAAACTAACCAAGGAGAGAAGCAACCTAGAACTAAGGAGAAATTTCCTAATGGTGAGAACAATTAACCAATGGAATAACTTGCTTTCAGAAGTTGTAGATACTCCATCACTGAAGGCTTTCAAAAATAGATTGGACAACCATTTTTCTGAAATGATATAGGGTCTCCTGATCAAGCAGGGGGTTGGACTAGAAGACCTCTGAGGTCCTTTCCAACTAAACTCCCATGATTTGCCAATGCTACAAAATGACTGTGAGTCTCAGGATGAAGTAGGCTCTTGTTTGCCAGCAAGATATACTCCCTAGAGCAGATGAGTATGTAGCTGAGGGGAGGAAATGTTTCCTAGCTCCCATCTTCTTCTGGGTTGCAGGATTTGCTGGATAGATTGGGGAAGCCATCAGAAGGAGGCACAGTCCAGACAACAGAAAGAGGGAGGTGCCCAGTTCTTCCACCTCTGCATTGCAGGACTACTCTAGTAATCTTGGGAGCTGCTGAGTGAGGAATTTGTGTATGTGTGTGTGCATTTGAAATTTGTTCCCATAGTTTTGTTCTGGGTTTTTTATTCCATGTGGACAAGAAGATTGAATGTAATGGAGGAGGTGATGTGGAGAAGCCATAGAGATAACCTTGGAAAGGAAAAAACCAAAACAGTTATAAAACCAAAAAGTGCAAAAGGACATTTTGAATCCAGGAGAAAGAAAAAATATTAGGAAGAGACTCGGACTGCCTCCTCTTTGACTCATTGGGTATAACAGGGAAGGAAGGGAAAACTGAATTGGACTTGCAAGATTTTATTTCCACAGCCAATCTCAGTCAAGAATAGTTCTAGTTTTCTGGAGTTCAATCCCTAACTTCATATTTTGTAGTATTGGAGTCTTTTTCAAGACATTGTATCTTAATATTCTTGAAACTTTTATCAAGAATATCTCAGAAACCACCAACAGCCTACTGCAACCACATGGAATCAGCCTAGCACACATGCCAACTAAAAGTCCTTCAAAACATCCTAAACAAACCAAAAGACCCAGCCCCAGAAATAGAAGTAATCTACAACATACAATGTAATGTCTTCAACAATCACTATGTAGGACAAACAGGCAGAAGACTATCAGAACTCATCCATGAATACCAACTAGCAGTCAGAAAACTATTTAATTTCATAACATATAGACAGACTTGATCATAGTTTCAATTGGGAAATTGTGACCATCTTAGACCAAGCCAAGTCCAAAAAAGCCAGGGAATTTCTAGAAGCCTGGTACTGTTGACAAATTAGCTATCAATAGGCGCATAGTCATTAACAACATCTATAGACTATGCAAAAGAGACAACTATAACCAGCCAAAAAGGGAACAAAAAGACTCAAGCACCTCTTCACCAGCAATTAGCACCTAGATCAGGATAGAATAACTCCAAAATTAACATCAGACCAACTTTACTATTCACTGTTCTGTTATTGGGGAAAACAATACCCCAATCAAGAAATTACCAAAGAAGCTAACAGTAAACAGCCCAACCAAAGAATCTCTTAAGAAGCCTCACCAACACTGAAAGGACAAGCCACTAGAATACCTTATAAACTGACAGCAATACACATTCCTTACTAGCACTGATGATGTTACCTATTTTGGGTAATTAAATGTCTGCAAGAAAACAAACAAACTCAGAGAGCACCAAGGACCCCTGGAGTCTTTTATGTTCTGGACAGCCTCAAAGGGCAGATATAAAAAGAGACATCCAAGCATCTCAATTTGTCCTTGTTAATATTGATAATAAAAAAATCCACCCTGGATTTCTTAAAGCCCATCATGTACTATCTCCGAGTCTGTATTCTTATGAATGAGCAGGAATGCTCTGATCATTCCAGGGAGAGGATTATCCAACCTTTGCTTGCAAGCCTCCACCAAAGGAGCATCTATGACCCCAGGAGGCAGGCTTTCCTTCCACTGCTTAACATGTAGAACACTCAAGAAGAAATTCAATTATTTATAAGTAAGAATAATTTCACCATCCTTTGTTCTCCATTTTCAATATAACATTCCTTTTGTTTTGTATGTAGAATAATATTGTATGTGATAATATGCAGTGTGTATATGAACTACACAAAATGCATGTGACTACTAAACCCTGACCTTGAATTGCATGAAAACTAATATCATCTAGTATTCATAAAACCTATGAGTGGAATATTTTAAAACATAATTATTCCAAAATATCCAGCCAGCATGGTCAGGTATAGAGTTAAAAATAAAAAATAAATGATCTCGAAAATACCTCTTGCCTAATTTCTTATATTTTCAAGCAAAAACCCATTTCTATATTTTAGTTGTACTATAATACTCAAGACAGATTTAAAAGTGATGTATCATTCAAAGCAATTAAGCACGAGGCTGGTGGACACACAGTACAGCTAAGCTGCATTTTGTGTATCTTCATCAGTGTCGTATTTTTAATAGGCAAGACATACAACAGGACCTCAGATGACTGCAGATTATTGGCACGTTTATAAAAGAAGAAAAATACTGGCCTCAAACCAGAATATTATGCAGGATGACAATGTTCAGTGGTCTAAAGCTGGCTAAACTTCAACCTCTGAAATTATAGTTAAGGACGGTTTTGATGCAACAAATAATTGCAATTCAAAAATAGAAATGAAAATCATATTAGAGAAGGAGGGAGGACTTCAATAGGGTTCCTATAATAAAACATTTTAGCTTAATTTGGCAATAGCTATAAGGTTATTTGGTTGTGTTGAATCTGCTGGATATATGGAAAAATCAAGGAGTACCCAGAAAGGTAGACAGTCAAATCTTTCTTTCACAGGCTGGTTACATTTATTTTAATTAAATTCAACAGTATTCATTGGGTTTATTTCCTAGTGTTGGAAGAAACATCCTTCTGGGTTCTGCTCCAAGTGGGGAAACAGACACTGGAAACATGGAGACTGCTTGGAAAGATGGTTTAATGGTGGACAGGATCACATGGCTTGAGTTCCTGAACAGAAAAGGGCAGATACAGTAAATCCTCGGGTTTTTATGCTCTCTCTGGCTCTGCATTTCTTGGGGCCACAAAAGAGTATCCTGATTGGTTGTCAGACTCCCAGGGGGTGGGGGCCTTGCTGGCTGATGGTCACATGTGCTTCCCAGGTCACATGTGGTGAGTTTCTGCTGCTATTGTGTAGAGGGCTAATCCTTGTTGGATCTTTGGCAATTCCTACTATGGCTCTGCCTGAAGGAGGTAGATCTTTGTTATGTAGAATAGACTGGCCCAGGCCTTAATGGCCCATTGACAAAGGGTGGGGGGGGCAGGAAGATGGGAGCTGCTTCAAAACATGCTTATCCCAGGGAAATATAATATTCTGCCTTTTTCATATTTCCTAAAATATTTCACTCTTCCAGGAGAGGGGTGGGTGCTAACTTCCTACACTAGCAAGCATGCACGCATTTGGAAACAGGACCGAATTGGAGCCTTTTTGTGTAATAAGGACTTAATCCTTTTATTCTCTATTTAAGAGCAGAATTCCAAATCCCGGGCCTTGGATTGTCTTTGGGAAGCGTTTGACAGATTTCATTTGTTCACTGTATTATGAAACCTAGATTTCCGTATATTATGAAGCCTTAACAGGACAGAAAAGTGATGATCAGGTTGTAGCTTTGATAGCAATGTTTTTAAGTCTCTCTTGTAGAGTTTCAGCGGCACCATATTTTAACAGTTATAGTTCATAGTAACTTGGATTGTATTTACACACTATACTGAATACTATAGCCTGCAGTACTGTGTTTACAGAATATCCCACAAGGTGTTTTTTTTTTTGTTAGAGTCTGAGGTTCAGAAAAGATGCTATGAAGCCAAATGAGTTACCAAGCAATAACAAGTCTCTTTGATCTCAGAGCATCAACTTTTATTACCAGATATTTGTCAAATTCATCTTTTTAGATATTGAAGGTAATGTGAGATGAAACTGCTAGGTTGGCAGAAGCTGGGACAAGTAATGGGAGCTCACACTGTTACGCGGCACTAGGGTTAGAACCGCTGAACTGCCAACCTTTCGATCGACAAGCTCATCATCTTAGCCACTGAGCCACTGCGTCCCTATTAAGGAATTCTTAAATTAGTGGCAAAAGAATGATCTGAACAAGAAATGGCCTTTTCACAGATCAGCAACTGTATTACAGCACAATAAAAATGTTGCCAGTATCTTATTAGGCACCCGTGACAGAATTTATACATGAGCAATTTAATTCAGGTCAAGGTAAGGCAGAATGTAAAAGTACATATTCAGGAAAGTTGATTTCCTGGTTCTGCTATGACAAAAAGGCCCAGGGTTAATAAAAGTGCATCCCCACTTGAGAGGTGGAGAGGTGACTTTGGGGGTGGGAAGTGTCCATTCGAAAGCACGTAAAAAATGCAAGTAGAAAAATAGGGACCACCTTTGGTGGGAAGGTAACAGTGTTCCATGTGCCTTTGGTGTTTAGTCATGCTGTCCATAGGACCACGAAGACGTCTTCGTACAGTACTGCCTCTTCGCCTTTGAAACGGAGATGAGCACCGCCCCCTAGAGTTGGGAACAACTAGCAAATATGTGCAAGGGGAACCTTTATCTTTACCTTAAGGATTCTTTAGATGAATTGCCCTTCACATGTCCACCAAGCATGGTAGGGATTGAAATAACGCATGCTATCCACATCATTGGTAGCTCCACACATACATAGTTTATGGGACAAAGGCTCTAAAAATAAATCTGCTTGACTTAGTTTTGCTTGTAAGTTACAAACCTGACTATTCTCAAATACCTACAGTGTGACAGTCAGAGAGTACCTTGATGGTGGAGGATATAAATAGAGCCAGAAACTTAACTTCCTCACCAAGCATTTGGGGGTAAGTGATAGAAATTAGAATAGCAGTAGATTTATTTTTATTTGATTGATTTTTCCCACCTTTCTGATCCTTTTCTTGCATTTCATATGATTATTAAATATGATTTTCTATTTGATTCATAAACACTGGATCTACGTTGAAGTGTTTGCTTTGGTCTTCAAGAAAATCCTGAAGGCTATTTAATGAGGAATTGCAGGGTGGGATCAGATTGTGTGTGTTTGTGTATGTGTGTGTGTATTATATGATCACTGATCTAAAAAAAAAATGACACTTTCTCCTACCTGCCATTCTAGCTTTGAGAAATGGTGCAGTAATTGCAATATATGTTGCTATTCAGAGCCTGAGTGCTAAAAAATTCTGGGCTCAGGAAAGTCTAATGTGATTTCTAGCAAGATGGCCTATTCTCTGATATCTTCACTCGCCAGTTCAGTTAAAAATTGAATGCATACAAATTATTAAATAATTGACAAAAAACGTCATCCAAGTTGAAATTAACTATACAGAAGATGAATATGCATGTGAGAGAAACATGCAGCAAAGCATTGATGTCTTTAAATTTAGTTATTCCTGAACTGATAAATAAAGCAGGTAACTGTTGCTAGCCTAGTTTTTAGTTCTATGGATATTGGTTTTTTCGTGTTGTTGCATGAATAGAGATGATTGTTAAACTAAAACTTGCAGAAAGCAACTCCAGCTCACTATAATTATGACTTTAAAATAGCATTTTCCTCCCTGGTATTAGAAATGCTAGGAATTCTGTATCAGTTATAGCCATTGTAGTCCCAGCACACCTGAAGATTGGTTGATGAGGGGATGTTGCTTTAATATGATTTTACAAGGTAAATAAGGCAGAAAATTATGATGAGCCATGTTCATCAGTTGGTGGCTACTTTTCCTGCCCATCGCTAATGGATGACAGATTAAAGATAGCAAGCAACCTACCAGTCACTGCCCTGAAACCACCCTGACTTAAATTGTGTATTGGTAGCAACATTAACTGGCCTGATTGTTGATAATGTAGGCTGTGAGGCAGTCCCTTTTCATATACAGATGTACTTTCCTGCTGAGTCAAGGATGGGAGGAAAACAAATGAACAAGACAATAAAGGATGTGTTCTCTCTGAACTCCAGACTTGAAAATGTAGAGATATGATGATGTCTAAACCATTTTAATATAAGAATAAAGCTGCAAATAATGAAGACAATTCAGATCAATCTTGGGTGAGTTTTAAACTGACTTGACAGGAAGTGGAAAACAGAAAGCCTGGGGGGTCTGCAAGAGTTCTTGGTATATTGTCTGTTTAAATATGGGAGATGCATGGAGGTAAAACTAGAACATTACACATGGATCTTTTACTTGCTTTTTCTTTGCACCAAGGTCTTAAAAGACATTAAGAGAATCTGCAGCCCAAAAGAGGGTGCTATGGGTCAAAACCAATGCAGCATCACTAGATAGTAAAGAGTACCTTATTTGAAGAAGTAGCTATTTTAAATATAGCTGTTGGAAATGCTCAACTGTGAAAACAGTTCAAATATCTTTCCCAGAACCTTATTTTTGCTTCCAGGCAATGCATCAACAGTCATTCTTAAATTGGAGATGACTTTCTGTTTGATGATATCTAAAATTAGGTGTACAGTCTTGATTTACTGGCCAAGATTAAAATTGGTAGAGGGTATGAAGCTACCAACATTGCCGGCCTGTGTTTTCCATCCACATTTCTGCTTAGCTCCTGTGCATAATTTACTAAATAGGTATGGATTTTTCTTAGGGCAAGGCAATTCTGAAAATTAATTGTTGACAGTTACTAGATTAGCCAGCATTAAATTTCAAGAAGCCTTAAACAAGTCACAAATCTTAAGACCTTTCCATACTGTCATGCATTTGAAGAAGGAAAAGCTTTGTCTCAGGCAGACGATTGTAATACTCTCTGCACGAAACCGATTTTAAAAAATAATTTGTTATAAAATGCAGATGAGAAGATACTGATCACATGTAATTTTAAGGACTATATTATCTCTTCCTGTGCCAGTATTCTTCAAATTTGTTTAATGATGGTCTGGAATTATGTTGGCTTTCAGCCAACTCACTTAGACAAGAGGGAGCTGAAATAAGATAGAGACGGAAGAGATGGTAAGGCAGTAATGTAAGGTGTGTGGGGTGCCTCAGGCAAGTAGGGGAGGCCCTGGAAGGCCTGGTGCAGGACACAAGTGAGTTCTCTTCACTCAGTTGAAAATCCTGGTTGGATTTCAGCATGGAGGATTTTCAGCTCCTAAATGTAGCTTCCCAAGTTCTCCCCCAGCCCCCATGAGGATCCCCCTTTCCTTATCTGGAACTCTGCTCAGACCTGTGAGATCACTTTAATTATCACAACCAGGAATACTGAGAGGAGAAGTCATGTGGGCACCTCAACTTAAAGATTGCTTCAATCAGCAGCTGAGATCCAATCCCAATTGTGGCTTCACTGCCTGTTTTTTTAAGCCTTACCAGATAGACCAGACAGAAAATATGATCAGATAAGCTAATTCTACTTTATTGTAAAGCTATAATAACAGAATATTGCATGTCTCCTTTATAGCTCAACAAACTGGAGAAGGGTCCCTTCTGAATCTCTTTCCCTTTCTCCACTCAATATCCAGCTATGGGCTATTTGACCATTTCTAAACATAATCTCTTCACCCCATCTCCCAGATACCATTAGAGCCTGTTTCCAGATATATCCAAAACAGAAAATACCATTTATACACTTCTTTATTTTCCTTATTTTGGATGCATTTTTGCTCAGAATATGTATGAAAAGCCAATATGAGTATTTTTAACACATATTTATGTGCAATAAAGCATCTTTTACATACAAACTTTGGAAAATTACCATGAACATTATTTTTATCAGCACACGTGATCTTCATTTAAGTACTGCTGGTTCAGTGACTGTTCAAAGTTATGACACTATGAATGAGGGATAGTCACCCCTCAAACTTAGGGCCATTGCGGTGTCTCATGAGCAAGTGACTAGAGATTGTGACGTTTCTTGCTGACTTCCCACAAGCAAAGTCAGTGAGAAAGCTGGCAGGAAATTGGAAGTCGCAATCACATGAAGTCCTTGCTTAAACAACACGTATGGTCCTTGCTTAACGATTGCTGGAACTGTGGATCCTAAACAGCATGATCATACGGGTTTTTTTTTTACTAATAACCATATTGCTTAAAGATTGGAGTTTTTGGTCCCAATTAATATTGTTACTACATTTATACATACCAGTATTTATATGAGCACTTTCTCACTACACAAAGCTTTTCATTTGAAAATTGCATTAACATTTTGGAGAACTGTGTCAAATTGTATCAAACAATACCAAATTGTTATTCAATTCCTAATGGTTGAAAATTTAAATAGTTTTAAAACTTCAACATTTTATATAGTTTTCTTGATAAGATTTCATAAGTAATTTGTCACTATCTTCTTCCTATGGTTAAGAGAGAGCGAGTGGCTTAAAGTCACCCACCTGGCTTTGTGTCTAAGGTGGATCTAGAAGTCACTCTCCCAATTTCTAGCCTTTTGCCTTTAACCACTACCTTGGAATTATACTCTTATTAAAATGTAATGCAGGTTAACTTACCTTCCATATCTGTCTTAGTTTTTTTTTCACTTAAGAGTAAATTAAACAAAAAATAATTATTTTAAAATTTATTTATCTTAATAGACATTTAAGAACACAAGGAAAAGAAACAAAACAAAATAATAAAGAAATAGAAAAGAGATTTATAAGCAGAGACTTATAAGAATAAATAAAAATGTTAATGTTAGATTAGTGCTACATATTTATAGTATCTTTTGTCAATTTAGAACTTCACACTATTAAAATTAAGTTGATATAGACTGATTAATAATAGCCTATATAGTATGAATTATATATCAACATGAAAAATTCCAAACATTTCTGTTTCATAGGAAATTCTCTCCTTATTTAGTAAATCTAGCAAGATAATGCTATACAAATCTCTACACTGGAGAGATGGGTAGGTATTATCCTTCTCAGTAGATGAGGCAAAGTTGATGGGAACAAGATAAAATGCCTTCCCCGGTTAATACTAGAGTTAGATGATAGCCCTCTCTTCTTTACTTTACTTACAATCTTTCATGGCCATGTTGAAAAAAAGTATTATACATGCTATTTCTCAGAGAGGTTTAAGTCTCTGTATTATTGAAGTTTTACTGTATTTTTGAAATTGTTCAACTTCAGTGTAACTTGGCCTTGATGTGACTATTCTAACAAGAACTGGTAGTAAAACCGGCAGGATGCTCCGCCCACTGACCTGGACGTCATCATAGGTGATCTGCGCATGAGCAGAAGAGCTTGCGCGCCCGATACAAACCGGTAGTAAAGGTAAAGGTAGAACCCACCCCTGAACTGCAACCTGTAAAATCTGCAGTTCTGTGGTGTCTATAGTATCTAGTTTCTCTTTTCACACCTTTTTCAAAAGATTTGCTGAATCATTCTGGGTGAGTATAGAACAGCCTCAGTAAATATATGACCTTAAAAGTAGGTTATTTTAATATTCTAGTGACTACCACTTAAATATGACAGGACACTGACAGAGTTATTTGCAGATGACACAGAGCTGGAAGAGATAGTTAATACTTTTGAGGTGGGGGAGGGAATCTAGAGACCTAGATAAGCTTCACTTATGCACTGATATGAACAGGATGGAATTTAACAATAGAAATGTGAAGTTTTGCATCAGGCAGAAAAATGTAAGGCACAAGTCTAAGGTGGGGGATATCTGGCTTGGCGGTACAGGTAGTCCTGAACTTACAGCCACAATTGGGGTCATAATTTCTGTCATAAGTCATTGAGTCAAACCTGATTTTACAACAATTTTTATGGTGGTCATTAAGTGAATCACAAGCTTGTTAAGCAAATCCCAGCTTCCCTAATGGATTTTTTTTGCCGGGTTTTTTTTTGCCCAAAAAAATTCAACTGGCAAATCATGATCATGTGGTCTGAGGCCAGTCACAAGTTGTAACCGTGAGCTGATTGCCAAGCACCTGACTTGTGATCATGTGATCCCTGGCTTCATATCCTTTTCCACCAAGCATCTCTTCGTAATGGGAAAACACTCATTAATCATGCTTCTTAATATGGAGTGAGGTGAGTTCACTTCTCTAACTAATCATCAGACCTACCAAGGTTCTCTCTAAAGAAAAGAAAAGGGGGGAGAAATTGATCATAAGTGATCCATGTCCCTGATTGCAGACGAATGCTAGTGCTACCAATAAATACCCAGGGAATCCAGCTTGTATCTCATGGCTGGCGGCATCTGAAGTAGCCAAGAAATGGGCATGGAGAAGATATACTAGAGCAGACTTTGGAATCAGACAATTGTGATTGTCCCATCTGTAATAATAAAGAGTGCAAAATGGTTACTGCCAGATTTCAGCAACTGGAAGGGGATTGTGAAGTTCCCACAAAGGTGCTCTTATGGGGTGGGGAAGGATCTATAGGAGGATCAGAAAAGTCAAGTTAGCATCCACAGCCATATGGAGGCCTTGCCTTTTAAAAAAGTGTCAGTTGTGCAATGCCTATGAAAAAGGGTGTGGGCTTTAGCTGCACAGGTGAAGCCACCAATTCACCATTCCTGCAGATGTCCCTTTGTTCAGATGCGAATAGAATAGAATAGAATAGAATAGAATAGAATAGAATAGAATAGAATAGAATAGAATAGAATAGAATAGAATAGAATTCTTTATTGGCCAAGTGTGATTGGACACACAAGGATTTTGTCTTTAGTGCATATATTCTCAGTGTACATGAGAATAAAATACATTCATCAAGAATAAAAAGATACAACACTTAGTGATATGGAGCTTGGCCTGGCTATCCTTCTTCTAAGACGGGTGTCAAACTTGATTTCATTGAGGACCGCATCAGGGTTGTGTTTGACCTACTGGGGGAGCATTTTCAGGGTGAGTGTGGCCAGCTCAACATCACTTGTGTTGGGGGGTCCTGTGGTGGCCCAAGCGCTCTGCCAAAGTAAACGGACTCCCGAGCTCTGTTTTCAGCTGCAACGGCTTCCTGCAACCCTCTGCCAGTGAAAACAGAGCTCGAGAGGGCTGCTCCATTTTTGCTGGCAGTGGCACTGAAGACCAGTCCTTCGCTGTTTCCAGGCGGCCTCGCGGGCCAGATCTAAGCATCTCTTGGGCCAGATCCAGCCCGTGGGCCTTGAGTTTAATACCCCTGTTCTAGGACATGCTTTTTGATATACCTCTGATGCATATGTATATATACTTAGTAATTAATTGTGCTGGACTTTCTTTTTTATTCCTACTCAAAGACAATTTTCAAAGATACCTTTAATTGACCTACTTTTAATTGGAGATACTAATTATTGATATGTGGTTATGTATTTTTGTTTTTCATCCAGCTGAAATTCATTCGGATGGACTGAAATATATCATTCCTTATTTCAAACTATTGCTAATTTGGATTTATTTATCTATATGCAGTGAATATATTTGTTCCATGGTTATGCAGTTAATAAAATTATTACTCAAATGTTTTATACGTGATTGTGTATATATGTTTGTATGTATCTGTGGTGTGTGTGTATGTGAATTTATATATATTTCAATGTCTTTCACTGTAGGCATTAAATTGCTTGTCCAGCATAATAATCTTGATGCTGTAATGATGGTTTTTAAAACAGGAAGAAGTTTAAAAGAATAGTTCTTGTGATAGATTTTCTTCCAGTTTAGATGCTAATGGCATTAATGGGATGAAAGGTTTTCTTAGATTGTATTAGTTCATTTAATTAAAAATAGGATCAGCCACTCTCAGGCTATTTATTCTGCTGAGTGATTCTGTATTTGTGAACTAAAGTCTTTGACTTGATTATGTGGTTGTCTAGCTCATAAAACCCAGAGGCTATCATATGTCTTTAAAGAAAGAACGTTGTCTTGCTGCATAATCTAAATAGATTGCATTAATTTCTATTATATAGCATATTGATTAATACACCTTTAGGAATATCCATATTCTGGCCATTCATAGTATTAAAAAAAATTAATTCAATTGTCAACGTGGGAGATATTGTCCTTGGACTGACTGAAGCAAAATGTTGTGTCCATAGAGAAATAGCAATCATCCAACGTCTACCATCTAATTTCCCACTACTGTAGTGCTTCCGCAGTATAGGGAGAATTAGGGAGGGGCACAGTGGTGCAGCTCATTGGTGATAGGGCAAGTAGGGATTCTTTGGAACAAAACATTTATTTGGCTGCAAATAATTTTTAAAAATATTGTACCCTGTGTGATTATTATATAATTCTAATATTGTTTGCAGTGGTGGAATTAATTTTTTTTTACTACCGGTTCTGTGGGCGTGGCTTGGTGGGTGTGGCGGAGATGGATATTGCAAAATCTCCATTCCCACCCCACTCCAGGGGAAGGATACTGCAAAATCCCCATTACCTCCCCACTTCTGGGGGAAGGATATGGCAAAATTTCCATTCCCACCCCACTCGGGGGCCAGCCAGAGGTGATATTTGCTGGTTCTCTGAACTACTCAAAATTTCCACTATCGGTTCTCCACAACCTGTCAGAACCTGCTGAATAGCACCCCTGATTGTTTGGGAACTGACAAAATGTTTAAAAGATAGAAAGCAAAACATGGAATTCAAAGGTATTTTTTTCCTAAGTTTTAATTTTGTAAACCTTTATTATGGTTATATCCCATATTTATTATGACATATGTAAACTAACCTAGGCATGTCCAACCTGTGGGCCATATGTGGCTCTGGATAGCTGGTAATGTGGCTCCATAATAAAAAATAAATAAATAAATTATTTTTATCTTTATACAGTAACTATACTATATATTTTATATGTAGCCCAAGACAATTCTTGTTCCCTCAATGTGGCCCAGGCAAGTCAAAAGATTGGATAATCATGAACTAACCTCTTCATCTGATGCTATGTCTTATCATAGACCATTCTGTTGTGTATTCTGTTATAATTCTTTATAGAAATAATCAAATTCTCTCTTCAAAATGGAAGCCTGCTACTATCCTTTGGTGTTTATAATTAATTTAAGTTTTTCAGAAGAACAAATAAATTATCTTACAGATTCAACTTATTTTCAAATCATGGCATCAAATATGTATGGAAAAATAAATAACCGACTCAAGAATAGACTGAGAGGCATTTAATATCATGCCTCTTTTTAATATCAGAAACCATTCTGCAGTGTAACTCTATATGATCTAATTTGCCTGAAGAAAATAAGAATTAAAAAAACCATTAAGTTTCTTGCCAGTGCATTTGACTTCTATACAGCATCTGGATTTACAATTGAAAGAACTCAAAGTAATTTTAAAAATTGTTCAAAGAACCGTTAAGACAACAAGTGCTGTATTTAAAGACTATTCAGCAAATAAAAAGAAGAGATTGATTACAAAGCTGCTTGCATTCTTCTTCTTAGATAAGCTGTGGGAGGCTATTAGAACATATTCAACTCTTACCTATTGTAGAATACAGTAAAATTGATGTTGCACAATGAGGTTGAAACATCAGAGTTGGTTCTTTTTCTCTATTAAAAAAATTTGGTTGAAGTAGATCTAATAATCGCTATGGGTAAAGTGCTTATCCATTCTAAGCCTTTGTAAGGATCTTCCCCCTCCATACTGATTAATATGTATGTTTGTTTATAGCATATGATATTAAGGCTGTTTTGAGAAATCCATGGTGAGGGTTACAATGATTAATTGATTATATGAACAACTACTTTGGTAGTTAAAATTGCAGGAACAATGGAAAATTATTTACAGTATTTGTAAATTTAACATAAAGGTAAAACATCCTAAACTCAAACTCAGCTAATGGTGATTACATGGCTATCACAGTGAAGGGTGGGGTTTTTTTTTGGTACAATGTGGAAGAGGTTTACCATATCCTTTGTCTGTGTTTTTTTTAATTTTCCAGTTGAGCCTACAGCTTTGTGATTTCCTTGTGGTTTTCAATCCAAGTAATAACCAGGCCTACCTCTCTTTAGTTTCTTTCAAGGTCAGCCAAGCTTGCTAGGAAGCCAGAGGGGGGAAAAGTTGAAAAAAGACATGGGATGGCAAATCCTCCCTAAAAAAACGTACTTTAAATTTAAGAGCACAATAAAAATCAGTGTGAAAAGATTTGTGTACACCATAAGGTCATATCTGGAACTGAGAACATCTGTCTTTCATTGGGTCTTTGAAGGATATTTCCCACTACCAAAAGGGCAGTTTAAGACCATAATAAGAATAATTATTATGGCCAAATATGTTTCAATAAAACTCTCTTCCTTCAATAAGTAACTTTCAGGAAATTCATATGTAGAGTGTGAGAAGAATGATATCTTCCACTTGGTTGTAGTATTGAAATCTCTAGTCCTCTTAATACATAATCTCTGTGTGTGGTGGGAATGGTGTAGTCATTCTCACTAAATATGTTCAGCTTGTAACTATCACTGCCTAAACAGCTCTTGAATTCATTATGGGAAATATAAGTGGATGTTTCCCTTTCAGATAAGCCCATATGTTCACCATCTGCAATGCAATATAAACATTTTTATTCATCATTTTATGTATAAAATTTCTACATTGCTTTTCTTTTATTCAAAATTCAAAGCAGCTTCTTGACCAGCTTGAAGGAGTATATATAGATACTGAAATAATTACAACTATCTGAGATTACCTCAAAGCTATACATTTGCTATAAATGAAACTGTCCTGAAAAGAAAATATATGGATTATAATTGTGTTGCACTGTACATTTCATATAGAAATGTATTGGAAACCACTTGATATTTTTTGATGGGATGTGGTACAGTAACTGAGTTTTATTTTAAAAAGTTTTTCATTGTATGCAGCCAATGTAGTGTCAGAGAATGTGTCATCTGGCAAAGCATGGTCTTGCATTTAAGAAGTTGTATGTGGAGCATATTATTAGCATTTGAGCTAAAGAGTAACTTTAATTTTGTTTTCTTCTTTTCACTTCATTAACCTTTCTTCCCATTACATTCTTAATTCCTTGATAGTGGAGGTTTCTTTTAGTTGCTACATGTTGTTCTTAAGATCTAACACTTAATGAATGTAGAAGTGTTGTCTTATTCTTTCATTGTCATTCAATGGATTTTTAAAATATCTATTTTAAGCCAACTTTAGGGAGCAAGAATCTTGAAGGTATATAACCCCTCTTAAAGAGTATATCTCAATAAATGTGTTGGTTTAAGGGCCCTGTTGTTAGTTGCAAAGTCATGTCCGACCCATCGCGACCCCATGGACAATGTTCCTCCAGGCCTTCCTGTCCTCTATCATCCTCTGGAGTCCATTTAAGCTCACGCCTACTACTTCAGTGACTCCATCCAGCCACCTCATTCTCTGTTGTGGCCCTACAACTTGCTATTTTACAAACTACTAGATTATATGCTATGTGTAAACAGAAACCCACCCTGTTACAATATTGCATCATAATATTATCCTATTATTTTATTCCGAAGGGTGTGGTGGCTCAGCAGTTAAGGACGCTGAGTTGTCAGCTGGAAAGCTGATAGCCTGGGTTCAAGACCGGAGTGCTGTGCAATTGGTGAGCTCCCGTTACTTGCCCCAGCTCCTGCCTACCTAGCAGTTCAAAAGCATGCAAATGCGAGTAGAAAAATAGATACCATATTGGTGGAAAGGTAATAGTGTTCCATACGTCTCAGTGTATAGTCATGCTGGCCACATGACCATGGAAATATCTTCGGAAAACACTGGCAGAAATATATTCTAAGCATTTTTTAATATATATCTTTATAATTGTAGCAACACTGTTCAAATTGGACAATCCTATTTTTTTTAAGCAAAAGATGTTTTTATTGTTAAATGTTTAGGATTTAGAAATTACTGAAGACCTAGTTAATTATGCATCCTAATACTTTAGCCTTCCCACTCAGGTGGCGTTTAGATATGATTTTTCCTGGGAGATTGCTGAATGAGAAATGCTGTAATCCAATAGATTTGAAGGGCAGTAGCTGAGAAAAGAGTATAGTAATAATGTAGAGCTATGAGCTGGTCAAAGATTCAGATGCTTAAGAAATAAATGAATTAGAAACCAATAGGAGGCACAAAATATTTAGGTTAGTTACTCGCAGCCCAACTCAACTTCACAAGGTTGTTGTTATGGGGAAAATCAGAGGAAAAAGGAGTATTGAGTGTGTTCATCACTTTGAGTTAAAAATAATAAAGGGGGAAATAAAACTTTTATTCATCTTTGTTCTAAATGCAACACCCTTGTGGGAAAATAATCCACTCATGACTTTTTTCTCTCTCTTATATTTACAGGATAAATTAACCCAGGAGTGTGTGTTCAGAGAGCAATTTGAAGAGAACTGGTATAACACATACTCATCAAACCTATATAAGCATGTGGACACTGGAAGACGATATTATGTCGCATTAAATAGAGATGGAACTCCCAGAGAAGGGACCAGGACTAAACGGCATCAGAAATTCACGCATTTTTTACCTAGGCCAGTGGACCCTGAGAAAGTCCCTGAACTATATAAGGATATTTTAAGCCAAAGTTGACAAAGACATTTCCTTCACTTGAGCCCTTAAAAACCAACAACCACTATAAAGGTTTCATGCGGTGGGTTCTTAATTGATTAGCTGTGTCATCACATCAGCTCCACTGTTGCCAAACTATGTCGCATGCATAATATATGATGGAGGCTTGGATGAAACTTGCTGATGGTGTACTGCACTTAAAAGGTTTGTCTTCTGGAAGAAAGCCTATGCCCATCGCTTGATTTATTGAGTGAGAAAGAAAGAAAGAGTGAGAATGTTTGAGAGTGAAAGCAGAAGCTGAAGAATGAAGGAAGGAAGGAAGGTGGGAAAGGCCTGATGCATGCTGGGAAATAGACACGCTTTTAAATTTTTTGGTCTGTTGTATACTTCATCCTAGATCAGCATAGCTGCCATACTTTGACTCATGAAGAATTTTGGCTGGTGGCCTGCTCAAGTGTACGCTGCATTTTTTTTTTTTTTAAGTAAAGGCATGGAGGGTATGGTCTGTCTAAAATCCACACAGGAAAAAAAAAGAGACTTATTTTCAGTTTGACTGCTCAGTTGAGAGTCACCCCTTAATGAATTTCAAGTAAAGACCTCTTAGTAATACAGGATTTTTTTTTAAAAAAAGTTAAATTTATTTATAGAAATCCAAAGGCAACATTTTATTTATTTTATATATTTATTTATTATATAGAGTTTATTTTTAATGACATATGTACAGGCCAGATAGGCAGATTGGAAGCTATAGGCTCTGGAAAACATTTCAACAGCAAAGACCGCCACGACGGTCATACAAGTCAAACATAAAGATGCATGGAGGCAAGGAGGAATCTAGGGATCCTAATGTACTAAAGGCAACAATATTTTTTGTGCCCATATTATTGTAAAATTATGCACACCACTCATGACTCTTGAGTGCTTACTCTTCTGACTGCTTGTTTCATAGCTTAAAATCTCCCCCTTTCCTCTCCCTCTCCTACTGAGGATTAAAGATAAAACTGGGTCTTCAAAACTTTAATTCTGTGTCTGTAGTATTTCCTCTTTGATAGGCAACTTATCAAACTTAAATCTACAAACTTCCCAATTGTGGAATATAAAACACAAGGAAATAAAACAAAGGGTTGGTATATGATATATTCTACTTGTTAAACCTACTGCAGATAAATACCAAAGCTACATCATAAATATGTATGTTTTTTTTTTTTTTTTTTACTTAAGCAGAATATCAGAAACATTCTAATGTCTATTAGGATATTTTTGTACCAATTAAGGTTCTCTCACACAAGTAGTAACAAAGGCCAGAGACAAGGCTCTCACTCTTGTAAACTTGTTTAATTGTGCACTTGATTATCTACTCTGAAATTACACAAGTTCCATGGGGGTTATTATCTTTCATGGGAAAAATGCTTTCATTGTGGTCTATCATAATACATATAGGACTCTTGCAGATGACAAGAGTACATTTCTATTGAGAATTACAATGTGGGTGAAAGTACTATACTTAAATTATGTTTCAAATGTTCTTAAAGCATATTGTGCTGGCTGCACTGCATAATGTGTATCAGTGAGGATTGTGTAACATAATGAGTGCAAGCATATCTTTTGTTAGTAGCTATAATTTCGGCTTACCCATAGAGGAGAGGCTTTGTCATAAAGCCCTAAGATCAACAGAGGCCGCAGAAACCTTGACAATGACTGCAGTTCATGCACTTACATGTACATACCATTTCAATAAAAGTTGGCAGAGGAAATGTAGGGAGTTTAGACTACAGTAATACAGTCAGCTCAACATGGTTCTGGTTATAGCCTGGATTCTGTGTAAAATGGAGTGCTCTTTTGTTCTCTGTAGCAGGATTTGCACATAACACCATGCCATACAATAAAGATTAGTGAATAACATGCATAATGTATAATATACAGAACGGCCCCAATAAATAAAGAAAATGTATTTTTGGGGGGCAGCAAACCTCAGTCTAAAATTAATATTGCTGCTGAGTTACAAGAAGATCTGGCTTCTGTTCATTATACTTTGTCATATACCAGAATCCTGCCTTTTTTGTTTGTTTGTTTTGGGTTTTTGTTTTTGTTTTTGCAATCAGAAAAAAAATGGAGGAGTTGGAAAACAAATCATTATATATATTTCAGCTGCAAAACTGATTGATGTTTAATGAAACATGGTTAAAAATTCTGGATTAGAATTAGATGCAAAAAGTAGTATACATAAGAAATGTGTGCTTTGCATTATAGTCAAGCCTAAAGGAATTGTAAGAGGATACTATATGCATTGATTGTGCTGCAGTGCAAAATAATTTCCTAGAAAGTAAAGAGTTGCTCATTGTGTACTCAAAATCCATCTCGACCTCTGTTAAAAGCAGGACAGTTGTTCTACTGGAAGCTACTAGGAGCCCTTGTAGTGCAGTGGTTTGAATGCAATATTGCAGGCTAACTCTGACCACAGTCTGGAGTTCAATCCTGCCGGGCTCAAGGTTGACTCAGCCTTCCATCCTTCCGAGGTTGGTAAAATGAGGACCCAGATTGTTGGGGGCAATATGCTGACATTGTAAACTGCTCAGAGAGTGCTGTATAACACTGTGAAGTGGTATATAAGTCTTAAGTGCTATTTCTATTGCTATTGAAGCAATCTCAGAACCATATATTTATACCCTGACTTTCCACAAGAAGGTCTTCTCAAACAGCAAGCAGTTTCAGGTCTGAAGTAGCAATCAATTAGGAATAAATCTTGATGTATGTGCTTACGAATATACCGAAAAAATGGTTAATATATTCAAGATGAATTAAATATTCTTTTAATTGGTTGTATGGTGCCCTTTGGAAAGAAAGATGACAAGAAAATGCAGTGAATTCATACGATCAATTTTAGGTCAGAACAATTTCTTATTTTCTACTTGTTCTGCTGAAGTATTAAACCATCTCTACCCTTGAAGTCAGTGAGTTAAATGTTTTCCTGCCATTTCTAAAATAATCAATGGTGCAAGGCTGTAATTATGAAGACACAGACATACATACTATGGGAAATGGAAAACAAATATGGGACTATTGTTTTAGGAATAAGCTTGTGTCAAATGTATCCATAGTGTTAGCTAATCTACAACACCTAGTCTTGGGTAATTTTTAGATGTGATAAGATGCAGCTATTTATGATTAGTTTGTTGGGAGAGCTGTCCCATATAATTATTAGCTGTATTGGTGTGAATGCCATAAGCAGCATCCACAAGGAAGAAGGGCCTCAAAAAAGTCAAGATGAGGTCATGACAGCACAGTAGAAACTCTACCCCTTTGTGTATATCTTTGAATTTGCATGTGTCTCTTGTAATGCCTTGATGCCATCTTGCCTTTTTTTAAACCACCTCCACCCTTTCCCAAGACATTGCTGAATGTCCTAATATGTACATTATTCATTGCTGGTTTAGCACCAAAAAATGTTCATTGTATTAGGGTCAATGAGAGCTCTCCATGACATTAAAATGAAAAGGCTATTATCAATCTATTTTCAGTTCATATTATAACCAAATGTAAGACTTTCTGAATTTAGTTTGAATTGCTAAGAAAATTAGACTAGGATCAATCCTTTCAAACCGACACCTAGATTGACCCCAAGAAACACCAAACATAATTACAGAACAATTAAACCTATAGACTATATACATATAGCTTGAATGGTATCTTGAATACTGAACTAAGAATCAACCCTTTGAAATCCAGAATAACTTATTCTTTAATAAGTATGACCAGGATTGAACTGTTAATTTTTGCTCAGAGTCAATTATTTAAGAAGTTTATTCTATTTTGTAATAACATTTTTTATCACCACTTGTCAGTTATCTTTTTTAACCTTTGCTTCACATTGAAATAATGAATCAGTTGCATCTTTATCTATAAAGTAGGCACATGCAATACAGTATTAAGTAACAAGATCAAAGCTCATTGGCAGCGCATGAGCAACCCATCTACAGCTTTATAAAATTGCCTGCCAGAGACTGCAGACATAGGTGGCATGTCAAGCACCTGATAAGCCTTAATGCTGGTCTGTATTCAACTTGATGGTTTACAAGTTGTACAGACCTCTTGTTCTAATGGTCAAACCACTTTCATTGGAAAAATGATAAAGAGTTTTTAAGATGACTTTAAATATAAATTACTTTTCAACTGTATCCTTAAAATTTAGACGGTAAATTGATCATCTTATGAGGAAGTGGGATAAAAGACAGTATGTTCAACATCTAGTAGCAGAAAGATGTACACATGTATATCTATATGGATAAAAGTATGTATATGTATATCTATCTATATGTATGATAGATATAGGTATGTGTGTATGTATGTATGTCTACCTGTGTAGTTGCATAAAGATGGATTCAAGGAGCAATAAGCATCCAGATTTGCACTATGTCCACAAAAATATTAAGGACACCCATAAACAAGGTCAGCTTTGCCACAACTGACCAGAATAAACAAGTCCATATTTTTAGCCTTAATGTGGAATTTGCTGGGTGGGGGGAGGGAGGGATTGATCACAGACAGATCATTAATATTACTTAATGTGTTTTAATTTATTTTTTTGTATTTTTTAAAGAAAGGACTAAAAATAAGCAAGAAAAAAATGTTATGACTTTGTGGCAGTTGATACAATAAACTATAACCAATATATTCAAATAACCCATAGTGTTGTGTTGGATATTTGAATATTTAGAGATCCGGAATTATAGATATTTTCTTGGACATGGATATTTCGACTCATAGCAACAGACTTCAGAGCTTTTTGTACCATATGAAAAATAAGTAAAACCAAAGACACCAATGACTTAACAATTTCTATTCAGCAAGACACTGTTTTTCACGTATCACTCTTATCCATTCATTCCTCTAAGCAGAATACAATAATTCCAAAATAGGGTTTAAGATAAATGTTATCTTCCTCCCGATAAGGCATCAAGCAAGTAAATACTGTATCAAGGGTTGCATCCTTTACTGACCTTTGGTGTATAGATATTTGTTTTTATATTACCGGTAATTGTGTGGCCTTACAGATGATGGCTTATTCCAAAGAGGACTTGACAAGGCTACATCTAGCACTTATGCATTTGGAAAAAGAAAAGAAAGTGCCTTCTATTAAAGAGGGTTCTCCAAGTATGGCAGAAAAAATCAAGATGGTATATGTGTTTTTTGGGGATCTAAAGTTAGTGTTCGCTCCTTTTGACTGCCTGTTGAGCTCTAAAAACAAAGAGGTGATGAGGTTTTTCTAAGCAGTTTTTTAAAATGGTTCTTGGCCTATAGACTACTTCCGCCATTAAACTCATACTCTGAGAACAACTATGGAGGAGTGGTTTTAACTCAGAGATTCCAGATTTGCTCATCTGGAATGCTCTCTTTCCCTCCCGGAAATCTGGACTACATTCCATCATAACCGCTTGGAGTAAATTTTTTGGCTAAATTTCAGAAGTCGTTTGCCATAGTCTCCTTCCTAGGGCTGGAAGCTGAGTGACTGGTCCAAGGTCATCCTACTGTCTTTGTGCCTAAGGCAGGAGTAGAACTCACCGTATCCTGTCCCAAAGGTGCTTTTTCAAAAGGCAAACTGGATTTTCTTTGTTGTTCCTTGAAGATGTTTTGCTTCTCATCCAATAAACTACTTCTGTTCTAACTAAATGGTGGAGAATGGAAGGATTTATATTCCTGGCAGTCTGGGCTTTTGAAAAAGCACCGTTGGGACAACCATGACCTAAATGACTGAGAATCTCCATAGACATCAGTCTCCTGGTTTCTAGCCAGGGATATATTGTGTATAAAGAGCAAGCTTTAATGACACCACCACAGTCAGTATCTTGATTTTACTATAACCTACTGATTTTAGAGAGACATTTATTTATTTATTTAGTAACATGAAGAAATCTTTATTGTTGCTACTCAGTTCTATACACAAGTAAACACATAACACTGGCACTTTTTAATAATCCACACAGACAAAAATGCTAAATCCGTTAATGTTACCTGATTACATGAAACTATGAAGACAAAAAAGATTTGCGCTTTGTACATATTTATTGTTAGGATTTTTTGCCATCAAATTGTACTCACAGAATTGCCTGTCATGTGAAACCTCTTAAATTTTGTGGGGCAATTTTGTGTTCTTTAGATATACTTTGGAATCCATGGAGCTACTCATGATGCCTAACTTTGGTTTCTATATGTTATTTATCAGATATTAAAGGACCAATCTCTTCTCGTGGAAATCAGTGAGATTCTCCCATTTTCCATTAACGAATCAGCCTTATGGCAAAAATATTTGGACCATTTCTGCAGAACACAGATGAAGCTAACTGACATAGTAAATTCTTCAACATGCCATTTAAGTAAAGAATCTATATGCTATTTTTAGAATAGATGAATTCACTTCTTCATCCTTCCTTTTGATATAAGGAATAAGGATGCATATTCCTGTTCTCATTTCAACTGCTAGACTGAGAGCTGCTTTTGTATTCAACACAGCCTTTATGTAAAGGGTAAAATTGTTTATTGCATTCAAAACACTCTTTTTTGATAAAATAGGCAGATTTCACATCTACCTCTATTATAATTATGGATAATAGCATTTAAACCAGTTTCTAGAGATTCACCTTTTCAGTTGTTTAGAACCAAAATCTCCTTGATTCATCTCCCTGTCACCACTTTGGAGATAAATTCTTGCATATAGAACACGGATTAATCTCAGTTTACAAGATAGACAGGGTTGACTTTAATTCACTCATGGAAGCTAACAAAAGTTTTTGAATATTCTGTAAAAACATTTTATTCAGAGCTGCCTTAGTTTTGGATTTCACAAAAACCCACTTTTTAATAGTCATTGAATGTAGTAAATTTCTCCTCCCCCTTATGTCCCATTCATACAAAAGCACCCAATTTGCAGTTATAAAATTATTAAGGGACAGTAGCATAATTAAAATACTAAACATCATTAGAATTCCATAAAAATCATCCAACTGCAATTTAAGGCAATTCAGATCTTAAGAACTACAGCATTGGAGCATTATTATATCATAGAGTACATCTCTTAAACATGAGAAAAAGTCAGCTGCATTGCTTTTTCTAGGTAGGTGAAACTAGATGTCATTATTGATCTTTGTCAACATCTTTGTCAACTTAAACCAGTAAATTGTGTTTAAATCTGATAGCATGACAGAGACAGAAACTTAAGTCCTGCTGTTAGGTAGATCCCAGTAAGTCCCTAATTATCTAAAAAATTACCCAGGTCTGGTCCTGTTAAAGTTTTTAGGTCTCATTTTCAGAGGCTGTTAAACTAATTTATATCTCTTTAAGTTAGCTACCAGAAGTAAAGAAGACAAGTAGTTTTCCAATAAGATTTTTCCCTGATCTACTTACGGTAGTATTTTTTTCAAGGAATTAATTTGTAGAGCCCCTTAGAGTTTCTCTCTCTTTATGCAACAAGGAAGATAAACTTCCTGCTTGTGCTCCTGAACTTAATCGTTGTTTCAAAGTTTGGAATGTTGCGATCTAGCATCCAGAGTTGACAGTGGTGCCAAATTCAAGGCAGTCCATGTAAATACCACCATCTTGATTCCAGAAAACAGTAATCATGACTTTTCCTGTCAAAGTATAGTTTTGAATTCTCTCCCCCCCCCCACACACAGTTAAAACTTGGTGACATCCCCATAGACTTACACAATTTTTTGGGGTCATAATGATGAACCAATGTTTCACTGGCTATAACAATAGTATGAAGAAATTCTTCAGCTTCTTATACATGACAACAATCCCTGGCATATTTTGATACTTAAAGCTTTCATCTGCTCCATCAGCATGTAAGAAACCCGTCTTGTACAACTCTTCTGATATTGGAAAAAAATTGGTAATGTGACCCATACATTCTAGAAAATGCAAGACTTGAAATAGTTTCCCTTTAAGTAATTTTTGCAATTGTCCTTAATCAGATCATCAACTTTTCTCACTTAAAAATCACTACCGGTTGTCCCTGCCACAGGCCATCCACGTCATTCTTGATCACATGAATCAGCTCTTCCTAGTTCCTGATTTTTATATATTTTTTTGCCCCAGTCATGTCAACAGTCATTTACCATAAATAATCTGCATTTGGCAATGAATTTAAATTCTGGAGATGTCTTCAGCAGTCAAAAAGCATAAAGCATTGCACTGGTAAGTTGTCACTGCAGGTTTTCATTTCACAAATAATAAAACTTATTCTCAGAGCAACTTGTCAACAACTGAAAAAATAAAATGCCAGATACTAAATAATATGCCAGACCTTTTAACACATCAGTAGTGCATATCAGAGTATCGTGACTTATAACACAGAAGGCATTATGTTTCATTTAACCCTTGGCTGGATGGATAAATGGATGAAATATAGATAGTTAGATTTCGCAGAATTTTCTAAACATACACAGAGGAAAGGAGTGGCCACATCTAAGACCATACATCTATATTCTGTAATGTAATAATAATATCATAAAGTGACATATTATATGTAATATACTGTAACATACTCCTATACACACATATGACTATCTAGAACTTGTGCATAGCTATGTTCACACAGTTGGATATCCAAGAAGAAGCATAATCTTTTTCATATATAAAGTCTGTATGTGCATAGGGAACAGAGTGAAGTCTTTATGTGAGACATGGTGGTGCAGTGGTTAGAATGCAGCATTGCAGGCCAACTCTGCCCATAGCCAGGAGTTTCATGCTGACCAGCACAAGATTGATTCAGCCTTCCATCCTTCTGAGGTCAATGAAATGAGGACCCAGAATATTGGGGACAATATGCTGACCTTTGTAAACCGCTCAGAGAGTGTGTAAAGCACTATGGGTCAGTATATTAAGTCTAAGTGCTACTGTTAATGTGCCACTGGTGTAATCTCACTTTTTTTCACCTTCAAAAAACACTGAACAGTGTACTGTTTAATTTGACCAAACAATGGCTGAGAATTTTCAGACCTGCAGATTTAATCTGTATTGATGAAATCAGTTCTATAATTTATCCAACATAAACAAACAGAAAGCATCTTTTTATGGATGGAGAAGAAAGCTTGCCATGTCTCAATACTTTGTCAAGAATATCAGTTGTTATAGCTAAACCTAGAACCATAAATAGTATACAATTTCAATTATTGTTTCATGTAACCTTTGATATGCACAAAATTAATCAAACTAGAGGCAGGATTGGCCTGTTTTAGGGTTCCCATGGCAGGGTAGAAGCTATAGGCTGACAACTCAAGGTAAAAACTAAGGAGGCAATTATAGTAAAAATAATAGGAAAAAGTACTTCTCCTAATCAATTGCAAGTTCAGTAGTTTGGCAGGAAATCATCAACAAAGGTCAAATAAGTAATAGTGAAAGACACTTCAAAATGCAGAATGTTGAAATCAGCCTGCCACAAACAGTAGAAAGTGTTCCAACATTTAAGAGTTCTAAACAAAGAGTTTTATACTGGAAGCTCTTAGCCTCTACTGAAAGATACTGATCAACAGTGATTACAGAAAATAGGCTACTCAAATTACTCCAGGAAGACCATTATTCAAGTCAACCTAGCACTTTGCTTTTTTGCCCTTTAATTCTTGGCATGTTTGATTCTTGGCCCATTAAATGTCTACACTGTTGTGGACATGAAGGCTATATGTCAGCATTAGTCACTGCGGCCACATGAAATTGATCTTCTTGCTATATTTCAGTTAATCCTTAGCTTCTTTCTTTTCCTTAGCAAGGATGATGTGGGGATAGTATATGACAGAATAGAATTAATGGAGAACTGATTCCCTGTATTATAAATATGTAAATTTATGCATTAAAAAAGCTGATTCACAAGTCATTTTGGCAGATCTTGAGTTTTATCTAATGTGCTAATGGCTTTTTTATGCACGTTCTTTAAAAAAAATATCAGTGCTGCAATGAGTCAGCAAAAGTGCAAGAAAATCTTGCAGTAACATCTGTCAGTTTGCAGTGGAGAGGAATTCACATTTTTATGCCAACAACTGTGCTTGTCTGCTGACTCCAAAACAAATTCAGTGAAGCATAATGCTTACTGTTGTACACAGAGTCGAAAATCAGAAAAAGAGCCATTTTCGGATCTACTTCAAAACATTCTCTCTCTTTTTAATGTAGACTGAGTTACTCTAAGTAAATTGTTACGCTGGAAGCGTTATTTTGTCATAATATATTTGGTTTATCTCTGATGTTGTTGAATTTGACCTAATAGTAGGGATCACTGTTATTTTTGAAGAGCAAAATAATTGTTAGTTGCTAGTACAAAATGAGGGATTGGTGGATGTGCACATGTTTTCTTGCAACAGAGACATCCTGTGTCCAGATAAATGGACAGTTGCCAGTACATTTTTTTTATGCTGATGGAAGGCCTTGGGAGGAACAGGGAAGCACTGGACTTTGAATACATAGGACAAACATTATTTGACTTTACATCCTAAGCGATGCAAATGAAACTCTGGATATGGCACAGAATTTACTTTGTTATTCTCCTTGGTTCAGACCTTCTCCTGTCTCCTATTTTGGACAGCTCTGAGGATATTTTTCTATTTCACTAGATTTTCAATTTAGGTAATTGCAGAAGTATCTACTAGAGTTGATGTGGGGTAAACCGGATTGTAACTAGAGCTCACTGGCAGATTCAAGGACCAAAGTCACTAAGAAATAGAAAACATGCCTGTCGCCCATCCTAATTAGTGCAAAGACCTAGTTCCTTAAGGAACTCCATACATTTATTTAGCATTGAGAATAGTATTTTAGATTGGTTGAGAAGGATTGTGCGCTGTCACATCTGTGTGCTGGGAGAAAAGGAGCATGACTTCTGCTTGTTACAACCACAATACACAAAAACAGACCTGACAACACAGAAGCAATCTTGTCCTAGACTTGTCTGCTGCACCATCAATCCATTGCATAAGAAAGGCAAACTAAGACATGTCACGCTCATCTCAAGATCAAGAATACAAAATAGAAGGTTTGCAGTGACAGGCTGGAGATTACTGTAAGACCAGATCCAATTGCAAAAAAAGGCAAAATTGAAAATCTTGACAAAAAGAAGCCTTGTTCACAATTGTCTGCATTATCATTAATGTTTTGCACAGAAAAAAGCAAATTAAGATATGTGAGTTAATGTGAAAATCTTCAGTTAAAAGAAAATGCAGCCGGGGCTGGTATCTTTTAAGGGAAACTAAAACTGATGTAGTTATATCTTTTTTTATTTTTAAAAAAGACAGGTTTTAATAAACTCCATACCGTGATAAGCAAAATTCTATGGAGGAGTAGCTAGTGGAAAAAGGAGTTCAAGATAGATGAAAATTCCTTTAAAAATTTGAGACATTAAAAGCACAATGGCAAACAATTCCAGTGAGAGAAAAATGATGGATGGAAGAAGCATCAGCCATTGGGACTTCACAAAAAACTTAATCAAGACCTGAAAAATGGGCACATATAAGAGATGAAAAGGTAGGTGGAGTGAATGCATAGGGTGCTCTGTAAAGCAAGAAAAAGCAACTCTCAGAATGAGCTGAAGTTGGCAAACATGATATGAAAAAGCCTTGTCTAGATGTGCTTAAAATGCAAGGAAAAGTATATCAATTATGGAAAAGTTACAGCTCATTTGCATATCCTGCTTGTCCTAATGCAAATACAGACACACCATATTTTTATTTATTTTTTAAATTTATATACCGCCCTTCTCCCGAAGGACTCAGGGCGGTGAACAGCCAAAGGTAAAAACACAAAATACAAAATTTAAAAGCAATTTAAAATAAATTAAATAGTTTGGCCCAACAGTTTAAATACCCCGTTAAAATTCAGATTAAAATTAAACAATTAAAAAATATAAAAAAATTGGTCAGCCCGGCTTGGTGAAATAAGAAAGTCATTAGGGCCCGGTGAAAAGTTTGTAAGTCCGAGATCGTCCGTATCTCTGGGGGGAGCTCGTTCCAGAGGGCAGGTGCTCATTCCTTTGTTGGGGAAATGAACACACATTGTACTCAACCTGCTCCCCTCATCAAGCAAAGGGCGCTTCTATCATCTATTCTTAGTCTACTTCAAGAATGGTGATTTTCAGCTTCTGCTGGCCCAAGCTGTGCAGGAAGTCCTTTTGCAGCAAATGATTCTAAGATGACCTCTTCTGCTTGACACCAAAGATGGCAACCCGCATCACACCTTCTTCTTTAGGTGGGCAGAATCTCTGTTCAGCTTCATAGCCAAATGGGATCCAATGGGAAGCCAACATATTTTTGTGCTAACTTTGGTGCTGCTGTACGAAACGTTTGAACTGAATGTCGTGTAATTTCCTCTTTTTATTTTAAAGGAGAAAAATAAGAACTGATGGTTACACCAATGCCAGATAAAATCTGTAAGTGAATTGGAGCTCCTATTTGTGAACTTAGAGTAACTACCAAACCTTATAGTAATTAAATACACAATTGTTCTAAATATCATGAGACTGCACCCAAGATTGATCTTAACAATATCTACTGTTAATAAATGGTTTAAATAAAACATAATGGCTATGTAATGATATCTTGATAAACTCAAATGAATTTACCAAGAGACCAGAACTCTGAGACTGAGGTAGTATCACCAAAAAGGTCATAACATCCATTATATTCATTTTCTTCAGGCATGATGGCTGTGATAATTACATGCAAAATGTCCTCTAATGTGAACTCTGCATGTTATAGAAACTAGTTTCTATAAACAGATAAATCAGCTATTTATTTAGACAGAATAATCCTTATTAATACTGAGTAGGAAATTTATTTATTGTAAGCATTTATATACGTTGTTATTCTAAATACTGTAAGGCAAGTTCTTGTGGTTAACTGAAAGTCTCAAGCTATTGTTTTTTTTTTTTCAAAGTAAGGGACAAATATTACTCTCAGGACAGAGATAAAACATAATTGTTGCAATCACTGCAACTTACAATTCAATTGCAGTGCTGCTGTTAGTGAAGAGCTCTCCTCTATAGAAAACAGGTCATCTAGATATACCTAGCTATAAGTGGATTTAAGTGGCAGTACTTTGTCCTTCAAAAGTAAGTTACTTACCCTAGATGTTGTGAAATTATGTTTGGCTCCTGGTTACTGCAGAGCTAAATGTTTAATATTTTGACATGGGTTTAGTCTTGGGTTGTAGTTCTTTCAGGACATCCCCTTTTTTTGATATTGTATATCTTCTTCATTGTCTATCTCTATTTCTTTATATCACTATATCTCTACATTAATTGATAGGTACTTCTTGAAGTCCATGAGAGCCAAATTATTAACTGTCTTGAAATCCATTATTCAAAAATGTTTATTTTCTCCCACTTGTTCTTTATCAGCGTCCAGTGTTCCAATGCTATTGATAGGACCACTGCTATGTATTATTTGCAGGCTTATGATTCAGTAAAGTTTGCAGCTGAACAACTTGACAGCCATGGATGAAAACTCATGAGGCAGTGCTGTCGCTTGCCTAGAAAGGGAAAAAAATCCCACCCCTATCCAAAGTCTTCCCCATTAGGAAAAATTCAGGCAAGTCAGGGATAAGTCCACAAGGTGCTAAATCAAATAGTTACTTCCTTTGCCTCTTGAAATTATTTTTTCAAGTGCACAAACCTGTTTTCTTTCTTTTTCTCTTTAAAAAAAAATAAAGTATCAGAAATGTGATTGGGTAAACATGCAAGGGCTTGAACACAAAGCAAGTAGACCACTTGAGCAAAGGTGGAGTGAGAGAGAGATATGAAATAGCTCAGGAGCTTCTGTGTATACAAGTCAGGAAGATGGGAACCTCCACGGAAGGGGAGAAGATCATAGCAATTTATCTGGAGATATGCTTGCATCGAAGTTAGAAGTCAAGGACTGGTATTATTAGGCAGCATTTCCCTTGTATTTCCACTCTTCTTTTTTCTAGGTCATTGGCCTAGAGGAAAAAAGCATGAATGAATAAATGGAGCAAGAAGAAACAGCTGCTGCTCTTTTTCTTCTGATCGTCTTTGGAAGCACTGGAAATTGAACTTGGAGGCAAAGAAAGTGGGCACTGAAGAGAAATAGTTGGGGAACATTTGGGGTATTTGTCAAGGGACTCAAATGCTGCTGCTTTCATGATGGTAAACTACAAAATTAGAAACAAATCAGGTGTCTTATAAGTGCCCAATTCCAATTCATAAATGAGTATGAAACAGAACCAGAATAACATTCTCTAATAATTATTTTGAACCAGAATGACCAGGGATGTAATTGCAAGAGAATGTATTAAAATGAGCATTTATTATATGGTACTTTGGAAAGTAAGGTTGTTTCACCAAAAATAACCTTCAAGTAAAACCATGAGTATGCTCAAGAGAAGAACACTATAACAGAACTGTTGTAAATAATCATTTTTAAAAAATTTCAAATCACTTTTTTAAAAGGCATTGCTGTGGAAAGAACAAGCATCCTTAGGTATCACCTTGTTTCTTTGCAATAAATCATGGATTGAAACTTGATGGGTCAAAATTAATGTGTTGAAATTAATGTGTCAATGTATAATATATTAAAAGACCAAGAATAGCTTCTTGGTGCAGCTAGGCATTGTAAAAATAAAGATTTCAAAATGTGGTGAAGGAGGAGGAGTTTCCCCTCACAGCTTGTATGCCTTATGGTTGGCTGAAGGGATTAGGAGAAAATGAGAGAACTGTCAATCTGTCAAGTAATTTCCAACTGATGTCAAGAAGAGATTGCTGAACTGAATGTCATATCCTTTCTTTAATGAAAGCAGCCGTATTTTGATAGCAGGAGCAAAAAAAAAAAAAAAAAAAGCATAGCCATTTTGAAATATAGCCAACTGTGCAGTTGTAGCTCAACGTACTTCTAAAATGGCATATCTAATTGGTGATGCACTAATCACTGGTTACCAATTTGTGTATCCAAGCTGTGTCTAATTTAATTAATTTGTGGCCGAAGACGTTACAACTTCATAGTGCAATTTCTTTTTGAGTTTCAGAAGCTCACAGCAATGGGGTTCCCCTGCAAACATCTGTTACCTTCTAGTAAGAATTGTTTGATGTAATGGTTAAGGTCTTGGAAAAGGAAGAACCAGGGTTTATTTCATTGTCAACCATGCCAACTTACTGGGTGACTTTGGACCAGCCACTTTCTTTCAGTCCAAACTATCTCACGGATTTCTTATTGCAAGGAAAATTAGGAGGCGAGAACAAGATGTACACTTCCTTCAACTGTACAAAGGATGGGATATAAACCAATTACACATTGCCCATGTTAATGTGGCCTCTCCTCATACAATAACTTTCTCTTCTCTTCTGTCCTAAAAGATTTTGCACAGCTTTGTAACAGATGAGATGTAGAAGTTCAGGTGACTTGGTTTATTCCTGTTCTTTGCATGGCACTTTGTAACAATGTAATGCAAGAATATAATTATGCAAACCAAGCAGGTTGAGACCAGTAGCTTCTATTTTGGCTGATGTACAGAATAAAGTTCAGCAGCTACTACAAGCAACAAGGGAGGCCTGTTAAAAAAATGCCACATGCAAGTGGTCTGAAAAGAAGAGCAATGTGACCAGAGAGCAATGTACTTTTCCCCCTTTAAAAACAACTGCCTTCAAGATTTAAAGCAGAATTTCCGAATTTCCAAAAAACTAATCTCTAGTCTTAGCCCTTACTGATGAGTTAAATTTAACATTAGTGCTTTTAAGAAAGGATTAGGTGATAGATATATGTAAGAGAAACCTGTTTATAAATGTAGGAAGTTAGTACCTACCCTCTCCTAGGAAAATGAAATACTTGAGGAAATATTAAAAAGCCAGAATATTATATTTCCCTGGATGAGAAATGGAGAAACATGTTTTTAGGCAGGAAACAGACTCACTCTTAATAGCCCCCACCATCCTCAATAGCCCACAGCAGATGTCCGCATTTAAGAGATAGTTAGGTCTCAGGTAAAGGTTCCCTCGCACATATGTGCTAGTCGTTCCCGGCTCTAGGGGGTGGTGCTCATCTCCGTTTCAAAGCCGAAGAGCCAGCACTGTCTGAAGGCATCTCCGTGATCATGTGACCGGCATGACTAAACACCAAAGTCGCACAGAACACTGTTACCTTCCCACCAAAGGTGGTCCCTATTTTTCTACTTGCATTTTTTATGTGCTTTTGAACTGCTAGGTTGGCAGAAGCTGGGACAAGTAATGGGAACTCACCCCGTTACGCAGCACTAGGGATTCCAACCACTGAACTGCCGACCTTTCAATCGACAAGCTCAGCATCTTAGCCACTGAGCCACCACATCCCTACTAGGGACTAGCTAGGACTATTCATAGGCAAATGCCAAGATCTAGCAAAGGTAGGATTAGCCCTCTACCCATGTAGCAACAGAACTCGCCATATGGCACCTGGGAAGATTACATCATCCAGCAAGGCTCAACCAAGCCTGGGAAACAGGACAGCCTACAGACTCCCCATGGGAGTCTGACAACCAATCAGAATACAAGCTCAAATTCAAAAGCCCAGAGAGGGTATAAAACTCAGGCACTCTCAGCATCTCTTCCCTTTTTTTCCTCCTTCACCCAACATCATGAAGGCATGTGATCCTGTCCACCATTAAAAACCATCTTTCCAAGCGGTCTCCATGTTTCCAGTGTCTTTTTCCCCACTTGGAACTGAACCCAGATGGACATGACGAAAACATGAAGAAAATGGATTGGTTTTAGGAGAAAAATATATGGTTTTCATTTTGCCCATATTTGCTTTGTCCTATCCCCACGCAATTCCCAAGATCAACAAGTTGCCTTTCATTGTCCTATTCCACCCCAATGTTTGGCACCTATGGGTTAAATGAATATAACATTGCAATATAGCTGAAATCCATCCTAGTCTGCCATACCTCAAAAACATCCCAGAAACCACCAGCTATCACTGTAGCACATAAACTACCTAAAGCGCTCCAAAGCATCCTAAGTAAGTAAACCAAATGACCCAGCAGCCCCATCTACGATCTAAGGCCATGATGGCGAACCTATGGCACGTGTGCCACAGATGGCACATGAAGTTGTATCAGTGGGCATGTGAGCTGAGCTCCGACAGCTGATTTTCGGGCCTTCCGGGCTCACCGGAAATTGGCAAATGGGCCATTTCCAGCCTCTGGAGAGCCTCCGGAGGGTGGGGGTGGGGAAGGATGTTTTCGCCCTCCCTGGGCTCCAAGAAAGCCTCTGGAGCCTGGGGAGGGCAAAAAACGGGCCTACCAGGCCCTCTGTGCCAAAAGCGGGGGGAGCCCAGGGGTGTCACGCGTGCATGCACAGGGGGGTGGGGCGCATTGAATTATGCGTGTGAGCACGCGACCCCCCATGCTCCCCTCGCTTTTGGCATACGACAGCAAAAAGGTTAGCCATCACTGGTTTAAGGATTATAACAGCCACTGTATAGAACAAACAGGTAGAAGATTAGCAGAGTGCATTCATGAACACCAGCTAGCAGTAAGAAGACATGGTGAAAACTGCTTAATTTCACAACACATGGACAGATTTTAGCATAGTTTCAACTGGGAAACTGTGAGCATCCTAGACCAAATTAAATCTAAAAAAAATACTAGAGAATTCCCAGAAGCCTGACATTCAGACAAATCAGCCATAAGCAGGCACAAAGAGATAAACAATACCATTACATACTATTCAAAAGAGGTAATCAAAAAGGAAACAAAAAGACCAAAACACTTCTTCACCAGCAATCAATACCTAGATGAGCAGAGATTAACAGCAAGATTAACATTAGACCGACAATCAAGAAGTAAGAAAACTCCAATGAAGGAATTACATATTTCGACAAAGAAGCTTGCAGTAAGCAACAGCCCAAAGAACCACCAAGACCGTGCTCACCAATACTGACAGGGCAAGCCACCGGTATATAAAATGAGAGTAAACTTCACTCTCTATGACCACTGATGAAGTTACTTTGTTTGGTAATAAAATGTCCACAAGAAAACAACCAAGCTCAGAGAGCACCATGGACCCCCCCCAATCTTAGTCTGTCAGGCACCAGCCTATACTAGTAAAAGTTATAATTTATAATTTAAACCTCCTATTTATATTCCACCCAATTGGCTCGGCAAGCCACTATCAGTTGCTGACTACCTTTTGACAAATGGTTCTCAGTACTTATTTTGTTGGGTAATTACTGACTTTATAACATGCTTTCCTATCAAAATTATATGGTTTTCCACTCTCTATTTTATCATCACAACCTTATATGAAGTAATATAGATTAAGAGTTGACATTTATTTCATCAAATAGCAATAGCACTTAGATTTATATACCACTTCACAGTGCTTTACAGCCCTCTCTAAGCGGTTTACAGAATCAGCATATGGCCCCCAACAATCTGGGTTCTCATTTTACTCACCTTGGAAGGATGGAAGGCAGATGAGATTCAACCTGCCAAACTTCTGGCAACCAGCAGTCAGCAGAAATAGCCTGCAATACTGCATTCTAACCACTGCGCCACCATGGCTCTTGAACAGCATCTCATCAAATTACTTTAATATGTGTAGCTATGAATGCATACATAGCAATAATGATACTGATTGCCAAAGTCAACCTGCAAGCTTTACGGCTAACAGAAATTCTGAATTTGAATTTTGCTGATTGTAATCCAACATTCTACTACACTCTACTACTACATTTAAGTGAGTAGTTATCTTTTTGTTTGCACATGCATACATGTGTTTTATTTTTAGTTATCTCTTCTAAAGCTGATTGAGATTGTGATATAGCAACTGTAAAGTATTAGTCTGGATTTAATATGAAATATTACTGTGAGGGAGCCAGTTTGTGTCCATAACCATATAAATATGTGACCTCACCTGCAGCTACATTCTAAGAAGCATTGCTGTAGACTTGACAACCATAGATATGAATCTCTTACTACAGGAGAGTTCATTTGGATTAACTTTCATGTGGAAGATTCAGCAGCGGTCTGCCATCTATTATATATCCAAGTGGAAAGGCAGCTACATCGGTGCAAAATTTGGAATGACATGTGTTATGAAGTTCTCAGAATAAAGTCAAGCCTAGGATAGGAAGCAACTAAATTCATTTAATAAGGACCACATGACATGCATAACATATCCAGTTCCACAACATATGAAAGACTCTCAACACTGAGTTTTCCTGTTTTTAATTAAGATGTAAACTTTGACATCAAAGAGATGCAAAATCCCCAATTTGCTCAAACATAACTTTTATACCACTTAAAGGAATTTTACAAGTTGGAATAAATACTCTGGCTTCATGCATATTGGATTAATTGTGCAGTTGTAGGAATTTAGCTGGAGTCAGCCAATGGTAATTCCACCTCATGGCATTCCTCATTAGATATATTTTAACATTTTTAAAAAAGCAACTCTGGTGCTTAGAAATAAAATACGAGTGAAGCACTATACATGGCAAGCGATTGTTTTATTTGAATTTAAATTAGTAGTGGACTGTAAGCAGAACTAATTTTTAGTTAAATGAGAAATCAAAAACATTTACCATAACTATAGATAATAAGCGGGCACAGAAAATTTACCTTGCCTCAAAATATCTTGATAAACCCAACCTCCTGCTATTTTTTGTGATAATAGTCAAATAAATGTGATTTAATTTACAGTAACTCACAACTAATCTAAGACTTTTTCTCCACAGGTATTTAATGGACAACATCTGTTTTCTGCTGTGCCCTCTTATTTATTCATTAAACATGTGTGCTGCCCAACTCCCAATGATTCTTTTTTTAAAAAATTCAAAACTTGGATGTGTTTCTGGGCATTAGGATCAGGAGGATAAATGGACCCTGTAAGGGGTTAATTTATTGTTAATTGGATTTTGTCCTTGGTTGCCAACATATGTTTTTTATATTCTCATTTATCTTGTATTGGGTTTTATGTGGTAACTGACCAGAATCATTATGGTGAGATGGGGAGCCATGTAAATTAAATCAACCAAGAAAAAATAATAAATTAACATTTTTCACCTTAAGGTAATAGATCTGGTGGCAGCTGCAAGGTGCGTAAAATATGTTGTTCTTTGTTATCCATTACATTGGAAGCAGAATCAAGGGACTAGTAATGGGTGGGATCCAGTGGTGAGTTTTAAATTTTTTTACTACCGGTTCTGTGGGTGTGGCTTGGTGGGCATGGCTTGGTGGGCGTGGCAGGGGAAGGATACTGTAAAATCTCCATTCCCTCACCAATCCAGGGGAAGGTTACTGCAAAATCCCCATTTCCTCCTGATAGCTGGGACTTGGGAGGCAGAGAATAGGTGTGGGTGTGGCCAGTCAGGCTTTTTACTACCGGTTCTCCGAACTACTCAAAATTTCTGTTACCGGTTCTCCAGAACTGGTCAGACAGAACCTGCTGGCCATTTTAGGACATATGATATGGTCTAACATCTTCCCTTTCAATCCCTGGAGAGTCACGTTCTCTCTCGTGTTGTAGACGTCTCCCTGAAGGACTGGGCTATCATAATTATTATGGCTTTATTTCTGGTTTAGTGCAAGACAGAAATAGCAAAATAGTGGAACGATCTTCTTGGGCAGGGAGGAATTTGACATTTCTTGCCCATATAAAGAAAGGAAAGGAAGCACAGATAAGTAAAAGTGGTTTATGTTCCATTGTCTTCATGACTTTGATCTTTTTTAAAAAAAAACATGTCATTTTATTCTGGTTCCATCAGAATGGGATGGAAATACAAAATATGTTCGAAAATAAAACACTGCCCTCTGTCCACCCAAAAGCCAGTAGAGATTGTGTGAGATTAAAAAGCAGTTAATGTACATATTTCTGGGGAATAGAAGGGGCTAGAAACAGTGGTGAAATCAAATTATTTTTACTACCGGTTCTGTGGGCGTGGCTTGGTGGGCTTGGTGTGGCTTGGTGGGCGTGGCTTGGTGGGTGTGGCAGTGGAAGGATACTGCAAAATTTCCATTCCCATCCCACTCCAGGGGAAGGATATTGCAAAATCTCCATTCCCACCCCACTCTGGGGCAGCCAGAAATGGTATTTGCCAGTTTTCTGAACTACTCAAAATTTCCACTACTGGTTCTCCAAACTGCTCAAAATTTCAGCTACCAGTTCTCCAGAACCTGTCAGAACCTGCTGGATTTCACCGCTGGCTAGAAAGGAATATTGTGGAAAAAATTATCTGACTGTGGATTTCTGAGGAAAAGATTTAATTAATTAATTAAATTTATTTGCTGCCCATCTTGCCACAATGCACTATTCCATAAGAAAGCATATTCAGGATATTTAAAACAGAATTATATGCAAATAAAGCGACAATGATCCAGTTATCAAAGGTGATTCTGAGCACTTGTCTTCTGTCCATCAGATTAGTAATAACATAAAAATCTCTTAATTCTTCAAAATGCTACAAATGTATCTTTTGTAGTGATTTACAATCTGTAAGCAGTTAAGAATTGGAAATTTAAACAAGAATGTCTTCCCTATATATTTGCATGTCATACAACAAGGCAAACTCACATACTCAAACTCAGTTTTTAATGAGGAAATATCTGACATGAAGATAATATCAAGAAGCCATTTTAATGTTTATAACTATTTTGATGTTAGGAATTGAACTGAACAAATCTTGAGTGAAGAACACCACAGAACTTAAAAACTGGTTTCTGAAGTAACTGTAATTATGGGAATTATCAAACAGTAAGTGACTTTCCCACAGCTATTTGATATTTAAAATGATAGCAGCAGATGTTTATTACTAAATGGAATGATGTGAACTGAGAAACTGAAGTGTACATTTGGTTTTACTGAAATGTTTTAAGTAATCACTTCAAAGCCTGTCAAATTCTTCTGTACATCTGTGTATCTTTCCTGAGAGATAAAGCAACTACACATTAGGTACACCTGGTCCGCAAAGACCTGTATGTAGGTATTTGTTGGCATAATAGATGTAATTACAGTGTGAGTAGACACTTAATGTAAGCATTACTGAAAAATTAATGCTTAGGTAATTGGCTCTTTTCCACTATTATATGCCAGAGTCAAAAAAAGAAGCAACGAGAAAGGCAAAATATTAGTACAGTGCCTTTGGCAATCTAATATTGAATTGTGAAATTTCCAGAAACACTACATACGTAACTATTTGATCTATATAATTTCTTTTAATTGTTCAATTGAAAAGAATTAGCATATATGCTGAAGAAAATGGCCTGATTAGTAATAAAAATATTGACATATAGAAGTTCTTCGAGAGAATACAGGCTGCTGAAGGCAAGGTGAATAACATAGGTTGGTTTGGTGCATGATTTGGCTTGTTGGTTCCTGTAGCTCAGGGGTGTCAAACTCGCAGCCCGCAGGCTGGATGCGTCACATGCTGACCCCCCCCCAGTTTAGCGAAGGGGAAAAAAGTCCCGATACGTCACGTGACGCCACCATGACGACACAAGTTTGACACCCCTGATGTAGCTGGTCTGAAAATATATGAAGCATGTAGTCATACATGGAAAAAATACATTCACATACCTTACTTACAGATTTCCTACAGGCATCTAGTAAGCCATTGTGGAATGGCTAGGCTAGGGTAGGGTAGGCTGATCTGATTCAACATGGTTCATTATATGCCCTTAAAATAATGAAACATGACTTCTATAAACTTTTGTATCAGCAATCCAGGAAGTGTGACTGTCTGCAGAATATTTTTTGGATGGAAAACATGGCTTTGTATTTGGGACCTGTGAGAAGGTGCCCCTGAATTTCACAAAGCCCGCCACCAGATGTATAGGGAACTGTACCTTCTTGTCATGACAAAACAGCCTCATAGGTTACTCCTTGGCCATGTTGCTTCCACAGGTTCAGTATAATACTCCTTCCCACAGATAAGGGTGATCTGCCATCTTGAGGAATTATGCAGTCATGGCTGCTTCTATAATTTTAGCAGCTGTGTAATTACCTCCCTGAAGATAAGGTCAACAGTAAGATAGTGTCTATTAAGGGCAGATCTATGGAATCAAAAGTCAGATAGCTCTAGAATGGAGAGAAAAATAGGAAATGGTTGGTTACGTAGTAGGTTCACTTATTGTTTACTCAGTTACCCCAATCTGGGTGCACTGCAAATGCAGCAATTTTAACCTTCAGTATCACCATTCTTGCTATTGCTCAGGGTTCTGGGAGTTGAAGTTCATACATGAATGCCAATTATACACGCAGAATCGGCTTCTGTTACAACTCAAGGTATTTATTACAGTCCTAAATCCTTAACTCTAGTACCAGAAACATATTGTGGCATACAAACTTTTTAGGGAATGAAAACACAAAAGCTTATTTTTCAGATAATCCAGGAACACTAGTTCAAAAATAATCCATAAGTAGTCAGGATTCAATCCAGAAGTCCTCCAGGGAATCCCAAGCAGATGGATGGTTAGAATAACAGAATAACAGAGTTGGAAGGGAGTTAGCAGGCAGTAGAACATTGATAACCATAAAAAGTCAATCATTGTGCAGGTTTCTTTAACTATAACTCTTTCTACTAACTTAACTGCTTGCTAAATCACATTTCTTTCTTTTGAATAGATGGTTTGACTTTCTTTGATCTGCCATTCATAATTTGAGTAGCTGAGTTTTTGGATTAGATGATTTAGATCACAGCTGCGGTTCTTCAGCTGTGAAGATCCATAGCTGAATGTTCTTCAGAGCATTCTCCTGGCAAAGACTGAAGTGAGATTTTATTGGTCAAGTTCCTCAGTTCAGCCTCTGAATCTGAAGACTCAGGTTCAGGGGTGAGCTGCTGGGGGTTTGAAGGGTTTGGGAAAACCTCTAGCTAAGATTCTGTGCAGTTCAGAGAACCCCCAAATCCCACTCCTGGATGACCCTGCCCACTCCTCCCTCCCCTCCCAGGAGTCCTCTCACGGTCCATTTTGGATACAGGTGTGTGCAGGGTGTGCACGGAGATTTGGGGAGGGTGAAAAACAGGCCTACCGGAAGTTCAGGAAGGCCAGAAATGTGCCCGTTTCCGGCCTCCAGAGAACCTTTGGAGCCCGGGGAGGCCGTTTTCGCCCTCCCAGAAGCTTGAGAAAAGCCTCCGGAGCCCAGGGAGGGCAAAAATGCCCCCCTGCCGTGGTGCAGGAGGCCACACCCACCACAGCCACACCCAGCCAGCAACTGGGCAGAGAACCTCTTGCTAAAATTTTTGAAGGCCACCCCTGCTCAGGTTGATCCCTAACACTTATTTGGTAAGGGTGAATTGCACCATAAATGTAAAGGCAAGAAATGTAAGGCCTTTGTTCCTTACCATTGGATGCTATACTCTGTTTTAGTACATTACTATTCAGAAGGGTTCATGAACCATATATACATATATCTGAGGGTTATAAAAAAGTAAAATCATACACCGTAGAAAAACATTTTAGCATATAACCTTCTCAGCCAGAGTCTGTTAAAGTAATTGTAGCACTTTGAAAAAAGATTAAAAGATTGAGACAGGAAAAACTGGCACTGGCTAAGGAAGGAATAGGTAAGGTGGAAATAAAATGGAAATAAAAACAGCAACACTTAAATATACTTTTATGTACTGAATATACTTTTAATCATTTTTATTGCATTAGCTCCAAATGAAAACTCTTAGCAATCTAGTTGGGGTTTATTGCTCTGGGGACATGAATAGCTTTTTTATTTCTTTGAGTTTGACCTAGTATTTTATATTAAATTTAAAGTGATTATGTAAGTGCTTGCCTGTTAATGCTGAGGCAAAAATTAAAATGTTTTGTCTAGCACATTGCCCAGAATTCTCCAAGAAAAAAATGACATTAGGAATTGTTCTCATGTAGGGAGTGAGTGTCAATAGTAAATAACTGCAAATGGTACTTTGAAGATATTTTTTTCTTTTAGTTTTGCTTTATTTCTGCAGTGTGATGGAGAGTTTGTTCTATCGTCCATTGGAACATGCAGAGTGTATGTATGTGTCCATAATTAGCAAGTTATCAGTGGCAGAAACTTTGAATTTGCAAATAACTCGCATGCTTAAGAACTGCTTCATAAGCCCAAAATGTGCACGCAAATAAGCACATCTTAGGGAAATGTTCATTTCATGTTTGGTTAAATCAATACTTCGGGAAGATGTAAGTTAGAAAAAGTGGGATGGATTATTTGATTCCAATTGTTTTCAGAAGATTGGGAAAATATAGAATATATAATTCCATTTTAATATGTATTTTATGCAATATACAATACTGGGAAAAAGCTGGTTTTAAAAACTGCAGTGGTTATGGGGTCGCAGACATTACTTCTCCATTATTGTGGAAAAGTTGTAAGCATAGAAAACAAGGAAGGAGGTTGAACTCATGAAAATATAATCCAGTTTTACATCCCAACTTTGGGGGGAAAAAATCCAACAAGTAGGTCCAACTAAACTAAAACTGAGGGAGATTTTGAACTGGAACAAAAGTGGTAGTTCTGATGCACTGTAAAAAATATGCATTTCCCTAGAATAGTTGCCAACAAAAATTGTGTAAGGTAATATGAAATGATATACAGGAGTTTAAAATTGTACCTACTGATCTGTTTGGATGACTAGAAAGTGGATTCTGTTGGAAATCAATAAAGCATGTTTCCACTTAATGTACTGTATTATGGTTGGGTTATTGCTGGAGTAAAACTGGAAAGCTTAATGAAGTTTCAGAACATTTTAAGTGCTCTGTATTCATTATCATATATTTGTAGCCTTCTGACATCAGACCAAGAAGTCATCCGTCATTACAATATAATTTATTGCTTCCATGATTTTCAGGAAGTGATAAAACATTTGAAGGCCAAATATATACATGATTTCAGCATACCTGTTAGACAGCAGATGCCGGGATAGTCTTGCATTAAAAATATTGCTTTTCCATACCAAACTGACATTATTTAGTACTTTAGCAGTTTTTTTAAAAAAAAATGCTTAGATGTTCTTCATCACAGATTATGGTTTTCTTTTCATATATGGTATTAAAGATTTACTTATTTTTGCATACATATTCCAGATGTAGTAACAGTGTTCAGATCTTTAGAAGAGAATGTGAAAAATAATTTCAAAGTTTTGGGACCATTACATTTTGCCAGAAGTGAAGAGCAATTGTGGCATCTGGAACCTATCCTGAGCCCATTGCCTCTTAGCCTGTCTTTCATTCAAATTTGTTAATCTATTCTATTTCCATAAATTGCCCATGCATACATTGCATCTTACATATTTTCTCTTGGCAACCTAAGAGGCAGTGAAGGCTGAACAAGACAATATTCAACCAGTCATTCTTAGAAAGACTTGGATAGGTCATGACCTTGTGACTGTCTGTGAAGTTTTAACTTTTAACATTTCAAAACAATATCTCAGTGGTAATGGTATACCAACTTTTTGATCTGTCACAGTTCTCCAGGTATTGAAAATAAATCAAAGGTTATATTCTATATATATTTCTTTTAGAATAGATTGTTGTTGTTAGTTGCGAAGTGGTGTCTGACCCATCACAACCCCATGGACAATGTTCCTCCAGGCCTTCCTGTCCTCTACCATCCCCCGGAGTCCATTTAAACTCACGCCGATTGCTTCAGTGATTCCATCCAGCCACTTCATTCTCTGCCGTCCCCTTCTTCTTTTGCCCTGAATTGTTTCCAGCATTAGGCTCTTCTCCAGTGAGTCCTTCCTTCTCATTAGGTAGTGGGTAGTAATAAGTTTATTTTTCCAACCACTTTGTCCTGAAAAGACGTTCTAGTGCTACTTCTAATTTGGGTCCATCCTTCATCTCTAGGGTTAAGGATAGCTTTCTTTTATGTATAAGTCCTGGTCAATAAACTAAACAGAAAAGCACAATAAATTAGTAGTTTGAGAAAATTGAATTTAAGATAAAATTCCTCTTCAGTCAAGTTTGGCGTCTGGTGACAGAATATACTAGTATATTAGAAGACAATATTTAGGTCATTTATTTATTTATTTATTGGTTCGATTTTCACCCTTCTCCGGAGACTCAGGGCGGCTTACAATGCGTTAAGCAATAGCCTTCATACTTTTGTATATACCTGCTTAGTAGGGCTTTTTGGGCCCCCCTAACTTCAAGTGCAGGGGCAGGAGGTTTTAACACTGAAAGAAATTCCCCCCAAAATGTTGAGAGCCAGAAAGGATTATGCCTTTCTGGTGGAAGAATTGAGATACCGTCAGATACAGTATAGATGGGAAGTTCCAGCTGGTTTGGTGGTGAATTATTCAGGAGAAAGATACTGTCTCAATTCAGTGTGGAAGGCAAGAGATTTCTATACCAATGTATTAAAGGCTGGATGCCCTCAGCCCCAGGAAGCTAGAAGGAAGACGGAAATGGAGGGGGCAAGAAAGGGGGAGAAAGAAGAATTGTTGGCACAGGCCCAAAAGGGTGATTTGATTATTCAAGAAGAATTAATACAATTTTCGACTACTGTTCAAGCTTTAGAGATAGAAGAACCTAAGGATCAAAGACAGACTCGAGTGGCAGCCAGGCATCAAGAAGAATTAAGAGTGCAGCAACTTCAAATGATTCAAGACACTACAAAAACAGAAGCAGTGGGAGGAGCAAAGCCAAAAAGTAAAATGCATGGAGATTTCCAGCAGATGCTCCAAGTGCTTCAGAGAGCCAAGAATGGAACTAGACTTTTGACCTGGAATGTTAATGGCCTAAATTCACCACAAAAGAGGAGAAAAATATTTCATTATTTGAAACAGTTTAAAAATGATGTAATTTGTTTACAAGAGACTCATATTAGAAGTAAAGATCAAAAATATTTAATAAATGCAAGGTTAGGTATACATTTTGTTGCATCTGCTCCTGAGAAGAAGAATATACCATTCTTCTTCTCAGGAGCAGATGCAACAAAATGTATACCTAACCTTGCATATATACCTAAAAAAAGACTTAATTGCCAAATTAATTGAAGCAGATGATCAAGGAAGATTTATAGCAATTGAACTGTTAATAAAAGGAGAAAAAATACTTTTAATTGGAGTCTACGCACCGAACCAACAACAGGAAAATTTTTATAAGATTTTACATTCCAAGTTATTACAATGGGATTATAAATCATGCATTTTATTGGGCGATTGGAATGGAGTTTTGGACACTAAAAAAGATAAGAAGGGGCTCTTGCAGAACATTTCAACACGTGCCAGATTGCCAAAATCGTTTTTTGAAATGATGGAGGATATGGAACTGAGAGATATCTGGTGAGAGAGAACTCCCGAAGAAAAAGACTTTACCTTTTTTTCTGATAGACATCAATCTTTCTCAAGGATTTATTTTATATTAATTACAAATGATTTCTTTTCCAGAGTGAAGAAGACGAAGATTTGTCCAAGAGTTTTAACCGATCATAGTCCAGTCTGGATAGAATTAGAGTATGGAAGGGGATCTAAGAAGTCTTGGAGATTAAATGAAAATTTGTTTAGATATGAGGAAAATGTAAAAGAATGTAAAAAATTTATGAAAGAAGTTTTTATTATAAATATGCATAAGGGTACATCTATGGAAATGGTTTGGGATGCAAGTAAAGCATATATGAGAGGCATTTTGATATATTTGAATAATAAATATAGACATAAACAGGGGGAAAAAAGGAAGAACTTAGAAGAGGAAATCAAGAAAAAAGAACAAGCTTTGATATTGAATCCAGCAGATAAGAAAATAAAAGAGGCAATTAATTTATTGTGAGGGCAATTTAATATGTTAATGACAGATCAGGTCGCAACTAATTTGCAATATGCTAAACATAATACTTTTTGTAATGCTAATAAACCAGGGAGGTTGTTAGCATATTTGTTAAGGAAAAAGCAAAAGTCATAGACCATAGAGAAAATAGAATATAAAGATAGGTTTATCAGCAAAATATGATTAAAAAAGCATTTTTAGAATTTTATACGAGGTTGTATGCTGGTGATAAAATTCAAGATACAGATATAGATAGATACCTACAGAAAGAGTATATTCCTACAATTACAAAAGAGCAAAAGGAGGGTTTAAATCAACCAATAACTACTGAGGAGATTATGTCTGCAATTAAGCAGTTGAAAGTGGGTAAAGCTCCCGGGACAGATGGCTTGACAGCTACTTATTACAAACATTTGCAGTTAGAAATGGTGGGACCACTTAAAGAAATATTTACTAATATACAATCTGGAGGAGATGTACCCCCATCTTGGAGGACAGCTTATATTTCTTTGATTCCAAAGGAGGAGCAAGACCATACCCAGCCCAAAAATTATAGGCCCATATCACTCTTAAATACAGACTATAAGATTTTTGCTAAAATATTAGCAAATAGGTTAATGACAGTCATGCAACAAATGATTCATAATGATCAAACTGGTTTTATAAATGGTAGACAAATGAAGAGTAATGTAAGGCAAGTTGTTAACCTATTGGAGTATTTGGGGAAGAACAATCAAATCCCTGCGGTGCTGATATTTCTTGATGCAGAGAAAGCATTTGATCGATTGAATTGGCAATTTTTATTGAAAATAATAGAAATTTCACAAAACAAATGTAGAAAATAATTTATATTAGAGAAAGAAACCAATATTAAATTTGTATGATGCCAGAAACCAAGCCATTTAATGTGGAAACTCTTCAAAGACTGGGGGCAAATAGTGAACTTTCAATTTATTTTAAAATACAGGAAATTTATAAAATACAAAGAAAAGCAGTTAGAGGAAAAAGAGAAAGGGATAGAAAAAAGCAATCCCCCCTGTTTCTCTAACCGTTCCCCCCCCCTTTTTTGTATTTTATACTTTTTCGGAATTTTAATAAAATTTGAGGAAAAAAACCCTTAGGGAATTTATTAATAAAGACAAGGTAGGGACAGATCTTCCTTTTACAGAATCTGAAGTGAGGAATTCTAACATGGTGGGGAAAATGGCCCCCCAAATACTGAACTATCACTTGATAACAGGGGTGGGCTTCAAAATTTTTAGCAAGGGGTTCTCTGCCCGGTTGCTGGGTGGGCATGGCCTAGTTGGCCTCCTGCATGACGACGGGGGGGGGAAAGCTTTTTGCTCTCCCCGTGCTCTGGAGGCTTTCTTTGAGCCTCTGGAAGGGTGAAAATGGCCTCCCCAGGTTCCGGAGGCCCTCTGGAGGCCAGAAACGGCCTCATTTCCGGCCTTCCCGAACTTCCAGTAGGTCCATTTTTCGTCCTCCCCAAGCCTCCACGTGCGCCCTGCACTTACCTGCATCCAAAACGGGCAGCATGAGGACTCCTGTGAGGGGTGGGTGGGGGCCAGCCAGGAGTGGGATTTGGGGGTTCTCTGAATTGCACAGAATCTTAGCTAGAGGTTTTTCCGAATCCCTGTAAACCCCCAGCAGCCCATCTCTGCTTGATGATACCGGAAATTTTTGGAAACTTTGACAGAGGTGTTTCTCAACATTAACAACTTTAACATGTGTGGACTTCAACTCCCAGAATTCTGCAACCAAGTTGGCTGGGAAATTATGGGCACTGAAATCCACACATCTTAAAATTTCCCAAAGTTGAGAAACACTGCTTTAGAGGATTACCCTATTCCTGAACTACAGATTGTTTTCTTATGTAGAACAACATCTCACAATTTATTCCATATGAATTCTGGGGACTCACAACATCATCATTCAGTCTTGTTCCAAATGTAGCTGTTTGGGAGAAATATGGAGGCTGAGCTAGTTGTTAAAATATTTGTAAAAAGGTGACATTTTTGTCAGTCCTGTTTTACTGGCATCTTCCTCTGCTTTCAGCACCTCCTCTCTTTCTCCCCCAGTATTGCTAAAATTAAAAAAAAAATCTAACTATGAGGTCATTAAGAGTAAAAAAACAATTTGATGGCACATAATCAATCAATTGCTAAAAAATAATCCTCTCACATGGTTATCCTGTAGGAATATGGTGGCATTGGCAGTGATCCTTGAATAACTTGGTAATACATGCTATGTGGGTGGCTTAGTGGGATGCGGTGGCTCAGTGGCTAAGGCGCTAAGCTTGCTAATCGAAAGGTCGGCAGTTCAGCGGTTGGAATCCCTAGTGCTGCGTAATGGAGTGAACTCCCGTTACTTGTCCCAGCTTCTGCCAACCTAGCAGTTTGAAAGCACATTAAAAAATGCAAGTAGAAAAATAGGGACCACCTTTGGTGGGAAGATAACAACGTTCCATGCGCCTTTGGCATTTAGTCATGCTGGCCACATGACCACCGAGACGTCTTCGGACAGCGCTGGCTCTTTGGCTTTGAAATGGAGATGAGCACCACCCCCTAGAGCTGGGAACATCTAGCACATATGTGCGAGGGGAACCTTTACCTTAGACCTAACTATCTCTTTATCTCTTAAGTGTGGACATCTGCTATGCCTAGAACAATGCTTGGCCTCCCTCAGTCCTCAGCTCCCTACCAAGTTCTGAATGTCTGTTGCAATAGTACCTTCGCTACCGTTTCGCTATTGGGAGTGCATGCGCGCGATAGCTTTGCAGAGTGTCCGTGATGACGTCCAGGCGGGTGGCCAGAGCCTCCCACCGCCATCGCTACCAGTTCGCCTGAACAGGGACGAACCGGTAGCAATCCATCACTGGTCTGTTGCCCATCTGGAATATAGGTTCTTTGAGAAGAGTAATTATCAGCTCTCAGGAAAATGCTGTAGAGAGGAAGGGAAACCATGATACACTGTAGTTCAGATCTACAAAAGAAGAAAAAAAGCTTGTTTAATGGGTTCTTGGTGTGATTACTTACACATAACTTTACTCTCCACTGCTCTCTAAACATAGATAATCGCCATAGCAACTCTTGTATTTCAAGTCGCTTCCATTTGGGCTCACATCTTTCTTAAAGAAGTCCAAAGCCCAGCAGTGTGAGCTTACTCTTGTAAATCATTTTTGAGTGGACTCTTTTATTATTTATTGTTAGATCACCATCAGAATTTAACAGAGAATGGAAGGCATGAAAAAAAAGGGGGATTCTTTTTCCCCTGCTCCTCAGAAAAATATTTTTAGATGTTTAGGCATATTTATTTGACACGTTTTAAAACAAAAAAACAACATTGGATGTAATTCCTAACTTGGGTACAAAATAACTGCCGTTTCCCTAATGCATGCTACAAATTCCTCAGAGAGAGAGGAAAAATATTAAGAACAGCCTGGTCTACTTACACCACACAATTAAGTGGGTAATGGAGGAAGGGTTTTGTTGTATACTACAAAACCCAATTGATTGGCCACTGAATTAGCTCTGAAGGGTTCCCCCCTGGGGATGGGACTAAACCAGCCTCTCCTGGTCCATTCATTATCCCCCTCTATCCAAACTACTTACTGGATTAGATCGAAATTCTAGGGAGGTCCAGCGTAAAGCAGAATGTCTCCAGACCACCCATTTTGACCCAAACTCTAGGGTGAAAAAAAGGTGCAGAAATAATAACAACATTATATTTATGTTATATAGATAAATTATAACAAAATATAGTTAAAATAGTTTTTAAAATGTGTGTAACAAGCTATCGTTGGCCGAGAAACTAAGATTATTGTTGCTATTAGTGCTATTGTGTAGTGATTCTCTTTCTCCTCTCCCTTAATTCTAATGATGCATAAACACCAATCCTGACTATTTTACAACCCACTTTTCTAAATCAATGGCTTTGTGGTTACCTAGATCCAGGCCAGGCCTTGAAGGTTTCTGGCATCTGTCCTATATTTAATGTAATTGAACTCCTGGCAGTGAGCTGAATTAATCTGCAATACTGCATTCGAACCACTGCACAGTGGTTAGAGTGCAGAATTGCAGGGTAATTCACTACTCACTGTCATGAGTTTGATTCTGACGGGCTCAAAGTTGACTCAGCCTTCCATCCTTCCAAGGTTGGTAAAATGAGGACCCAGATTGTTGGGGGCAATGTGCTGACTCTGTAAACAGCTTAGAGAGGGCTGTAAAACACTATGAAGTGGTATATAAGTCTAAGTGCTTTTGCTATTGCTTGATTATGTGCCAATTGTGCCATCAAGTCAATGCTAACTCTTAACAATCACAGATAGATCTTCTATATGATAACCTGTCCCTAAGCCAGTCTTTTAGGTGCACTCATCACCACTGAAACTGAATCCATCAATTTGGGATTGATGGAAAAGATAATCCTTTTTTCTTTCCTTCTACCTTTCCTAACATTAGAACTTCTCCAGAGAGTTAGATCTTTGCCTAATGATCGCATGGTATTTCTCCCATGATAGGCTCCATGTCCCATCATTTTTCTCATCAGGAAAGGTAGCAAAACTCAGAACTCTTTTTGGCTTCCTCATTAGGAAAGCAACTTAGTTGTTTATGTTTGGGTAGGTTAGTAGATACAGTACAGGTAGTTCTCGACTTATGACCAGTCATTTAGAGACTGTTTGACGTTATGACGGACCTGTAACAGAATACTTATGACCTGGTTTCAAAGTTCCCATGTTGCCCCCACCCCCCATGGTCACATGACCACATTTCAGACTTTTAGCAGCCGGCCAACATTTATGGCCATTTGAAGCATCCTGCAGTCCTGTGACTGCATTTTACAACAGTTTTGTGAGAGACCAGCATTTTTGGCAATACTGCCCATAGCAAACCATTGACCATGATTTTCACTTAACAACCATCACAAAAAAGTTGCAAAAAAAGTTGTTTTATGGCCATCACAAGTTGTGACCATTATGGGCAGGCTCTATTAAAGACTACTTGTAGTAATTAGGAGACCTAATCTCCTAAAGTCTGTGCTGACCAATAGGCCCCCATCTTCACCCAAATCTTCAATAAATTGCTAGATATGTGCTATGTTCCTTCTTGCTTCAAATGCTCTACTATCATCCCAGTGCCGAAGAAGCTCACCATCAAGGAACTGAATGACTACAGACCAGTTGCTCTAACATCTGTAGTTATGAAAACCTTTGAAAGGCTAGTGCTGTCCCAATTGAAAACCATCACAGATCCGCTGCTAGACCCCCTACAATTTGCATACTGGGCAAATAGATCAACAGATGATGTTGTTAATATGGCTCTGCACTATATCCTACAACATCTTGAATCTCCAAAGACCTACGCAAGGGCCCTCTTTGTAGACTTTAGTTCAGCATTCAACACCATCATTCCAGACATTCTTCTAACTAAGCTAAACCAGCTAGCGGTATCTGAAGACACTTGTAAGTGGATCATAAGCTTCCTAACAGTCAGGAAGCAGCAGGTGAAGCTAAGCAGAATCACATCAGACACCTGTACAATTAGCACAGCCCCCCCCCAAAGCTGTGTGCTCTCTCCATTTCTCTTCTCTCTATATACCAATGACTGCATCTCAAACTATCCATCTGTTAAACTACTGAAGTTCGCAGATGACACAACAGTGATCGGTCTCATTTGAGACAATGATGAATCCGCATACAGATGGGAGGTTGAACAGCTAGCCTCATGGTGCGACCAGAACAATCTGGAACTGAACACACTCAAAACTGTAAAAATTGTGGTAGACTTTAGGAGAAACCCTCCCATACTACCATCTCTTACAATACTAGACAACACAGTATCAACAGTACAGACCTTCAAATTTCTAGGTTTTACCATATCTCAAGACCTAAAATGGAACCTAACATCAAAAACGTCATCAAAAAAGCACAACAAAGAATGTTCTTTCTGCATCAACTCAGAAAGCTTAAACTGCCCAAGGAGCTGCTGACACAGTTCTACAGAGGAATTATTGAGTCTGTCATCTGCACTTCTATAACTGTCTGGTTTGGTTCTGCAACCCAACAAGACAGACACAGACTTCAGAGGATAATTAGAACTGCAGAAAAAACAATTGCTACCAACCTGCCTTCCATTGAGGACCTCTATATTGCACAAGTCAAAAAGAGGGCTGTAAAAATATTTACAGACCCCTCGCATCCTCTTTCAACTCCTACCCTCAACACGACGCTATAGAGCACTGCACACCATAACAACTAGATACAAGACCAGTTTTTCCCCGAACGCCATCATTCTGCTAAACAAATAATTCCCTCAACACTGTCAAACTATTTACTAAGTCTGCACTACTATTAATCTTGTCATCGTTCCTATCACCCATCTCCTCCCACTTATGACTGTATGACTGTAACCTTGTTGCTGGTATCCTTATGATTTATATTGACTGTTTCCTAATATGATTTGATTGCTTATTTGTACCCTATGACTATCATTAAGTGTTGTACCTTATGATTCTTGACGAATGTATCTTTTCTTTTATCTACACTGAGAGCATATGCATCAAGACAAATTCCTTGTGTGTCCAATCACACTTGGCCAATAAAGAATTCTATTCTATTCTATTCTAATCCACCATTGGCAGTAGCCCTTCCAACATGCTCTCTGGCATCAGCTTCTGGTCGAAAAGGGTATCACTAGCTTGCCCTATTATGATACTCAAAACTAGGGCATTTAGAGTGAGCAAGTGTTGCAGACTGCCTAATGTTTTACAAGAATATGCTTCTATTATGTTATTTATATTCTAAGTTGTACTGGATCTGATTGTTGAGGAATTTTGCTGAAAATGATATTAGAAATAATTGCATTCCTTCTAATGATAGTAACTTGTGTTAGCTTCAAATGTAGTTCCTCATCTTTTTTTAGTGTCAAACTACTATGCATGCAGATGTTTGCGGATGTTACAACAAAATTCATCACTGTAATTTAAATGCAGGATGCAGGAACTAAAGAAAAAATATCTCCCCCACCCCACCTCTTTCTTCTAAACAGAGAATAGTTGGTTAGACATGTCAAAAAATGAAAAGGAAAAATAAGGCAGACAAAAGAAATGGATTTGTGTCTTGGATAAAAAATGCTTATGTTTTCCTTCAGATTAGAGATTTTAATCTCTTTGTTTACAGTTCAGAAATCTTTCTCCAATTTATTCTTGCAGCTTCAGTGATATATTATCAAAGATCTGAGAACTTTTAAGGGAAGATGGCAGGGCAGAATTACTCAAGAATAAATATATCCCCTCTTATTAAGTTGAAATCTATGATCTATGAGGGAGATCCACGTGTTTCATATATTCCATTTTAGTAATTAATACAGCACTTCCAAATTAATATAAGCAATATATTTTATTGAATTAAGATAGATTCTTTCAGAGCATATACAGACATTCCTTTCTTTGTCTCCAAAAATCCACACTGGCTGAGTTTATCACGTAAAACTGGTTTGTTTAAATATAGCTTGTTGAACAAGCCATGGTGGCCTCATTCACATTTCAAGCTAAGCTATAAACTACGGTTTACAAATCGCACTCCCACCATACGTTCATGCATCTTGCTCAGATAAAATTGAAACCACATTATTGGTTAGCATGATATGAGCCATGCTGGTATCATTCCACCAGGGACCATGTGATTGATTGAATTCCTTTCTGCAAGGACAAAAGGGTGTCTGATTAGGGACAGACCAATTCAAACCTGCATGCCATCTTTTAGATCCCACATAAAACTTTGGGACCATAAGGTCCAATATTTTCCTGGACATTAAACGTTCCCACCATATTACCTTCTAATACAGTGTTGGCGAACCTTTTCGGCACTGAATGCCAAAACAGAAGCATGCACAGGGGGTGGGGGTGGGAATACAGGAAACTGCAAGAGCAGTTCCCCAGCGCGCTGAGCTTCCAGTTTCCAGCGTGCGGATGCACGCCAGTCACCTGGTCTTCCAGTTTCTGGTACACATGTGTGCACAAAGTCCAGTTGGCCAGCATGCATGTATGTGCTGGAATCCAGAAGCGCAATGGGCAGTAGCTGGCATGTCCGGAGAGATGGCTCTGTGTGCCACTTCCGGCACGCGTGTCATAGGTTCACCATCACGGTTCTAATATATGCTAACCAGTGCAGCTAGTGTAAATTAATTTCGTCCATTCCTTTGGCTTTAGCATCAGAAAAATTGCCCCCCCCCTCAAAAAAAAATCAAATCAAAAGGAAAACAAAGTAAGGCTAGGAGGATGTTACTTGATTAGTTGGAGACTCCAGAGTTGGGGATTCCCACAGAATAGAGTAGGCTACTCTGCCCCTGTATCTTACAACAATTTGGAATGCTTCAGTTGCTGGTTACCAGATACGATGCAATTCAAAACGCAAGACAACAACCAGCTTTAGTTTCACCTCTAAATCCTGGATCCCATAAGGGTGAGTCAGTAAGACATGAAGTTTGTTTTGGATGACATATTATAAATAAGTTGCATGACGTGGGTCTAGCTATGAACATCCTTCTACATTAAGTCTCAGTTAAGCCATTGTTCTACAACTTAGCACCTTGCCTTACTGCTTCTGTATCCATTTGGATTAACTCCTTAGTCCTCTTTGTCTCCAACCGAAACATCACTGAAGGACTTGAAGCTAGATTTTCTCTCATTTCGTCTCTAATGCTGTTGTTTATGACCCTCGCCACTCCCTCCCTTATACCTTTATCTCCTCCACTGCTGAAATATTGATTGTAAATTCCTTGGGGAAAGGAATTTCTATCTTTCCTTATCGTGTTATTCTGTAAAGCAGGACTGGAGAATTGTTTTGAGATTGTAAGCCTATACTGAAAGCTGCATAAATGAATATGAATAATAATCATAGCAAAGATGAATAAATGAATGAAGTCACGAATTGCTCATTCCTAGTGTGAATTTCTGAACAGTGGAAAATATTAATACCGGTAGAGCTAGAGATCCATTTTTATTCTAGAACTTCATTTGCATCCTGCATCTTTTAAACAAATTGATGAAATAGAACTTTCTAAATTAACATGCAGACCAAAACAATTTTCTTTCAGATTGTGTATGTTTCTAAAATTGTTTTTGAAAGAGTTCTCTACCCCCAATAATTACAAAATGTGTATGTTTTGAAGATGAATATGAAAATATAAAAGTAAATTTTCATACTTTTTCCTTTAATTTCCATATGGACTAAAAATGGGTTGGATAAGATTTAGGATTAATTGGAACTAGATCAGGAGTAAGCACAACTGAATGCAGAGGGACATTTAATTTACCATATAACAATGGAATATGTAGTGAAATATTTTCATACGGCTAACTATTATATATTATGATTACTGCAATCAGCTTTCTGGAGTCTGGACTGATCCATTTTTTTCTTGAATAGCTTTGGTTTATTTTCATGTTAAATATAAATCACTTTATAGGGGAGATGGATGGCATAAAAATTAAACAAACAAGCAAACAAATAATAGCAGTAGCACTTAGATTTATATACTGCTTCATAGTGCATATTGCCTCCAACAATCTGGATCCTCATTTTACCAACCGTGGAAGATTGGAAGGCTGAGTCAATTTTGAGCTGCTCAGGATCAAACTCCTGGCAGTGAGCAGAGTTAGCCTGCAATACTGCATTCTAATCATTGCGCCACCATGGCTCTTAAATAAACTTGTTTCCAGATCCATCTGAAATGCATCTATTGATCTATAAATACTAAATAATAAGGAATTGGCTGAAACAAGCAAAGACATTTTCTTCCCCTATATGTATGCCTGGATTTTTTAATCAGGTCGTGACTGGCTAGCACTAGCAAGATAATCTTCCCAGCAGTAGTTCCTAGTTATGAAATGTTCTCTCCGGTGGGATTCACTTGTGCACCATGTAATGATGCTTTTGGTACCAAAAGAAGACTTCCCTGCAGGCTGTTAGCCTTAGAAATAATTGACTAGTTTTTTTTCTCATGGGCAAATCCTAATTTATTTATATTCTTTTCACCTTGGTTTATGCTGTTGTTAATATAGAGATTTTTATCATCTTGATTTTTATCGTAAGCTGTTCAGAGAGCTGAGGTTACTGCTCAGTATAAATGTTGCAAAACAAATACCATATGTTGTGTCACAAATGTACAGTTACACTGCTTAGTCAGTTGCTCTCACAAATTCACGAGACAACTCTGTTTACCTTCTGTAGTTTTGCTTAGACAGAGGAAATTGCTAATGATAAACTGATGAAGCCATATTATCTTTCCAATTATTTAAATGTCTGATATCTTTCCTCTGGATTCTTCTCTGGATCAGGAAATTCTGTTTCACAAAACATAACAAATAATCTCCTGATTATTATTTCCCTTTTGTTTTTACAAGCAGAGTTTCCCTTCCCCTGCGAGTACTAAAAAGGGATTTATCCATGCCTTTGACGGCTGGTACAGATTTATCCACTGGAAGCCACCCACAGTCATTATGTGAGATGTATGGCTAATTCACAATGAATCTATAAATACATTTCATGCTGTTAGTAGCCTAGGGGACCACTATATTTAATTCCCTGGCCTCTATTTAATCTCTCTTTCTGGTCTTTGCTGGTCTTTTATTTTTCCTGATGGACGGAATTGGACTTGGAAACTGTCATTGCAGCAGGTGGAGTTTTCTAATTCTGGGTTTCCAAAGTAGGATCTTCTCCCTGATCAAAAAGGAAGAGGTATGATGCCTCATATGGTTCTTGGGATACCTTTAAGAATCTCAGCTTAAGTCATCAAAAGGATACAAAACTGTATCAATTTTGAAATATTGCATAATTTTATAAAACATTTTATAGCCTCCTCTGAACATATCTTTATAGTCTCCTCAGAACCTATTTTCCAGTTTTCTTTCAATGATGCAATATCTACATGCTTTTATGTATCTCAGTTGTTTGCTCGCATTGGAATATGCAATATGAATAACAGCTGAGAGACGTAATAGTATGCAGAGGCATCAAAAGAAATTAGATACTTATATGGAAGTTTATATGGAAATATGTCCTTAGAACAAAAATGGCACAATAGACTATTGGTAATTTGCTCTAACCAATTATTTTTTTTTCATTCTATACTGATTGAATTATCAAGCTGTTTAGTGATTTGTAGGAACTTTCTCCATCTTAGTAGAGTCACAACTAACCTATCAACCTAAACTGAGAAAAGGTATTTTGAGTTGTGAAGGTCACATAAGCCTATTAAAGTGCTACTTATCCACAAGCATAGATAGATGGATAGAACAATGAAAGTAAAAGCAAACTTTATTGAAGTAGAATATCCCCATTTAGGATTCTAGGCATCAATGAATGAACCATACATTTTCTTTGGCACTTAAATTTTAATTATTCGATGAAAGATAAGAGATGTACTGTAGTACACGGGAGACATTATTTTAATGTTTGGGAATTTAATTCCCAAACATGGCCAACATGTAACCCTACACTAAGTCATCAGATAGTTTCCTAGTGGGAGAGAGAATTCCTCAGATAGTAAGGCTGAAAGCCATTGAGGCCTTTAAAGCAATGGTGGGATGCTGCCGATTTAACAACTGGTTCGATGATCGCATGCCTAATGTGCGCTGTGCGCACGGGTACAGTTTTACAAATGCTAACCTTCTGTGTTACCACTTGGGAGTAACACAGCTGAGGCATGGCAATCCGCTCTGCTGTACCAATCAGATGAGAAGATAAAGGTAACTAAAGCGCAGGGACGAGCGGGCGGGCGGGCCGACCTGATCGCCAGAGCAAACCGGTTCACTCCCAGCTGATAATTGGAGCTACCGGTTCTCTTGAACCGGTCCGAACCGGTAGAATCCCATCCCTGCTTTAAAGATTGGTAGAACAGCAATTAGCAACCACCATAGCTCTTTCAGTTTAGATATACGAACTTTGTTCATGCAACAGTCAAAGGGTAACAACAGTTGCTACCCTTTTTGAATTTCTTGGCTGGATGGCCTGGTTGCAGTAATCCTGAAGCCAAATGTGCAGGAAGGAAACAGCTAGCAAGGAATTACCTTCATTCACTTTGGGCAAGTGTCCCTGGCTTGACATATCCTTGGTGTTGTATACAGTAATTCTAAGTCAGAGCACTTATATAGGGAGTCATATCATGTGAGAATATGTTTCCATCTTAGACCACTGTAGGCAGAATACGCAGTTCACCTTCTGGGTATACAGAACTTACATTTTGTTGTATTTAGTAAAAATGAAAATTGGAATTTAAAGAGTTAAAAGATTGAAAAGATGTACCTGCCTGTATTCTAATTTTCAAGAAATCTATGGCAGACTTTCCATTTTTAAAGTGGATTGTCTGAGAAGCAAGCCATTCATTCAGGAAACTGCAGTTTTCCTAACTGAAGCAAATAGTAAGAAGCAATAATACAAGAGTAAAATTGCAAGAGGTTTTGTTTTAAGCAAATTGTGCTTGGAAAGTATGTTGAAGAGATGATAGAACTTTTTATAACCTGTTTTTAAAGCACAAGTGATAAAAGGAGGAGGAAGAAGCACCCACCGACAGCGCCCTTGCAATGTACCAGGTACTCTATCATTTGATACAGCAAAAAAAAAGCATCATTTGCAAGCAGATGACTGGGGATGTGAACATAAGGTTAATGCTTTTGAACATGCAGCTGATAAGACTTCAAAACATTGCATGGGTTTTCCTCTTGGATAGAAAACTATTCCAGAAATTTAGAAGATCAGGAGTAAGAGGTAACTTGTTTAAAGTGAGATTTGACAGCCCCTGTTATCGTGACTGTTTCCTGAGAAACAGTTTATGGAAGGTGGTTTTACGATGCATTCCTGAAACACCTCCAGATTTCAAATATGCAATATAAACCACCTTATGAAAACTTCAGAACCAGCCTTGATTTATAAATAGTTCCACACCTACTTTAGGTGTAGGGGAATTTTTGAGATCAAGTGGCCACTTAAAGAAACAAACGTACAGGTTAACATAGAAGGACTTGTTTAAGGACCTGAAATTTCCAGACTCAAGAGACCACCTCAAAGATTAAAGCTTCAGCTTTTGGTAAGAGTGTGTAGAACAACCATTGACTTGAAGCAAAAAATACCTCGTATCCTTATGTGGTCTCTCTATCTCTCCCTCCCTCCCTCCCTCCCTCCCTCCCTCCCTCCCTCTCTCTGTGTATACAAACATACAAATATTCCCCCTGACATGGCTGCTGTCTATTCTGAGTTGACCTTCTTCCAACTCTTCTAGCAGGCATGTGGTTCAGCATCAGTCCTTCTGTCAAATTCATTTCTTAATATTCTATTTTTAGTCTAAAGGAGATAGAAACTAAGATACAACATGGGCACAGAAGGCTTCAGTGTCAAAGTTCAATGTAAGATGGATTCTACCAAAAAAATGTGTTTTAGGTAAGTCTAGGATGCTCTTACAAAGACCACCCCCCACCCTGTTTATTTCTTACTCCCCAACTTTAAATATGGGAATACGGTTATGAAACAGTGAAACCCAATCAAGTCCAGTCTTTTATGTCCTCCGCCTAATGGACAGAATCTTGCCAAACTAAAATTATAACTCTGTACCCTAATAGATATATTGGGGGAAATTCTAGGGTATAAATACCTCAAACCTTTTCACTCCTCACCCTTTCAGCTCAGGGTTACGCAGTCTCTTATTCTGAGTCAAAATCCCTCCTTCCAATTGCTTCTCCATGTATCACAGGCTTAATTTTAGTCCATAGATATGTATAATGGTAATTGTGAATTTTGGGTGTTTCACACTGCAAGTGAAACAATGACACTCAAAAGTAATAGAGTGATTTTTTGTTATACTGGAGAAAGCTCTCTAGGTGTGCTGATCATATAGAAATATAATAAATGTAGAGTCCTTGGTGCTCTCCAAGCTTGGTTGTTTCCTTGCAATGGTTTCATTACCTGACTAGACAACATCATCTGTGGTAATGAGTGTAGATTTTGCTCTCTGTTTATATGCAGTGGCTTGCCTTGTCAATTGTGGTGAAGTGGTGGTAGTTTTCTGCTTGTTAGTTTCTTGATTGGGGTATTGTTTTCTGCTTGAGCAGTGTTGGCTGCTGGTGTTTGCCACTGTTTATATGGGTGTTGGCTGCTGGAAAGGATATGTTCTGGTTTTTCTGTTTCTTTCTTAGCCTTTTAATTGTTTTATTTAAACTTCTGTAGCAAGTCAAATGATTTTTAGAAGCTACTTTTAAGATTGCAAAGAATTCTAACTGATTAGCATCATTTATTATCTCACAATACATGGACAGATTTAACCATAGTGTTATCTGGAAAACCATGGGCATCCTATAGACTAAGCTGAATCCAAAAAACACTAGGGAATTTAAAACCACAGGACTTGCTATGGAAACCCAAGAAAACATAAGGCAGACAATCGTATCACAGATCAGAAGAATACAGAATCAGAACCAACTTAGAGCAAAGGACAGAGCAGCCCTCAAAAACCTATAGAAAGACCAAACCATCACCATCCTCCCAGCAACCAAAGGCAAAAATCACAATTTTCATGGATGGTATGTGTTATGTCCATATATGGGGATCCCCGCCGGATTGGCTAGTCCACCGGTGGGAGATTTGAAGATCTGTCATTGGCCGGCTTGCCTGCCGACTCCCTTTATAAGGCGAGCCCGGCAGCACAGTTGGCTGTTCTGATTCTCTTAATAAAAGTGCTGAACGGACCACTCGCTGCTCGCGTATTCTTTTTCCCTGTGCCAATCTAACAGTATGCAATACATACAACAAGCTAAGAATTACCGTAAGACAAAGAAACGTACATCCCCCCCAAATATCAAACCAATATAGAAACTTGGACAACTTGATTGAGATAACCCTCTATCACTTAACCAATAAAGGTCAAGCCACAAAAGAATAGATGAAAAATAGTAGACCAATCCTTCCATGCTTCTATGAACATACAAAAATAAACAATCCCACAATGCCTCCTTGTCTAATTGTATAGAGACCAAGAACCTCAACATTCAACACAGCCACAGGACTTACCAAAAAGCTTGGACATCTCACAAAGGGAAGCAAATATTTTATTAACTCCCTACAATATTGTCTCCAGAGAATCAAAGCCATGAAAATAGAAGATGAAATTATAGTTTTATTTGATGTCACAGCACTCTTTACGTCCATTGATCCAGAACTAGAGACGGTTTTAACATTGGTTAATAATCAAAGAAAACATTTCCAAAACCCCCAAAAAACTCAGAAAAGTGTGGCCATGCCAGGGGTGAAATGCTCCCGGTTCGGACTGGATCGCCCGATCTGGTAACAATGGAGGCGGGTGGTTCGGAGAACCGGTAGCAAAAATCACTGCCCCCCCCATTGCCCAGCTAAGCCGCTCAGAGGCTTTTTTAAAATTTTTAAAAGCATTTTTTCTACAATCTCTTTGGCTGAAAAGATGCTTTTAAAAGTAAAAAAAAAAAGCCTCTGATGATCGTGTGGCTCAGCTGGGATCATCAGAGACTTTTAAAAGCATTTTTTCTACAACCTCTTCGGCCGAAGAGGTTATATAAAAAATGCTTTTAAAGGGAAAAAAAGCCTCTGCTGATCAGGCAAGTCAGCTGGGATCGTCAGAGGCTTTAATAAAAAAAAAAAGCTTCTGTCGATCAGGCAAGTCAGCTGGGATTGTCAGAGGCTTTAAAAGCATTTTTTAAACAAATGGTTTTAAAAGTAAAAAAAAAAAAGTTGGCCATGCCCACTCAGTCATATTACACCCCCCCCCACCAAGCCACGCCCACAGAACCGATAGTAACAAATTTTACATTTCACCACTGGGCCATGCATGCAACCCAATCAGTCTCTCTTTTCATTGTTGCTCTGCCCATTGTGGTTTTCACCTTGGCAGAAAATGTTGAGTGCAGTATCTGGCTACCAAAAGACTGATCACTGTCAAACTAGATCAAGGATTGAAGCTCTAGGGACTATAAACCATCCCCACACCAGATGGTTTAAAGCATGGTTGTCCAACCTTTTGGCTTGCCTGGGCTGCACTGAGTGAAGAAGAATTGTCTGCCTATAAAAAACATATAACTTACTTAACGTATATAAATCATGCAATATTAAAAGTTTACAGTCTGGTAGAGCCACATTACTAACTACCTAGGACTATATGTGGTTTGTGGGAGGCAGGTTGGACATGCTTGGTTTCATCCTCCACTATACTGCCATGCTGGGAACAATATTGGTCAGGGGTGTCAAACTCAAGGTCCAGGGGCCAGATCCGGCCCACGGGGTGCTTATATCTGGCCCATGGGGCCACCCTGGAAACAGTGAAGGACCGGCCCGCAGTGCCTTTGCCAGCAAAAAGGGAGCTCGGGAGGGCTGTGTGCAGCCCTCCTGAGCTCCATTTTCGCTGGCAGAGGGTTGCAGGAGGCTGTCTCAGCCAAAAATGGGGCTCACAAGGGCCGCGGGCAGAACTCCCAACTCTGTTTTCACTGGCAGAGGGTTGCAGGAGGCTGTTGCAGCTGAAACAGAGCTCAGGAGCCCATTTTCACTGGCAGAACGCTCAGGCCACCGTGGACCCCCAACACGAGTAACGTCAAGCTGGCCATGCCCACCCCAGCGCCCCAAAGCCAAACACAACCCTCATATGGTCCTCAATGAAATTGAGTTTGACACCCCTGATATTGGTCATGAGAAGTCTAATTCATCTAAGGATACCATGTTTGAAATGCCTGTACTAGAGCACTACTGCTAGCCAGATTGAATAGAATGTGTCAAATGAATACATTAACCAGGTATAGTGCATATTATTGTTTGTCATTGCTTACGTATATCATATGGATAAGAAGAGATGTTAAGTTTCTTTCTGCTTTGATGCCCCAACTGAGAAAATGCATATTGTAAATATGTGTGGATTACACTAGTTAACCAACGTTAATGTGATATATGACTGAAGCTGAAGTTATGATGGGCTGCTATGACCCTTCTCTAAGTAGCTTCAATTACTCAAGTGATCTCTTGAGAAGGGAATGAGGGCAAATGTTGAAATTATTCCAAATTGCTAGTTGAACTTACGATCTGGCTCCATGTGGGAAGCGTGGGCAGCCCAACACATTTTCTTGCAGGTATACAAGGCCATTTTACTGATAGCTCTAACTAATTTTAGCTTGGGAAAACAAACAACTGTGGTTTTATTCAAAAACTGCAGTCATAACTACGTCTTGAGTGACCTCTTAAGTAATCTTGATTCTGACCTCTTTCCCTCGATCACCTTCCACAGTAGAAAAATGGACTGAAATGCCCTCTCTCAATTCAAGTGGGGGGAAGAAAGTAAATATCATATATATGACACTACAAGATGAAACAGGTAAATTTGAATTTAGTTACAGATTAGCCCTTAACATAAGAACAATTCAATTTATAATATTTATAAATCTTAATTATAGCAATAATTAATTCTATATCTGTGTTTATGCTATTCTACAATATATTATGTCACATGCAGTCTTAAATTACAGGGGGAGGAAAAGGGTCTTGGGGCAGAATTGTAATATGCAAATTAATAATTGATTAAGAGGTTACATCACTTCTTGCAACTTCTAGGAACAAAAATGCTCTTTCCAAATATCTTTTTAAGCCTGTCTAAAACAAATGGCATTAGAATCTCTAATGTATATCTGCTTGCAATTTATAATTATTAGTACAATAAATTCAGGTTAAAAATATTTCATTCTTACCTATTCTTTCAAAGTGGATCTGTGCTTGTGTTATGAAATAGAATGTGACTTTCATTTTTGGAAAAGGGACCTGTTAATGGATGTTTTCAATGGGGTAAATAGAGGTAGTGGATAATCCCATAATAGTTCTTGCTACTCATTAGCCTTTGATCTGCGTCTCCACTTAACTGTCATGGTGAATTTCTATCCTGCCTATGTGAATTCTATGGTGGCTTTGGTGCAAGAAAATGTGCAAAAATCTGCAAGGAATAAAACATTTTAGTAAGGAAAAAAGGTATATAGTAGAGCAATTACATATATAATATTAACTGTATATGTAGTGCATTTCATATAAGAATGACACAAATATAATCAACTCCTTATTTCAAAGAAAATCTTAATTTTGCTTGCAAAACTTGGTACTTATCCAATCCAAGCTTTTTTAAGATTGGCCAACTGCCAGAGTCAGAGGGAGTTGGATGCATATAATCTAATAATAATAGTCCCCCCAGTGAGGCACTACCTTGATGTGGTTGTGGGACTTACAATAAGCTCTGAGGAGGATGAGAGCTATGACAAAGGCTCAACCATAGTGGACAGGTCACATCAGAGGATCCAGAAAAAGAGTGTTTCTTCTATAAACAATATGGTGAGACATAATTTACAGAAACTCAGGATTGTTGCTCAAGTCAGCAAGGACTACCCTAGCTGTATTGTGTTTTGTGTTGGAATTCCTGGACATCTGGTGACAAATAGGCTACAGGATTTAGGACTGTTGGCTGAGTAACCAGGGCCAGCTGCTGAAAGACTACTGGAAGAAAAATTGTTTATTCTTCACAAATATACAAAAACTGAAAAGAAAGAAATAATATTCTGCTATTACAAATCAAGTTCAACAAGAAGAGGATATCTGGCAAGAATGCACAATTCTGGAAAGAACAACTTCCAGAATCAGAAATAACAAAACAGAGGATGGCAGTTTGACATTGATTTATAATTCAAAATAGATACACCATAATATATATATATATAAAAGCAGTGGTGAAATGTAAAATTTGTTACTACCGGTTCTGTGGGATTGGCTTGGTGGGGTGGGATGGGGTAATGTGACTGAGTGGGCGTGGCCAACTTTTTTTTTTAATTTTTAATTTTTTTAATTTTAAAAAAAATTTAAATTTTTATTTTTTCTATAACCTCTTTGGCCGAAGAGGTCGTAAAAAAATGCTTTTAAAAGCCTCTAACGATCCCAGCTAAATTGTCTGATTGGCAGAGGCTTTTTTTTCTTTTAAAAACCTCTGACGATCCCAGCTGAGCCACGGGATCATCAGAGGCTTTTTTGTACTTTTAAAAGCATTTTTTCGGCCGAAGAGGTTGTAGAAAAAATACTTTTAAAAATAATAAAAAAGCCTCTGATGATTGCGTGGCTCAGTTGGCCTTGGGGGGGCCAGGGATTTTTGCTACTGGTTCTCCGAACCACCCGCCCCCATTGCTACCGGATCGGGCGATTTGGTCCGAACTGGGAACATTTCACCCCTGTATAAAAGCAAAATCCACCCACTCATAACGAAATCTCCAGAACGGTAAAGCCTACAAACCTGAAATTTGGCATGTACATTCTTCTTGGCTTCTAGGTGCTTGTTAAGAAAGGATTTTTCGAAATGACCATCAGATCATTAGTATTTCATATACAATATATTCATATACAGTATATTAACAAGCTCTGATGCTAAGGAGTTAGACGTTCTACTCCCCCTCCCGACCTGAAAAGTTCCAACTGCCATTTGCCTCACATTCCGTTACCTCAGTTCAAACTGGCAGACATTCCACTCCTTCACTCAGGAGAGGTCTGGGGCTCCTTACAGTACTAAACGTCCCTACCTCACCAAAATGTCTATGCCTTCCACCTATGGAACTGCTTCCGGACTCAAGGCGGCGGGAGAGATATTCCCTTATGAGTTTCAATCACTGACCACCACTGAGCCAACAGATTATGAACCGAATTTCTCCTGCATAGTGTCCCAGCCCCAAATCACTTCTAACACTGACCTCCTCAGTTCAGACAAATCTGTTCCTTCTACTGTAACACCAGTTAAAGGAAAAAGAGGGAAAAAACACAGGAAAAGATTTATAGATGCAGTTAGGAAAACACAAGTAAGGGAAGCTGCAAAAAAGTATCGTCAAAGTCGTCCCGAAGTCAATAGAGAAGCTGTAAAAAATGCATCTAATAACTGCTACATTAATAAGGCAGCTATAGCTAAATATGCCAACATTCAAAGTGCAGGGGCAGGTCTACCACAGTATCATGGCGGAGCCTCAGTATACTTTATTGGCGATGATGACAATGCGAGGAACATCCGTTATGGAATCTACCCGGGCGTTACTCCAGAATTGGTTAGTTCAATTTATCATGCCCAATCACATAGTTTCATAGTGAAGCATGGCTATCCAGCTAGTATCAAACATAAGCACCAGACCGCTGAAATAAATAAAAACTGATGCATGACATGATTGCAGTTATAACTGAATACCTTGGCTGCAATGTCAACAAATAAGAAAAAACAACAACCAAACAGTGCACCACCAAGATCAACTTGGAAAATAAGATCAGCAAGCTGAGATCAGATGCAAACAATCTAGAATAGGTGGAAGAAAAGAAGCTGAAGAACAAGAAGACCAAAGAACACCTGATCACAAACAAGGGAGTTTGTGACCTACAAGAAACAAGGAAAATTAAAGAAGCACTGGAAATAATAATAAAGCAGTAAATAACAGCTACAGCTAACGAGATCAGCAGGTACAAAGCTTGAATTGCACAGCGTAGCAGAATCTCCAATTTCAATTGAATCATAAATGTTTCCATCAATCCATTAATGGAGAGACTGCAATGAACCAATCAACACCTAGGGTGACAAATGTTCTGGGTAGGACCATGAGACAACCCAAGGAAATACAAGAATGCAGCTTGGATAAAGGAGATGGATAAGAATAAAAAAGAAGCTATAATGAAGAGAAGAGCCGAGGTGGCGCAGTGGTTAGAGTGCAGTACTGCAGCTACTTCAGCTGACTGCTAGTTCAGCAGATCAGTGAATCAAATCTCACCGGCTCAAGGTTGACTCAGCCTTCCTCCTTCTGAGGTGGGTAAAATGAGGACCCAAATTGTTAGGGGGCAATATGCTATTTAGTATACTGTCTTTGGTGGGAAGCTGCCCAGAGTCCTCGGAGAGTGGGGGGCATAGAAATATGACTAATAAATAAATAAAGAAAGAAAGAACTTGTAATAACAGAACAGAGGAAAGGTCAAGGAAGATTAAGAATTGGTCAGCACCAGACGAAGATGAACTGCATGTTTTTGGCTGAAACATCTGACTAGTCTCTTGTTGCCAAGTAGTTTAACAATATTTTGTTAAACAATATTTAACAATATTTTGCAAGGAATGGTCCTAAATAAAGGACGACCTATATCTGTTTTAAGCAGTGACTTTCACTCCAATATCAGAGTGGATTGTCAATTGCCCCAATTTTACATAATTGATGAGGCTGGAAGGTAGTAATTAACTCTGGTGCATTTCATGACAGCCTGAATTATGGCGAAGTGTTTCTGCCTGGCCACACTCTGAAGATCATGAGCATGATTATTTAAGAAAGCTTTTCATAGCCTTCTGCGATAACTTCCCCAAATAGTTCAAAGAAATCACTTTTCAAGGTATGATTTAATATGCACAGGAATTCTAGCTTTTCCTGAGTGACGCAATTCTCCTTAGAAATTACTCATCTGTTTGCAACTATTGGTTGCAACAGTTTATCTGTTCCACATACAGGTGGAAGAAGGAGACCCATGACTCCGAAAGACGTGAGATAGAAGTCAAACAGAAGTCAAACAGAACCCGCACTGCATATTGGACATTAATACAATTGAGAGAGTCCAGAGATATTTCACGAGAAGAGTCCTTCACTCCTCTGTCTGCAACAGAATACCTTATGCCACCACTTGAAATTTTGGGCTTAGACAATTTAGAACTACACCGCCTTCGGTCTGACCTAAGCGTAGTACATAAAATTATCTGCTACAATGTCCTACCTGTCAATGACTACTTCAGCTTCAACCACAATAATACACGAGCAAATAATAGATACAAACTCAAGGTAAACAGCTCCAAACTCGATTGCAGAAAATATGACTTCAGCAACAGAGTAGTCAATGCCTGGAATGCAGTACCTGACTCTGTGGTCTCTTCCCCAAATCCCCAAAACTTTAACCTTAGATTGTCTACTGTTGACCTCACCCCATTCCTAACAGGTCTGTAAGGGGCGTGCATAGGTGCACCAATGTGTCTACCGTCCCTGTACTAATGTCCCATCCAGGGGTGGGTTCTAAATTTTTTTACTACTGGTTCTGTGGGCGTGGCTTATTTTGTGGGGGTGGCTTGGAGGTCATGTGACTAGGTGGGCATGGCTAGCTGGTCAGAGTCATTTCTGGAAGGTCCTCGCACTTACGATCAGTCCTCGCATTTACGACCCGACTCATTTGTTTGCTTTTAACACTGATCAGCTATAGGACGGCCCTTTGAAGCCCCGCAGCAAGAGTTTAAACAGTTTTTTCCCCGCTAGTCATCAGCTGAGACTCAGGAGGCAGCAATAGATTGGGGGTGGAACCAAATAAAAGGTAAGAATAACGTGGGGGGGTGGGGGGGTGGGAGGGCGGGGGGGAGAACCGGTTCGGTGATGTCATATCGTCACTGCTACCGGCTCGGCCGAACCGGACCGAACCGGGAGGAACCCACCAATGGTCCCATCTCATGTATTCATAATCATGTTTATACATTTCATGTATTCACAATCATGTTTATACCTTTATCTTTAATCTTATATATGCTTGACAAAATAAATAAATACATAAATACAATAAAAAAAGTCTCCAGAAAGAGGGACATAACAGCAGATGCTATTTATATCAAAGGTTACAGCTTAGATTGTCTGTTCAGATGCTTTTCCTGTTAAGCTTGGATGAAGGCTTTTCACTATATTGACCTTAGTCATTTGTCAAAGTGTGTGCGTGTCTCAAACCTAGAAAATGCCAAGTCATGTCCATGACAGAATCAGGTAATAGTAAAAACGAAGACATGGCTTGAACTGTTTTGTAAACTTCTTCTGGAGCCCAAACCTAATGCAAAAATGCTTGGCATTTTAAAGACCTTCTTGGGGTTTTTCCCCTATCACACTGAATCAGCACTATATATATATAACCGTGAGCAAACAAAAATGTTTTATTTGCATAAGCCTTGGCTGAGGCAGAAAGTTGCTTTCTTTTAAGAATTTACTGCTGGGTATACTTATATATTGCATCTGCTTGTTTAGATAACCTAGTCCTAGGGAGGGGAAATAAGAAAAGAAAAAATATTTCTGAATTTGCTATCCTGACTTTCCATTGAACAATTTTTTTTAAAGGTAAGAAGGATTTTGAGGATTTTGAAAATGAGCAAAAGCGCATAAGATTGTGGATCCTCTTCTCTCTCAGTCTGAGCTCTGGAGAAAGCCTGCGCACTACCTAAAATTCCTGCACTGATAATGCCACCCCCACCCCCACTCCTACCCTCCAATGTGAAGCCCCTGAGGGAATTGCAGCCAAGTCTTATGTCCAGATCTTTGAGGGAATGTATGTGACAGAAACAACTTCATTGACCATCAGGAGTGGAAAATAACTGCTCTACGTCATATCTATTGCTTTGCTTTACCCTGGATTATGAGGCTGCTTCTCCAGCAACTAAAAATGAGAAAGAAATTTGCCTAGCTTGCCTTTAAATTCAAATTTTCAAAGTCTTTGCTCCCTAAGCCAATCTGCAAACTAAAACAATGTGTGTGTGTGTGTGTGTGTGTGTGTGTGTGTGTTTGGGGGGTGGAGTTGACAATGCAGTTGCAATCTTCCAGATTGTCTTTTTTTGATCTCTGCTTTCAGCAGATGCCCTGTCCATAGGCATCCACAGGAAGAAGACAAGAGGGTGGAGAAATGACAGATTCCACTCTTGCATACTGGTAAGTGTTGTGGTGACACAAGTATAAAAGAATACTGGCTTGCACCATACCATCACAAAGTATATTTTGTTATGTGGGTGTCACCATGATTAGCATCAGATGCAGGGGTGGGTTCTAACCGGCTTTACTACTTTACTAGTACTACTTTACTACTATTGTGTGCGTGCTTTGCGTGCGATCGCCGCGCGCATGGAAGCGAAGCAAGCAGCGCGTTGCGAATCTGCCCAGCTGAGGTGCGGCAATCCACTCTGCTGCACCTCTCAGCTGGGCGAAAAAAGAAGAAATATAAGGTTGGAATAATGCGGGGGCGGGTGGGAGGGCCCAGCTCCTGAAGAAAGAGAACCGGTTCGGTGACGTAATAGCATCACTGCTACTGGCTCGGCCGAACCGGGCCGAACCGGGAGCAACCCACCACTGATCAGATGGCTCTAGTAGAGACAATACTGAGCTATTTTATAATGGTATTGTTACATATCCCAAAGGTGCTTTTCCAACTGGACTTTGTTTTTCCTTGAAGATGTTTCCCTTCTTATCCAAGAAGCTTCTTTGGTTCTGGCTGAATGGTGGAGGATGGAAGGATTTAGATTCCTTGCAGTCATCCGATTGTTAGCACTCTTTCAGAAACGGTGCTAACAAAAGACTGCTAACAACCAGATGACTGCAAGGAATATAAATCCTTCCATCCTCCACCATTCAGTCAGAACCAAAGAAGCTTCTTGGATGAGGAGTGAAACATCTTCAAGGAAAAACAAAATCTAGTTGCCTTTTGAAAAAGAATGTTTAGGACAACCATGATCTGGATGACTGAGAATTTCCATAGACATATTGTTACATAAATGTAATCAGTGGTAGGTTGCTACCGGTTCGCCCTGGATTGGGCTAACCGATAGCGGTGGCAGCGGGAGGCTCCGCCCACTCGCCCAGACCTCTGCGCATACGCAGAAGCGTCACGCATGCGCGCAAGTGCGTGTGTGCCCACAAGTGAACCGGTAGTGGCTGAAATTGAAACCTACTACTGAATGTAATATGGAGATAATGTGTTACCTGCTTTGCATTGTCTAAATTACATGAATCTTGCAGACATTCTGGAGAGCACCAGGGAAGTAGCTCCTACTGGTGAAAAAACTGCACTTCTGTGAGGACTAGTGCTGTGCAATGCATTAGCGAGCCGCGGTGGCGCAGTGGTTAGAGTGCAGTACTGCAGGCTATGTCTGCTGCCTGCCGGCTGCCTGCAATTTGAGAGATCGAATCTCATCAGGCTCAAGGTTGACTCAGCCTTCCATCCTTCCGAGGTGGGTAAAGTGAGGACCCAGATTGTTGGGGGCAATAGGCTGACTCTGTCAACTGTGAAGCGCTATATAAGACTAAGTGTTATTGCTATTAGAGGAGGTGTTTTGCAGAGCATGTCAACCTAAGCATGTTCTGCAAAACACCTCCTCTAATGCATTGCATACTACCGTATGAATATCAAAATTGAAGGGCATCTGTACTATCTTGTTTCTTTAAAGTCCAACTTTCACTTCCATAGAGTGTCACCTGGAATTCATGGATTGCATGATTCTGATCTTTGGAGGCATAGGCATATCATCCTAATCCAAGTTACAGAAATTGTTTGTCAAGGAAAAAAAAATGTGCCGAAAACCGAAAAGCAAGAGAATGGGAAGCAGAAAGTCAAATGTAAGGAGAAAAAAAATGGACCAAGCAAACCTTTATTGCTAGCAAAGGTGATTTGAAGTTTTAATTATTAGCAACATGTGATTTTACTGGAAAAGACCGGAAAGAAATTAGCACAGTGATCAAAAAGTGTAACATGTTTTTTTATGACTAAAAAGGCGTGGGCAAAGAAATCGTTTGCAAAGTTCATCTTCTGGTGGAGATAAGGGAAAGGAAAGGATAAGAGTGAAAAACAAAGTATTCCTTAATATGTAACTCTTTCTTGTGCCTCAGTGCCATACAAAAAGAAAAAAAAGAAAAGAAAAATGGGATAGAGATTAATGCGGCTTTGTCCACTTTCTTCATTGGCTCCACCCACTTTTCACAGAGGGCTCCATCTACTTTGGACCTGCAGATTGTGACATCATGCATAATATTAAAGATGGCCCTTGACTGAAAAAAAAAAAAGACTATTCACTTATGCATTATGCTTATTACAAAAAGAAACAGTTCTCCCTCTTTTTTTTTGACAAACTATTTTTAGTTTAGTCATTATCATAGCCTAGAAAGCACTTTTGTATGTCGTAGTCAAATTAAATATCCGGTTGTGTCTCTGTGAGCTTTCCATAATGCATATCAGGCTAATGCTTTCATCTGAAATGCAGTATTTTGTTGTTCAGTCGTCAAATTATGCCCAACCCCCCGTGGCCCCATGGACCACAGTATGCCAGTGACCCCTGTCCTCTGCTATCTCCAAAAGCCTGCCCCAACCTATGCTCTCTGTGTCGATGACACTAATCATCTCATTCTCTGCTGTCCTTTTCTCCTTTTTGCCTTCAATCTTTCTCTACATCAGGGTCTTTTCTCAGAAATGCAGAATATGTGCAGTTTAATCCTTATTGGGATTCATCAGACATACATAGCCAGATATTTTCTTTGACTACAGGTAGTCCTCAACTTACGACCACAAGGGAGCCCAAAATTTCTGTTGTTAAGTGAGACATTTGTTAATTGAGTTTTGCCCCATTTTAAGACTTTTCTTGACTCAGTTGTTAAGTGAATCATTGCAGTTGGTAAATTAGTAATCTGGTTTTATTTTATTTATTTATTTATTTATTTTACTGAATTTGTATACCGCCCTACTCCCGAAGGACTCAGGGTGGTGAACAGCCATAGAATAAAACATATAAATACAAAATTTAAAATAGACTAAAATGAATTAAATAATTTGGTTGCTAAGTGAATCTGGCTTCCCCATTGACTTTGCTCGTCAGAAAGTCGTAAAAGGTGATCACATGACCTTGGGACACAGCCACCATTATAAATATGAGCCAGTTGCCAAGCGTCTGAATTTTGATCACATGATCATGTGAAAAATGGTTATAAGTCATTTTTTTCAGTGTCGTTGTATCTTTGAACAATAAATAAACTGTTTTAAGTCAAGGACTACCTGTATTTGTAGTCAAGGGATGCATATAGACATTTCAGTACCTTCATTATCAATTCTAGAGCTGTTTGCTAAATCTGATATCATTAGTTTGGTTGTTATATTTCATTGCAATCCCTTTTATTTTATTGCACCTCTTGATTTTTATTATTAGATCTTGCAAATCAGTTATTAAAGTAGTACAATCAGATTACTGACATACAGAATACCGGACTTGGGAAGGATCTTGAAGCTCTTCTAGTTCAACCCCTACTCAATCAGGAAATCCTACAACAGTGATGGTTAACCTTTTTGCCATTGTGTGCCAAAAGCGGGGGGAGTGCAGGGGGGGGTCGTGTGTGTGTGTGTGTGTGCCCTCTACCCCCTGCCCCCCTGTGCATGTGGGGAGGGTGAAAATGGCCTCCCCCACCCCCCGGAGGCCCTCCGGAGACCAGAAATGGCCAGTTTTCCGACGTCTGGTGGGCCCGGAAGGCCCAAAAGTCAGCTGGCATGCGTGCTGGAGCTGACTTAGGGCAACGCTCATGTGCCCACAGATATGGTTCTGCGTACCACCTGTGGCACGCATGCCATAGGTTCTCCATCACGGTCCTACAACATTCCAGATAAATGGCTGTCCAATATTGTTTTAATATGGCTGTATACCGTCCTGAGTCCTTTGGGAGAAGGGCGGTATAGAAGTTCAATAAAATCTAAAATCTAAAATCTTCTTTAAAACCTCCAATGATGGAGTACCCACAACTTTCCACTGATTAATTGGAAAATTTCTTCTTAGTTCTAGGTTGGATCTCTTTTTTTTAAGTTTCCATCCACTATTTTTTGTCTTGCCCTCAGGTGCGTTGGAGAAACCATATTCATCTTCTTCCAATTCAGCCTCCTTCAATATATATTTAGCATATAGGTTGAATAAATAATGACTACGTATACAGGCTTGTCTCATTCCTTTGTTGACATGGTTCTATGCTGATTCTAGCCTGTTTCTCCATTTGTCTACATTATGGTTCTTGACCTGTGTATAGATTTCACATGATGACTAGGAGATACTCTGGGATTTCCAGTTTCCTTTGAACATTCCAAACTTAAATTGTTGATTCATTCAAAGGCCTTTTCGTAGTTAATGAAGTATATACTTTCTTGAAGTTCTTTGGATTTTTTAATTATTCACAGTGCATTAGCAACAATATGTAGTATTCCTCAGCCTTTTTAAAAATCAGATTGAACACCTGACTTCTTCTTTTACAGGTAGGGCTTTAATCTGCATTGAATGACCTTAAGCATGATTTTGCTATCATGTGAATTAAAGATATTGTACAATAGTCTGCATACTCTATTAAGCTTCTTTTCTTTGATGTTGTATGTCAGTTGATCTCTTCCAATTTCTTGGCCACTTGAACATACATTCCCCATAAATTTGCTGGTATAGATTGATTAGAATTGTGACTGATCATCTTTCTGTTGCTTGCCAAGTTTCTGCAGAAAGCTTATCAATTCCTGCAGCTTTTCAATTTAGTAATTACTGAAGTGCTGATCTAACTTCATCCTTTAGTACTAGGGGTTCTTGTAAATAAAGAATATCTTCTAAGGTGAAAATAATGAGGTTCTCTCTTAAATTCTTTCTTGAGATTTTTGCTTTTCTTGGCTTTGGCATCTTGTGTCTTGTTAGCAATTTCCATTATCTGTCCTGACATTCAGTTTGCTTTCTTCTGTTTCTTGTGCAGTCTTTGACTTTCTTCACCATTCATCTTTTAAAATTTCTTTGATTGTAGGTTTTTAAAATGATTCCTGAAGTTCCCCTTGAAAGTAGTGAATATATGCTGAAGACATTATCATGGAAACTCATTGACTGTTTTCTTCCATTTTAGTTTGCCCTGAAATTTGTACATGAAGAGTACGTGATCTTTTCCATAATCAGCTCCTGGGCATATCTTTGCTGTTATACCTGAGCTCTTCCTCTTTCTAATGCCAACCAGGTAGTCAATTTGATTTCTGTAAGCCTTTTCTGTTGAACATTCATGTATATAGGCATCATTTTGTTAGCAATGAAGAAATTACTGGATTGGCAGAAATGGATTAAACTGTTCCCCTGTTTGTTTATTTGTTTTTTCTGTTTCTTAAGCCATACTGTCAACTACATTTTCCTTCTTACTAATTCCATCCTTGGCATTCTGCTTTTTCCCCCCAGAGTTTGTGCATTTTTGCGCACTTTAAAAACAACCACTCCTTATAATTCTCGATAATAAATGCAGTTAAATAAGCTCAGTTAAAAGATTTATACCAGTAACTCTGTGGTTACTGGTCTAAATCAGTCTCTTAGCTGTTTTGTGGATTCTTTTGGGTTGAGTCTTGGAAACAACTTTAAAAACCTGCATAGGACAAGAATATACTTTCCCCCCCTCTTAAACAAAGCATGAGTACTTTTGCATATAATTGATATATTCTCTCACAGCACTCATGTTAGCAGCCAGGGAAGTTATCAATGTGTTAGGTGACTGTGGTAGCACTTTCTTTAACACAGAGCTAAAAATAAAGCAAGTTTTCCCTTAGGGAGCAACACTGTTTTCCCCCCCTTCCCCTGGAAATATTTTACAATGCTAATGCTTTTCTTCCCTTCCTTTTTCGGTAGCATGCCTTTGTTCCTTATGCTGGTCTCCTGTCAGAAGAAAGACTGAGCTTTTGAATATACAATAATATCATCTTGACTGGGTGAAATTTAGTTCAGGTCTCTGTGCAGAGCTTTCGCCCTGCCCCCTCTGTTACACCTTGCAATTTATCATTTTCGTAGGATGGAATGACATTTTAACTCTGCCAATGCCTATTTTTGAAACTCTGTTTGCTGACTAAGTACTAGGGAGAGGGGGTAGGGATTGCAGTTTGGTAGGACCAAGCTGGTAAAATGCTCTTCTCTTAATGCCTCTCCTCCCCTTTTCTCCAAATTGGATTTTTCTCCAGCCCAGATCTGTGAAAGTAAAATCCAGTACAGCTTCATTTTTCTCTGGGAAAAGAGAACATGCCAAGGAATAATTTTAATAAATAATTAAGTAAATTTGTGTACCACCTGACTCTCAGTCAGGGGTGAAATGCTTCTGATTCGCACTGGTTCAGGTGAACCAGTAGTAAAAAAAAGCTACTGGTTTGTCCGAACCAGTATTTCCGACGATCAGCTGTGCCATGCGATTTATATTCACTAGAACAGTGGTCACCAACTGGTGGTCTGTGGCCCACCGGTGGTTCACGAGAAAATTTTGTTGGTCCACAGAAAAATTATTTGCATTTTTAATATTGCACAAAATCAAGGGTCCTCAAACTACGGCCCCTGGGATGGATATGTGCAATGAATGTTTGTGTTGCTGCAGAGAGTCTCCCCCTTCGAGGTCTTTTTGAGTGGGTTGGAGGGGGGCAGAAATTCTGATTTGGGATGTGCTTCGGCCTCCTGGTGCCGGGGCTTTGGCTGAAGGCTGGAGGGAAGCGCCGCTGGTGACAAAGATCCGGAGGACCTTGTTCCAGTGGGATTGCATCATGGCCTGGAACTGCCTGACCATCTCAGACTGCTGAGCCTCCAGGCACTGCTACCTAACCTTGCACTCCTGCAGGTCTTCCCTCTACTTGGAAAGCCTATGCTTGTAGTCCTCAGTGAGATGCTTTTGCTGAGCCTCCTTCTCGGTCAGATCCAATTTGAACTGAGCTGTTTTGCTAACTCTTTCTCGTGGTGGCTGCTTAGCTCCAACTGTTGCTGCTTCCTGTTGGAGCCCTAAGGAGCCCAGCGGGGAGGCGATGAGTTGGCCACGCCCACCCAGTCACATGACCACCTAGCCATGCCCACCCAGCTGGTCATTAGGCAGATCATATTAGTGGTCCATGGGATTTAAAATTATGAATGTAGTGGTCCCTGAGGTCTGAAAGGTTGGTGACCCCTGCGCTAGAAAGCAGGAAATCCTGATTTCTAGTGAATCTAAATTGCATGGCACAGCTATTCCCCCCCCTCGCTGTTCTACTTACCTTCAAAAGGCTCCTTTTTCCATGCGAAGCGCATGTTTGGTGCACACTGCATGTGTGTGCACACAGCATGCATTTGGTGCACATTGCACATGCATACATGCACCGTGCGTTTGGCGTGCACTGTGAATGCATGGGCAGCGAACTGGTGGCAAACCCGTGGAGGATTTCACCACTGCTCTCAGTGACTTTGGGTGGCCCACAACAATAAAAGAAACTACCATAAAACATGAAAATGTAACTCTATTGCACACAAAGCCTCTGTAAGAGTAAGGTCTTCATGGTTCTTCTAAAGAACAACAGAGCTGGGGCCATCCATCTACCCAACTGTCATCTCTAGCCTGGCAATATATGCCTAAGTCACCAAGCTTATTAAGGGAAGCTCAATCCATTTTCAGGATAAAAGAACTGTAATAAGGCAGTTACCAATTGTCCATTGTTGGCAATCTGTGTCTATTTGTGATTCTATTTTAATTATAGACTTTATAGATTATTCAGACCAGAGTTTTTCAAACTTGCAACTTTAAGATGTGGGGACTTCAACTCCCAGAATCCTCCAGCCAGAATGCTGGAGCTTGACAAACTCTGATCTAGAATTTATGGACCATTCTGACTTTTCTGCCTTTCCCATTTCTTCTCTCCCATACAGGCACTTCTGCTCCCAGGTAGCTTAATTTTATATGCCTATAAATAAGATTACTTAAAAAATAATATGCTGTATTTATTAACAGAAAATTAATATAATTAACAACTAATAAAATTATAGTTTATTAATCATCAGATTTCAAAAACTAAAAAAAGATGTTGCAATTCTTCTTAGCAGATTTCTCTATTGTTTCTCATCTATAGATAGAAATCTTGCCCAACTACGTACGCCATAAAATCATTCTGTAATCTATTAGGGAGGAACAGTCTTTACCCTCATTCTCTCACACGAATTATCTAAACTGGGTTGTCTCTTTCTCCTCCGGAATGCACTCCCTCTCTTCTGGGAATCCAGATAACATTCCATCACATCAACAGAAAAAAACTCACATTAAAGACTAGTATATAAATATCGATTTCTGGCTACTGACATTCTTAAGTGAAAATTGTCTCCATCCCAGAGACAGTAACGTTAAAGCACTTCAAGTGTATCGGGAATTTGGGCCGATACTTTGCTGAGGGAATAGAGTTTTCATGGTTTCTGGAAAGGAAAGAACAGATTAGTCTGCTGTCCCTTTTGCTCATGCTCTTTCTATCAACTGCAGGCTTCAAATCAAAGTTGTACGAAGAAAAGGTTAATTCAATGGCTTCTTCTCTTCATCTTCTCCTGCAGCTGCAATTTGATCATGTTGTTCTGCGTTCTTCCTCACCTGATCCGGGCAAATACATTTAATTCTTTCAAATGAAGACAAATTAATAAAAGAGAGAAGGAGCTTACTGCACACAGCCTATTTTCCCCTCGGTTATGTTTCATAGATGGTCACAAATTTTGGTTCGGTGTCAATTTAATCTGGTTTCTCAGTGCTACTGGAGATTTTCTGAGATGGAAAGTATTGTAGACAATTTACTTAAGCAAGTGTTTTTGTACCAAATTTCTTTGTATGGGTGAGGAGAACAGGGATTTTACTTACTATTGCTTAATCAATTTATGTAATAAAGATAATTTAAGATGCAGTGCTTAACATTCAAGGAGATAATAGCCCACTGGAAACTGAAAAGTCTTTCTTTTGAGTGAGCATGTTTAGGGTTAGGGACATTACTTCTGTCCAGAAATTTAGTATACAGATTTCCCATTCAAACACTGAGAAGGCCAATCTGTATGCACAGGAATTGATACTTTTAAATGAATAGGAAACCTAAGACTATACTAGCTCATTGTTGTACTGAACAGAGTCTATGCAAGCATAAGATTCATTATATTTGATATGATGGGAATACTGCAGCTTTTTCTTCACAACATAATTAATTCAATCAATCACTATCAAAGTCAAGTTTACTTAGTGGTGGTTCTGGCAACATATGGTCATACCAACTGGGTCCAATTTTGAGAATACTACAATTTCCCCCCTGGTTGTATGGAATATCCATTAGGATTTTGTACAATTCAGAACTAATTCAGGATTCCCCATAACTTTGGGGAACATGAACTGAACACCTCTCTGCCGCTTCCAAGCAAGTCTGATAAAGATACAGCTGCTTTAATGAGTTAGTAGAGAGGTACAAAAGTCAAGCTCTCCAAAGTTCTGAAGATTTTTTTTCTGAATCACTGGTGCAACTTTAGTAGCTGTCAGTTTGGTCATCAAACACAGCAGTAAATCTTGACCTCCAAGGAATTCAATCCTGCATTCAGTAGATAGCTAGCAATGGAAGTTTTATTGACTTGAAATAGATATTGCTTTATAAAGGTAAGGAATATATCACATATACACAAAAGATGTGCATATTGAGGAATTAAGCTTATATACAGTATATTCAAAGTTGGTTGTGTGTATGTAAAAATTCATGTACGTAGGTATGTGTGTGTGTAAAATCTACACATTAGTTAATGGGATTTTAGAATGTTAATTGAGCATCAAGGATGCGTGTATTCTGCTTAAATTTGGAGTCTGTCAAGGTTTATGTGGTAGAAGAATAAATTCATTTAAACAAGAATTGCTGATATTCAACATTTGAATTAAAGTTTTATTAATTAAGTAGTAAGGAAGAGGGTTTTTGAACAATTCATTGCCTCGGCTTTATCAAAAAAAGTGTTTAATTTCTAGCTCCTTTTTATTTTAGTATTAATGCTGCATCACATTGTTAATAAAAGAAATCGGAATGGATACGTTCACTAAGATATCTGCAAATCCCTTTTCCTTCAACTATTAAATACAATTTGCAGCACAATGAAAAATTGGACTAAGATTAAATACAAAGCAAAACATTTTTATTCTCACTGTGTACACCACCCAAACTCATTGTACAAAAAGGGAGCCTTAAACATTTTAACATAAATATAGATGAATAGGTTTTGTACGCGACTCCTTAGCAGGGTTATAAATACAGACAAGCTGTGGGATTTTGAGGCCGATGGAAAGGAACATAGTGGAGAAAACAAACCTAGAAAACAAAATGGAGGGTGCACTCTTTTCCTCTTTGTCTTTAGATATGATCAGAGTCAAACTCAATTCATGTCTTTGCTTAATTGTTTTAACCCCTAAATTGACCCTTCCTACCCCCAGATAAAGACCCCCTGCAATCCCATCTAACCCAAAAAATAGAAGTCTCCTGACCAGCTCACAGTGCAGCCCAAGGGCATATTTTACAAGCATATTGCAGCCCAGAGAAACCCTAACTTTCCATCCTCCATCAACTGATGACCTCAACATTCCATCTCCTTTAACAATGGACTTTGTGGTGCTCCTGAAGGGGCCATCTTCCTTAAAAATAGACCTTATCCCAGATACTTAAGGACCTGTTTATCTTCCCCAAATTAGCCAACTGATTTTTCACCTTATAGCCTTCAACTTCTATAAAGCAAACTGTTTTTTCATGGTTCACAGTCCTTCTTTTTGTAAAATAGACACCCAATAAATGCTGCAATAAACCGAGATTCTTTTTCTCAGTGTCGTGCCCCTTTGTCAGACTAAATACATGATAGAGGGAAAGTACGAAGGCTGAGTTATACAGTAATTAAGGGAACTGCACATATTGTTGTGGATTTTTTGTTCTTGAATGCCCCATATGTCCACATGACTCATATGAGATTATACTTTATTTCACAAGCCAGCTATAAACAGTGCCATGGGTTTTAGTAGAGTTGCTAGCACTATGAGATCACGTTTTCTCACATATATGGGTTAAAAAAAATAGCATTGCTCACCTAGCTCCCTCTGAATGCAGACAGGATTGTGGTCAGAGTATGGCTATTGAGAAACAAAAAAGAAACATTAGAATACTTCATGAAACCCCAAGCAACAGAAACAGAACAATTTTCAAGGGATAGAAATTGAAGAAACAAATTTCCTCCCCAAACTTTCTCATGAGGAATGAGCAAATTCAGAAGCATGGAAAAGGAATGAAATAGGGTTGCCAGGTGTCCACTATTTGAGCGGACAGTCCACTTTTTTCACATTATGTTCACTATTTTTTTTCACAAAATAGTGGACATTTTTTTTATTCAAAAGCTTTATGATGAAATGGTACGTAATCTAAAGCTGTACAGTCTAAGAGAATAAGGATAGGAGAATCGCGTTTTGTCTTTTTTTTCATAAGTTAGAATGAGACAAAGATCGAATGCTCATTGCAATAATCACATTTTACACAACAGCGCAAAAAATGCATTAAAGCAGTTATCTTTTGATATCGAAAATGTAGTGCTGAAGGTTTTTGCCGAATTTTCGAATTCTGCGAAGAAACAAGAAGAGTTGAAATCATTTTTTGAGTTTTGCGAGTCAGAATTCCATGAAGTTTTGCGCCATGTTCCAACACGTTGGTTAAGTTTGTTTAAAGCAGTCGAAAGACTTCTTTTAAACTGGATACCTCTAAAATCGTATTTTATTTCTCTTGGATCTGATGAGTGCCATAAGGTTATCTGGAACCTTATTTCGGATCAGGAAAATAAACTCGCAAAGGACGATGAACCAACAATTTCAGAATTGTATTTATATTTCATGCACTTCTTCATGTCAATAATGCAAGACACCCTACTGAAGCTGGAAAGCAAGAAAATTCTTGCATGTGATCTTCACATTACCATGTGTAAGATGCGTGATTCTTTGCAAAAAAAATACGATGAGCAGTTTTTTGGAATGAAAGTTTTATTTGCCTTACGTAAAAAACATTTGCCTGAGAATGCCGTGCAAAAGTTCAAGCCATTGCGTACCTAGAAAAGTGGTATAATTTCACCGATTCACTATATGAGACGCTAAGTTGTTTCAATCTAATTGATCGCAATAATCCTCCAACTTTAGAAGAAATGACGAACATCTGGTTATTATCACCATGGCGAGAAGAACTTCCACCCAACACTCTCTTCGATGAAATTTCTGCCTTAGAAGAAGTTTATGTTCATCTGCAGGGTGATTCATCCCTTGATAAGTGGACGTACTTTTTCAAGAAAGAGCCAGCTCCGAGTTTACTGAAACTGTTCCAGTATTGTGCATCAATTCTGGTATCAAATGCAAATGTTGAACGAATTTTCAGTGTCATGGGAAATTTGTGGACTGACAAATGTAACCGACTGCTTGTATCAGTTCGAAGTGAACTTTGTATAATTTTTAATATTTCTCAACCTTGTACTGAAATTAAAGAATTATTCCTTAAACACAAAGAATTGATCAAAGCTGTGCAGTCAAATAAAAAATACACACGACAGCAAAGTAAAATGTAATTTAATATTTTACATATTATTATAATATATTTGATGTTTTGAATTTTAAGTAAAGTTTTGAAGTGATTATTTTAATACGTGTTAAAATGTTTGTAAGAAAATATATAATTTAATTGTAAATTTTTTTTTATGTTTTTACTACTTAACCCCCCCCCCCCCCCGGTTGTCCGCTATTTTTTGGAAGCAGACCTGGCAACCCTAGAAATAGCAATAGCACTTACCGTATTTTTCGGAGTATAAGACACATCTTTTTCCCCCCTAAAAGGGGGTGAAAATTTAGGTGCGTCTTATACACCGAATGTAGCCCCGCCCACCCATTGGCCCCTACCCTTTGGCCTTTGCCTCGCAGCAGTTACTTCCTTGCAAGCAAACAGGAAGAAAAAACAGCTCCTTTCAGCTTCAGCACAGCCTAAGTAGCACAAGTTGATTGGATCTGCCTCCCGACTCTCAGCTGATTTGCTCTCAGCTGTTTTGCGCAGGCTCTGCTGCATGCTGCAAAGAGGTAAATTGCTGGAGCAGATTTCCCCCCCCCCTTGTGCTAATCAAGCTATGCTGAAAACGAAAATGAAAGTAAAGCAGGCTGTTTGCTGTTTGCTGCAAGGAGGCAAAATTGCTCAGAGGCAGAGGCAGAGGGAGATTTCTTTTTCTTCTTTTCCTCACCAAAAAAGGTAGGTGTGTCTTATACTCCGATGCGTCTTATACTGCTTTTACAGCCCTCTCTAAGCAGTTTACAGAGTCAGCACATTGCCCCCAACAATCTGGGTCCTCATTTTACCCACCTTGGAAGGATGGAAGGCTGAGTCAACCTTGAGCCTGGTGAGATTCAATCTGCCAAATTGCTGGCAGCTGATGATCAGCAGAAGTATCCTGCAGTACTGCACTTTAACTACTGCACCACCGCGATTCATCTTGAGTTTCCTGAAAGAAAACATGGCTGGGTTGATGGAACCATAAATAGAACCGTTTTAACCTTGCCATTTATGCTAGCAAAGTGATAGGACTGTAATAGTTCATGGAAGGGAATAAGTATCAAATACAAGTCAACTAATTGTGAAATCCATTGCCCATCCAAAAGGTACCCATGGGATGCTCTCTAGAGTCCAAAGTTTCATTCCTTGATGGAAAGATATCAGTAAAATTTGTAATAGTACAGTACACCCAGAAACTACAAGGTTGGAGTAGATATGTCTTCTACTCGACTTGACCAGACATTTAGAAACTAAAGAGTATTTATTACTTATTATTAATGTAATATATTAAGTATACTAATACTAATTTAAATAACAAAAATAGGGACAAAGTTTTATTTTTTTAATGATAAAAGAGTTTTCAAGTACCCTAAGGATCAATAATAATATTATGACGTGAACAGAATCATGTTGTCTTTAGTTTTATGTATAAGGTTGTGCATATGGAAATTAGAAGGTGAGAAGGAAACAATTCAACAGACCTTTCACAACTGTTAATTTGACAATTCTGGGTTAATTCATATCAATTGTAGGACAGTTCTATATGCCTCCATTAAGGCCACATACTTTGCATCAACCTTCTTGAGAACTTGCAATCTGGCAGTTTTATATTGGAGACTTTTTTGAAATGCCTTTGTTATCAAAGACCCATGCTAGAAAATAGTGGCTGTGGCTTTGAAAATGATTGCTGCTGCTTATGTATATAGGTTGGGTATCAGGAGAACGATTCTTCAAATACCTCTAAAAAGGATCTGGAGAATTCCATGGGAGATTAGGGAAATCTAGAATCTGTAGTGCAAACAGCACCAGAAGCCCAGAGGTTCTAAACTCCAAAATGGGTATCTCCTGATACTTCTTTTTCTGCTTTCTGTTAAGCTCAAACTTTTTCCCCCTCACACTTTCAAGAGATCTGAAAATTGTCACAGGCATAATACAGATTTTTCAAGTTGTGTTGGCAAATTATGAACCTGACTCATTTTCTTTCAGTGGTTTTTGCAGCTGTTCTAACTATAATTACTGTCAAAATAGGGTAGCATACCTTGTAATTTCTCTTTTTTCAGTTGTTCACAGTTTTGCTGGAAAGAAAAAAGGAATGAATGTGTTGAAGATATCGCTGATATTTTCAATAAATGCAAATTCACATGGTTAGCTTACACAGTAATCCCCACAGACCAAGACCAGTGTCTCTACTTTTCCTTTGAACTTTCTTAAAACAACAACAACAAAGTCATACCAAGTTGAAAACATAATTTTGCTAAAAGCTTATACCCAGACATTCATAATATTGAAACAAATGATTGCAAAACATGTTTATCTGAAAAGGGGACACGCAATCAGAAGCACATTGATGCTTTAAAGATCACTCACAGCTGCCATGCTGGCAGGGAATTCTGGGTGTTTAGTTCAACAACATCTATAGGCTGCCAAACTGAGAAGGCCTGTTCTTACTTCTGAATTTATTCTCTATTCTGGACACAGTGTAAGAAGCTGGTGATAAATCATGCAACTTTACAGAGCTTGGTTCAAGTATTCCAATAGGATCTCTGCAAACAACATTCTAAATTACAAATGGAAATTGATTTAATCTTTCAATGGAGCTTGTTCTACAGTCGGTGAGAGACAGCAATACAAAATGCATGGAATTGCAAAATGGCTTTTTAGAGACGTGGGGGTGGGCATCCTGGGGGTTGGGGTAAGGAGAATTTTCAAACTTTTTTCTGCTTTGGGGAGAGACAGGTGTTTTTTTTAATTAACTTTATGTTAAATCTTTTCTAACAATTTTCTCTATTTTTCCCAAAAATGGCAGGAAACAAAGGCGTGATCCTAAGTTGCGTTAACAGAGGGATACAATTAAGATCAAGGGAGGTACTAATACCACTCTATAAAGCCTCAGTAAGACCACACCTAGAATAGTGCATTCAGTTTTGGTCACTACACCATAAAAAAGGTGTTGAGACTTTAGAAAAAATGCAAAGAAGAGCAACCAAGATGATTAGGGGACTGGAGAGTAAAACATACAATGAACGGTTGCAAGTACTTGGCATGGCTAGTCTAGTGAAGAGAAGGACCAGGGGAGACATGATAGCAGTGTTCCAATATTTAAGGGGCTGCCACAGAGAGGAGGGGGGTCAAGCTATTTTCCAAAGCACCCGAAGGCCAGACAAGGAATAATGGATGGAAACTGATCAAGGAGAGATTCAACCTAGAAATAAGGAGAAATTTTGTGATAGTGATATCAATCAACCAATGGAACAACTTACCTTCAGAAGTTGTGGGAGCTTCATCACTGGAAGCTTTCAAGAAGAGACTGGACTGCCATTTGTCAGAAATAGTGTAGGGTCTCTTGCTTGGGTGGGGGGGTTGGACTAGATGACCTACAAGGTCCGTTCCAACTCTGTTAATCTGTTAAATGTTAAATGTAGCTCCCTGACTTTTAGTTGGAGAAAATTCTAGGGGCCACAAAAAGAGGGTTGGGAATTGGCATAAATCCCTGGCTAAGGTGGATTATCCAATGGGGACCATGGGCACCAACAGCAAACTGTGATTACAGCAAAATAATGACATTTGTGCAGAGATGTCATGATGGAAATCCTGTCTTTGTGTACAGGTGGTCCTTGACTTACAAGAGTTTATTTAGTGACTGTTCAAAGTTGCAACAGCATCCCCAAGGTCATGTGATCAAAATTCAGAAGCTTGGCAACTGGTTCCTGTTTATGACCGTTGCTATCTCCCAAGGTCATGTGATCCCCTTTTGCAACCTTCTGAGAAGTAAAGTCAGCGGGGAAGTCAGATTCACTTAAGAACCGGGTTACTAACTTATCAACTGCAGTGATTCACATACCAACTGTGGTAAGAAAGGTCATAAAATGGGGCAAAATTCATTTAACAAATGTCTCACTTAACAACAGAAATTTTGGGCTCAATTGTAAGTCGAGGACTACCTGTACTTGGGTCCTAATGTCTGATGCAAGGACATATGTTTTAATATCACAGCGTCTTGTTGATTGGTTCATCACTTGTCTCTCCTTGCAGAGATTTATGATAGGCATAATACGCACACTATACATAGTCAAGAAAACTCTGAAGGCTGTATAAAAATATTTGACTCTCTTCCAAATTTATAATCTTTAAGTGTATTATATTGAGTATGGGCTTATGATTAATATGATTTTTAAGAGTGGCCAGGATCTACAAAGACTACAATCCAGGTATGACCCTATTGTGACTGCTTTGTGGGTCAGGTTCAGGCAACATGGCGAGAATGAGAGCTATTTTAGTACATGCATCCCAATTGCTAGGATGTGATAGAACACATTTCCACTGCAGGTTTACACACAATCTGAGCTTCTTTCAAAAGCATTGTAAGACTTGTTTGGACTGGTCCTTAGGGAAGGGTGTGGAATTTTAATTGAGTGAGATGCATCTAATCTGCTTTGCTATTTATGTTCATAATATAGTCAGTATTTATCTATTGAAATTCCCACCAATGCATTCGACTTGAAAAAGTTCACAGAAGAGATAATTTAAGTATAATAGTGTTAAAAAAAAACCCTTATGAATATTTCAACAACTAAAACCTCTTTGCAGCTAGAGTACGTATCAAAAAATAAAATGGATGGAAAACTACTATACAGTACAATGAAAAATACCTGGACCAATAACATCAACAAGATACTCAAATATAACAATTTAGCCAATAATTCATTTTAATAAGTAGACGATATCCCAGCCACAGATAGCTGGCAGCAAGGGACTAACCAGGGAATTAATAAATTATATGTAACAGCAGCTTCCAGTCAAGAAAACTGAAATTGTAGTAATTTACTAGCTTTTGCAAGGTCATGTTCTCCAAAGGATTGTAACATTCACAATCCCTTACCAACAGGCAGTTGAAATCCAAATTTCTGGAGGTCATAAGATTTGGAGAAGCTGCCAGGGGTGGGTGGCAGTGGTGGGTTGCCCCCAGTTCGGACCGGTTCTATAGAACCGGTAATAAAACCGGTGGGAGGCTCCGTCCACTGACTCTGATGTCATCAGAAGTGATCTGCGCATGCGCAGAAGCTTCTGTGCATGCACGGAAGCAAGGCACGCACGCGAGCAAAGCAAGCGCGTGCGCACAATCCTGTTGCAAACCAGTAGTAAAGGTAAGTAGAACCCACCCCTGGTGGACAGGGTCTTAATTAGGGCTAATTTTGTGGGTGGGCCTTAATTTGATCACATGCACTCAAAAACGTGATAGAGCTTCTTTTCAAGGTGGGTCTTCTTCTTTTTTTTTTTAATTTGATTTATATGCCGCCCTTCTCCGGAGACTCAGGGCGGCTTACAATGTATTAAGCAATAGCCTTCATCCTTTTGTATATTTATACAAAGTCAGCTTATTGCCCCCACAAACTGGGTCCTTTTTGGAGAAACTAGATATATAGATAGATGATCGGTAAATAGAACGAACCCAGATACCTAAGAAAATTTTTTCACTTTAATTCATGCAAGAAAAGTCTGATAACCAGATAGTACTTCAACAGCCAAACAGGAGTTCTCTTCTCGCCATGTATTGCATTTGAGCCAAGAAAGAGATTCTTCGTCTTTATTTTATTTATTATTTTATTTATTTTATTATTCATATTTCTATGCTGCCCACTCTCCGAGGACTCTGGGCGACTTACACCAAAGACAGTATACTAAATAGCATATTGCCCCCAGCAATCTGGGTCCTCATTTTACTCACCTCAGAAGGATGGAAGGCTGAGTCAACCTTGAGCTGGTGAGATTTGATCCGCTGATCTGCTGAACTAGCAGTCAGCTGAAGTAGCTGCAGTACTGCACTCTAACCACTGCGCCACCTCGGCTCATTATGGGAGCTCCATCAATGGGACTTCTAGGCCAATGGGACAACCTAGACCCTTGATGGCGAACCTATGGCACGCGTGCCTGAGGTGGCATGCAAAGCCATCTTTCCAGGCATGTGAGCTGTCATCCAACTCACCTGCAGCCGCGCATGCGTGCGTGCCCCAGCTGGTGTTCAGGCCTCCGGTGCATGTGCGCACATTTGCGCATGCATGTGCAAGTAACTCTGTGCAGCGCATGCATGCACAGATGGTGTTCACGTGTGTGCATTGTGCATGCAAAAGCAGTGTGTATGCACAGATGGTGCAATTGTGCATGCAGCGAATGGGGAGAGCTGCACGAAAGCCGCACACACGTGCAGATGGTGTGGTTGCGCGCATAGCACACAGGGGGGAGCCATGTAAGCGAAGCGTGTACCTGTCTGGCACTCAGTGAGTAAAAGGTTCACCACCACTAACCTAGACAAAGAGCCACTTTTGGGTTGCTTTTGGACAAACAAGTATGTGAATGAAATAAAGTATATAAAGCAAATAAAGATCTCTCTAAACGTATCTCCTTATTAAAGGATCCACAAGTGTCATCGGTTTGCAAACCTCTTGTTAATGTCTTTCTGTACCTTCCTCTTCCAAATATTTTGTATCTTCTCCTTAACAAAATGATAAAACAGTACAACTCGCTCTTATTCTCTGTGGTCAGAGGGGGAAGATCAAAACTTTTTTTGTCCAAGATACAAGGTTTGTCCCAGTTGTTTGATAACAAGTTGAGATACTACTAATGCTTCCCAGCTTTTAAAGAGAACTTTAAAAGATTCCTTGGTACTGTTATATAAATAGTGCTAAATAAAATGCACAGGCAAACAGAAGTCACCCCATGACTTGTGACATTAATCCCTCGATCCCCGAAGGCAGAAGTCCCGTCATATTTTTGGTATCCGTTCCTTATGAATATGTTTTGGGTTGGAAGTGGATGAAAGGTGTATTTAGCTTTTGCGCTGTCATTTGCTGAGCTTTCCAGAGGTGAGTTAGGCACAAAAATCCACATACACAACACATAAAAAAGGAGTGGGGTTTTGATCACACAGCCACGAGCACCATTTTGCTTTTTTGACACATATCTCCCCAGCAGACACTGCAAAACTCTTGTAGAATAACTGTTTCTGACAGAGCCTTCTAGCTAAGCTGCCTAGTGGATCATAAGCATCAAAGATTTCTTTAAAAGAAACTACTATGCTAGAATTCACATATCACACTCAATTATATTTTGTTTCGAATTTAGTGTGATTCAGCCACTGTGGCTTGTAAACCACGGTTTATGTTTAATGTGTGTGAATCTGGCTAATTATGAAGTATTTAATATGCCACAATTAAACAATTTCTTACTGTGAAATGCAAAAACATCCTTAGTAAAGTTTCTAGTTTCCTACTGATATGTGGCTGCTAGGCAATAGAAGACATAAGCATAAAATGTGCCCAGTGCACTTTTAAAACCTCCAAATGTAATATGCTCCTTTTAAATATGATGATCTTCTACCCCACGTTCAAAATACAAAGGTGCCAAGCTTATTCCTTGCCAACTCCAGATTTTCATGGAAAAGACCCTTGTTTGAATCTCTGGAGCACTGAAGCCACTTAAGCACCAACAACACCGAAGAAGATAGAATTTTTAAAAAACTCATTTTCTATGTCTTTGTTGTGTTCATGCAGAAGTCAGCCCCACTATGTTCAGTGGTCCCAGATAGGTATATATTGGGTTTAGCCTGCATTATTCATAGTTTTAGAATTAGCAAAGAAATTACATTCTCCTTGTAAGCTTGCATTCCAAGAATAATTTTAGAAAATGTTTCACTCCATTCTACTTTCTACTACTGAAGTATTTAATGAAAGGAATATGCAAAAAGAAAACTCTCACTTTGCTCAGGTTTAAGCCCAGTGGTAGGATTCAGCCGGTTCGGGCCAGTTTGGGTGAACCAGTAGTTAAATTGCTGACTGGTCCCTCCCCTCCCCTTTCCGTCCTTTCAGGAGTCCCCACGCGCCCCATTTTGGATCCCAGGTAAGGGCAGGAAGGCCTACTAGGCACAAAATGGGGTGTGGGGTGTGGGATGCGGCCTCCCTGTGGCCTGTTTTTGCTCCCAGGAGGCTGCAGGGAGGCCTACTAGGCCCAAAATGGGGCATGGGGGGGCGCATCCCCCCCACGGCCCATTTTTGCTCCCAGGGAGGTGCAGGAGGCCGAGTTCTCCCTGTCACACCTCCTAGCCACGCCCACCATGGCCACACCCACCAAGCCAGTCATTAGGGCAGAGAACCGGTTGTTAAATTATTTGAATCCCACCACTGGTTAAGCCCAAAAACTTTGGAGCAACCAAAGCAGTACAGGTAGTCGTTAACTTACAGCTGTAATTGACCCCTGAATTGCAGTCATAAGTCATTGTATTCATTAAACGGGTCACCATCTCTTTTTGTGTCAGGAAATATCACAATTTAGGCTATGTCAGTAATTATTACCCGACTGCTAAGTCTCCACATTGTGCTAAATCATGACATGGTGTGTTTGGTCTCGATTTAATGTGTGTTATGAAGCCAACAATTGCAATTTGTAAATTCCATGGTTTATTTAACAAATCTTGGCTAAAATTGCACTGTAGCATGATGTGCAAATTCAGCCATGTATTATTTTGAATTTGTTCATACGACTAAATGAGAGTTAGATACATTCCCCCAGTATCTGTGTTTTTTACTACCGGTTCTGTAGGCGTGGCTTGGTGCGCATGGCATTGTTTGGTTGGTGTGGCAGGGGAAGGATACTGTAAAATCTCCATTCCCACCCCACTCCAGAGGAAGTTTACTGCAAAATCCCCATTTCCTCCTGATCAGCTGGGATTCGGGAGGCAGAGAATAGATGGGGGCGGGGCCAGTCAGCATTTTTACTACCGGTTCTTCGAACTATTCAAAATTTCCGCTACTGGTTCTCTAGAACTGGTCAGAACCTGCTGAAACCCACCTCTGCAATGATTACATATAAAATAGAACATGTCACTTGAATAAGAAAATCTCCTTGAATCTCTTCTGCTAGAATGAGTTGGCTGCTTGCTTCAGGAGGCAAAGCTAGAAAAATCCTTTGTGAGGAGAAACTTATGCATTTTCATGATTATGCCCCAGGTGACTTCTCACTTCCCCCACCCCTTTTTTTGAAGGGAAAAGGTTGACATTTTACAAGGAAGTGGCATTTGTCTCTTGTGAAATCTGCTTTTCATTGCTATGGAAACAACAGGAAAGAAGTCCTGAAGATACCTTGGCCATCAAGGTGCTGGCTTTCTTTCTCTTGAGCTGGGCCAGGGGATTTAAAAACAAGTACAGGAAATGTAAAATGAATAATAATTAAAATATACTTACATTGCTCTGCTTACCATTGGCACTGCAAATGGAAGGACAGTCCAATCTTTTGGTGGGACACAGTGGTGGGATTCAAATAATTTAACAGCCGGTTCTCTGCCCTAATGATTTCTTCCAACAACCAGTTCACCAAACTGCTCAGAAAGTTAAGAACCGGTTCTCCCGAAGTGGTGCGAACTGGCTGAATCCCACCACTGGACATAGCTTGCTAAATGGTAGGATCACAATCACGTGAGGGGAGAATTTTGGAGAAAATTGGTTGGTGTCTTTGTGTTTTGGGGGTTGTTTTTTCCAGGTGTTGCAGTTATTCTATTCAAAATGGCAGGAATCAATTCCATCAAATTTCTGAACATCTCACAAAGGGGTCTCAAGGCACGTGGGATATGATTGCCCACACTGGCCCATGGCATGTTATTTGGGATTGGATTGTTGCCATTTTATCAGCCCAATCACCTTGGGCTCCTTAGGATAGAAATATCAGCAATGAAGCTAAACCTTACATGGACAAACTTGTCCTATAATACTGAGCCAGTGCTGAAGGCAGCTTTACAGGTACAGGTGGTCCTCAACTTATGAAAACAATTAACCCCAAAATTTCTGCTGCTAAGCGAGGCAGTTGTTAAGTGAGCTTTGCCCCATTTTATAACCTTTCTTTCCACAGTTGTTAAGTGAATCACTGCCATTGTTAAGGTAATAACACAGGGATTGGGATTATATTCCTTCTAATGGAGATAGTGTATTTTTTGGAGTCTATTACAAAACATGATAGAAAAACTCTTTGCATTGGGGTCTGACTCAATTAATTTTAGAAGGTTTGACATTTCTCTGATTCATGTTGCTTTTTTGCACAGCCTTTAATTAAGAGGGGGCATTGTTGATCAATTTCAGCATTTTTTTCAGAGCGGAAAGTGTGGAGATTACTATTAAACTTGTTACACATAAGGGTGGCAAGAAACAGAGATTTGAAAGCAATGATTGCCATTCACATCGCTGAAAGAGAATCCCATTAACGAAGACTCGATTACAACTGCATCGTCAGTTTTCCTCCCCACCAGTGCTTCTGAGTGAAAAGCTGCAGTGCAGCCCATAATTCTAGACAATCAGTGCTAAAAATAAACTTTCATCCTGCTGGATACAGCAGTTTGCCAATAGGCAAACCCTGGGATTTATGTTGCAAGGGAAACAGTTTTAGTGCAGTGCTTATACCACAACTGCTTTCATGCATGGCAAGGGGACCTGTTTGGAAAATTAGGAAACCCCCCCCCCACAATGGATAAACATCTTTGCAGGATGAGACCACAAGATCTGGAACATGCATCTTATTGTCTTAAAGAGCATAGAGAATGGGATGATCGTACATCATGGAACAGACAGAGAGAGCTTCTAGGTAGCTAATTGAAACAAAACAATGCAGTTCAGTAACAAGCAGGACTGACTGATGCTATCAGACCAATAAGGCATGATAATGGGCAACAATAGAAGTCTGAAGGCTTGTGTGTGTGTGGGGGGGAGCAGTAGGCTAGTCAAGAAGAAGTTGGGAAAGCCTAGAACTGTGATAGTGAACCTATGGCACGCATGCCACAGGTGGCACACCGGGCCCTCTCTGTGGGCACACAAACTGTCGCCCCAGTTCAGCTCCGCCGTGCGTGCCACCGGCCAGCTGGTCGTCAGGTCTCTGCTGGACATGCACGGAGGGTGGGGTGCATGCGGGGAGCCCATGTGCACATGCGTGGGGGTAGGGCACATGCACAAAGCCACACACGCATGTGCAGGGCCAAGTGCGCATGCACGGGGCCGAGTGCGCATGCACAGGGCACTGCGGGGCCTTGTGGGCATGTGTGGGGGGTGGGGCATGTGAGGGGGTGCGTGCATGCACAGGGGTGCATGTCGGGGGCTACGCGTGCAAGTGCAGGGGTGGGGCATATGCATGGGAGGTGCGTGTGCATTGCATTTTGGACATTCAGATGCGTTTTGGGCACTTGGTCTGGAAAAGGATAGCCATCACTGACCTAGAGTCTTCTGGACAGGAGTCAGATGGACAACTTCCCCTTGGTCGATGGGGTAATTTGCTTCTTTGGTCAGTGGTGCCAGGAATGTTGACATGAATAGGAATTGGCAAGCCTGGGTATCCTAAGAGAAATCCACTCATCTATGACAGGAATTAGTTTTATTAGGGGCTTGCTGGTATTTAATTAGCAAGGGTGACCAAATCAGGCTGCAGAGTGAAATACAATGCCAAATGGAGAGGCAAGCCTCAAAGAAAGAGGCTGGTGCAGAACAAGTGTTGAAGCCTTGCCAACCCCCGCTATTCTTAAAAGCAGCTAATATTCAGTTCCATGCTTGTGAAGTATTAGCTTGGCACATATTCACATTGTCAAGAGACTAAAAGCTGTCCCAGTTTTGGAGAATTTCAAATGAAATTTGAAGTAAGTACTAAAGTGGTTAACCTGGACCAGTCTGGTGTGTTGAGAGCGGAGATGAACTCCTCAGCATGTTAGAAGAATCCGAACAAAAGTATAATATTCCACTAGCAGAAGTAAGAGCAAAAGTCAGGCTTGTGGCTAGCCACATTCAAGAAGCCGGGAGCTGAGGAAATGTGCGAACCTCAGAGTAAAACTTGAGGTTAGTCTTGCCACCCAGAAAGTCTTCTGATAGGCAGAGGTTAATGAAGTGCTAAGACATATTAAGAGGTCACAAAAAAAACTCGTCTCCATTGAATTCTTGTAAGGGGAAAAAAGAGAGAATGAATGAATGAACTTATAAAAGATTGAGTGATTGATCCCCAAAAAGAATGGGCAGGAATTATTGAATTACAGATCCGAAAAGGATGTTGGAGGCAACCTGGACCAGTCATCTGTTCCATGTAGGATGCAAGAACAGCATCCTTCATATTCGACCACCTCTTTTGTTTCAATCTACTTTAAGAAGTTTCTGGTAATGTTTAGCTGAAAGTGGCTTCTCTGAAATCTCCCCTCATTGGCCTTTGGGGACAACACTATCTTCCATCTTCTGAATGAAAACCTTCCACGTACATATTCAAAAAAACGCTCGCATATTGGGTTTTAATTTTCTTTTCCCCAAGCTAACATACCTCTGTAGCTTTGGTTTTTCTCATCTCCTGTCACATCAAGACATTTAAATATCGGTGATTATTCTGCAGAGGCTGATCTGTTGAACATGAGCCATCTTATTCTGCAACTTGGGTTTGCATTTTGAGGGCTGGGAGAAGGGTGGTTTGCCTCAAGTTACCAAAGAATAAAGAAGAAATTTAAAGAAATCACTGCTTGGTTTATACACTGGCTTGGTCAAGAAGATGTCGTAGTCTCACTTTCTAGATGCTTATTAATTAAAAATGAGATCTTAAAAGTCACTGATGGTCCAGCTCACAAATCCTGCTATGGAGACAAGAAATCCATTTATAAATGTAATAATCAAGAGCATTTCTTGGGTATTCCTTCCCCACAGTTTTCTCTTCTCCACCTTTCCTCCCAAAACATAAATTGAGATAATAGCATGGAAGCTGTGATGGGACTGTAGGTTGTTATTTATTTATTTGTTTGTTTGTTTTTACAGGAGGAGACCAGGTTTAGATCTGACAGACTCAGAATTTTGACCACATGATTGCAGCCACCATCTTGACTTTTCTTGACTCCTATAAAGATATTCAGGGACAAATTGATAAAGGCACTCCATTCAATTAAGAGGATTGTTTTCCAGACCAGTGAATTCAGAACAGATGGCACTTTCCTGTTTATTCCCTCCTATTTCCTTTGGCAAATTCCCAGTGAAAAATAACTGGAGCTTGACCAAAACCAAACACAAACACAAACAAAAGCCAATGCTTTCACTTATTATTTATTATTTTTGGAAACAATGGCAATGATTGGTAAAGGAACATGACTGAGTGGTTCTGTCTCTATGGAGGACAGGCATGAACTATTGCCCTAGACAGGAATGTGATATTTGTTTCTTGTTCCTTTTCCTATACTTTATGAGGCTCATCACTTTCACAAAACCTTTTAAAGTTTGCAAAGGATGGTGCCTCTATTCAGCAAGTGTACTTGGGAAAGGACATTTAAATACAAGCCTCATGCAATCTTTTGGTGCCTTCGAATCTTCTAGGCAAGATTTTGAAAGTGGTTTGCTATTGCCTGTTTCCTGGGGCTGAGACTGAGTGACTGGCTCAAGGTCACTCAACTGGCTTTGTACTTAAGGTGGGACTAGAACTCACAGTCTTCAGTTTCTACTCTGATGCCTTAACCTCTACACCAGAGGTGTCAAACTCAAGGCCCGGATCTGGCCCATGGATTGCATAGATCTGGCCCGCGGGGCTGTCCTAGAAATAGCAAAGGACTGGCCTGTGGTGCCTCTGCCAGTAAAAACGGAACTCGGGGGGGCTGCGTGCGGTCCTCCCAGGCTCTGTTTTCAGCCGTAATGGCCTCCTGCCACCCTCTGCCAGTGAAAACGGAGCTCTGTTTTCACTGGCAGAGGGCGGCAGGAGGCCCTCGTGGCTGAAAATGGCGCTCAGCATTTTCACTGGCAGAGCGCTCAGGCCACCACAGACGCCTCCGAAATGAATGAACCTGGCCACGCCCACACTGGCCACACCCACACTGGCCACACCCACACTGGCCATGCCCACACTGACCCCCGAGGTCAAATACAACCCTGATGCGGCCCTCAATGAAATCGGGTTTGACACCCCTGCTCTACACCATCTGGCTTTTTCATGCAAACTAAAGAAGTACAATCCAACCACAGTTACACTGCCTGATTTTCCCTGCCAGTGTGCTTCAGTTTCAAAATGCAATATTTCTATATTTCATGGATGAACACAGGAAAGGTCTGAACTGCCATTTCTTAATAAGGAGGAAAGAGAGGAGTGCAGAGATTGTGGGCCTGATCTCTATTTATACAGTTTTGTGTGTGTTTTTTCTAAAATATGTCCCTGAGTGACTTGTCCAAGATCACACAAGAAGCATTTGGCAGAAAACTGAAATAAAATTGGTATTCTTTCCCATTTAATCACTGTCTTTCATGCTCTGCTTTACACATCATATTTACAGCCATTGCAATAATATACCCCATTTGGCTTCTATCTCTGTCTTGAATGTTTGGCTTTCCAAAGGTCTGGTTTTTTTAAAAAAGTGGGGGTAAAAAATGGAATTTATGAAAAACAAAAAAGAAACACACGTACGCACATATACGCATACACCCAGAGGCTGATGGAAGAGAAAGTTTTGGGTCATGTCCCAAAAAATGATAAATATTAAAGATTCTTCAGAAGTCATATGCTGAAAAGCCGAAAGACTTAGACCTGGAGCACCATTTTCCAGATGAGGATTCTCAAGATGACTGGAAGAATTTGGAATTGTGGAAAGACAGCAGCCTAGGGAAAACTGTCACGAGACAAGAAAGTTTTCCTCATTGGCTTATTTAATGTCATATATACTCTGTGTTGTGTGAATCTGTCACAGATAGAGACAAATGTGCCTTCACATTGATTTATGTAGGATTCTTTCTTAATACTTTACTAATTTTAAGGGAGTAATTTTGAGCATTTAGAACTAAGGAGAAATTTCTTGACAGGGAGTACAATTAATCAGTGGAAGACTTGCCTTCAGAAGTCGTAGGTGCTCCACCATTGGAGGTTTTTAAGAAGAAATTGGACAACTATTTTTCTGGGATGGTATAAGGTCTCCTGTCTTGAGCAGGGACTTGGATTGGAAGACTTCTGAGAACCCTTCCAGCCCTATGATTCTATTTCTATTTCTAAATGGCTTCCTCAGTTTGAAGATGTCTTAGAAACACGAAGGGCATTCTGGCTGGAAACTCTGGAAGTTGAAATTCTGATGCCTGTGGAAAACACAATTTTGGCAAAAACTCACAGTGCATTTCTGGAAGTACATTAAGAGAAGACCTGAAAAAAATAAAATAATTTCATATTTCATTTGTGTGCCATCAAAGCCTTCTCGACTCATGTGCAGGGCCTTGTCTTTAGAGATAACAGGAAATGTTGCTCAGAAAGGATTTTGGAGTGCCCAGAAAGGATTTTGGAGGTTCTAATTCAATTACCTTTCAGACTATTAATCTGAGAAACATTTAAGTGCCCCGGATTAAAATTCAGCATAAAAATCATGTTGGCCTAGTGCAATCTCCTCCTCAGCCAATTAACACACCTCTGTATTTAGGGATGATTTATGACAGTGAACTCTTGGGGCATTTTTAATCCTTCCAGCAAGTGGGTTAAGGAGCTTTCATGACCTGCAAAATCTTGGGATGACTGAGATCAGCATCGCAATGAGCAAGTTGTGAGCATACCTGCCTTCTACCCATTTCACTTTCCTTTTTGTCTTCCATTTAGCCTGAGAACTGAAGTGAAGTCAACTGAAATAGCCACAGAGATGGCCTCTACAATGGTCCAGGGGATTGGTGGGGTCTCTAGGATGTTATTTCTGCTACAGACGAGAAAAGGATTAGATAACTTGCAGATATAACTTAACTCTGAATAGATTTGTGACTGTTTGGAGCTTAATCTAATGTCTGAAGAAGCTTCTTGGATGAGAAGTGAAACATCTTCAAAGAAAAACCAGAAAGTCCAGTTGCCTCTTGAAAAAGCACCTTTGGGACAACCATGACCTAGATGACTAAGAATCTCCATAGACACTAATCTAATAAGGTTAATTTGTGGGGCTAGTGGACTTAATATTTTTGTCCATGTTATACACTTACCCATTAGGTGCATCATATGAACAAAATTAAAGAAAACATGCTTACTACATGCTATGTTCTCTAATTCTGGATCCCTGAAATGTAAACTCAACATACGTCCATATTATAGCAGATTATTGAGGAGCTATTCATGTTACCCAAGTCCCACTGAAGTAAACTGACTGTAAAAGTAAATGTTTATTTATTTACTTCTTAATCAAATTTGTATGGCTGCCCATCTCACAAAAAAGGGACATTGGCCAGCCAGATAAAATATTCCTTTTGGTCTGAAAAGAAATGAAAAATAATTAACAAAGAAAAGCAGTTAAATGTACATCTGCAGTGCCTCCATCCTTGTCTTGCACTGATGAAAATAACTAGCTGGGTGAAGGAACTGGGAGATAAATTACCTCAGGTTAAACATGAAATTAGTATGTTAATTGGAAGCAAATTTGCTACTGAAAAGAAAATAGATGAGGTGTGTATGCAGATGTGCAGGTGAAGGCACAGGCAGTAAGTTAATTCTGCCTAAGAGGAATCAGAAGTACTTGTTTCAGAAAGAAATAGTTTAGTAAATGAAATCCTTATCTCTATATAACTGCTAAAAGATGGAGGAAACAAGAGCATTGTGCGATTGGTTTATCCAAGGTTCCTGCTCAGGTGGATACTACCGATATCTGTGCAATCTACACAGATACCACTAGATGACTAGTTGACCATAGTAATATCTACAATTACTGATTGTGGGAGATGCTACATGTATACACAAATTAAGGCACTGAGTAAAACTAAGGGACTATGAGCTTCTATTTTTTTCTCCTAAATCCCAGTCCAGTTTAGAGTTCCAGAGCACACAGTTAATGGGAAAGTAGAAAATCTGGGTGGCAAAGAGAAATCAGTCCATATTTATAATTAACCTGTGCTATCTATGGCTATTCTCAGTCATCCTGGTCATGGTTATCCCAAAGATGCTTTTTCAAAAGGCAACTGGACCTTGTTTTTTTTCTTGAAGACATTTCACTTCTCATCCAAGAACCTTCTTCAGTTCTTCAGTCAGAACTGAAGAAGGTTCTTGGATGAGAAGTGAAATGTCTTCAAGGAAAGACAAGGATGAGAAGCGAAACATCTTCAAGAAAACTACAAAGTCCAGTTGCCTTTTGAAAAAGCACCTTTGGGACAACCATGACCTGGATGACTGAGAATATCCATAGACAGCACAAGTTAATTATGTTAATTATGTTAGGTTAATTAGGTTAAATATGGAGTGATTTTCTCTCTGCCACCCAGATTTTCTACTTTCCCATTAACTGTGTGCTCTGGAACTCTAATCTGGACTGGGATTTAGGAGAAAAAAAATTCTCCTAAGAGATTCTCCATAGACAGCACAGGTTAGTTATTCCAGCTCCATAGCATCCTATGCTTGATTTTCTTTGATGTGGAAGACAGATTAGCAATAGACATTGTAGTCTCTGAACTGAATGAGATGGCATATAAATCTTTCATACACAAACACATAAAATAATAATCCATATAATGAATTGGGTAACACATCAGGTAAGTCATTTAACAGGAAAGACTTGTAAAGGTTAGAATCAATGATAATATTGCTTTGGGGATTATTTATTTATAAAATCCCCATCTCTGGCATGTGGGAGAAGGCCTCTTCTATCTTGATCACAAGCTTTTCTCAGGAGTTGTAGTTACCCTCGGGGCTTAGAAAATCTTATCAAAATCTATCTTGTTAAAATTCTTTTAATTTATATTTCATTGTTAATTTTAATCTGAGTTTCATTTTTAAATTTTGTAAGATGCCTTGAGCATTTGCTAGACTAGAAAGGCGGTCAAAAAAGGAAACTTTCATATATGTACGTCCGTGTTTGCGTAGGTGGTTATGCAGATATCTCATGTACACATATAAGCAATGTAGGCAACATATACCAGTAACACTTCCTGCCTTGTTTTAGTAGTTCTTTTATCTTTCTTTCCTTAAGACTATATTGTCATCCTTTGTGGCAAATTGCCAATTTCTGTAGACACACACTTAACATGGTGTTTAAAATAATAAATTGTTTTGAGAACCTCCCTCCCTGACCACCATGGCCCCAAAAGATCAGTTTCAGATCCTGGAGCAGAGGTGGGTTGCAGCAGATTCTGATCAGTTCTGGAGAACCGGTAGCGGAAATTTTGAGTAGTTCGGAGAACCGGTAGTAAAAATCTGACTGGCCCCGCCCCCATCTATTCTCTGCCTCCTGAGTCCCAACTAATCGGGAGGAAATGGGGATTTTGCAGTAACCTTCCCCTGGATTGGGGAGGGAATGGAGATTTTACAGTATCCTTCCCCTGGAGTGGGGAGGGAATGGAGATTTTACAGTATCCTTCCCCTGCCATGCCAATCAAGCCACGCCCACCAAGCCATGCCATGCCCACCAAGCCACACACACAGAACCGGTAGTAAAAAAATTTGAAACCCATCACTGTCCTGGAGGTGTATTCCTCCTCTACATTTAAAAAAGACCCATATGCCCGGTATACCCAATTCAAAGGTTGTTCATATGATGAATCCCATAGCTTCCTATCTGAAATCTTTCAGATGTGTTAGACTTCAAATCCCAGGATTCCCAGCTAGGATGGAGAATTCTGGGAATTATAGTCCATCCTGAAATTGCCAGCTTGGAGAGGCCTATGAAGTTGCCTTGGTCCATCTTTCTAGAGATGTTTTGAATGCCAGACCTTGAATAAACTAGTTATAACACATACAAATGGAAAGCAAACTGTTTTCATCTGTCCCAAACACATCAGGGATATGTTTTTCTTGCTTAAATTCTCTTCTGCAATACAAGACCAAGAAATAAAGAAATGTTTATTTTTCTCTCCCTTCCTTGCTTCTTTCTGACGTGCAACCAAAATATTATGAACTTACCCAAACAATGCTTTCCCTCCCTTCTAGTCAAACATACTTCTGCTATCTTTGAATAACACTACAAGTTTCTCATTTAGGGCTGTGTCTATTCATTCTCTTTATAAACATGCACTAAGGAGAAAACTATTTTCTGAACATATGGCTGTTGTCTCTGTTTTGGATGGAAAAATGTCTGGCATTTTGCTGACATCACTGCATTGTGAGTCATTAGGAAGCTCTGTATAAACAGCAGGATATTTTAATCAATCAGAAATATCTGAAATATTTTTTGTGCAGCCTATTATAATGGTAGAGTTATTTATTATTGTTATCATACTTATTCTTTGTGATCTTGGCATAATGTCTAAGTCTTGATATGTGGCCTGCTGAGTCTGGAGCATGGTGGTAAGTTTGCAGAGTGAGATAATACCAGAAGTTTTTCACATCTTAGAGCAGTGATGGCTAACCTTTTCCGGATCGAGTGCCCAAAGTGTGCAAGCACGAATGCGCACATGCGCACTTGAAACCCCAAAATGCAATGCGCGCGTGGCCCCCACACATGTGTGCACGGCCCCCTGCATGCGCCCCATCCCCGCATGCAAATGGCTCCCACACATGCCCCCTGCCCCCGCGCATGCGTGACAGAGATCCCCAAGACCAGCTGGCCAGCACGAGGCATGCGTCCATGCGCAGCAGAACTGAACTGGGGCGACGGCTTGCGTGCCATCAGAGAGGGCACTGTGTGCCACCTCTGGCACGCATGCCATAGGTTCGCCATCATGGTCTTAGAGTATGGCGGAATCTATAAATCTGGCTAGCTGTCTGTTTGTGTACAATCCCACAGTTCTCTCACTAATTTGTGTTGAAAACTATGGGTTCACCGTTTTTGCTTGGAATGAATCTGCTAAAGCTGTTCCAGAAATGAGGTGGCACTATATTCAGAGGAACTACGTATGTATTCATTTATTTATTATTTATTAGACTTTTGTTCCAACCTTATTTTTATAAATAACTCAATGCAGCAAACAGATATAGTACAATTTATTTATGAAATATTTAAATTCATAATCTGTCTTTCTACCCAGAGCTCTCTCTAAATATTTACCAGTCTAAATCAAATACTAGGGGTGGGGGGTGGGGAATCCAAATGTTTATTAATTTGAAAAAGCTTGATTTTTATAATAGAACAGGGGTGTCAGACTCGATTCCTTTGAGGGCCTCATCAAGATTATGTTTGACCTTGAGGTGGGTGGGGGTGGCCAGGGTGGGTGTGGCTAGCTCAAAATCACTGGTGTCAGGGGCCCCTGTGGTGGCCTGAGCACTCTGTCAGTGAAAATGGGCTCCCAAGCTCCGTTTCCGGCTGTGACGGCCTCCTGCAACCTCTGCCAGTGAAAATGGAGCTTGTGAGGGCAATGTGCGACCTTCCCGAGCTCTATTTTCACTGGCAGAGGCATTGTGGGCCTTTCCTTCTCTGTTTCCAGGGCAACCCCGCAGGCGAGATCTAAGCACCCTCGGACTGGATCCGGCCCGCAGGCCTTGAGTTTGTCACCCCTGTGGTAGAAGAAACAATATCTGCTCAGCAACAAACTTGAGGGAGCAAGTAGTTGGAAGAAAGAATCTATGTTGGAAGAAAGGAGAAAGATGTCAGGCCCATGCCAATAAGAAACTACCAGCATCTTTATGATGGCTTTTTCTACCAAAATGCCTGGGCCAGATGCTTTTCAACATCAATTGAAATGCTTCTGTGTGTTTTCTGCTTCAACATTTTTTTACTCACTCCAAATCATGGTTTCACAAACTCGGTAAATTAAAGACGTGTGGACTTTAGTTCCCAGAATTCCCTAGCCAGCTGGCTGAGGAATTCTAGGAGTTGAAGTCCACACACCTTAAATTTGCCTGGTTTGAGAAACCCAACTCTAAACAATTGCTCTGTGGCAGCAGTTTAGCTTTTGAAAATAGCTGCAGATTTTCCCCCAAATTAAGTTCCTACAGCCAGTTAACTATTGCTTTCCTACAAGGGTTGGTTTAGAATTTTTTTTCTGCTGTACATATTTGAAATGCCAGCAGAAAGGATAATAATCCATAATTAATTTTTTAAAATCTTTATAGAGTAAACACAGATGAAAATAAATGAGTGACTGCATCAATGCAGGCAGTGTGTTTTACAATAACGGTTTCTGGGTGGGTGGGGGACTTAAATGTTTTCTCTAAAAAAGCCCCCAAATGTAGGATACATTCTTTTTATGCTAATTGAGCATGACTTCACTCTCAGCACAATCAAGACTATTCACAGTCTCACAAAGACCCGTCAAAGGAGATGATGAGCAAAAAGCAATGTTGGTATTTACTTTAAGAACATCCTGGTTTGGTCCTCCACCCAACAATTTCATTTGATCCTTTGCATTGGCAGAAATGTGCTGTCATCATGAAAAGCATCTCAGTGATTACATTAAATACATTTATTTTGGCTCAGTGTTTCGTGCTAAGCTGAAAAAGAACTAAAACATACACTGCAAAGTTTCATCTTGGAATTTTTTTTTTAAAGAAGAAACATTACTATGGAAATATATTCTGGTGGAAAATGCAGTGTAGATTCAGGATACGTTTTATTTGCAACAGATCATTTTGAAACCTAAGTACAATAACATACAATAGCGTTAAGTTAGAAATAACCAAGATATTCACAGGTTTCAAGCAATCAATCTACATATGTGGAGATCACACAAATATACACAGACCATACCAAATTAACATATAGCAATAGCAATACCACTTAGACTTATATACAGTTTCTCAATGCTTTACAGCCCTCTCTAAATGTTTTACAGAGTCAGCATATTGCTCCCGATAATCTGGGTCCTCATTTTACCGACATCAGAAGGATGGAAGGTGGAGTCAACCTTGAGCCAGTGAGAATCAAGCCCCTGGCAGTAGGAAGAGTCAGCCTGCAATACTGCATTCTAACCACTGTGCCACCAAATATACATTTGAAATAAAAGGGATTTGGTTTAGCCTAGCTTGCACCAATGTATATGAAGACCACACAGTTGATGAAGGTTGGGGCACATTGGATAATGTGGGCCATCAAATGATCTCCTTCAGACTGAGCTACAGTGAGTCTTCTCAGAATGACACTGCAGATGCTAAGACTGATATCCAATAGGACAGGGGTCTCCAACCTTGGTAACCTTAAGGCTTGTGGACTTCAACTCCCAGAATTCCTCAACCAGCAAAGCTGAGCGTTCTGGGAGTTGAAGTCCACAAGTCTTAAAGTTGCCAAGGTTGGAGACCCCTGCAATAGGACACAGGGTATTCAGTTAAACCCATGATCAGTGGTCAGGGATGATCTGAGTTGTAATCCAAAACATCTGGAGAGTACTATAATGTCTATTCTTCGCCAAATCAAAACCACCCTTTTGTACTACATACTATCAATCAATCAATCAATCAATCAATCAATCAATCAATCAATCATCAATCAGATGCAGGCTGGTCTTATTGCAATGAGCATCATAGTACTTGATATCTTTTACTTCATTCAGTGATTAGTTTGAAACAAAACTTGACAAAAACCAGCATGCAGTTATAACATATTGAAGTATAAATAAAATGAACTAAAACTAATACTTAATGTTTGATAAGAAAAAAATGAACCAAAACATTAATTTTAAGTGAATTCTGAAACTAAATGCTCAACCTATATGTAATAAATTAATATAAAAAATAAATTATGCAATGGAATCTAATAATATAAAATATTGAAAGTAAGTTATAATTACTAATTTATTCATACATGACCAAAGATTATTCATCTACACCAGAAATCACTTGTGTATGCGTATTTTGTTGTATACAACTTTGCTACATTATGTGTAATAATGTAATTCATTGAGCCTTGGTGGCACAGTGGTTAGAATATAGTTCTGCAGACTACTTCTGCTGATTGTCGGCTGCCTGCAATTTGGCAGTTCGAACCTCACCAGGCTCAAGGTTGACTCAGCCTTCCATCCCTCTGAGGTTGGTAAAATGAGGACCCAGATTGTTGGGGGCAATGTGTTGACTCTGTAAACTGCTTAGAGAGGGCTGTAAAGCACTGTGAAGTGGTATATAAATCTAAGTACTATTGCTATTGTTATTATAGAATAAAAGTAGGCACACCAGTCTAGTCACAAAAATCAAAGGATATTCAAACCGCCATCTCTTTAATATTAATAAATTGCACAAAATTAATAATGTTCCTGAAACACTGATTTAGATCCAAATGAAAGTAGTCAATGAAATCAAAAGGAATGAAGGCAGTTATGACTAACTTGTCTCACTGTTGGTTTGGATCCACCCTAACCTATATTTTCTTTTTAACCTGTTCTGTAGTTGGTCAGTATTTGTGTATCATTTGACTACTTGTCAAAACTGGGAGTTTACAGCTCAATGGTAGGAAATAGAAGCTCAAAATTGTTAATCCAGGACCTCAGATCTCCAGGAATGACCTTGGTATCCCTGGATAGTATAAACAAGCCCACAGTGGAGTTTGGCAAGACATCTGAAGAAAAAGGTAGGACATGGAAAAACATGTTATTTCTGTGAAGTCTTTTATATCCCCTTGACGCAGGCAGGAGATTGTGCTATTTAGCTCTGTCTGAAAGCAAAAATCTTAAACACTCCCGAGCAAGAATGCTAAAGAGCGTTTTGGGTTCCAGGAATAAGAAAAGCCATGGTGCTGCAAACTGTTGCTTCCCCAGGCTCACTGAGCATCAAGGTTTCGGTTTGTGCAGGACTGAGCTTGTAGTTCTTGTTGGAGGGTTTAGCAACATGTGCTCCTCAGAGAGAAGCTGATGTTGATTGCCATATATTTTATGAAGTGGATGTGACTTAGTACAGAGGAAAGTCTGACATTTTAGCTCTGGGAAAGGTAGGTTCCATGGGGCAAGGAGAAACTATATAAACAATTTCAGTTTTTTTCCCAATGTGATGTAAGATAATTTGCAGCGGTAAAGAGAATGGGGATCCTACTCAGTTGCAAATTATTAAGAAAGCACGGTGTTAACAGAAGCACACCAGTGGTGGTATTCAGCTGGCTCTATCTGGTTTGTGCGAACCGGTATTGGCAGCTACAGGAGGCTCCGCCCACCCACCCGGACGTCATCACGTCCCGTTTTTGACACTCTGCGCTTGTGCGGAAGGCCCCACGCGTGCTCACATTTGCGAAACAGTAGCGAAGGTAAGTGAATACCACCCCTGAAGCACACAATACTGGAAACACAATTTTGCCCCCTTTTGAATGCTTATGCAGAGGATTATTGCCACCAGTGACCCAAAGCAGTTTTGTTGTGGTGATAGTTTTTGTATGGAGCACTTTAAAAATGTGCTTTTGTTTTTGTTTTTTTAAATTGGGCGATCAGTTTGAATATGAAAGTATGAAATACTGTTGAACATCTCAAGAATGTGTTGAAAATTACAGCATTCAAATTATAAGTAGTCAAATGTTTCCATCCCGAGAACATCATGCATTTATTAGTGGATCTCATAAGCATATACACCAGAGGTGGGTTTCAGCAGGTTCTGACCAGTTCTGGAGAACCGGTAGCGGAAATTTTGAGTAGTTCGGAGAACCGATAGTAAAAATTCTGACTGGCCCCACCCCCATCTATTCTCTGCCTCCCAAGTCCCAGCTGATCGGGAGGAAATGGGGATTTTGCAGTAACCTTCCCCTGGAGTGGGGTGGGAATGGAGATTTTACAGTATCCTTCCCCTGCCATGCCCACCATGCCACGCCCACCAAGCCATGCCACGCCCACCAAGCCACGCCCACAGAACTGATAGTAAACAATTTTGAAACCCACTACTGATATACATCCATATGCATAACTTTATACACCTTGACCCCCTCTTTCCTTAGTTTTCCTTAGTCTTTCTTTAGTCTTTCCTTTAGTCTCCCTTCTTCTCAGAAACCCTGAACAACCATTAGTTTACTATGATAATTAAGAGCAGAAAATCATGATCTCTTCTTCATCAGTTAGCCGATTAGCTGATAGGTTGTCTTATTTGGGCCAAGATTATCCGTTTTTCTGCTATAAATAGAAGAGCAGCCTGCTCTTTTCCTAGCCAGGTGATTATACTGACAACTGACAAGAGCCCATGAGAAAATGATGTATGGGCTGTTACTTAGTATGAAGTAGAGAGACAGTTGATTTGATTTAGAATAAGGGAACATAATTTGCTTGCTGAATTAGTAACAGGGTCCAATATGTTCAGCCTTTTTCAGTGGAAAATAGTAACAGGTCAGGAAGACAATAGTAGTATCAACTTGCTCCAATATCATGAAACTAACTAGAAGTTATTTGTTTTTCAGAAAGTAAATTTATATAAATGGTGATATTTAAATTTTATTTATTTCATTAATTCATATGCTGCTCATCTCACTCTACAAAGGGACTCTGGGTGGCTTTTCAGATACTCTTGGGCAAACTGTTAATTTCTGTGGATAATTAATTGGATGTTCACATGAGTATCTATGACATTCCCAATGGACTGCAGTCCAGGAATATAATTTTGCCTCTTGATTTCAGATAGAAAATTTCTTTCTTTATAAAAGGGAAGGAATTAAAATGGATTGCATGTTTAGTGACTATTTACAATTATTCAGGATACTGTGACATTCTCCATCCAATCTAGACGAGTTTTAAGAAATTCTTTAAGAGGCTGAATTTTTCTCTTATGCGTCAACATGCATATCAGCCTAATCATAGACTTTTGTAGACATTGCAAAACATTCCTCATATTTTGGCAGACAAGTGGAACACAACAAACAGCTCAAGCCATTTGTTCACAAGGTATGGGCTTTTAATGGACTTTCATAGCCAAAAAAGAAACATATTACATATTTTAGTAAATTAATTTTTTTTTCTAGGACAGGAAAGTGCTTATTAGACAATACTTTATTGCCAACATCTTTCTTCCTTTCCTTCTTGTTTCTCCAATTCACTTAAGAGTGTAACTGGATTATTAAAGTTATATCCCTATATATACCTCTCTAGAAGTAAACTTCATGAACTGTTGTTATGATGATCTCACTACAGTATTCACACAATCCAATTTGTCTTTTAGAGATGCTTGATTAACCTCATGAAGTCTATTTGGATAGGGCTACTAGATGACCATTACATGGAAACAAAATCCAGATGACCAAATAGACAACAGCAAAGCTATATAGGAAACGCTTTGTTCAGCTGCCATATAGTAGTCTGTATTAAGTTTTTTCTTTGCCTTTTGGTACTGTCCATGGGTTCCTAGTTGCACTGTATGGCTGTGAAAGTTGGACCATAAATAAGGCTGAGCGCCAAAGAATTGAGCCTTTGAACTATGGTGTTGGAGAAGACTCCTGCAAGTCCCTTGGACTGCAAGGTGATCAAACCGGTCAGTCCTAGAGGAGATCAACCCTAACTGCTCTTTAGAAGGCCAGATCCTGAAGATGAAACTCAAATACTTTGGCCACCTAATGAGAAGGAAGGACTCACTGGAGAAGAGCCTAATGCTGGGAAAGATTGAGGGGAAAAGAAGAAGGGGTTGACAGAGAACGAGGTGACTGGATGGAGTCACTGAAGCAGTAGGCATGAGTTTAAATGGACTCCAGAGGATGGTAGAGGACAGGAAAGCTTGGAGGAATGGTGTCCATGGGGTCGTGATGGGTTGAACACGATTTCACAACTAACAACTACAATTAAGGGGTTTTTTTTTTGCAAATGGATATGGTAGCCCACATTCATAACTTGTCTGGTGATATGATAGCAGTATTCCAATATTTGAGGGGCTGCCATAAAAAAGAGGGCGTCAAGTTATTCTGCAAAGCACCAGAGGGCAAGACAAGAAACCATGGTTGGAAACTAATCAAAGAGAGAAGCCACCTGGAATTAAGCAGAAACTTCTTAACAGTGAAGAAGACAATTAATCAGTGGAACAGCTTGCCTTCAGAAATTGTGGGTGCCTCATCACTGGAGGTTTTAAAGAAGAGACTGGACAGTCACTTGTCTGAAATGGTATAGGTTCTCCTGCTTAAGCAGAAGGCTGGACTAGAAGACCTCCAACGTCCCTTCCAGCTCTATTCTATTCTATTCTATTCTATTCTATTCTATTCTATTCTATTCTATTCTATTCTATTCTATTCTATTCTATTCTATTCTATTCTATTCCTATTTCACTATACTCTACTCTACTCTACTCTACTCTACTCCACTCCACTCCACTCCACTCCACTCCACTCCACTCCACTCCACTCTATTTATCCTGGACTAATTTGCAGATCAGAATTTATTGGTTCAAATTTCCCCTTTATCTATATTTGGTAATGCAGGTTTTGCTAAAAGCAGGCCAAAAACTACATAAAAATAACCTACTTTAGGATTAATGGATCTGGATATATATGTTTTGAAGTGCTCAGAGATATACCTTAAAAGCAATATATAAATACATCAGGAAATGGAACAGATTTAAAAAATGTATATGTGCAACTCAGAATAGAAATAGATGAAATTGTCTAGTAATCCCCCAAGATGAACCTGAATATTGTTAGTTTGGTGAAATAGTAATGATGATTCCAAGGAACTACCTGAGGTAGCAATCGTCCCACACACAATGCTTCTTTCTCTCTCTGATCTACCTAACTATAACATTACTGCAAAGTGTAAGACAATAGAATGAGACAAGAAACTCCATTTACTCATGCACCGAAATCTAGGCTCACCATTTAAGTAGATTTCACCAGCTGCCAAGAAACCAAGCAAACCCTTCAATTTTCTCCTCTGCCAGGAAATTACCTGGAAGAGCCACTCTTTATTAATATAAAAAAGAATGTATCAGCATTAATTATATTTATATATGGTATTTAATGTATACCATTATATGCTGGCTCTTCTAATTGCACGCCTGGCTACTCAAGATAATTATTTAATTGAAATTGTAGATTGAACTTTAAAATTATAGCCAGTGTGAATAGATCTGTCAGAACTAAACTCATAATGTGTTGAGAAAGGAGGGAGTTATTTCCTTAAAACCTGCAGTGTGCAAGTGATACTTAAATATGAATGTTTATTATATATGTTTGAGTTCATATTTTTGTGTGAAAAATGACACCAGGGAATAATTTAAAACTAAGAAAGAAAACCAAGGATGGCAACAGACTAAAAAAGCACCAAATGCCAAGAAAGGGCATGAAGGTATCTGTGGTGTAGATCGAAACATCCTAGGATTGAGTCACTAGATATAATTGTTTAATTACATATTGGTAGAATCAAGAGATCCCTATTATTGTCTTATTCTTTAATTGTGAAAGTAAACTTTTCCTGTAACTTTCAGACCAGCACAGGCATGTGGTACAAGCCATGATGATTTTACGCATGTCATGATGTCATGATGTCATCATGCAAATGATGCAAACCATGGCATTTGCATGACATCACTTGTCCCTCTGTCTGAACCCATGTCTCCAGTGACAAATCCACACAAGATTCATAATGTCTTTGTGATGAAAATTCTCTGTATTTTTGTTATAGTCAGATACCATTTCCTGCTAGCATCTAGAAACCTGAGAAATTCAATCTGGAGCAATAAGTAGATGATCTTCACTGCATCAGGCCTAGCCTTTTTTTTGCTGGACAAAATGTTGACAGCTTAGTAGGAAAAAGCTGGAAGGTGGGAAACTCTCCAGTAATGTTGTTGATTGACCATCACAGGGCTTGTAGTCATTTCTGATGATTGATTGATTGATTATGTGCCATCAGGTTGTTTTTGATTCCCAGAAACCACATAGGTAGATTTTCTCATGATGATCTATCTCTATATTTGTTCTTTCAAGTGGTGTACTCGTTGCTATTATAACAGAGTCCCTCCATTTTGTTGCTCTTCTTTCTTTCTTTCTTTCTTTCTTTCTTTCTTTCTTTCTTTCTTTCTTTCTTTCTTTCTTTCTTTCTTTCTTTCTTTCTTTCTTTCTTTCTTTCTGAAAACTTATATGGCTGCCCAACTCACTCTCAGTGACTTGGGGGGCTTACAAAGATAAAAAATCAATAAAAAACATTAAAAAATAAATAACCCCTTCCCACTCCCAAAATAAGACAAAATGCCTGAGTAGAATTACATATTTAATTTGATAAACTCTAAAAATTATAAGGGGTGCTTCCTAAATAGATCCCACTAATCTTAGATTTGCTATGAATAGTGAACTCATAATGATACATGAAGATAGAGTGGTCATGTGTGCATTTCCCAATAGAATCATAGAATTGGGAGATACCAAAGAGGTTATCGAATCCTGCACTCTTCAGGATTTACTACATCATTTCTAATAGACAACTATCTAGCCTTTGTTTGAAGACCTCCAGTAAATGGGAAGAAACCATCACGTGGTAACCTATTCCACTGATGGACAGATCTCATTGTCAAGAAGTTTCTCCTAATGTCCAATCTGTATTGAAATTTCACCCCATTAGTTCTAGTCTTATCCTGTGGATCAAGTGAAAATAAGTCCAAACCTTCCACAACGTGACAGCCCTCAATATTTGAAGACAGAAGGTGAATATATGTGTCCCAGGAGAATGTTGCCGGATCCAATCTAAGTCAGTCACTGGGACCAGAGGTTTTGTCTTCTGAGCTTTTGGCCTTCTGCTGGAGCCCATCCTCAGGGAACTTCTCTTTAGAAAGAAGTTAGAGAGGCTAGAGAGACGTTCCCTGAAGATAGGCTCCAGGATGAGTCCGAAAGCTCAGAAGACAAAATCTCTGGTCCCAGTGATCGACCCAGATTGGATCTTATAGTCATTATACTATGGAAAAGGTTTTCCCTTTAAGTGCCTATTGTCTACCTTCCCTTTGCTAACTGCTGATGGCCAAGGTTCCACCTTTGTCTTCTTATGGCTCTTTGTTTTTAAAATGGCCCTGGTTTACACAGCTTACAAATGGAATAATTCACTGTTACCTAGTATGGTGCAGCATGGAGAAATTGTTCTCTATCATGACAAATTTAAGCATTCATAATAATTTGTGTTAGCTTCAAAGGTAAACATTAATATTGGAACTTCTGAAACACATGAATTGCTAGCTTATATAATATGTTTTGGGCAGGGGCGAAATCTAAAATTTGTTACTACCGGTTCTGTGGGTGTGGCTTGGTGGTGGTGGGGGTAATGTGACTGGGTGGGTGTGGCCAACTTTTTTTTTCTTTTAATAGCATTTTTTCTACAACCTCTTCGGCTGAAGAGGTTGTAGAAAAAATGCTTTTAAAAGTTAAAAAAACAGCCTCTGATGATCACATGGCTAAGCTGGGCACGGGTGGGGAGAGGGGTGTGTGTGCAGGGATTTTTGCTACCGGTTGTCTGAACCACCCGCCGCCATCGCTACTGGATCGGGCGATCCGGTCTGAACCGGGAGCATTTCACCCCTGGTTTTGGGGGAACTGATGTCATAGCAGCATCTAGCACATCTTAACAGGGTTTCAAAATCTAAGCAGTGTTCATCTTGGTTAGGATGGGACTAGAACTACCCGGGAGTTTCAGGACTATTGGCTACACCAGGATTTTAGAAAACGCCTGGAAGAAGAGAGTAACAATCAGTGCAATCACACTGCTAAAAACAGTTTGGTTTGAAAGCTGTTGAAGAGCTTGTATCATAACATTTCTTGCTTTTCTTAACTTTAAATAATGCAAAGCCTTTCCCCACTTTGCGAAGTGTTGCCATGTTTCTAATTCACACCGACTTCTTTACAAATGTTCACACTCTTCCTTTCTGTTATTCTGGCCTAATTAGCATTTTATCTCTGATTATTTCAAAGGCACTTGATTATCATTCTTTCCCTGCACAGCAAGAGCCTCCCTCTGTTCAAGAATTGTTCCTTTTAATATCCCAAAGGAGGGAGTGGCTGTCTACTGTATGTGGAAAGAAAGCCCTCTTTGTGGGAGGAAATCTCCATTATAACTGAAAATCTACCCCCACAATCTCATAAAAGCTGCCTCCTTTCTATGATATTATAATATTATCATGCATGTTCAGTATTTATGTTAAATTGGGAAACCTCTCATCAAACAGCATAAAATTTACCCAAGGCAAAGATTAGAAACACTGGCATTATTTCAATGGAGTTTTGTCAAGAAGCCAGTGAATAAAAAACACACTTTATCCACATTTTATAATTGTATATTCTTCAGTGGTAGCTTGCTTTGTTTACCCAGGTGATACTTTTAATAGAAATGCGGCTACTGTTTGCTCTTCCTATCTTGCCTTTGTACTGAATCTGAGGACAGTTGCAGGGTGAAAAGGGGGAACATAAGTCCCCTTAGAATCTGAAACTGTCCTAAAATTGGGGCTGCCTTTGAAGAGTTTCTGGAAGTTTCAGTTGGTTCAAAATGCAGTGGCCAACATAGTCAAGATTTGTGCACGTGTCACCTTTTTTGTAGGAGTTGCATTGGTTACTGATTTGCTTCTCTGTACAATTCAGGATGCTGGTTATCACCTTTAAAGACCCACATGGCTTGGGACCAGATGATTTGAAGGACTGCTTCTCCCCAGTAACAGAGCATATGCACCAAGACAAATTCCTTGGGTGTCCAATCACACTTGGCCAATAAAAAATTCTATTCTATTCTATTCTATTCTATTCTATTCTATTCTATTCTATTCTATTCTATTCTATTCTATTCTATTCTATTCTATTCTATTCTATTCATTGAACTTCATCCTTAAACCATGGTGCATATTGTGTTTTAAAGCACAACAATATGCCTGTAACCAGTTGCCATATGATAAGCCTGAAACAACAGCTTTGTGAATTCTTGACATCTGTTTCCACCCCGAATTTGGCTAGTTTCAGAAAATTAGAAATATTTGTCTTGTAAGAATTTTGTTGCGTTCATGATGGTTAGTTCTGCACTGCATTTCAAAATGTTTTTGCTTTGCATACCACTGACACTAAGCCGTCTTTAATGATGATAAACAGGAAAGTGAAGACAAGAAGAAACATATTTAGCTTTACCCTTTTACAAGTTTTTGTAATGTACAATAGCATTTTTTTAGCAGAACATTCCATCACATTAATGAGGCTTGCCTGGTATCCTTAATCATCTGAAAGAGGCTTTCAATTTTTTTCATTTTGAGGGAAGTTTGAAATATAATAGTTATTTTGCATGTTTGTAACTTTTTATACATTTAATTGTTCCATTACAATTCTTAGATACTCTGATTATCAGAAATATGAGCTTTTATATGACATCATTTCTTAATCAAACAGCAACCAATAATATGCTGACCGAACATTTACAAAAAGAATTCAACTTTTGTAATTCCCATTTGTGAATAATGAGAATTGCAGTTCCTTGTACATTTGGAGGATGTCACATTGGGAAAGACTATGTTGGATCATCTGGGCCTATTTAATTTAAAGAAGATTAGTGGGGACAACTCTGTTTTACAAAATAATGTAAGCTTTCAATATAATTGGCAAAGGACTACAGGTCATAGAGCAACTGATAAAACACAAAAACAACAATTAATTAGGATAAAAAGGAAAATATAATTGTTCTAAAATATTTAAGAAGGATTAGAGTAAATACTAAGGAACACTGTATAAATCAGTGATAGCTAACCTTTTCGGCACCAGTTCCAAAAGTGTGTGTGTGCATGTGCGAAAGTGCATGTGTGCATGCACACCCATAATGCAATGCATGCACGACCCCACCATGTCCCCATGTGTGTGCGACCCCACACATGTGCCCCGCCCCATGCATGTGCGGCGATCCCCTGTGTGCCCCTCCCCCTGCGCATGCGTGCACGACCCCATGCACAATCCACCCTTGCGCATGCATGCATATCTCCTGCATGTGCCCCGCCCCCCATGCATGCACAGCAGAGGCCCGAAAACCAGCTGGCCAATGGGAGGCGCACGTGCATGCACGGCGGAGCTGAGCTGGGGTGACAGCTCGCGTGCCCATAGAGAGGGTTCTGAGTGCCACCTGTGGCACGCGTGCCATGGGTTCGCCATCACGGGTATAAACTATAAAAAAATACTTGGCTATAATCAAAGAAATAAAATCACATTGATCCAATTTTTTTTTTTTTAAAAACCACTAGACATTAAGCTGAGCTCCCAAAACTTTTTGAACTTTGCATGCATGCCATGGGCCTTCTCAAAAAAATGGCTGCTACGGTGGGATTGACTATGGAGACAGCACAGAACAAGTTGCTCTTCTCCTTGTGGTTGTCCTGGAGAAATGGGCACACTTGCAAAGAAAGAACCTCCAGTTGCATATACTTTTATTTTCCAAGCATATTAATGATGCCCATGAAAAGTCAGAGACCTTCTTAGAGAAGTCCTGATAAAGTAGCAAGCTTAGCTCTGCAATAAGCCAACTTTTCAACTTCGTTTTGTAAAAGCAGAAGATTTTTTTCCCATTAGGAGAGTCGTGATGAGTACTATGAAGAGGTGGGTTCCAGCAGGTTCTGACCAGTTCTGGAGAACCGGTATTGGAAATTTTTTAGTAGTTTGGAGAACCGGTAGTAAAAATGCTGACTGGCCCCGCCCCCATCTATTCTCTGCCTCCCAAGTCCCAGCTGATCAAGAGGAAATGGGGATTTTGCAGTAACCTTCCCCTGGATTTATTTATTTATTTATTAGTTCGATTTATATGCCGCCCTTCTCTGGAGACTCAGGGCAGCTTACAATGCATTAAGCAATAGCCTTTATACTTTTGTATATACCTGCTTAGTAGGGCTTTCGGCCCCCCCCAAGCGGTGTTCTTTTTTATACAAAGTCACCTTATTGCCCCCACAATCTGGGTCCTCATTTTAGCTACCTCGAAAGGATGGAAGGCTGAGTCAACCTTGAGCCTGGTGAGATTTGAACTTGCAGTAATTGCAGGCAGCTGGCAGCTAAGTACTACTTTAACAGCACTTAGTCTACTGCGCCACCAAGGCTCCTTGGGGATTGGGGAAGAAATGGAGATTTTACAGTATCCTTCCCCTGCCATGCCCACCAAGCCACACCCACCAAGCCATGCAATGCCCACCAAGCTACACCCACAGAACCGGTAGTAAAAAAATTTGAAACCCACCACTGGTACTATGGGAAGTGTCAGTGAGACATTGGCTTTTATTGGGTCACCATACAGAGACCCTCTGAATTAAGGCCTGTTTTTAATTGCCTGTTTTAAAATATTTAGACTCAATCAGCTCTTGGTTGGCCTTTTGCTCTACTTCCTAACTTTTGCTCTTTTCTTTTTTTTTCATAATCATACAGCTATCTCAATCTTTCATTTTAAATTTGATTTTTTTCCCCTAAACATTTTTCCTTTTTTAAAAAAATCTGTTTTCCTGATCATGAGTTTTCCACATGCACGGAAGAGGCTATTGTTCAAAAGAGTAATATTGTTTGATTGCTTTGTCCTTCTCATGCAATCAGAAATTATAACCAACGGATTTCAATGTCACCAGGGGGTTGAGGTCAAGCTGGTGGCCATAACTATGGGATTGAGGTCCCGCTCATTTTAACATGTGTCGCAACATTCCAGATTGCCATTGTATCTAATCAGGAATTATGAAGTCAAAGGTTTCTGGTTTCTTTATCCCTTTTTTTATAGGAAGCACTGATAAAACCTTGAAAAGTAAAGATGTTTGTGAAAAAAATGCTTAAGGAAAATCTTTGAATTAGATTTAGAGTGCTTTTAATTTGAAGCTATATTCAGTGGGAATTATCTGTAGGTGAAGGACAGCTATGGTTGATTATGAAATGTAATTTTATTAAACCCAAATGCCATTATTAGGTGCAAAAATGAGAACTTTACTAACTCCCTTGCAAAAACACAAGGGATGACTCATAGATTTTCAGTACCTAACTACCTAGTCCAAATTACAGATTCATAAAATCCTCTTCATAACATGGTCTTGTAAAACCATCTATAATGCATTGGAGGAAATGTAGGACCATTGAATTATACCTTTGTTTTTAATAAGCAGTTTAGCATTCTCTTTGTTCTTGAACATATTTTCCCCCAGGTGCTCAGGAGAAATATACAACACACACACATACTTTCTTCAACACACAATATTGAACCCACTCACTTGATCAATCTTTTTGGGGAATTGTAAGATTTTTATAATTTCAAGAGGCCTTTTTTTCAAGAGCAATTAGACTTTGGCTATCAAGAGATCATTAGTGGCCTCCTTCATAAACACAGCACAATGAATCGCATTATAGAACATTTCTAGAAGACAATCTCTGCAGCTCTTTAAAAAATTACTATTAATTAGATTTGCTCAAGTAGGTGGCATATGAAAGCTGACAATCAATCAATCTTCAATCAATCAATCAATCAAAATCAATCAATCAACCAACTTCAACTCCTCCTATTCTTTAAAGTAGTTTTTTCCCCCAGACTGATAATTTTACTACAAGTCCCATAATTCATAGCTATTAGGAAAACTGAATAATTTTTCAATTTGTCCTTTTTTTACCTAGGCATTCATATCTAAAGCCAGTTTTCTGCTGCTTGTTCTTGCTTCTGCTGAAAATTTGGTTGATTCTATTGGCTCTTAAACAAGGAGAAGATATAATATTCCTGGGGACTTCAGTGATTTTGTTTCGGAAGACTAGCTACTCAGATTCACCTTGTAGAGGAAATTTGCACCATAAATATTTAATAAATAAATTAAATAAATAAGACTACCTGCAACCATCATTGCTCATCAGTAAGTAAGAATTTACATTTCAGTAATATGTCATGGACAACACTACGGGGCAGGAACTGATTCCCATGCCTTATCCAAAGGATTTTATTTTAATAGCCACTCCTTGCCAATTACCACTTACAGAAAATTTGCTGTTTTCTGTGTCAGCATTAAACCATAAGACCTGGGTAGCAGTGGTGGGTTACTACCAGTTCACCCCGGATTGGGCAAACCAGTAGCGGTGGTGGCAGGAAGCTCTGCCCACCCACCGGGATGCTTCTGCGCATGTGCAGAAGCATCACATGCATGACTGAGCATGTGCCCATGAGCAAACCGGTAGCGATGGGCTTTGAAACCCGCCCCTGCTGGGTAGGCTTAGCCTAAAAAAGATTAGGCTAAGAGGAGGCTTGATAGTAGTCTTTCAGTGCTTAAGGAGCTACCACAGGGGAGAGGATATGAATTCGTTCAACAAGGCTCCAGAAGATAGGATGGAACCAATAAGCGGAAACTGTTCAAAGATTTGCCCACATTTGAAATAAGAAGGAATTTTCTTATGATAAGAGCTATTAAAGCAGCAGAACGTGCCTCCTGAATTGCAGGTGGCCTATCCTGAGGTTTTCAAAGAAAGATTGGACAACCATTTGTTTAGAATGGCCTGAAAATGCCTGCCAAGATAGTGCTTAAGTTCTAGCCCGAGGAGAGAGTCTTGAAATAGCATCTGACATTCTATAGCAGAGGTCTTCAAACGTGGCAGCTTTAAGACTTGTGGACGTGAACTCCCAGAATTCAAGTCTTAAAGCTGCCAAGTTTGAAGACCTCTGTTCTATAGTAAGGTTTAGGGAGCTCCAGTTAGTAGCAACTAAACAGTAAACAAAAGCATTTAATAACTTAGCAAATATTCCATAAAAACTATCAGCCAATCAATCAACCCAGAAAAAGTGTGGGTTTTCTTACAAGGAACAACACTCATGTCACTCATAGTTCACATCTCTATTCAAAGAATCAACAAATATGGGTAGAATCTGATTAGTGTTTATCAAAGAACAGTCAGGAAAACAACAGATTCCTGGTAGCATCCCGTTTTTCAAATCCCATCCTGAAAGAAATTGTGTGTTTTTAAGAGATAAAAATGACTGCACGATAAGACCATAAATCATTAGAGAAAACATAAAAGCAGAACTTAATCATCAAAAATAAAAGAAAAAGAATGGAATGTTCCATGGAAGAATGTAATGAAAACTTTTAAAATGCCAAAATTGAAAAATTGATTCTGCTTCCTACATACTTACGTGCCAGTAGTTAAAAGGGCATGTTTATATTATTGTTACCAATCGCATATACAGTCATAACAAGAATCACAGTACATGAGCCAATGAATAAATTGATACCCTATGTTCTGTATTCCTGATTTTGATTCCACACCCCACTTTGATCGTCAGCAAAAAGAAATGCTGTGTGTTGACAATATAGCAGATCTTTTCACCTAATAAGGTCTAACTGGAGAATTCTAATTCCCTGATGTGGGGGAATAAATGAAAGACTTGAAAGTTGACCATCTTACTTTGGTGGAGCACTTCCAGCTTCAAAATCCAGACTATTATGGTGCAGCTCCATGTTGGATGAAATAGTGACATCTGCCTGATTCCACCTCTTCCTTGCATTATTAAATGACTGATGGAGAGCTTGGTGTCTTGGATACCAGAGGTAATCTATAGCCATCAAGATTCCTAGCCTTGATCTTAACGTTGATGACTTTACGCTCAGGGGTGGTTGCCATATCACTTACCATCCATATCCCCTGCATTGTTCTTTGTTGGACAAACTTCCCAAGATAGTTCTTTCTATTTGAAGAAACTGAGTGAAGTCTTTCTGTCTCCCACCTAATTAAGTCGACAAAGTTATGCGGTAATGTTATCACCGGGGTGGGCTGCTGGAGGTTCACAGGGTTCGGGAGAACCTCTAGCTAAGATTCTGTGCAGTTTGGAGAACCCTCAAATCCCACTCCTGGCTGGCCCCGCCCTGCTCACTCTGCCCCTTCTAGGAGTCCCCACATGGCCTTTTTTAGATGCAGGTAAGTGCAGGGCGCGTGCAGAGGTTCGGGGAGGGCAAAAAACGGGGAGGGCAAAAAGCCTGCTTCATATTGCCGTGCTTCAGCTGTGTTACTCCCCAGCAGTAACGCAGAAGGTAAGTTTTTGTAAAACTGCGCACACACGCACAGCGAAGTGCGCGATCACCAAACCGGTTGTTAAACTGGCAGAATCCCACCACTGCTTCTTTTAGTGTTGGGCCACTGACCTATGTGTAAGGAGACCTAGGCAGTTCCAGCTAGGACATTTGAGGTGAGAGGTTTAACATTATAAAGTGGTGAATGGTGAGAAAGAGTGGCCAAGAAAAACTTTGTACTCTCCCAGATAATATTGGAACTTGAGAGTCACCCAACAAATTGTCTAGACATTGCCTTAGGACTGACATACAGAAGAATTCCTTCGTATTCAAAATCATGTTAAATGTCGCTTGATGGGGAACTGCTATTAGAAAAATAACAGCTCTGGGACCATTCTTTCTTTCCCCCTGTAATTTTAGGCAGTCTTATGTATTTTTAGGCATTTTAATGGTACTAACTTTAGATGATCTAGACTGTTCGGTAAAAAATCATGGACAAGAACTGAGCAACAACATATTTGTCTCCCTGCCTTCCTGCATTTTTGCATTTGCAGGGTGTTCAGTGCCTTAAAAAGTACTAATATGGTTTTTAAAATTAAATTTATTTTTTAAAATTTTATTAAAAATTACACATACAGTGATAAAAAAACAAATAGAAACAAAATAAAAATGGAAGGTACAGAAAATGGAAATAGAAAAACTAACAAAGAAAGAAAATATGAGAATATAGGAAATGAAATGAAAATAATATTAAGAAATTATTTTCCCCTTTATCACAACAAACATTATTAAACAATTTTACTAATTTATTTCCTTCTTTTAAAATACAACAAATGATCTCTTCTTCTCATATACTATCTCTTATCTATAAGCAAAACCTTGTCATCCCTGATCAACAAAAGTCTGTTAAGGATTACCGGAGATTACAATATATTTATTTTAACTTTCATCAAATAAGCCAACATTATTTTAACATGATTTTAACAATCTTTAAAATATCTTTAATTCCTCAAATAATGTCATAAAACTTGTTTCTTTGTTTTTTTCTTTGTTCCTTGTCACAAAATTCTTCAAAGCTTTAACATGCCTCTTCTGTAAATCTAATATAGGAAAATTATTCAGGTCACTCTAAAAATCCTTTTTAATTGTTAAGACATCAGCCAGTTTCTTTTGTATGTCCAGTGTAGGATATTTTTCCCATATCATTCTTGTAGCCTGTTATTTTTAAAACCAATTTCAGATCAGTCTCAGTCTTGTCTAGTAAAGTAGATTCCTATTCCATAATTTCCTTGAAACACAGTCTATCTATAGAGGCAAACACTTTTAAAATTAACTTCTCAATCAAAAATGTCCTTCAATATGTCCAATATTAAAATATTTTGCTCCTTTCTGAATTAATCTTTAGTGTCTTTCTAGTGTCCAACCTTCAAAGTTTCATCCTGTCATGTTTTTTTTTAAATTAAAATAAAAACATTTTCCCACAGGAAAGGGCTCTTAGAATTAATTCCAAAATCTTATTTCAAATCCATCTGGATCTTTATTCCATTTGTAATTTTCCAGAACCACAGTTCTGTTTACAATAGTAAACACAATAGTAATAGGCACCTTTTTTGATCCTTAAACTTGTATTTAAAATTTCTTTTGGTAATGATTGACAGAAACTCGCCGAATGTTTTCAGATTTGTCAGTCTAAAGGTTCCCAACAGCTGAAAAACAATTAACAAGAATTTCCAAAGTGATTAGAAATGGAAGCATACAAAACTATTATTCCTTTGACAGTGCTGATCTTGGTTTGAGCAAGATGGCTATTCCTTCTAAACCTGCCACACACTACTAACTTGTGGTCTCCTCAAAAAAAGGCAAACTGTCTGGAACACTTGTGGGCAATCTCAAGTCCTTGTCCAGAGAAGAATTCCAGAGAATCGCTCTACTTGCCAGCTCTTCATTCCATAGTATGAAGTATAGTTCCATTCCATCATCTTCAGTCCATCATTTCTTTCCTGGAAGTCCCTACAACACATTTTAATATTAATTAAATAAAAAAATGTAATAATTGAAAACAAAGAAATAATGGCCCAACAAGAAGAGGATATTTGACAAAATACAAAGTCCTGCAAATAGAAATAGAACAAGTGTGGCAAAAGAAAGCAAGGGTAGTACCACTGGTAATAGGCACCTTGGAATGCAATCCCAAAACAATTGGAGCACCATTAAATACTATTGGCATTGACAAATTCATCACCAGTCAATTGCAAAAAGCAATTTTACTTGGAACAGCTTACATCCTTCAACAATATCTTCAACACTATCAAACATTCACATCTGTCTATCACAAGTCCTTGGAAGGAACTCAGTAGGCAAACAAAAATGCCAAATCCTGCCTGAACCTCTGGCTGACTATGCAACAAACCATAATAATAGGATAGCAAGTAAAACTAAAATAAAAATAAAAATAAAATAACAGCAGGCAGATAATGCCAAGACTTGCGTGTATACAGGAATTTCTCAATGTCCAGGCTGACCTGCTATGGGCAATTCTGATCACAGTTCTGATCCTTTGTAATGACTTTTATTATTTATGCAATAACTTTCATGTAAATGGATTCAAATGCTTCCTGCTGTAAGAATTTTACCTATGAGACACAATGGCCCATGTTTTGACAATAGGAGTTAAAACCAAGCAGAATCCAGTGATGCATAATCGAGGATTACATTTTATTACACGAGAAGAACATCTGCATTGATTTTACCATTTCAATGGTAATCATAAAATATTTATGCAGTATTATGTTCTGTGCTGCTTTTAGCAGAACCATCCGTGGGAGCCTTGTCATGCAAAGAGAATGCATTCTGGGTTTCAGATGACATTTATTCTGTATATGCAGTGTATGCTAAAGCCATCTGTTGGTTAAATATACATACTTAGGAATCTCACAGGTCTATCTTTGTCCTGTAGGTAATGCAATGGAAAAGCAACAATGAAAGCAGCCCCAAGGCAAATGTAGCATAATTGTAATCATAATTTTAGGTGGGATTTCTAATATTCGGTTAAATTTATTTCAAGTAAAGTCCATACATTATTACTGTATATTTTCTAAGTCTTCTTAAGTCAATTGTTGCAATTTTTAATGAAAAACAAAACAAAATTTATTTATTTACTTATTGATTGATTGATTGATTGATTGAATTTATATTGCCACCTATTTGCCCATGGCAACTCAAGGAGTCTTACAGAATATAAAACCACATTTAAAACAATAAAAACTAACAAAAAGAATCAAATAAATTAATATAGTACAATAATAGGATACTTGCATCAAAGCGATAATTAGAGGAAGAAGATTTTGACGCCACATGAGAAAAGCTTTCAGGATGTGCAAAGGAACATATTGGAATCGTCTTTAATAAAAAAAAATAGACTACTATTTAAATAAACAAATGACTAAGTGTTTTTAGAGAAATGACTTTATCTTTGGCTGAGATACAGCTGAGTTAGAACCATACAGTATCTTATCACACAAAAATATAATAGTTTTTTCCTGATGTTAAAGGAAAAAAACTAGATGTAGCAGAAAACATGCATGCATGAAAATTAATTTTAGTAATACATGTTGGGATCAGTGGTGAAATCCAAATTTTTTTACTACTAGTTTTGTGGGCGTGGCTTAGTGGGCGTGGTGTGACTTGATGGGCGTGGCTTGGTGGGTGTGACAGGGGAAGGATACTGCAAACTCTCCATTCCCTCCCCACTCCTGGGGGAAGGATATTGCAAAATCTCCATTCCCACCCCACTCTGGGGCCAGCCAGAGGTGGTATTTGCCAGTTCTCCGAACTACTCAAAATTTCCGTTACCGGTTCTCCAGAACCTGTCAGAACCTGCTGGATTTCATCCCTGGTCGGAATATGAAAGAAACCCAGAACTATGTTGGACATTCCCCTTAGTGGCCATGGCACTTCCTGCCCCACATGATTTAATTACACAAAATGTAAACTGGTTTGCTTCAAGCAAATCATTAAATTCTCCAGCATCATCTTTATTTCCAAGAATGATTCTGGGCTCTAGACATATTTTCATATATAGAGGTATAGCCCCTTACAAATTCAAAAATTGGACAAGTCTGCCATGCCGTCTGTTGTTCAGCAGAAGCAGAAATAATATCCCAGCACAGAGCTACTTCATCCCTCTGGCTTTGTATTGCAGAAGAGAATCTAGAGTGATAGCTAACCTTGCTTTCAGAGAAGATTGCCATAACTAAGTTACCATTGGAATTGCTTGCTCAAGGAATGCCGATGTTTTTTTGAGAATTCACTGCCTTTCATGATCTGTGGTTACAATAATAAAATTAAAGAAATCCATATATCTCCGATGAAGCTTGGCGTTTGTGTTCACATAAACCACAAACCGAATGGATTTCCTTGAATAAATACTTGTCATGGTTCTATAAGATCCTGATTGCGACCCACAAATCATATAAACCAGTAAGCCAATATGTAAGCTAGTGAGAAGAAAAATAATTCATCGTCTTATCAAATGATAGAAAGATTGCAACAGTAAGTGTAACAGCAGCTCCCATCACCCATGATTACAATATTTTTTTTGGCTTCTGAGAATATCTGTGTGACCAAGTGTCGGAGTTTAACTAAATAAAAGGAACATTTAGCAGTTCTTTTGCAGGAGTCAGAGATCAAACCAAGAGTGTTTTCTGGTTCCATGCCAAAATTTAACTATACCACATGGGATTCCTATTCACACAGGGAAAATCAGAGGGAACCTGATTTCACATTGAAGAGTAGACAAATATTTTTTCTCCAATCCTAACTCAAACACTTGACATGTGTTCCGATAAGGTTCAGATGTTATTCAAATAGGAAATGCAAAGAAATGAAAGTTTTAAAGTGATGTGATTAGTTTCTTTAATTCCAAGAGGAAGGGGATAAAGAAGGCACGAAAGGAGAGCGTTTGGGGGTTTTTTTGGTAAGTGAAATGATGTTAATACTATTCTGACTAACGATAGGTTAATTCTACCTAGGCAATGGAACTATTGTTCCAAAGGCGTAACATGCTCTTTATTTCAGAATTAATTGTGCAGGTCAGTAGTGGGATTCAGTGGTCCTCTCTGGATTGCGCGAACTGGTAGCAGTGACTGCGGAAGGCTCCGCCCATCCACCCGGACATAACGTGCAACTACTGCCCATGCGCAGAAAGCCATGTGCATGCGCAGATGGCGCGTCCGCTCACATTTGTGAACTGGTAGGGAATGTAAGTGAATCCTACCTCTGGTACAGGTGCAGGATGGAGGATTCCTGACTTGATAAAAGTACTTGTGATAAAGAGGTTGGAACAGTAGGTGATTAAAAACAGTATGAGTCAGTGGAGTGATGTGGCTGCAAAAAAGGCAAGTACATTTAGACAAAAGTCTAATTTTGAAATTACAAGAAGTAATCATTCCACCTTCTTCTGCTTTGGTCAGATCCTACCCCAAGTACTGGATTCACAGCTGAAGAACTGGAACAGATGCAGAATATTTCAATGGCGATAATTAGTGAATTAGAACATTTTAGTTTATTTATCAAATTTCTCTACTGCTCATCACACATTTGCCTCCCATAAAAAAAGATGGAAGGATTGGGAATGTTTAGTCTTGGAAGATGAAAATGGAGGAGGAGGGTGTGTGTGAGTGGGGTGGAAACTGAGAAGTTGTAATGGGCAAAAGGAATAACAATGAGGAACAGGAGGAAAGTCAACAACCAAGACAATGTTCAAATACAAGAAATTTGAGTCCAGGCCAGATCTGTAACCCAAGAAAGCATCTCAAACAAGATCTTTCCTAGTTCTCACAAGCATAAAGGGAGGGATGGGGGAAGCACATTTAGAGTTGAATATTATGTTATAGTAACAGAACTGATACTACTTAGTAGTTATTATAACAAGCAATAGTATTCATAATAAAAGTAGTATTAGCCTGCATTAACCAAGTTTCCTAGTCTGGCCTACTTTGGAGTACTAACAAGTCTGCAGGAATAGCATTTTTCAAATACTTATAAGAATATCACACAAAAGAATGTCAGCTCCTGATTGTCTGTGGAGATTCTCAGTCATAGTTGTCTCAAAGGTGCTTTTTCAAAAGGCAATTGGACCAGGGGTGGGCTCTACTTACCTTTACTACTGGTTTGCAACGGGAGCACGCACTTCTGCGTATGCGCAGATTGTACCTTATGTTGTCTGGGCGAGTGGGTGGAGCCTCCCGCCACTTTTACTACTGGTTCTCAAGAACCGGACAGAACCGGCAGCAACCCACCACTGAATTGGACTGTTTATTTTTGTCTTCTTCCTCAAGGAAAAAACAGTCTAGCTGCCTTTTGAAAAAGTACCTTTGAGACAATGTCATGGCCTGTTCTCCACTGACACAGTATAACAGATCACAGAAAATAAAGTTCCAGTTTAATGATAGAAAAATAAAATCTTAACTGTAAAGAACAATTTGATATTGGAACCAATCTGCCTTTTTACCAGATACGTTCCAGCAGAGGCTAGAAAGTCAGCTGTCAAGTTTCTTTTAATTTTATTTCCTATACTGAAAAAGATTCTGGCTGCATCATCCTAAAGAACCCTTCCTAACTCAGTAAGTCTACATTTCTTTCTTTGGGCTGTACATAAATTTGGCTGAGAGACTGTAGTTCTCCTTATCTCTTTTTAAAAACTGGTGCTGTTTTGACTGACTTCCAGTTTCCTTACTGGAAGCTGGATTTTTTTTTATGAGTAATGCATTTTTGTCGTAAAAATCAAGAGTTTCATATGTAAATTCTTCACAAATTCTTGAATGCATGTCAAATGACATCAATCACTTTTCATTAAGCAATTTGTTACTGAGGTTCATGCCATATTTTTGACTGGGTTACTCAGATATGTAAAGTATGTGTATGTGTGTATGCTGAGCAACGTAAATAAAGATTTGCTCTTGGTCTTCCCTTATTTTTGACGTTAGTTTTTTATCTAGGCCACAGGTGTCAAACTTGCCGTGTCATGTTGCCATCATATGATGTATCGTGACGGTTTTTTCCCTTCACAGAGCTGGGGTGGGCACAGCCTGCATGTGACGCATCTGGCCCCGGGCTGCCAGTTTGACATCCCTGATTTCTAGACAGAGCTGTGGTGGCATAGTGGTTAGAATGCAGTATTGCAGGTAAAACTCTGCCCATAGTCTGGAATTTTAGCCTGACTGGCTCAAGACTTCCACCCTTCCAAGCTCAGTAAAACGACCCAGATTGTTGGGGGGCAATATGCTGACTCTGTAAACTGCTTAGAGAGGGCTGTAAATCACCATGAAGCGCTGTATAAGTCTAAGTACTATTGCTATTGCTATCTGCAATCAGCATGTTTCAAATCTGCTGAGAATAGAAGAGGGTCTCCACCAACTGGTTATGGATAAGGAAAATTGTCATTTCAACCTATGTTTCCTTTGTCTGTGAGGAAGGAACATTTCTGCCCAGGAATGATATGTAGAATCAAAATAATCCGTAGATATTTTCTTTATTGCTATTTGTCTGATTGGAGTCGCTTTGGTATAGTGATTATGGTACCTTGGTTATTGTATTATGGCTGTTTTAAGTTGTTTTGCATTTTGTGATTAGAGATTTTATTGTAAATGAAGGCGAATAAATGTGTCCAAAGATAATGTTGCAGAATCTAATTTGGGCTGGTCACAGGGGCCAGAGTTTTTGTCTTCCAAGCTTTCAGACTCGTGCTGGACCCCATCTTCAGGGAACTTCTCTCTAGCAGAATGTGTGCTGTTCTTTGTGTGGTTTTATATGGTGCCTGTTGAATGTGGCAGTGATTTTATTATATAAAGTCACTGGATTAGTATGTAAGATCTATGGCCATATAATCTCTATGTGTGAGTAAGTAAGTAAATAAATAAAGGTACTAGACTAAAAGTAGGCAGACAGTAAATTCTAATCTTGTCTTAGACATGAAACCCGCTAAATGACTTGAAGACGTACATACACACATAGACACACACAAACACAAAGACACACACAGAGAAAATTACACACCCACATTGATGGTCCAATCTAGATTGGAACCATTGTCTTCTTGCCCAAGAGCCTTTATGTGCAAAATCTACTGACATGCCACACATTGTTGTGCATAGTGCAAATGTAGTCTGGGCCACAGTATAGGTAGACAAAATGAGAGGGAGGGAGGGAGAGAGACAGAACAGTTTCAGTGTGTTCTAGAATAGAATAGAATAATAGAGTTGGAAGGGATCTTGGAGGTCTTCTAGTCCAACCTCCTGCTTAGGCAGGAAACCCTACACCAGTTCAGACAAATGGTTATCCAACATCTTCTTAAAAACTTCCAATGTTGGAACATTCACAACTTCTGGAAGCAAGTGGTTCCACTGATTAATTGTTCTAACTGTCAGGAAATTTCTCCTTAGTTCTAAATTGCTTCTCTCCTTGATTAGTTTCCACCCATTGCTTCTTGTCCTATCCTCAGGTGCTTTGGAAAATAGCTTTAATTGCTTCTGCTGGTTGTGAAATACTGTTTCTTGGGAGATGGTAAGAGGATCACTTTGAGAAGGAACCTTTATATTTCTGGGCAACTGTTCAGTATTTTAAAAGTTTAAAAAATGCTCTTTGCTTTTATAGTGTCTTCAGTGCAGTAAATACAACTGTTGTGCTAATTTTATAGATCTGTAGCATTTGTGTTATGCTAAAATGGCTATATAATCATGGTTTAAATCCATTTAAAATTTAACGCTTCTTTATTGTTCCTTTCAGTTAAACTTTCTTGGCCTTTAGTTTAAGATTCAAAACTATTTTTCTGCTTAAGAACAATCTGCAAATCCTGTGTTCTCTCCCAAGTTAAGGTACAAAGAAGTCTATGATAGTCAAATTGACATTACAGATGCATTTTCCCTTGTCTAACAGATCAAGAGATGCCTTTTCTGAGTCTAATTCCTTGGAAAGAAAACGTTGAGCACCCTAAAGATAAAAATATGGGAGGAATGTTAGGATAGCAAATAAATAAATAGAGCAAAGTTTGCAAATCTTCATGTTACAATATTGTAGGAGGAGAACCATGTTAGTCTATGGTAGCTAGAAATCACAAGGAGTTTAGTAGCAACTTTTCAGACTAACAAATGTTATTTCTTTTTTATAAACATTGTTGGATTGAAAACATACTTTAGTACAATGAGATTTCCATACTATACTATACTATACTATGGAAACATACCTAGCATAGTATATTTCCATAGTATAGTATGACAGTAAAACATAATAAAAGGATTTTTGTAGCATTTTGGAAAAAAAATTCTTGAACTGTAGAGGAAATGTTTTGCCTTCTGGAATCATCTTGAAAGAATTGTTTTATGCTTCCAAACAGGCCACTGAAAAACATATTTTTCCACTTTTCCTCCTTGGTCAATTGGTCTATGATACCTCAATATATATGACTTCTAATATCAAACTTTCTCATTTCATATAATTGCAGCTCTATGAGAATATGTCATTCTATTTCAATTTTTTTAGCTCTTGTTGTTCATTTATTCCATATATAATTTCACCCTTGTGAGTTACTTATCTGGAGTGTTAGATGTTACATTTAATTCCCCTGAACATTGTTGATAAGATACAGATCAGTTGTGTATGAGGCACTATTGCTGCCTAGTTATAGAACAAGGTGATAACAGTCCGATGCTAAAACAGATATATGATAATTATTTACATATTATTTTCACACATATATTTCACTCTTCTGCATATCTATGCATTTTGAACATGAACCTCTATATTAAATATCATCAGACAAGCAGTATTGTGTCTATGTATGTTAATGTATAAACATATTTATACGCCCATGTACATTGGTATCAAGGGTATATAGAAGGGATTAGGTATTTTCTAACCAGTGAATTTATTCATCTAAGACATTCAACAGTATATTTTAAAGGAGGGAATTATTGGTTCTTAAACCCTCTAAGGGCAAATGATTTAAAAAATAAGTGCGTTGGAGACAAGAGATTGTATAACGTGAAATAGTGGATGTGTAGGAGAGTCATGATTTATGTATGACACCACCAGACTGATGAAAGATGCTTGAGGGTCCCACAGGTTCTGAGACTGAGATGCAAAGAGTGGCCAGATGCATCTGCTGCTGAACACGGGGAAAGAGAAGTGGGTGGAGGAAGCTAAATAATAAAAGCTTATCCTTGGTTCATTGATCAATTTTCCTTGTTGCTCCACCCTTCGCTGCCATCCATAGTCACCAGAGAGACTTTTTCTGATATCCAGAGAAATGTATATACCCTTATAGTAATCACTTTACTTCCCTGGGCCAGCTGTCCTTTTTGTTGTCTACATTGCTCCTTCACATGGCCTCATTCATATTTGTCTCCATTTTTCTTCAGTCCACAATTCATTATTCAAGATTTCCCCAAGATTTCTCATACAGCAGCAAGGTGTGAGTTTAAAAGGAGAAGGAGACAGAAGTTCTTTGAAAATACTGATTCTCATGGGATTATAATTTATGACAATCCTAGGCCACTTATTTGCTAAAAGAATTCAGAACTGTTTATAGTTATAGTCAGTTAAATCACAGTTTTATCCTAATGATTGATAAACTATGAGAAATTATCGAACAGCTCAAAAAAACAACCACAACCCTAATCCATTTTGGAACAATGATCAGAGTTGCTAATTCTGATCAATAATAGAAGTCAGAGAAATTAAAATTATCTTCGTTGTGACCTAAAAGCAGTAGCCTGAAATTATTTGTGGAGAACATTCCAGGATGAATGTGGAACATTCTGGAATATGAACATAATGATGTGATGGAAAACTATTGCTCTGGGTGCCCTCATTAGATCTATGGGTGATATCAACCTTAAATACTGAAAGAAAATGCTGAATTATGGGATTTTCATTTCTTTGTTATCCCCTAAGATTAACAAACCATGATGGCTAAGGTCTTGAGAAGTGAAGACCAATCCATCAGATTGGTACCTAGGTAAGAAACTGTTCTATTGAACCTATTAGAATTTCATCCTGCATCCTGCAAGACAATGCATTATCTTGCAGGATGCAAGTTCAATATGCTTCCTTTTGCTAATTTGGGATGTCTCATATAAGTCTCCTTAATGCATACAAAATAACATTTAGCCTGATATTTTTCTTCAAATAGAATAATATTCTTTTCTCCCTTTAAGTTTATAGTGTCACTATCAACTGCAGGACCTGTGTGTCAAACCATGCAGTAAATAGACAAGTACTGTACATTGCTCTGTCAATCAATGCCAACTCATTGCCCAAGAGGACTTAGGCTTAAAAAAAAAAGTTGTGGCTCATCTCATCCCTTATTCTTTATTTGACAAGCAGAATAATTTTATCTTGTTAACGATTTTCAGAATGTCTGAACCTGAATATTGGCTTTATTTTCTAACATGAAACACTTCATCGTTTTCATGTTTTTTTAAAACAATTTTTAATAGTAACTAATTGTAATTCAATTGTACAAATGTAAGTATTCAACTACAATACTTAATTGTAATTAAGTAATTCAAATTGTAGATCATTGATCAAAATGATTGGGTAAAAAGTTGGATGGTCTTCAATATAATTGAATTTCTTATACAATAGACTTCTCCACAATCCACCATTTTAATAAGATTTTTTTAAAAAATTCAGTTCTAAATGGGAAGTAGTGAAATCTTTGTTCTTGTACAAAAGTTAAATAAAGTGGTACAGTCCAACAGTAGCCAGTTGCACAAATATGCTGAGTATGTAGCTTGGCTGAAAAGCTAAATAAGGAGTGTTCTATTTTATGTATTTAAAAGTGGAACACTATGCATAGCTGCTCAAAAATAAATTAGTGATTACAGGACGGTGTAATGCTTTATATTCTTTTTTCTTGCCCTATAAGGTGAATAATAAGCAAAATGTTATGTCAGTAAGAGTAATAAAGACAATGTTAATTATTATTTATGATAAACACACTTCAGAAAAAAAATAATATTGAGGAGAGACTGAAACAGCTACATAGAACAGCACTTCCCAACCTTGGCAAATTTAAGATATGTGGAACTTCAGTTCCCAGAATTCCCCAGTCAGCCATATTGGCTGGGGAATTCTGTGAGTTGAAGTCCACACATCTTAAAATTGCCATGGTTGAAAACCACTGACATAGAGGATGACAAGAAGGCACACAATATAGAGAGGGCACCATGACTGAAAAGGCCCTATCCAGTGGTGGGTTGCTCCTGATTCAGTCCAGTTCTTGCGAACTGGTAGTAACGGTGGCGGGAGGCTCCGCCCACCCACCTGGACCTCATCACGAACGATCTGTGCATGTGCAGAAGCGCAGGCGCTCCCGTTGCACACCGGTAGCGGAGATAAGTAGAACCCACCCCTGGCCCTATCCTATCTATTCACCATCTTCAGGTATGTTTGCTATTTTAATATATGTTAAGTATGTTATTAGGTGGGGAAATTTAGATCCCTGGAGAAAGGGGCTACATAACACTAGTGATCCGAGTTTGATCAAAGGGATGTTTTTCTTAGGATAATCTCAATATTAGGATAATCTCAATATTGCAAGGGTGAGGACAACATCAGACCCAAATTTACAGATACTGTATCCCTTCACTTTGATCAGGAGTGAAAACATGACGTGTGTTCCCTAATGTCCTTTTTCAGTGGACTTGGGCAACAAAGAATCTTTGGTACCTGACAATTTCTTCTAAAGCTTCTAAAGGCAGGTGTTCATTCCTGGAAAAGCTTTGAAGCTAAAAATAAAATAGAAGAAAATTAAAATTAAAGGATATTTCCAGGTACATTGTAATCATCTTAATACTTACATTTCAGGGGGGTGGGCTGTGTGCGAGTGAGTGAGTGTGTGAAATGCTGACAAAACTCCCGGCTGAAATGGAATGCAGACAGAGAGGTAGAGTAATGCTTTGCAAGTCACTTGAGATCAATCGGCAAAGAATACCTTCGTCTCAGCCATGTCATTATCAGATTAATAGCTGAGTTCCAATTCAAGCTGGAATTATTTGGATAATGAAATCAAAAGGGACGTTTTCACAAACAATTTGCCTTGGAGCAAAATTTTAAAAATGCTGGAGATAGAATTTTCCTGTCCAGCCCCCCTCCATTTGGGCACCACACCCTTCAGATTCCTTCCAGGCTGGGTTGCTTTACACATAAAGCCACATGGCCCTTCCCTTTGAATTCTTCATGGTTCCTCCCCCCCCTCCCTTGCCTGGCACTTTAATGTAAGCTGAGACATCTGATCTTCTCTAAACATCCATTGGACAGTCCTTTATTCTGTAAGGAGATTACCTTGGGAAGCATCTATTTGATTAATCAAAATTGGATATTTATATTACAGCAGAATTGACTAAGGCTTCACCCCAGAGCATCAGAAGCATGAAAATGTTATAGAAATGGCTAATAGTTACTAAGAATGTAAAAGTAAAAATTTGAGCCCATAATTCTATTTGTATTTTACTGTGCTGAAAAAAGGTGGAAGCCAATATTTACTTTTCTTTTTTCCCCTTATTCCACACCTTTCTATTCCCTTTCTTTTCACTCCCCACTTCCTTACTACCTTTATTTTCATTTGTATTTTATATTATGATAATCTCAATAAAATTAATATACACATTAAAAAGGAGGTGAATATATATATATATATTACTCATTACCCAGGTCGTTAAAACACAAAAGACTAATGGGCACACATCAAAGACCTCACCCACACAGGATGTTATGAAACAGTTGACTAATCTGCAAACAACTCATTAAGATGTAACAACACAGGCAACCAACCCGCTCACAGCAACAAAGGCAGCACCCCACCAGTATTTGTAGGGAGACGGCAGCTCTGATCACGCTTTCCTTGCACAAGCACGAAGCCGAAGACACTAGCCTGAAGATGACAAGTGGGACCTCATTGAAATGTCGCCAAGATACACTCAATCTTACACGGGAAAAGACCCGAATACACCAAAACTTGCACATACACACACAAACACACACATATGGATGTGTACCACACATCCACGCAAAAAGCAAACCAAAACCCACACTGATGATGAGGCACGACCACAAACCAGAAGCCAGACTATAGCTGCATCATTAATCACTTTAAACCCCTCCAATCCATACATGAAGCAAACTGACACCCACCATGAAGATGTGGCATGACCACGAACGCGAAGTCAAACAACAGCAACACAGATCACCAGCTCAAATCCCCCTGCAACTCAGACTAACCCGAGCACAACCAAGCCCCCACCCAAACAGAACACAGCCAAGCTCCCACCCAATTAGTTCACACCCCCACTGGCAATTAAAAGGAAGAAACAGCTGCAATCACACATTGCTCCTAGAAGCACGAAGCTGAAATCACCAGCCTGAAGATGACAAATGAGACTTCGTCGAAACGTCGCCAAGACACTTCCAATTTTCCTCTTTTTCTTTCTCTTGACTGTTCTCCTCACGTGAAGTTGCTTGATCTTCTTGTCTTAATGTTGATTTAACTCTCCTTCCCGCCTCTTCTCCTCTGCCATCCGTTCCTTTTAGTTCTATCACCTGGTCGTATAAATTTTGTGCCTTTTCAATAGTGTCAACTTTTATCTTTTTCCCCTTCCACGTGGCTAGTACTCCTTCCGGCATTAACCATCGAAATAATATTTGTTTTCTGTTTAATAGTGCAGTGAGGAATCCATAACCTTTCCTCCACTCTCTAATTCTTTTTGGTATTTGTTTTAATGTTATTATCTCTTTTTGTTTATAATATATAGGTTCTTCTTTAGCTATTTTGAAAACAATGTCTCTGACCGTTTTTCTCACAAATCATATGTGGACCTCTCTTGGGAGTCTATATTGTCTTGCGTAATTAGTGTTTACTCTGAACACTTCATCTATTTCATTGATAATTTCATCTTTATCTCATTGCAAAATTTCAGCTATCATTTTGGCCATTACTAGTGTCAGATCCTCATCTCTCTCTTCTCTTACGTTTTGAAATCTTAGACAGAATGCCGCTCTTTCCATTTCTAATTGTGCCACAGTGTCACAAAATCAAGCTAAGAAAAGAGACAGGAAGTAAAGGAATAAAAAGGAACAAGAACAACTTTTAAAAAATTGACCGAAATCTGAAAATTATATCACTAAATATAAACGGACTTAACTCTCCTGTCAAAAGAAACCAAACATTCAGGAAATTAATTAAACAAAAAGCAGATATTGTGTGCCTTCAAGAAATCCATATAAGAAAACAGGAAGAAAGGTACCTGCAATGTAAAAAACTAGGGAAACTATATGTATCATTAACAGATGAAAAGAAAAAAGGTATAGCAGTGTATGTTAAAGAAGAGATAGAAAGTAAATTGAAATATGTAGATAGAATAGGAAGAACTTTGATGATTGAAGTTAATCTTAAAGGCAAAAATGTGTTGTTAGTTGTAGTATATGCACCAAACAGTGAGCAAAAAGAATTTTACCAAAAACTGCATGAAAAAATAATAGAACAAAATATAGAAAATGTATGTCTGTTAGGCGATCTTAATGCTATTGTGGACCCCCAAAAAGACTATAGAAGTAATCAGATTAAAAAAAAATAAGAAGAATTTGCTGCCGAAAATATTTTTATCTCTTATAGAAGAACTAAATTTAGTAGATATCTGGAGATTATACAACCCAAAAGAGGAAAATATACATATTACTCCAACCCTCATAAATCCTGGTCGAGAATAGATATGGTATGGGCTACGAAGATCTTAACACAGGAGATTCAATCAGTAGAGATACGGACTAATGACTGGGCTGACCACAACCCATTAATAATAGAATGGAGAGGATGGAGAAAGGGGAAAAGTAGATGGATGATGAATACACAGGTAATGAAAGAAAAAGAATATACGGAAAGAATAGAAGAAGAACTGAAATGGTTCTTCAAGGATAACAAAATTTGTGGGACACAACTAAAGCTTACATTAGAGGCCTAACACTAGCCTACAATAGTAAAAAGAAAAAGGAGAGGGAAAAGGAATATAATAGAATTTATGAAGAGATTAAAAATTGGGAAGAGAAATTACAGGAAAGACCAGGAGACAAACAAGTAAGAGTGAGCTGGATGACAGCCAAACACAAATTGAATATATTTGAGCAAGAAAAATATGCTAATGCATTGAAATTCATAAGACAAAATCAATTCGAGCAGGCAAATAAACCAGGGAGGTGGATGGCTTATAAATTAAGAAAAGAGAGAGAAAAATGAACTATCCATCAATTACAGGATAATGAAGGCAAACTACAACAGAGCCCGGAAAAGAAGAAAGAGATAGCAATCCAATTCTTTCAAGATTTAGATACACAGGATAAGGTGGAAGTAGAAGAAATAGACCAATATTTAAAAGAGGAGGAAATGCCCGTGATAACGGAAGAAGAAAAAAATATGTTAAATAGGGAGATTACTATGGAGGAATTACAGGAAACAATTAGGAAACAAAAAAATAATAAAACCCCAGGAACAGATGGCTTACCAATAGAATTATATAAAGGACTAGGAGAATCATTAAATTGGATATTATTGGAGGTCTACAATGAGGCATTAAAAGAGGCAAAGATACCAGAATCTTGGAAGGAAGCACACATTTCGTTAATTCCAAAAGAAGGGGCAGATACCACACAAATTAGAAATTACAGACCGATCTCTTTACTAAATACCGATTATAAGATTTTTATGAACCTAATGGCAAATAGATTAAAAATAATATTAAACAGTAGAATACACTCGGACCAGAACGGATTCTTGCCGACAAGTCAAATTAAAAATAATCTAAAGATGGTGATTATTATAATAGAATACTACGAGGTGCATCCAGAGAAACAGGCTGCACTGATTTTTCTGGATGCACAAAAAGCATTTGATCAGGTCAATTGGAGATTCATGACACAACAGATAAAAAACATGAAATTTGGGGAGAAATTTGAAAATATAATAGCTACAATATACACAAAACAGAAGGCAAGAATATTAGTGAATGGGGAATTAACAGATTTTTTTGAAATAAGTAGAGGAGTACGACAAGGGTGCCCACTTTCACCTTTACTCTTCATTTTAACCCTGGAGAATTTGCTTAGAAGAACTAGATTAAATAAAAATATAAAAGGACTTAAAGTAAAAGGGGAAGAATATAAGGTCCAAGCTTTTGCTGATGACCTTGTATTCTTCATAGAGGATCCACTAGAAACACAATTAAAATTAATGGAGGAGATAGAGAAATTTGGCAGGGTGGCAGGGTTAAAAATTAATAAAGACAAGACCAAAATATTAACTAAAAATTTAACAATAAAACAAATAGAAGATTTGGAACAACAACCAGGATTGCAAGCAGTTAAGAAGATAAAATACCTAGGTATAAACTTGACAACTAGAAATGTAGCCATTAAAGATAATAATTATGGAGAGCTAGTACAACAAATCAAAAAAGACCTAGAGAGATGGGGGAAATTTAAATTATCACTGCTAGGAAGAATCGCGGCAATAAAGATGAACATACTCCCAAGGCTCCTCTATTTGTTCCAAACTATTCCGGTCAAATTAGAGAAAAACGTCTTCACAAATCTGAATAAAATAACTTCAAAATTTATATGGGATGGGAAAAAACCGAGGATAAACCTAAAAATATTACAGGATGATAGAACTAGAAGAGGCTTTGGCCTACCAGCCTGGGAAAAATACTATAAAGCAGCGAGTTTGATTTGGATTAAGGATGGGTCAATTTGGATAATCAAAGCATATTGAAATAGGAAGGCCACGATTTATTAAAAGAGTGGCATGCTTATCTATGGAATATTGGAAATAAAACATACAAACATTTCAAAAATCATATAATAAGAAACTCACTAATTGGCACCTGGTTGGAAATTAAAAATAAACATTATATGAAAGTCCCAGGCTGGATAGCTACATTAGAGGTAGCAATACATCCTAATATATCAGCCACCCAAAAAATAATACGATATAAAGATGTTCTGGACATACATGGAAAACTAAAAACACGGCAGGAGCTCAGAGACCAGGGTATAGAAATGGACTGGTGGCCTTACCTATTAATACAAACCAGATACAAAAAAGACAATGAAGAAGGAGGAGTTGAAATAAAACCTAACCAGTTAGATAAATTATTAGAAACCAAAGAGGGAAAAATAATCTCAAAGTTTTACAAATACCTATGAGAATTTGATTTGGCAGAAAACATAGTTAAAGGTCAAATGATATTCCTAGCTTGGGCTAGGAATATTGGAAGAAACATACAATTGGAAGAATGGGAAATGATATGGGAAAATAATTATAGAATAACGAAAGCAACAACATATAAAGAGAACCATTATAAAATGTGGTACAGATGGTATCTAGCCCCGGCGAGATTGGCAAAGATGTATGCAAATTTCAACCCGATATGCTGGAAATGTAAACAAATACAGGGAGCCTTTTATCATCTCTGGTGGCTTTGCCCAAAAATTAAGAAATTTTGGATAAAAATTAGAACCTGGATAATAGAAATAACGGAAGAAGATATTGATTTAAAACCTGAAATTTTCCTGTTAGGTATACTCAAAAAAAGCAGTAGAAAGGAAATAAAGTACATTACGTTACATATAATCACGGCGGCCAGATTAACCCTAGCTCAATCCTGGAAATCAGAACAGTTGCCAACAGATCAGCAAATAATCCAAAAGATATTTATATGCGCAGAAATGGATAGATTAACTTTAAAATTAAATGATAAGGAAGACTCACAGTATTTCAAAGTATGGGACAGATGGTATGATTGGATTAATCAACGGAAAAAAAGGTAATGTCAAATATAGTAAGAAATCAAAGGTAATAAGATAAAAGCCGTCATTAAGATAAAAGAAGCAAAGGTTAATGTATATATTTGCATATTTATATATTATAGACAGGTAATCCTGTTTGTTAGTTTGTTTATAAGTAGTTTTGAATGTATTTTTAGAGTTAAGAACTTTTTGTATAATTTTTATCTTTTTATATTGAATAAAGTTTGTTTTAAAAATAAAAAAAATTAAAAAAGAGTATGCACTTTGTAATTTCTTAGAAATTTGACACCTTAACATCAAGTTTCATCCAGACGTGTCTAGTTCTTTTCTCTAGAAAACTGCATTCTTGCTAAATGCTAGGTATGGCCTAATGTGGGATCACCAAGGATTTTCTTTGGGAAGTTGGCTCCCAAAGCAGTCATCAGAAATATGTAGCTGAGGGGAGGAAGACATACATTTTAAAAAACAATGATAATCATCTTAAGGGTGTGCAAGCCTTTGATTAGTATGCAGTTAGTGTTACTCAACCTTAAAGCTGTATCTTACGAGCCAGTCTTTTAAGCTGCTTAATTTCATTTTCTCAATACTTAGTAAGTGGAATCTGAGAGGTGGAATGGCACTTTACCAGCTGGATGTGGCTCCTGTTTAGGCAAGGTTTCTAGACTTCTAATATGAAGATGGAACCGGTGGAAACAGGCCCGGGGGAAACAGATGGAATTCCCATTGAGACATCACTTTTGAAAGAAACCATTCATCAAGACTTTTCCCACACCCTTGATGACTTTCAAAAATAGCGGGGGCACTGAAAAAATACACCCATGTGGTCCCTGGCCATTCTTGACTTGGGAAGAATGGGAGGGAAGAAAGGGAGGGAAGGTTGACTGTATTAAAAAAAAACACACCACTCTAATCCTTTGCCTATCTTTACCACAGTAGCACAATGAGATTGGTCAGTATAAAATAGATAATAGATAGTCTAGGGTAGTGATTGGTGGGTTCTCTGCTATCCCTCTCTTTTATTGCCACCTATTGGGCCTTAGGCATCACCTAAGGGACACGGTGGCTCAGTGACTAAGAAGCTGAGCTTGTCGATTAAAAGGTCGGCAGTTCAGCGGTTCGAATCCCTAGTGCTGCATAATGGGGTGAGCTCCTGTTACTTGTCCCAGCTTCTGCCAACCTAGCAGTTCAAAGGCATGTAAAAATGCAAGTAGAAAAATAGGGACCACCGTTGGTGGGAAGGTAACAGCGTTCTGTGCGCCTTTGGAGTTTAGTCATGCTGGCCACATGATCACAGAGACGTCTTTGGACAGCGCTGGCTCTTCGGCTTTGAAACGGAGATGAGCACCGCCCCCTAGAGTTGGGAATGACTAGCACATATGTGCGAGGGGAACCTTTACCTTTATCTTTATTGGTGTCAAGGCTCTGACTAATGAACTCAAGCAAATCAGACTTGGTTTGTTAGTCCAAGTTGACAATTGACAGGAAACCTAACCACTGTTCACCCTCCTAAAGAACAGGGTTGTAGAGCAGTTTCATTTGTATTCTTCTTTTGTTCTATCAGCCACTCAGCTGAAGAATTACCTACTTACCTACCTACCTTCCTTCCTTCCTTCCTTCCTTCCTTCCTTCCTTCCTTCCTTCCTTCCTTCCTTCCATCCATCCATCCATCCATCCATCCATCCTGTTGAGTCCTCGCAGTGCCTTATTTATGGAACACTTATAGCCGGCGCAGATCCTAATGGACCCGTCCTGCTTCAGAGGAATGACGATGGGGGTTTCCCAGCTCGTGTGATCTACGGGTACAAGGACACCCTGGGCAATGAGCTTATCCAGCTCCTTGTCCACCCGTGGGCGCAAGGCTAGTGGCACCCTTTGTGGTTTGAGTCTAACAGGCACCACCTGGGGGTCCAAATTAAAAGATATGGGTCGACCCATATATTTGCCCAGCTGATCAGAAAACACATCCACAAATTCACGGGCTAGTGTGGAAGCAACATCTGGGCACACTGTGTGTATACCCGAGATTGTCAACCTTAGCGCGGCAAATCAGTCTAGGCCTAGCAAGCTAGGTAGATTGTCCTTTACGACAATTAGCGGCAGTTTGCCAGAGAAGGACTGATAGGACACTTGGAAGGTGTCATAACCCAAGGTAGCAATGGACTTCCCTTGATAATCCCTTAATAGGACTGGGCAAGGTTTGAGCCGCCGGCGGGACACCCCCGGCAGTAATTTGGTTAGGGTAGACCAGGCAATGAGGGACTTGGAGGAACCCGTGTCGACCTCCATGCAGCAGGCTGATCCCTCCAAAATCACCGTGAGGAAAAGTTTGTTGGCAGCGGGAGAAGAAGAGGCATTGCTCACAGCAACTTCCGGCGGGTCCTCGTAACGGGTCACAGCAACACAGTCGTCGTGGCGAACAGTCGATCTCCGGCCCCGGCGGCGATCTAGTGGAGGCGCAGTAGGAGGGACGGCCATAGGATTGGGTGCCCTGCAAACCCGAGATAGGTGGCCCCTCTTGCCACAACGGCGGCAAATCATGGTCTTAAATCTGCAGTCGGTTCTATGATGGTTGCCACTGCAGCCCAAACAAGAGTCTTGGGCGAACTTCAGAATTTTTCCGGCCGCTCCTTGTTTCCGATGAGTCGCTCTGAGGCAGCTCACCTCTCTCTATTCGTCCGAGGAATCCAGCAGGCCAGCCCCCTCGTAATGGATGGACAGAGGCTTCACAGTGGCTGCCGAGGGCGTTTGGAACCGCTGGATTTCAGCGGCAGAGCGGCCGGACATTTCAGCGGCCCTGGCCTCGTCCAGGGCTACCTGGAGTGTCAATTCAGACCGTGCTAATAGTCGCCATTGCAGCTTTAAATCTCTGGTGCCGCAGACCAACTGATCCAACAGCATCTCATCCAAGTCACGAAACTCGCAGTGGAGTGCTGCGGAACGTAGGGAGGCCATGTAGTCGTTCACAGATTCCCCCTCCAACTGTGAGTGCTGCCAAAAAGCATGGCGGCGGGCGATACGAGATGGTGTGGGGGAGAAAGATGCAGTGGAGTGCTGCGGAACGTAGGGAGGCCATGTAGTCGTTCACAGATTCCCCCTCCAACTGTGAGCGCTGCCAAAAAGCATGGCGGCGGGCGATACGAGATGGTGTGGGGGAGAAAGATGCAGTGGAGTGCTGCGGAACGTAGGGAGGCCATGTAGTCGTTCACAGATTCCCCCTCCAACTGTGAGCGCTGCCAAAAAGCATGGCGGCGTGCAATACGAGACGGTGTGGGGAGAGAAAAGTCTCTCTAATAACATGTCCCACGGAACGTCAAACACTTGTTGTGGGGCGGCTAGAGCCCTGGCAGTTCCGAAGATCTCACTTCCACAGGAGCTGAGGAAGAAGCCCCGTTTCTGAGCGCTGGACAAATCAGTCAATACGTTCGCTTGAAGGAAGCACTCAAAACGTTCCATATAAGTGTCCCATGTTTCCGCCGATGGGACGAACGGGGAAAACACCGGCAAAAACGTTGACATGGTCAGTAGTGGGTGAGTGACAGGTACTGCTTCTACAGAACTGCCGCAGCTGTCACTGATCCCACCTTTGTCGCCAATTGTTCTGTCCTAAAATAAAGGCATGGACTCACGGCTAGGCTAACCAAACTTTATCAAAACCACAACAGATAACTCTTAGTACAACGAATACCTCAAGAGAGAACCACACAAACTGCCTGACAGCTGCTTAAAAAGCGAGCTGTCAGAATAGAGCGTCCAATCATAGGGGTGTGTTTTTCCCGCTCGGCAGTCCAGCACGTCTTAGCCAATCGCAGGAGGGCAGCAACAATGGAGTCCGCAGGCGTCGGCACTGCGAGGACTCAACACATCCATCCATCCATCACTGAACAGCTGATATACCCATCACCAAAACAGCTTGTATTTGCAAAGCTCTTGCACTTATATCCCCTGCCAAGCTGTCATGACATCCTTCTTGTTCCTGTTAATTTGCTCTAGACTTTAGCTCTTCCTCCTCTGCATCGGCTATCTACTCTGCCATTGCTCAGTTCCTCCTTTATCACCCTTGTGATCTTCCATCAGACTCTCATCCACAGCACTGATATTGGTAAGTTTCTCGCCACTAAATGGCAGCAAAGAATTACAAACTTTTCTCCACAACAACATCTCCACAAGGTAGGTCGAGTTGAAAATAGCCTGTTCCATCCATTCTGTCTCTCCAGGCACTAGATCAAGACTCTATAAGCCAGGGTGAGGATGCATATCTGAGTATTATCAGCATATTAATAAAATCTCAATCTCAACTTCTTCATGACATCTCCTAGGGGTTTCACCTTGATGTTGAAAAGCAGAAATTAGAGAAACAAACCTTATTGGGTGAAATTTTCTTTATACACAACTGAAAGCAGTTACTTAGGAAGAAACAGAATCATTGAAGATTGATGCCCTCAATTTCACCGGCAGTCCATATTGTTACCATGGTCAATAATAGCAAAGGTCAGGGAGAGGTGCAGAAGAAGTAGTTCAGGCAAACACTTCCTATCCAGGAGTGAATGAAGAAAATAAATCAGAGTAGTCAATACTGTTTCCATCTCATGGCCAGGTCTGAACTTGAACAGAAAGGGAAAAGGGTAATTCATTTCATGAAGTGTACTCTTAATTGCGGCCATGCCTTTTCAAAGGGAAATTTAGAAGCTATATAGGTGTAGTCAAAATTCATCAGATCTCTAAGGAGGGCTTTTCAAGAGGCAGCTTGCTTCACCTCTCCCTCAGCACAATATTGATAATCTCCCAGGTTAAACCAGGTGGGACAGGAATTAAGCCCACAAGAGGTAGTCCAAAGAACACCATATCCATTTCCTGAGGCAGTTCCAAAGATCACCTTATCCTCTTCCTCAAAACCCATAGGGAAAAGTCAAGAAGAGCATAAAACAAGTCCACCTGTTTCTGGGGACATCCTATCATCTATCCATTTTAGGATGGAAGGAATTAACATGGCAAGATATTCCCACCATGAGCTTTGCTGACTAACAGCCAAGTCTTTGGTGAGTTTCAGCAATTTTGTTGGGAAAATGCTTTGCAAACAAGCACAGCTGCCAGATCTAAGGACAAATCTCTACTCCATAGGGAGTTTGTCATCCTGCACAAGACAGCCAATTGACAGCCTGCTGACAGTAAGGTAGGAGAAGCCCCCAACCCACTCTCTTACTATTATTTATACAGCCATACTTTAAGTCACATAGGATTTTCAGTCAAAAGAATTCTCTTTGAATTACACTGAGAAAAAAGGGTTTTGAATTTAAAATTTTCTTTAAACATTCTTAGCTTATGTTAGTCTAAAGAAGACCAACTCCAAAACAGAATAATATCAAAATGTGAAAGGTAATAAGTGAAAACAGGTAATAAAATAGGGAGTGCTAAAAACAGCTAAGTTGGAACTTGTACATAATTTCAAGTCTATACTTTATTGAGTTTTCCTTGTTCCCCTTCGTTTTCTCATTTAGACATCATATTCTGAAGAAGAAGAATCTTCTCCTAGATGTTCACCAATAGAAGATAAATAGTGCCAGGAATCAGACTTAACACATAAAGGTGTGCAGTGCGTCAGATCCAAAGCAGGAAAAGTACTTCAGATCTACAACAAACATGCTCTTGGTGTCAACTGGTGGGTAATTAAAGAGCCAAGTGGTCTTAGGAAAATATGTTTCAATTAAGGAAGGTGAGACTATATTTTATACTGAATTTCTTCTAAGAAGGTCAGGCTATACATCGGTGGTGGTATTCAGCCGGTTCGGAATGGTTCAAGTGAACCGGTAACGGAGATCGCGGGTGGGCCTGCCCACCTGCCCCGGCGCTATGCTGTCCTGTTTAGCCATGTTTTCGAGGCCAGTCGCATGTGTGGAAGACATGTGCATGAGCAAAGCGCATGCACGGAAGGCCAGGCTCAAGTTCAGAAGGTGCGTTTGTGCGTGAAGGGGGGGTTCTACTTACCTATACTACCGGTTTGCATCGCGCCCGCACGCACTGTTCTGCGCATGCGCATGTCACCCATGATGACGTCCAGGTCAGTGGGCAGAGCCTCCCGCCGGTTTTACTACCAGTTCTTGCGAACTGGTCCGAACCGGGGGCAACCCACCACCGAAACCCACCTCTGCTATACATGTGATATAAACCTGAGCTAAGAGTGGTCTTGTGTAGGAAGAAAGGCATTTCAAGCCTCTGAAGTTATGTAGCAACTTGCTGCTCTCCAGATGTGAAAATGTGATTTTCATTTTCATTTGTTAACGATTTCACAAATGATTACAAACCAAGGGTATGCTAAACTAAAACCAGAGTTTAGAGTCCCTCTTTTACACTGCAGAGGAGGGCAGGCCCTACATTGGAGCAAGATGAAACAGGCTGCTTCAATCAAGAGACGTTATGATTGAACACTGGCAATAGAATTCTTCAGTGCTGCTTGTCTGGTATTGGATTGACTCTGCTATGGATTCTGGCATGTTGTACTGTGGGCCTCCCTATACAGTGTGGGGCAGCTTTAATTCACTTGTAAAAACACATTGTGATACTCACCTTATGTGAGAGCAAGTTCTCAGACAAATAGCCCAATATTAGTCCCCCCACTCCAAAAAAGCAACTTTCTAGTCCAATTTGCTGGGAAGTTTGTTTTGTATGATGTCATTCAGAGCATATCTCAAGCTGTTGTTGCTATTAAAGAAGTTTCATAAAGTCTTTTTGCCACATTTTATGAGATGCAACCTCTGCTATATTTGATGCAAATTACTGAGAACTAACAAAGAGAAATATGAGCATATTCAAGCAGCTTTTTTTTTTTTACTCCTCAGTTGTGAGTTCTGGCAAATATTCTTTAAGCATTCTTTATGCAGTTCATATTTAGTTGCAAGCTTTTGCATTTTTTAGAGGACACAGTCATAAATCATCCAAATTTACAGCATAAGAAATATTCTTGGATTCGGTGACCTATGGTTTTCTTATTTGTTTAAAAGACAAGTGTCTGTGCACTCGTGTGGCCTTGTGTGTATGTGGATGCATATATGTGTGGTTTGAAAAGAACGGTATAAAGCTGAAGGACTGAATAATTAACTGCTTGAAGTTTTGGAAGCTGAATACAAGAATTTAAATCATATATTTTAAGGAGAAAATCTAAAAAATTGAAAAAAGAGGGGAAAAAAGATTTTTACTATACTGTAGTATTCCCATCTTTAAAATATATGGTCCCTCTAAGAATTAGCATTTCATCAAGTGCTATTTGTAAAGCATTAGATATCAGACAACCATGATCATCAAACAATTTGAAGAATAGATATTATTTTTGTTTATAAAATGTTAAGTCAGAATTTTCTCCATTTTAGAGGCATTGGAACAGCAGCCATTGCACCAATGTTGCAAAAGCAACTTCACAACCTTGAACCTTCACAATCTTCACAACAATCACAACCTTGTGATTCTCTAGCCATCTTTTCTGAGCTAGAGATGATCACAAGGCCTGAGGTTTGGGGATCCGAAGTTTATATCTTGAAGAAACTAAACAGATACTTTTGGAACTGTGATTTGTTGCCAATAGAGTGTCATTTGTTGCTTCAGCAACCTTTATTTCTTACATTTAGAAGAGTCACCTGCAAATATCAACAAGTGAAAACTTTTAATATCCAAGCAGTGAAAAATTATACCTCCGAGTTTAAAAATATAGGGGCTGCTTTTTTTCTGAACAATTGGTAACCCCCCCTAGGAAGCCCCCCTCCTCAGATTAAAATATTCTTTATTCTTAATATTAAAAAGAGACAGGATATAATATTTCCTCTACAGGAGAAATGGAGAAAAATCTTAACAAGGTAGAAAGCAGCCCCAGTCTTCCTGCCATAGGAAAACATCCTCAAGCAGAAGCTTAAAGAAGCTGGTGTTTAGGAATGGAGATTTTGTACCCATTCAGAAAGACTGGGCCGATCTATTCATAAGCAAAGAGACTCCAAAAAAGCAACACAATAGGCAAGCCAAAACTGACAAGATTAGCTCAGACAAACACCTAGGATTTGCATTTGCCCTTTTGCCTGTAGAGCCAGCCATGATCCCATAGGAATCTGGCAACAGCCATTAAAATATTGAAGGACATATTGCACAGGAACAGGCATCTCAATCACAAAGCCCTGAAGAATGTATAAAAGCCCAACCTACTCTCAATCCCATTTTGTCAGCCACCCCAGAAACATGCTGCTGTCACTAGTTTCTGGCTACCAAATAAATAGAGATCTTCTTTCCTGCAGCCTGCCTTCATTTTATTTCCAATGTCTTTCTCCCGGCTTGGAACCAGACTGGATTTTTTCCCCCAACACCCCTTCCTCAGAGTTCAGAGATGTTAGTAAAGATTCATCTTCTACCTTTTAAAAATTCTGTTTCTCAACTTTGTTGACCTGCAGTAAGTGTGAGCAATTTTTCATTTTCCTTGAGAAATAAATGAATAAGCCACTTTAGAAGAAATAATATTATTTCTATTTATATTATTTAAATAATATTTTGATTCATTTATTTCCACATAGAAGGCTAACTTGGAGATAACAATTCTTTACATTAAGATCCGAACTAAACAACATTTAATCACACATTACTATTCTTTATGAATTCCAGTTTTCACTTTCTGGTAAAGTTCTAGAGTTGGGTTTCCTAAGCTCATAATCACTGAAGGGTAGCTGTATTTGATGTGCACTTATTTCTGTTTAGGGAATTTATCGTTCTACCTATGACAAATGCAAAAGGGAGTCACATAATGGAACTAGAGACAATACTTCTACAAACCTCTGGAAAACTACACTAAGGAATTTTCATAGATTTAAAATACAGGTAGTCCTTGATTTACAACAGTTCATTTAGTGACTATTCAAAGTTGCAATAGCACTGAAAAAAGTGACTTATGACCATTTTTCATACGTACGACCGTTGCAGTATCCCCATGGTTATGTGACCAAAATTCAGATGCTTATCAATTGACTCATATTTATGTCGTTTGCAGTGTCCTGAGATTATGTGATCCCCTTCTGCAGCCTTCTAGTCAAAGGGGAAGTTAGATTCACTTAGCAACCATGTTACTAATGTAACAACTTCAAAAGATTCACTTAACGGTGGGAAGAAAGGTGGTGAAACTCACTTAACAAAAGTTGAAATTTTGGTTGTACGTCAGTAAATTCTTGGCTCTTGATGAAGGAATCACTATGGAACTTTATTTGAGCAGAAATCCTGCCAAATAGCATCAACAATTTTGAAAGAGATGGTATGCTCATTTCAGCCTGCTCATTTGTTTATTAGAAGATGGATCCAAACTAGAACTGCTGATTACAGGATGTAGTTTAATCAAGTTAAGTAGTATTGATTTTACAGGATATTCTCTAACTACAGTAAAGTAAGTGTCTACCCTAAACATTTTAGCACAGTACCTTATTTCAAAGGACAGAGCAAATAAAGATCTTGTATTTCAGCAATAAGTTGATATACTTATTATACATCTCATTAAGAATGATAATGTCAATGTAATGTGAATCACAGAAATAGTAAATGTGCTCTTTTTTCACAAAAGCAGAGAAAAATAACATATCAAAAGGCTGCTCTGAGCAGTTTCAGAAAACGTATTAATTCTTGGTGCTCTATCTCATGAAACAGATGTGTCTTATTCCCAGCTGAAACCTGAGAGACCTCAGTCTGTGAGCCATCATTGAGTTGGAAGTCAATACAAATTCTTAGACAGTCTCTTAAAAGTCTCACAGTGTTCACATCTTACAAAGATTCACGTCTTGCAAAGTTCTTTTCCAGGATTACAAAAAATGAACAGTTTTACTCTTTCATTTTTTTAAAAAAAGAATTGAAATGCTTGGGTGGCAGTGGCAAATTGCATACAAATTTTGCAAAGAGCACAAAGGGGGGAAATACAGGCTTTGTGACATTGGTTTAATTTGCCTTAATTTACCTAATTTTTTTTTAAAGATGGTATTGCTGATGAGGTTGGATAGGTTCTCCAAATGGAAAGCTTAGTTGGGCAGTGATATTAAAGTTATTACCATGTTTCCCCGAAAATAAGACCAGGTCTTATATTAATTTTTGCTCCAAAAGATGCATTAGGGCTTATTTTCTGGTTAGGTCTTATTTTTTGGAGAAATACGGTACTAAATGCATCCATCTGGCTGACAATCTGACTTATTTTGGGGTTAGGGTTTATAATACGAGCACTCTGAAAAATCATGCTAGGACTTATTTTCCAGTTGGGTCTTATTTTTGGGGAAACAGGTTATTCATCACATTTGGAGAATTTGAGGGAAAACTGCACTAGGTGCTCACCTTGATGTAGATATTTCTGAATAAACATGATCTGTTGTACACATGTTCAAATTTCATCAATAGTCAGAGACGTTCTCTCTCCTTCATAACTTACCAGTATACAAAGAATATAGGGGAAATACTGTGTTGCTCGTTGTATGTTTAATAGGTTTGAAAATGACACTTTTTGAGTTGTCCCTGGGATGTTATCAAACATTCATTGTAATCTAATTTAAGAATTAAAATGGGAGTATGGGGAATTGAAATTTTCAAATAACTGAAATTAATCTCATTGTCATGGACCTGCCTCTGGCCTCATCTCTAGATGCAAGTTCAGAGGAGGAGGAGGAGGAAGATTGTCAGGGCGCTAATTAATCCCATTCTGCTTTTGGGTAATCGCACCTTGATTTAGAGATGTTGATCATGACCTTTCCCTTGAAGCATACTTTTGCAAGAAAATAAACCCCGAAGATATATCTTCTAAAAAAACTCATTTATTTGTTATAAAGAAAAATAAAACATCTCACTATCTAAAATAATTACATTTTGGCAACGTTCCTGCCGGCCACCTCTCTGCAGCCGGACCTCTTGGCAGGAGAACGAAGAAAGAATTAGAAGAAAAGTGAAGGAATGCGGACATGCGTAGTTAGCTTACTGATAAGAAACTTGGCAAGCTACGGAAAGTCTGAAAGTTCAAAAATATGAGCTCATCTGGTAAATACAAAAAAAACGCAGTGACAAAGATGAGCTGAGTCCTGGTACCTCTGGAGAAGAGAGTATGGGGGCGCAGGGAGGCTTTGACCAGGGACCTGATCTGGCTCAACAAAGCAGCCACAGCTGGAACAACCTGACGCACAGCAGGGTTGTTGGAAAATCTTGGGCATGCTTTGATGGTAGAGTTATTTAGCCCAGGGGTCTCCAACCTTGGCAACTTTAAGCCTGGCGGACTTTGCTGGCTGGGAAATTCTGGGAGTTGAAGTCTGCCAGGCTTAAAGTTGCCAAGGTTGAAGACCCCTGATCTAGCCGATTCAATGGAGGAAAGTGAAAATGCATTCTTCCTTCCTCCTGCAAATAAGCTATCTCTACAGAATATATTTCCGTTAGAATGCAATGTTTAAATATGGTTCAATTTACCATATTTTTCGGAGTATAAGATGCTCCGTACTATAAGACGCACTTATCTTTTTGGAGGAGGAAAACAAAATATATGCTAGTGCATGGATATGGGAAATTATATGAACTTTTACCAGTTTGGAACTGTTTTAAGTTTTTTTCTTTGCATAGATTGGTATTGTAATCAGAATCAGTAAGTTATTCAGCAAGCAATCTGTTATATGTAAAGCTTTTTCCCCCCTCTCTTTATTTTCCTTCAGGTAACATTTTAATTAAGTTACTGAAATGCTTTTTAAATTCCAGCTAATTGTTGATTCTAGACAGAAATTTTACAACAAAAGGGCAAAAATAAGACTCATAAAACACTCACAATAATTCTGCCTCTGCCTGTCAGCACAGCAAACAGTCTGCTTTAGTTTCGTTTTCAACACAGCTTGATTAGCACAAGAAAAAAAAAATCTGCCTCCCAGCAATTTGCCTGCTTGCAGGAGGCCTGTGTGGCAATAGGCAATGGCAAATCCCTGCAGCCTGAAACAGCTGAGGGTCGGGAGGCCGATCCAACAGACAATCAACTGCTTGTGCTAATCAGGCTGTGCTGAAGCTGAAACGGGCTGCTTGCTGCAAGGAGGTAAATTGCTGGGAGGCAGAGGCCAAAGGTAAATTGCTGGGGGCCGGCGGGTGGGCACGGCTAATTCGGGGTATAAGACGCACCCAAATTTTCACCCTCTTTTTTTGGGGGGGGGGGGAAGTGTGTCTTATAATTCAAAAAATACAGTAGGCCAAAAAGACCAAAATCATACTTTCAGTCATTAGATTTGCTCACCCCTCACCCCCATTTTATGATACCCTACTCCAGGCTATCATAGCATGATTGAAGCAAAAGTGACGTCAAAGATAAATTGATGCATTGAGGTTGTTACACAACCCTTGAGAAGTGCCCATCTCTGTTATTGAAAACTTCTAGTAAAGGAAAAGACTCGAGACAGCACTCTGACCACTCCTTCTCCAGATGCAGGATCGGCTGACGTTGACCGACAGGAAGAATGCTATTATGTCTAAAGACAACCCCTCTACTAAATCCCCCCTCCTACTTTCCCACACACGAGAAGGTGGCAGCATGGAAGCTTCCAGCTTAATATGGCTTCCAAAGCTGACAGGAATGCTATTGGTTTAAAATAGCAATAGCTATAGCAATACTACTCAGACTTATATACTGCACCATAGTGCATTATTTCACTTTCTGGGCAATTTACAATGGCAGCATGTTCAGAGCTGATGGGCACTTGCCTGTGGGCCCCACGAGCATAGAGGCCCCATACTAATCCATGTATGTTAACCCTTCAATGCACCTTGTATCATATAAATACAGTAACATATTTATTACATTTTACTGCATTTTAAAATTAATATTAACATGCAAATATATGTTTAATTTTATCGACCATTTACATTTTTATTCCTGTGAATAGTTGTCGTAGGGGCCCCAGTACACTGCTTTGCCCAGGGCCCATAATGCTGTTAAGACGGCCCTGAGCATGTTGCCCTCCTCATTTTACCGACCTTGGAAGGATGGAAGACTGAGTCAACCTTGAGTCTCATCCAGATCAAACTCTAGACTATGGGAAGAGTTTGCCCTCAATATTGCATTCTAACCACTGCACCACCATGGCTCCTTATTCCAATATGGAATGTGGAGTTAAACTCCACTTTTAGCAATTATAGAACAAATCCAAACCATGTGAATTAAAAGATGGTGGCAAACACCCTTTATAAAACATTCTCAAAGGTATCTGTTACCAGGGCTATCTGATTTGGACTGAAGAAATCTGGTCAATCACTAAGTAGCTGAAAAAAAATTAAGATTTTTCTGTTATTTCATTTTCCTCATCTAACTGTCATCCAGCTTTTAGCAGCCCAGATCCAGTTGCCCTTCTCATATGGAGGAAATAAAAAAAAAATTCTGTTGTATCAAATTTTAAAAATAATCTTCCACTGATGTACAATAATAGGTCATTCAAGCTAGTTATTCTAAAGGTTGAATAAATAAATATCAATTTCATTTTCCCCAACCCCTTATAAAAATGGATTACTGGGTTGGAAGCCTCATGTGCATCTTCAAAACCAGCAATAGTATCAGGATCAAATAGCTCAAATCACCCAAAGAGCCCAAATTAAATAAACTTCTAAGAATCAACTGAGGTAAATCAACACCAATTCCAGTTCTACCAAAGTATTAAAAACTTTTCAGCTGGTCACATTCAAATTTTGTTATTCGGATCAAAGATCACAATTAGAATTTGAATTTCAATTGGTCAAAAATAGTATTTATTTATTTATTTATTTATTTATTGGTTCGATTTATATGCGCCCTTTTCCAGAGACTCAGGGCAGCTTACAATGCGTTAAGCAATATATCACAGTATGACAAACTACTATGCATCCATGCGTGTGTGTGTACACACACACACACACACACACACAAACACACACTGTTTGGTGGCACAGTGGTTAGAATACAATATTGCAGGCTAACTCTGCTGACTGCCAGGAGTTCAATCCTGAGGTTGACTCATCCTTCCATCCTTCCAAGGTTTGTAAAATGAGGACCCCGATTGTTGGGGGCAATATGCTGACTCTATAAACGTCTTAGAGAGGGCTGTAAAAGCATTGTGAAGCGGTATGTAAGTCTAAGTGCCATTGCTATTTACCCACTGTTTTAAAACTTGGATGATCCCAAAATGTGAACTTTTCACTGGCAAAAAGTCAAAAGAATATTTAAGCACAGCATTTATACTTGTATAAAGTACAAATATTTTATATTGGTACTTAGTAGCATTGTGCAGATATTCATCCCTGAACTAACAGAAATTGCAGTATTTCTAAAGGTTTCTACAGACTCAAATATATATTTTTAAGCTGGAATGCCAGAGAAGATAACTTCTGAAAATACTTATTCCAATCAATGAGCAAAGTTAAAATAAATGTCTAAGAATAAAACTGAAACTCTGGAAAGCTATTTCCACCTTTATCAGCATTTATGTATTGAAAATCTTCAAAGATACCCCTGTCAGAGAAAGGTTTTTTTACATAACGCATACATTCTCTTAAAATAATGTGAATGAATGAAATAAGAAAAATGATTGAAATATAAAAATGATTCATATAAAAATCAGCCTCAGAGCAAAGTATATATTAGGTAATATTTAAGTCAAATATTGAAGTACTTGCTCTCATTTAGCTTAACCTTCAGTACGCAGGCTCGCTGAGAAGCATTAACGTTTCCAGACGGAGGGATATTCTTTCTATGCAGACCATCCTAAATTTAATTCCTGGTTTCTCTAAATAGGTCAATGAAGGAAGTGAAAATCTTGAGATGGTCACCAGCCAAACACTGATGGTCTGGAGAGAGGAATGCTAATCAATATGGCTTGCCATATTTCCATATGGTGAGCTAAGCATCACAATGCTGCTTGTATTGTGCTATTTGCTAATTGTACACCAGCCTTCTTTCTTTGATTAATGTCATGCCTTTATTATAGTAGCAGAAGTATTCATAAAGTTGTTCTTTAACTGCCACTGCAGTAACCAAAAGATTTGTAGCTGTTCAATTTCTGCTTATTGTGTGAAATCTCTACCTTTTTGAAAAAGAAGGAACCTGAAATGATTGCTTTTCTGATTAAGTGTGATTAAGTAAGATAGATTTTCTTTAATAAAGAAAACAGGTTAGCAAAATCATATGTTGACTTTTCACATCAGCTGTTGCTACTCTCTCACTCTCTCACTCTCTTTTTTTTTTTGCTGGTTTGTTATCCAAATTCAGCATCTCATTTTCATTTGCTGTAAACATCTGGACTTGGTTTTCTTGTGCCATCTTAGCCTCCCACATGTGGCTTTAAACACTAGGTCCAAGATGAACCGTAGGTTACAGACCTACTATTTGGGGGCTTTCTTGGTGCTAGGTGTATGGCTTTCCAAGATTTCTATTTCTTTTGTGATATTTGAGATGGTGTGGCATGCATATAAATACCAGTCTCCTTCCTACATATTCAGTTCAGAATTCAGTTCTTTTCAGGTTTTGGATATATTTGTTTTAAGTATATTTGTTGTGGGAGAAGAGGGGGAAAGAAAAGAGGCCTAGACAGGGTATGAATGCTGGAGAGAGTACTCAGAAAAAGGTGACAGGAAGCAAAAAAAGAGGGTTGAAGGAGCTTCCTACTCAAGCCAACAGAACCAAGAAATCTATGACTACTGAATCAGACTGAAGGCAGCTAAATTTCTTGTTTAAGACATCAGCCTTTCATGACCTGTTGTTCTCTTGACAAGTTGAAAGTAATTCTCAGGGTGCCCAGCCAGCATAGGACTGCTGAGAACTCAGGTTTAGCACTCTGGAGGGGACAAAGTTATGACAGAACAGCCCTAGAAGCCCTTGTCTTAGTGGTGGGTTGCCCCTGGTTTGGACTGGTTCGCAAGAACCGGTAGTAAAACTGGCAGGAGGCCCTGCCCACTGCCCTGGATGTTGTCATCGGTAATCTGTGCATGTGCAGAAGCAAGGTGTGCATGCATGTGAAGTGAGAGCGGGTGCCCGATCCTGTTGCGAACCAGTAATAAAGGTAAGTAGAACCCACCCCTGCCTTGTCTAGAGATGACAAAGAATGGACTGAGAACTTCTATTCACCCTACTGTGAGCCCTGTGCAGCAGAATTTGGTGGGAAACAGAAGAGCAAGCATGATTTGAATTGGACTTACCATAGCCAGACAATAACCTTATGCAAGAAACATTCAAAAGTAATACAATCTTGGTAACATTCACAACAAAGAGCTTTATGAAACTTGAAAGAATTAAGAGATTTCTTGTGATGCAGATTTTCATGAATTAGAAATAGAAAGATGTTTATGCAACAATAAATCTGTTAGCCTCTTTATGGTATTAGTTACTTTTATGGCAAAGGAGTAACACATAAAACTTTTGGATCTGAAGACCAATTCTCTTTATTTTGATCATAACATCTCTGATTTATTCATTACATAAATAGTCAAGAATGTTATATTTTAAAAACCTGTTAGATAACTCAAATGCCATTGGATTACATTGTGGGATTTAAATGTGCTTTGATGCAGCTGTGTTATTTCCAGGCCTTGTTCTGGTACCAGTATTTAAAATTATATCAAAACAATTTGGGAAGCTCATGTGAAACAATATTTGATAACCTAGAAATGAAAACTAAAGGTTGAGCTGAATGTTTATTAAAATCAAAGTCCCATTTGCAATTTATAGACTGCTGTATTGACCATCTAGCTACCATTGTAGCTAGATCATGTATATCAGGAGTGTCAAACTCAAGGCCCAGGGGACAGATCTGGGCCACAGGGTGTTTAGATCTGGCCCACGGGGCCACCCTGGAAACAGCAAAGGACTGGCCGGTGGTGCCTCTGCCAGTGAAAACGGAGCTCGCGAGGGCTGCGTGTGACCCTCCCAAACTCTGTTTTTGCTGGCAGAGGGTTGTGGGAGGCCATCGCAGCCAAAAATGGAGCTTGCAAGGGCTGCAGGTGTCACTCCCAAGCTCCATTTTCACTGGCAGAGGATTGCAGGAGGCCATCGCAGCCAAAAACGGAGTTCGGGAGCCCATTTTCGCTGGCAGAGTACTTGGGCCACCACAGGCACCCCCGACACGAGTGATGTTGAGCTGTCCATGTCCACCCTGTCCATGCCCATCTCGGCCTCCGAAGGTCAAACACAACCCTGATGCAGCCCTCAATGAAATCGAGTTTGACACCCCTGATGTATATCTAAAAATTATCTTGTTTGGATTGGTTAATGCTATACTATTATTGGATATTGCAGCAAAAAAGTTATTGAAAGATATTTCCCTGATGTCAAGAAAAACTAAGGATAGACTGGGTCAGTGCCTCATCCTTCCTTAATCTGATATCATCTATAGGATTAGAGAGCACAATCTGAATAACTTTGATAGGAAATTAAAGGTAGCAGTTTTGGATAGCTTACTATACACAAATTGATGCATTCTTCATGGTCAGAAAGGAATAAGATACAGTTCAGAGGTGTTAAGAAAACCCCCTTGTTACCTGATATCCTTTAAATTAACAATGTCATCCTGGAACCATCTTCTTGCAAAATAAATACACATTCAAGCACAAAGCCAGTTCCATTACTGTTCAGTTATGCTATTTTTTTCCTCTCCTGAGCAAGAATATTGATGTAATCTGAGAAACTGTAAGGATCTGTAAATATCTTCCATCTGTGGGGGTGTTTAGCTGTAAAAATAAAACATTGGGGTTTTTAAAAATCAGGGAGGGGGGAAATCTCAGGTAACAGGTTCTTGAAAGTTGTCTATCTGAGGCCTCATGAAAGATTTCAGAGCTGCCAGTGTTAAGTTCTACTCAGAATAAATAAATTTCTTCTGTTCTCGGCTCATAGAGCACAAATTTAGTTTTCCTTGCTTTTGTGCCTTGCCTTATCTTTCTTTCCAACCATATTCTTGTTGCAATATTTTCAGGATCAGACTCAATAAAGATAATAGGAGTTAGAGCTTTAAATATATTTCTTTTTAATTATGATAGGCATTCTATATTCACTGAATATTCAAGGTAGAAGCGACGAGAATGGTGAGGGTGGCTCCTTATATATACAAGGGGTGGAGCTAGGAATGGGAGTGGTAAGTTATGAATACATTAAAGTCCAAAGAATAAGTTAACCTCTGATGTTCCATATATACATTATTTACACATTGGAGAATAAGGCATTTACATCTGACAAATCCCCCTCTAAATGCCGGTTCGTTACACAACACCAATTACATTCTGATTCAGGACAATATAATACATATAATTTAGAAGTTAAATATTTGTGTTGTTTAGAAGGTAAGGGTTTTGTTAATATGTCAGCTAATTGTTCAGAAGTATCGCAATGTATTGCTTTAATGAATCCGTCTTGAGACAATTGTCTCACATGCTTAAACTTTATATCAATATGCCTGGACCTTTGTCCAATTGCATCGGATCTGGATATTTCAATGGCCGCTTTATTGTCTTCATGCATAATAAATGGTAAAGTGGGTTTCTTCCAAACATCAGTGATCAGATCATTGAACCATACAAGGTTATTTGCAGCCTTGGACAAACAAACATATTCCGCTTCTGTAGTAGAAGTGGCTACTAGTTCTTGTTTACCAGTATACCAGTAAACTGGACAATCATTCAATAGAAAAACATAACCAGAAGTACTCTTTCTGCATGATGTATCACCAGCCCAATCTGCATCAGCATAACAAGTAATTTTTGGTTCTCTGTCATTATTGGGTTCCAACATTAAACAAAAATCTAATGTACCCTTCAGATATCTTAGAATTCTTTTGACAGCTTCCCAATGATACAAGGTTGGTTTACTAACATATCTTGACAATAGATTGAGAGGTAATGCAATATCTGGCCTAGTCCAATTAGATATATAAAGGAGTGAACCTATAACTGATCTGTAAAATGTGTTGTCTTTAAACTCAGGGGAAGATTCATCAGTGTTTCTAAGAAAATCAGTTTGCATAGGGGTGTCACAGGTTTTGGCATTATTTAAGTTACATTTGTTTAGGAGTTCGATGATTTTATCTTTCTGTGTAAGTTTGAATCCCCTTTTAGTTTTGTTAATTTGCACACCAAGGTATTTATTCACTTTACCCAGAGATTTCAGTGAGAAGTGTTCATTTAACTTATTTACAAAGATTTCCCTGCTCTCTTTATGCTTTCCAATGTATAAAATATCGTCCACGTAAATTAATACAAATTCAATATGATCATTACTCTTTTTTACAAAGAAACAGTTATCAGCAGTGGTGGCGTTGAAATCCATGGTCTTAAGTACTTTTACCAAGCAATCGTACCATCTTTTGCCGGATTGCTTTAATCCGTACAGACTCTTATTTAATAACCAAATTTCGTTCTTATTAGTGTATTGACTGTGTGGTGCTCTTACATATATTTCCTTATCTAATTTTGCATGTAAGTATGCGGTCTGTATGTCATATTGGAATACGTCCAGATTGAGTGCAGATGCTACTACAAGGGCTGTTTTGACACTCTCTGTTCTCACTGTGGGTGAATATGTATCAGTATAGTCTTCTGGATATTTTTGTGCATAGCCTTGTGCAACTAGTCTAGCCTTGTATAAGGTATTGCCTCCTTCTAAGTTCTTAATTTTATAAATCCACCTGGTACCTATAATTGTTTTATCCTTAGGTGCGATCGCAGGTGTGAATACATTTAATCCTTGTAAACTTTCCATCTCTTTTTCCATAGCTAGTTCCCATTTTTCTCTTTCTTCATGTGGAAGTTTCAATACTTCTTCATATGTATTAGGTGTTATTTGTTCTCCATTCATATGCATTATGTAATCTTTGTATTTATTTGGTATTTGGTTTCTATTGTTTCTAATAGTTCTTTCAGGCTTGCTATGGTTATCATGCAAATATCTAGCTTCCTTTTTTGTTAATGTGTCTGTCTTTATTTTATGCTGACTATTAGTCCAAGTTTTGGTTTTGTTCTTACTTTTGTTAATATTTTGATTTTCTGTTGTTCCTTCCTCGCAAGATATCGTATCTTTACATTTATTAGGAAATATTTCATTAAGGTGCAATTTTGACCAATTGGCCTGTTCATGGAACACAGCTGTTCTGGATACTATAAATTTGTTATTACTATCAATAAATCTGTACCCTTTGGTTCCAGTTTCGTATCCCATGAATCTTAATCTCCTGGATACGTTTTCTCCCTTTCTCCTCAATTGTTTAGGTATGTGTACGTCTGCAGTGACTCCAAATATGTGCATGTGTGATAATTTGGGTTTTCTATTGTACATCACCTCATATGGTGTCTTATTCACAATACTGGACCAGGTTCTATTTTGAGTGTAATTCGAATAATGTAATGCCTCTGACCAAAATTGTTTGCCTAAACCAGCATCCTCTAATGTGCACCTAATCATGGTTTGTAGTGTGGAATTTTTCCTCTCTGCAACTCCATTTTGAAATGCAGAAAAAGGATTGGACGTGAAATGTAACATTCCTCTATCCTTTAACCATTGGGAGAATTCTTTAGACATGAACTCACATCCCCTATCTGTCATAATTTGCTTTATTCTGATATTATGTTGTGTTTCTATACGTTTGTAGAATTCCTTAAATTTCTGAAATGTTTCATCCTTGTGCTTTAATGTGTAAACAAAACCATATCGGCTGTAGTCATCCACTATTGTTAGGAAGTAACGTTTTCTATAGGTAATTGAGGGACTTAATGGACCAACTAAGTCCATATGTACCAAATCAAAAATATTGTTAGTTGATCTGTTAGATTTTTTTGGTCTGGGACTGGTTTTTAGTTTGGTGGACTTACATACTGAGCATTCCAAATAATTTTCACAATTTTTTATTTTGACACCTTCTGCGTGTTCAGTCATTTTTTGTACTACAGGAAAGCTTGCATGTCCTAACTTCCTGTGTAAGATGTGAGCACACTCATCATGAATTGGTTTACCTATTTTTGGTTTCTTTTCCTTGTATGTATTTTTGTGATCATGAGTTATTCTACACTCATCATTGTCACTGTTACTGACATTTTCATCATCTGCTTCAATACAATCTTCCATATTTGAATCAATGTTATGTAAACATCTTTCTTTAGTTATCAGATAGGGTAGACCTCCTTTTATCATTACAGTACCTACATTTGTTTTGTTCTTTTCTATAGTTGCTTTCCCCTTTGAGAAAACTATATTGATATCAGATTCTCTGCTTAATTTTATGGCACTTAGTATGTTGTGAGGTATTTCTGGGATTAATAATACCCCCTCTATTTTCCCTAGACCAGGCAAGGTCACATTTCCTTTGCCTAGTACTTGAACCTTTTCTTGATTAGCTACCTTTATCACAAACTTATCTTCTATAAATGAAGATAATATACTTTTGTTGTTGGTGGTGTGATTTGTTGCACCAGAATCAATAAGCCAATTGTTATTCTCATCCTGCTGTGTTCTGGTGCTGTCTTGTTTATTTAGCCCATTCAGTGACCCAGATTTCCTCTCTTTTGAATTTTCTCTACCCCCTCTACCTTCTTTGTAATTTGGTGGACTTCTATATTTGTGTCTATCTGTGGAAGATTGTCTGTAATTATATTTGCTCCTATATTCTGGTCTATGTCTCTCTCTTGAGACTTTGGGGCAGTCTCTTCTACTATGTTCCCTGGATCCACAATTGTAGCATCTAAAGGCCTCATTATGTTTATCTTGAAAGACTACTTTCCTAAAAGGTTTGTGGTCTGTTTGGTTACTGGATCGATTTTTTCTTGAATTGTCTTCTGCTATCAATTTGTTAGATAGACTTTCTATGGATAAATATCCCAAATTAATGGTATCTAAGTGTGACATAAAGCTATCCCATGATGGATCAAGTGAATTGATAATAACACTTTTCATTGTTTGATCTGAAATCACTTCCCCCCTCAATTGTAGCTCAGCTCTTATTTTGTTTAGATTTATCAAATGCTCACTTATAGAAACCCCTGGTTTTACTCTAGAGGAAAAGAAATCCTTAGACATTCTTGTGGTTGTAGCTACGCTATCGCTGTGAAATAGATTAAACATGCATTGAATTATTTCTGATACAGTTAGGTTTGGTTTGATGCTATGATACATTGCAGGAGACACGCTAGATATTATTATGAAAAATGCTCTATGATGTAAACAATCTATTTTTAAAGTCCAAGGTCTTCTTGGAGGGCTAGTTATAAAGAATAGTAAATTTTCTTTCATGAAAATAACCTGAAGCTGTTGATACCACTCTTGTAAATTAATGCCATCAATTCTAAGTTTTGGGAAGTCACTGGGTAAGTTACCTACATTATTCTGTCCATTACTTACAACCTGGGGCAGTCCGTGATCTCTCAAGTGCAGGAAATTACAGAACGGCATTGGGATGCTTGCAATGAGTCTGCGCGGTTCTCTGGCCAGTTCAAGTCCTTCTGGGTCGTCTACGTAGTTTCGCACATGCGCGTTGCTCATTTCTTCTTTGGTGGCGTCGTGGAGGGTTCTCTCCCTTTCAGCTCTCTCGATCCGCTCCTCCTCAGATGAGTCGGTCTCTGGCTCGGTTTTTGGGGTTCTGGTGGTGGCGACGGTTCTTTTCTTCTTTTTGTGTGCGTTGGTATTCGATTTTGTCTGTGGTGTAGGGCGAAATCGGCATGGCTCTCTGGGCTCGGGCGTCGTCGCTTTCGAAGTCAGGATGGGAGCGTGCAGGTCTTGAGTCGCCGGTTTGATTTCTTGCTTCTTCGTAGATGTCTTGGTAATTTTCAGTCTTGGCCCAAAAGCAGCAAAAAGCGTTTTCATTGCTGATTTTACTTGAGATTTTGTTAAATCGTCTTCACTTTCTGATTTTGGATCATCTGAAGAGTTTGAGACTTCTTTCTCACTTTCTTCGTCTGATAGTGTTTTTCGCGCCAGAAATTTTGAACTGAGCGTTTTGATTGGCTCTGCTCCATTCTCTTTTGAAGTTCGTTGAAACCAAGATGGCTGCCATTCAAAATTTCGCGCGGGATCACATCTTTTCTTTTTAACAACTATTTTCTCAGTAGTCATCTCACTTACGGTTTTTTGATCTTTGGGTTTTTCTTTAATGACGTTTTTCTCTCTCGCTGCTCCGCTGTTCTTCAGCATCTCCTGGAGGTCCGCGATGAGACTTTCATCATTCTTTTGGCTTTTTATTATCTTTAATATCTCTGACCTGAGTTTGTTATTTTCTATTTCGATTTCTTTCTGGTCATTATTTTTACTCGTTAGTTCTTCTTCTTCAGTGGTGTATTCTTCGGATTCTCTCGAAATCGCATTGGTGGATTCGTTGATCATCTCTTGATCAGTTTCTATTTCTTTGCTGTAGGCCCTGGTGTTGGGCCTATCTTTCTTGGACATTTTTAATTACTTATTGAGTCAATTAACCATCCTCTGCTACCAGCTTGTTGCAATATTTTCAGGATCAGACTCAATAAAGATAATAGGAGTTAGAGCTTTAAATATATTTCTTTTTAATTATGATAGGCATTCTATATTCACTGAATATTCAAGGTAGAAGCGACGAGAATGGTGAGGGTGGCTCCTTATATATACAAGGGGTGGAGCTAGGAATGGGAGTGGTAAGTTATGAATACATTAAAGTCCAAAGAATAAGTTAACCTCTGATGTTCCATATATACATTATTTACACATTGGAGAATAAGGCATTTACATCTGACATTCTAATTTAATTTTATACAGAGATACCTGGTTTTCTTAGAAGTGAGAAAAGCCAGACATTTTTCCCCTTGTTACCATAGCCTGGTATCCAAAGACACATCATTAGAATATAAAAGGCCTTTAACACTTCTTAATTAATTTCAGGCATCACCTCAGAGCAACTCATATAGACAATTATTGTGTATACAAATGTGCCTTTGACTTAATCTTAACTCTTGGTGACAGCCTACGCAAGTCCCTGCTGTTTTCTTGGCAGCATTTTCGTAAGTGTTTTTCCACTGCCTTCTTCCTAGGACTGTGAGGAAAACATCCAGCTGGCTTTGTGCCTAAGGCAGGATTAGAACTCATTTTTTCCTGGTTTCTAGCCTGAACCGCTAGACCAGGGGTGTCAAACTGGTGGCCCGTGGGCCAGATGCGTCACACACAGACAACATCCACCTCAGCTCCGTGAATGGGAAAAACATCACAAAACATCACATGATGGCAATGTCATCGCGAGTTTTACATCCATGTACCAGACCAAATTAACTCTCATAATGAGATTTGTTTGCAGAAATTTAGCAGGAAATTCATATGGATATATTTTTTTAAAAGGGTAAAGGTTTCCCTTGTATAGTCATGTCTGACTTTAAGGGGCAGTATTCATCTCTGTTTCCTAGCCGAAGTAACTGGCATTGTCCAAAGACACTTCCCTGATCATGTGGCCAGCATGGGTATATGCTGAGGTGCATGGAATGTTGTTACCTTCCCACCAAAGTGGTACCTATTTATCTACTTGCATTTGCATGTTTTCGAACTGCTAGGTTGGCAGGAGTTGGGGCAAGGATTGGAGCTCACCCCATCACACAGTGTTGGTTCTCAAAGTGCCAGCCTTCTAGTCGATAGCCCAGCATCTTAATTGTTACACCATTCCCCCTATATGGATAGTTAGCTGATTTGAATTTGGTATGGTTGGTTATGTCATTTAATTTGCCAGCATTTCCATTCTGCTGCAAGTGTCTTGAAATGGCATTGATCTGTTGTCTTAACAATTGCTTGTAAGATGCTTGTATGTCAGAAAAGAAAGTAGGCAGGAATAAGTTCTACTTTGCTGACAGAATGAATAGCTTGAAGGGGGCTCAAAACTCTAGTTTGGCCTGAGAAACAAGCCAAGTCTATATGCAATCATTCTATTGACTAACTGCAGTGCTCAGGGATTGTGAACTTCTAGTGATATACCAATAACTTTGAAAAAGCAAAGATCATGAGTAAGCATTCATCAAGTAATTTAGATAATGAATTCCAGACAACTCATTCTGGGCTTTAGAATGCAAGTTTAAAAGCTGCAAACAGCAAGTTTCTTCAATGAATATTTTTAATCAGGCTGATTTTCTTAATAACACAGGATTGATAGATAATATGGCAAGAGAGGCGATATATTTGTCTCTTTTCACCTTTGCCTGGTCTTCAAAAATATATCACTAGAATATAATAGAATATTAACATTTCTTAATTAAGTTTTTAAAATTTAAGTTTGCATTCAGTTTTGGTCGCCACGATGTAAAAAAGATGTTGAGACTCTAGAAAGAGTGCAGAGAAGAGCAACGAAGATGATTAGGGGACTGGAGGCTAAAACATATGAAGAACGGTTGCAGGAACTGGGTATATCTAGTATATCTAGTTTAATGAAAAGAAGGACTAGGGGAGACATGATAGCAGTGCTCCAATATCTCAGGGGTTGCCACAAAGAAGAGGGAGTCAAACTATTCTTCAAAGCACCTGATGGCAGGACAAGAAGCAATGGGTGGAAACTAATCAAGGAGAGAAGCAACTTAGAACTAAGGAGAAATTTCCTGACAGAACAATTAATCAGTGGAACAACTTGCCTCCAGAAGTTGTGAATGCTCCAACACTGGAAGTTTTTAAGAAGATGTTGGATAACCATTTGTCTGAAGTGGTGTAGGGTTTCCTGCCTAACCAGGGGGTTGAACTAGAAGACCTCCAAGATCCCTTCCAACTCTGTTATTCTATATTCTATGTTCTAAGTTCCTACATCATCCCAGAGCAACTTATATAGACTGTCTTCCAGTACGCCTCCCGCTTTTAATCTCACTTTGGATAACAAGATAGAAAGCATAGAAATTTAGTAAATTATATAATTAAGATATTTCATGTTAGGTTTTCAGAAAAAAAAATAATGATATTGAACAGGTGAGAAAGCAAATAGCAGGGGCAGAAAACTAAAGTACATATAATGCCACTTACCTTTACTTAATTATTCAACATCAATAGTTCTACTTATTCATTTCACTGAAGTTCCTGATTATGATTGATGCAGATGATCACTTTAAATATATCATCTTTACACATTCTCATTTCTACTGAGACAAGCTAGGAAGAGAAGTCACGGCAGATAAATTCTCACACTAGTTGACAATTATTAGTGCTAGGTGAGACAAAAATATGTACGTTGTACTTGTAGGGTAGTACAAGGGTACAATGTACAATGTAGGGTAGATGGCATAAAATAGCTGGCAACTAGAAGCTGACTTAATTCCTTAGATTTAATGGGTATCAGATGAATACAAGATCAACAGGAACCACAAGTTTCCACTGAAAAAAATTGTGTATGAGTTGATACTGGGTGACCCAAAAAAAATGCAATCTACACTGAAGAGTCTCTAACTTTTTTCATTCTAGCAAGTGGTTATACACATATTGATGAATATATGTATGTTTACATGAATACATGTAATGTTTCAGTGGTTCAGTGGCTAAGATGCTGAGCTTGTCGATTGAAAGGTCGGCAGTTCAGCGGTTCGAATCCCTAGTGCCGCGTAATGGGGTGAGCTCCCGTTACTTGTCCCAGCTTCTGCCAATCTAGCAGTTCGAAAGCACGTAAAAAATGCAAGTAGAAAAAATAGGGACCACCTCTGGTGGGAGGGTAACAAAGTTCCGTGCGCCTTTGGCGTTTAGTCATGCTGGCAACATGACCACGGAGACGTCTTTGGACAGCGCTGGCTCTTTGGCTTTGAAACAGAGATGAGCACTGCCCCCTAGAGTCGGGAATGACTAGCACATATGTGTGAGGGGAACCTTTACTTTTACCTTTAATTGTTGTTCTTATTATTTAATCCTATAGTATATTTGTGCATGTGTGTGCGTGCGTGTATCATTTGACATAATGGTGTATGATAGCAAAATCTTCAGATTCAGTTGAACTAATACCATGGCATCTGATAAACTCCTAGGGCAATGAAGGCCTTTTTCAGTTTGAAAGAATATTCAGACTCATGGAATCCAAATAGTTAAAACCTGAAAATAAACTGGATTTGAACATTAGCACTAACAGTTGGATAAATAATATGTGTTTAGATTTATAGATCATTTCCATTAATGACCACCCATTTGAAGTTACAATTGTGCTAAATGAAGAAACTTACAACTTTCCTCATGGTTGTGGCTGTTGCAGTATCCCCCCTAGTCACATGGCTGCCAATTGTGGCCTTCATTGCTAGTTCGTGACAAACAATGAAAAAATTGGCAGTAGGTTGCAAATGGCATTCATGTGACATTGTGCCTAACAACATCACAAGAGTCACTTTAACGACTATAACAAGAACCATCGCAACAGCCATCACTGAGTCATGGTGGCGCAATGGTTAGAATGGAGTATTGCAGGCTACTTCTGCTGACTGCTGGCTGCCAGCAGTTCGGCAGTTTGAGTTTCACTGGCTTAAGGTTGACACAGTCTGCCATCCCTCCAAGTCGGTAAAATGAGGATCCAGATTATTGGGGGCAACATGCTGACACTGTAAACCGCTTAGAAAGGACTGTAAAGCACTGTGAAGTGGTATATAAGTTTTAAGGGCCATTGCCATTCATAATTTGACATGGTAACCTGACATCATGCTTTACAACCATGTCATTTAGTGACAGCGTTGTTGATCCCAATTATCAATGTTAACTGAGGACGGCCTGTATGATGGTTCTGGAATCGTCAGAAACAAGCTGATCTTCAGAAGGGTCCTCTTCCCAGTGGTGAAATCCAATTTTTTTTACTACTGGTTCTGTGCGCGTGGCTTGGTGGGCATGGTGTGGCTTGGTGGGCATGGCTTGGTGGGCATGGCAGGGGAAGGATACTGCAAAATCTCCATTCCCACCCTACTCCAGGGAAAGGACACTGCAAAATCTCCATTCCCAATCCACTCCAGGGGAAGGATACTGCAAAATCTCCATTCCCACCCCACTCTGGGGCCAGCCGGATGTGGTATTTGCCAGTTCTCCAAACTACTCAAAATTTCTGCTACTGGTTCTCCGAACTGCTCAAAATTTCCACTACCGGTTCTCTAGAACCTGTCAGAACCTGCTGGATTTCATCCTTGCCTCTTCCCTTTGAGAATTACATCCAAGGGGAATCATGAAACCATTATTTATCATTCACATTTCCTTTAAAAAAGCCCATGGAAGAGTTGCACACATTTTTTTTGAATGTGCAGAATGGTAAATAAATCATCTGTCTGAAAGTGTATAGGGCAGTGATGGCTAACCTTTTTGCCGTCGTGTACCAAAAGCGGGGGGAGTGCAGCAAGGTCACCCATGTGTGTGTCCCTGCCCCTGCGCCCCCCCACTTTTGGCACATGATGGCACAGTGGGCCCGGTAGGCCCGTTTTTCACCCTACCCAGGCTCCAGAGGCTTTCTAGGAGCCTGGGGAGGGCGAAAACGCCCCCCCCCAGAGGCCCTCCAGAGGCCAGAAACAGCCCATTTCCCAACTTCTGGTAGGACCAAAAGGCCCAAAAATCAGTTGGCCAGCGCACACATGCGCGCTGGAGCTGAGCTACGGCAATGCTCACATCCCCACTGATATCGCTCCGTGTGCCACCTGTGGCACCCGTGCCATAGGTTCGCCATCACGAGTATAGGGTTTCCTGCTTGAGCAGGGGGTTGGACTAGAAGACTTCTGATGTCCCTTCCAACTTATTATTCTGTTCTGAAACATTTGTCCCAAAGGTGCTTTTTCAAGAGGCAACTGGACTCTTCAGCTGAAGAAGCTTCTTGGATGAAAAGCGAAACGTCTTCAAAGAAAAACAAGAAAATCCATTTGCCTACTGAAAAAGCATCTTTGGGACAACCATGACCTGGATGACCGAGAATGTCCATAGACATTCTGAAACACTTGTTTACTAGTTAATAGGGTTGCCAGGTTTGCTTCCAAAAAATAGCGGACAAGCGGGGGCGGGGGTTAAGTAGTAAAAAAATTAAAAAAAATTACAATTAAATTATATATTTTCTTACAAACATTTTAACACGTATTAAAATAACCACTTCAAAACTTTACTTAAAATTCAAACATCAAATATATTATAATAAGATGTAAAATAAATATTAAATTACATTTTACTTTGCTGTCTCTTTCATTTTAAAGAATTCGAAATCTCCCCGCTGTCACTCTCATCACTCGACGCCATTTTAGGTCAGTCGACACAAGCTACAATACATTTTAAAAATGTG